>NC_137890.1:174245571-175445571 GCF_963455335.1 Martes martes | reverse complement strand
GAGTGAAAGATGGAACGCAAGCACGGGGGAGCTGGAGAGGAAGAAGCAGACTCCCTACTGAGCAGAGAGCCTAATGCGGGTTGATCCCAGGACACTAGGATCATGACCTGGACTGAAGGCAGATGCTTAACAATTGAGACATCCTTTATTATCTTTTTTTTTTTTTTTTAAGATTTATTTTAGACAGAAAGTGAACGAGCAGGGGGAAGGGCAGGAGGAGAGAGAATCCTGACGTAGACTCTCCACTGAGCACAGAGCCCAACAGGGGACCAGATTCCAGGACCTTGAGATCATGACCTGAGCCAAAATCAAGACTCAGCCACTCAATCTGACTGTGGCTCAGTATTATTTTAAAAAACCAATCACTGGGGGTCCATCGGTGGCTCAGTTGGTTAAGCAACTGATTTTGGTTCAGGTTATCATCTCAGTGTTGTGAGATAGAGCACCACATCTGGCTATGCGCTAACAGTGGAGCCTGCCTAAGATTCTCTCTCCCTCTCCCTCTGCCCTTCTTTCCCACTCCTCACTCGCACTTGCTCACTCCCTCTTAAAATAAATAAATAATAATTGATATTCACCATATTAAACAATTAAAAAAGAAAATAGGGACACTTGGGTGACAGGGAACACCCTAAATGGAGTGATAGGCTGTGTTCATCGATTAAATGATTGAATATTGTTACAATGTTAATTCTTCTTTAAAAACTGATCTATAGATTCAACGCAATCCCAATCAAAATCTTTGCAGAATTTTTTGCTAATATCAACAAGCTGATTCAAAAATTCATGTGGACGGGGCGCCTGGGTGGCTCAATGGGTTAAAGCCGCTGCCTTCGGCTCAGGTCATGATCCCAGCGTCCTGGGATCGAGCCCCACATCCCCACATCGGGCTCTCTGCTCAGCAGGGAGCCTGCTTCCTCCCTTCTCTCCCTACCTACTTGTGATCTGTCTGTCAAATAAATAAATAAAATCTTAAAAAAAAAAAAAATTCATGTGGAGGGATACCTGGGTGGTTCAGCCAGTTCAGCGTCTGCTTTTGGCTCGGTCATAATCCCAGGGTCCTGGGATAGAGTCCTACATTGGGCTCCTTGTTCAACATGGAGCCTGCGTCTCCCTCTGCCTGCCACTCCCCCTGCTTGTGCTCACTCTCTCTCTGACAAATAAATAAATAAAATCTTAAAAAAAAATTTCATATGGAAAAGGCAAGGAACTAGAAACCAAAACATGAAAAAGAACAAAGCTGAAACTACCTATCTACTTAGTCAAAATAAATGTGGCCCTGACAAAAGAATGAACACAAAATCAATAGAAAGAATAGAGAGCTCTGAAACAAAACAGCACACATATGGTCAACTGATTTTTGACAAAGATATAATGGCAATTCAGTGTAAAAAGACTAATTTTAAACAAATGGCTCTGGAATACAATAAGACATCCATTTTCAAAACACTGAAACTTAACCCATACCTCATAGGATATGCCTTATATAAAAAGGGTCACATCAGAACGGATCATAAACCTAAAAGTTAAACTTAAAATCACAAAACTTCTAAAACATATATAGAAAAAAATCTTTATGATACTGGGCTAGACAAAAGATTTTTTTAGATAGGACATCAAAAACATTATTCATAAAATTGATTAACTAGACTTCCTCAAAATTAAATACTAAACATAAGAAACTAATTATGTAGAATATATATGTTCAAGTTAGTAGAAACCAAATCTGCACACTCCTGGAAAGATAATGAGTTTACATTCAGGTTAGCTTAAGTGATGGCTTCAACCGTTACACAGTTTTAAACTGTAATTACTTTTCATCACTAACTATTTCATTGTTATGCATAACAGACAACTGGTTAGAGGCAGAATGCATAAGGAATACTGATTTAAAGCATAAAATAATGAATTCTGCAAATTCACCTCAATAGTGACTGATGTTGATTTACCTCAAAAGTCCATGTTCTTGAGTTTTCAGACTATGGCAGCAGTCAAAGGTTCAACATATTGTAGCTTTTTTCCCCTTGGGAGTACCTATTATAGGACGTGTTGATGTGGACTGTAAAAAACTGTAATTTTCTTGCAACGATTTTGGAATGATATCTATTTCTAATGTTTGTTATACAGAGATTTAATGATGGTTGCTTTTTTCCTTTTTAAGGAAAAAAAATGGCTTAAAAAATTTTAAAGGGTTACAAATACCAAATACAAAAAATGTCAACACATTAAAAAATTAGTTCCATTAGTTCTATAAAGTGCATTCCACACGATCACAATTGTTTTACAGCACTTAAAGGTGTCTCCAGTATTTCAGAAGCCAATTAAAAAAAAAATAAGACAGTAAGAGTATCTAGCTACAAGTCAAGTCATCTGGTTTTCATTTGAGTATAAAAACTATCCACACCACAAGTTATTTACAGAGAAGTGCTTGTGAATGGCAGCTGAAAACTTATTTCATTTTTTAAAAACAAAACAAAAACTTTCCAAAATTACCAAAATAAAGTTTAAAAAAAGAAATAGAAAAACTGACTTTCAAAAAGCAGAAAATGAAGAAATGGCCAACCTTGAGTCATAAATACAGTTTTGTCTATTTCTGACAGAAGCTAGATTTTTAACCTCCATTTAATATATTCAGTATAAAACTGAACATTCAGCAATTCAGTTAATACATATTAACTGAGCAAATGTAACAAACACCATTTCAGTTACTAGAAAGATGACAGTGAACATGAAAGATAAAGTTTCTATTCTTAAAGAGCTTACATGCTAGCAAATGGTAGCTAGCTATATAGTAAACAGACAAAAAAAAAAAAACAACAAAAAACAAAAAAACAACCAACTAAAAAGGGTTCCCTAGTGTTCTTATAAAAAACTAAAGAGTGATATAGCATGTCAACATTGGGACAGGAGTTACTTTAGATTTGTAGATGAATGAAGGCCCTGGTGTTGGTGACATCTGCTCTGAGAGCTGAAATGACAGCAATAAACCAACCAAGATTTGGGGGTTAAGAGCCTTCCAAGGAAAAAAGCCAACTAACAAAATGTTTTAAAGCAGGAATAATTTTGGTGTGTTTGTGAAAAAAAAAAAAAAAAACAAATATACCTAGGATATAATGAGCCAGAGAGACAAAGTAAGAGGAAATAAGATCAGAGAGACAAATGGTTTGCCAAGACATTTTATGTAAGTCAAAGGAAAACCACTAAAGGTATTTGGATACGGTAGTAACATGATCTAATTTACATTTATATTTTTAAAAAACCACTCTAGCTGTTCTATCAAGAAAAGGTTTCTTTAGGAGAAAGAATGGAAATGTTTTCCAAGAAAACAAGCAGGGAGACCAATTAAAAAGCTGCTTGAAGTAATCTAAACAAGAGATAGTACCAGTGCCTTGGGACTGGTGAGGTAGTAGTAGTAGAAATGAAAATGGATGAATCTAAGATACATTTCAAGGTAGAATTGACAAAACTTTTGACAACCAAGATTTTATGGGGCCTAAGGTAAAGGAAGCAATTACCTATGACTCTTAGATTTTTGGGCTGAGCAACTGAGTAGTCAGTGATGCTATTTTCTGAAACGGAGCAAACGAGGAGATAGAAGGTTGAGGGAGAAAAATAAAAAGTTCTGTTTGGGATATGCTGACTTTGAAGTACCTATTAACCATCCAAGTGGAAGCAGTCAGATAAACAAGTCTAGAGTTCAAGCAAGAATTCAGAGAGATTCATTTTTGGGAGTCACTGTTTATAGTGTTTAAAGCCAAAGGGCCAGAAGAGTTTATCTAGGGAGAGAGTACAGGTAAAGAAGGGAAAGGAGCCCACTATCAAGGCTTGGGGTTCATTCACATTTGGGGAGAGGTAAAGGAGGAAGAGCTACCAAAGAATAACAGCCCTAAAAGACCAGTCAGTGAGGAGAAGGAAATTCCAGAGTATATGGCAATTGAGATCGCAAAGTATTTAAAAGTACATTAAGAAAACAGGGGCAGCTCTATCAAATGCTACAGTGAAGTCAAATAAAATAAGGATAACAAAGTGACACAGGATATATTACTCTCTAAGCAATCTGTTGAAAAGCCTTGATTTTTCTTAGTTAAAAGTAAATTAAAAGTATGGCCAACCCCAGCCCCACCTAGCCATCCTGTCCTACATAAAAAAGGAAAAAAACTAAGAAGCATTTGTGCAGTTCACAGCCCAGGGGCACAGGCTTCCTAAAACACAGGCCTAATAATCAGACTACAGAATGCTTCCCCAAGAAGACACCTGGGTGGCTCAGTCAGTTAAGCATCTGACTCTTGATTTCAGCTCAGATGATGATCTCATGATTTCAGGATATTGAGACTGAGGCCCATGTCAACTCCACACTCAGCCAGGAATTTGTTTGGGATTCTATCCCTCTTCCTCTTCCCCAACTCATCCTCTCTCTCTCTAAAATATGCTTCTCCAACATCTTACTAAAGGCCTATTTACTGGAGTTCATTTTACCCAGGACATCATTTCATCTTTTTCAACAAGAAATTATAAGGCATACAAAAAGGTAAAAAACACAGATTGAAGAGACAGATCAAGCATCAGAATCAGACTCAGATATGGCAGGAATGTTGGAATCGTGAAACTGAAAATTTAAAAGAACTTAAACAAGTTTGATTAATTTGCTGAGGCCTCTAGTGGAAAAAGTACACAACATGCAAGGATACATAATATAAACAAAGAGATGGAAATTCTAAGAATCAAACAAGGAATTAGCTAGAGATCAATAACACCGTAACAAAAATGAGAATGCCTTTGATGGACTCATTGGGAAACTGGACACAGCTTAGAAGGGAATCTCTGAGCTTGAGGGCATGTCAACAGAAATTTCCAAAACTAAAAAGCAAAGAGAAAAAGACAAAAACAAACAAACAAAAAGCCAGAATAGAATATCGAAGAAGTGTGGGACAACTACAAAATGTGTTTACATTTAATGGGAATACCAGAAGCTGAAGACAAAAAAAGAAGAAATACATGAAGTAGAAACAACGGAGAATTTCTTTAATGTCAGACATCAAACCACATATCCAGAAAGGTCAGAGAACATCAACAAGACAAATGCCAAAAGTAAATTAAATAGCAATTTATATCACTGGATAAAGGAACCACTGTATTAAAATTGTATTACATGCTAGCATACTTACAACAAATTTATGTAATACAATTTTAATACAGTGGTTCATTTAAAACAAAAGCCACATGAAGGCAGGGTTTGAATGTTTTCACTCAGTGCTGTATCCTAGAACACTGTTTGGCACATAGCAAGCAGGCCCTTAGCAAATACTTCTTCAATAAATAGCATCAAAAATAATAAAATTATACTTGACCCTTAAAAAACATGGGTTTGAATTATGCAGGTCACTTATATGTAGAATTTTTTTTCAATAAATACAATACTGTAAACACATTTTTTAATGATTCAATCACATTCTTTTCTCTAGCTTATTTTATTGTAAGAATAGAGTATATAATACACATACAAAATATGTTAATCAGCTGTATTATAGGTAAGGCTTCCAGTCAACAGTAGGCTATTAGTAGCTGAGTTTTGTGGGGAGTCAAATGTTATACGTAGATTTTCAACCGCATGAAGGGTCAGCACACCTAACCCCCACATTGTTCAAGTGCCAACTATATTTTAAAATGTCTAGAAAGGAGGTTCATGAGATACTTTATTATGAAAGGAGTCTTAAGGTTAGGAAGTATTAGTATAGAACACTGCTGTCCAACAGAAATATGATGTGAGTTACATATTTAATTTTATATCTGCTACTAGACATATTTTAAAAGTAAAAAAGGAACATAAAATTAATTTTAATTTATTAAAATATTATTTCAATCTGTAATCAATACAACATCTTGATGAGATATTTTATGTTTTGTATGTGTGCTAAGTCACAAAATCCAATGTTTTTTACATTTAACTAACTCAATTTCAACTAGCCACATTTCAAGTGTTTGATAGTCGTATGTGGTTAAGGACTACTGTACTGGGCAGTACAAAGTATAAAGTATATAGTCCCCCTAATAAACAGGAATCAACCATTAACTAAAATATTAGTCCCCAAAGTTCTTAGCCAAACATACTGTTTAGTATTTTTAGGCACCTATAATATTTCAAAATGTTCAAAAATACAGAAAAGACAAATACTTAAAAAGCTTTCAAAGAAGCAGTTTGATCTTCTTATGAATATTTAGTTTCTAATTATTCTGATTTCCAATTATTCAGTTTCTAATCATGCCCATAATTGTGTGGTACAAAAGTATTTGGATCTTAGCTAAATCTAACAAATTCTTTCTTGCTACTAAAATACTGTACTCTATTTATTCCAGGCACCATTTATTTCATATACACCTAAGATACACAGCTAAACAAGTCCCTCTTCTACTAAGAGTTTAGTATATAGGACTTCAAAAAACCTGTAATGGATCAAACTGAGGAAAAAAACTCTTTTTGGCCACAAATACAGAGCTGAAATATTAAGCTAACAGGATCTGCAAGCTAAGAAACCAACCATATCAGTACCCTTACAAAGAAAGGAATTAGTCAGATTATCCTAATTATCTGTCAAGAAGCAAATGTTCTTGATAATCCAAAAATCAACTATATTTCCTGAGCATGAATTTCACTTCTATGTTTTACAACAAAGTTTTCAACTTACATTCCAGTTTTAATTAATTAATGAAAAAATTCTTTAGCACATACTCAGCCCAGAAATTTTGAGAGTGGCAAAAAACAAAACCAAAAACTAATCTGTTATAAATCTTTTACAGATAATCCACCAAGTAAATAACCCTGCAGTGAACAGTCCAGATCTTAGAAGTCTCACAAAAAAATGCCAACCAGAGAGAAAATTGCAGCCAGGCCAGCTGGTTTATGCCTTTAAATAATAAACATTTTAAAACTACAGAGAATCAAAACTTTTTGTCTTTCTTTTTGTCCATATTAAACTTCATTATTATATAAATCAAACTGGTTCAGTAAAAAGTCTTTATCATAAATTCTAATTTTTGGTCTACAATTTAATCCAACACATACACTCATTGTGAATTAAGAAATCAGTTGTTACGTTACCACAAAGAAAGAGCTTTGCTCTGATGCGTATAAAATGTTTCCATTAGTAACATGATCTTTTTTTATGAATCATACATATTTATGAATTTAGCATTAAATGTAAATTGGGCCTGCAGACATCATGAGATACAGAAATATTATGTCATCCCTCAAAAACTGCATGTACATAGTGAGATAATTATGATGTCAATTATCACTGAGTTGATCCTGACACGTAAATCAGGTCTTTACAATATGTAAGTCATATGTACCAAATAATTTTTGGCATACATTCTAAAAAAAAAAAAAATCAAAAGTTTGCTAAGCTAGTCTATCTTCAGAATTGACACTGATAATCTAGATAATTTAGATAAGAACCACCCTTCCTCCTGAAAATTAACATTAAAAATGAAAGGCCAAATCTGATTTTCCACCCCCTAAAGTACTGCTCCAGATTGTAACTATGATTTATATTCTAGCACGGGTTGGTATATTTCATACAGTCCATGGAAAATAGCCTATTCAAATCTACCATGAATATTAAATTTACTCTTTCAACTGGAATCTGGATAATCCCAATTCTCTTAAATGCAGTAACACAAACTAGGAACTACATTATCATGAAGGCAGATACATCCTTAAGTTTTAGACAATAAAAATGGCCAACAGAATTTTGAGAGAGGGGACAAACCTGAAGTAGGGACAAATATTAAATTATTTCCACAGTTACAACTTAAATGTGTTTCAGACATCTGATCCATTAGAATAACAGTCAGAGGAAGAATAAGAAAAAAAGACATTCTCCTAGCAAAGTATGAGAGGCTCTTCCAAACATTACTAAAATATAAGACTCAAAATTTTTAATTTGTAACTCAAAGGAAAAATCTAATTAAAACAATAGAAGTAATGAGAGAAGAGTTTACACTGGTATAGTATTAATCTTTAAATATATAGGAATTAATGGAAGGTATAAATACAAATGTGTATGTTTTCATTTTCAAAGTGTCATGTTTTCAAGATTTCTTTGTTAAATATGGGCATTCTCAATTTACAACAGAAAACACTGCAGTAATTGGCATGACCAGGGTACAGTTGGCTCAGTACTTTGTACTCAGTAATGTTTACAGCAAGAACTTCTTCCACTTTGAAAACTATCCCTAAAAAGGAATTCTCTTTGAAGACTAAAGGAATTTAATTAAAGATAAAGCCACTTGGGTGGCCACATAATACATCAAACAGATCATACTTCAAGCAGAATTATTACTATTCAGTTATAAGTGCATGACTCACAGGAATATAAATGAACAGTTGTTTTTGTGTGTGTGTACATCTGCTTGGATCCAAAAATGTACATCTGAAGTATACTATATTTGCTCCAATTTAATTTCATGTTGTTAAACACTGATTAATGATCTACACAAAAATTTTTTTTAAAAATTACTTCAAAAAACATGCTTGAGAATTCTTGGTCTTATAGGACCGAAACCAGATAATAAATACAAAGCTCATTACACATATTACCAAAACCTCAATTATTATAAATGAATGCATTTCCTCTCAATTCTGGAATACTTGGAGAACTGTCACATCCATACAGAAATAAAATGTGCTTCCAAAAACCTAAACATTACCAAGTATTAAAGACTTTCACTATTGTCTTCAGATTTTCATAATAGACTGTCCACAGGCACGTACAATATTACCATTTTTATTAACATTTGCTGGTTATTTATCCTACATACAATATGGAGCCCAATTCACTGAAATCTCTCTTAAGACAAAATTTAAAAGGAAAAACAAATAGAAATCTTGTGGAAATGACACACCTTCCTCGCCTTTTGAAATTGCATATAGAGAAAGTAATGTAAGATTGTACTGGCGATTCAGTCCTCCTTATGTACAGTGTTCCCTTTTAGTCCCACAATGCAGTCAGGACTTTTAGGATAGAGGTATAAGATGATATGCTTTAAAGTCAGTAAATACGTTGCAAATTCCCTATGACCTGTCACTCTCTTGCAACAAGCCCCACTCCTTGAAGTTTATAATCTGTGAAACCCAACTGGTAAACAATCCTTAACACAATTCTAAACCCCCCCCAAAAAAAGCTTTCTGCCTCTTTTACAATCTAAAACTGTACAGACTAATACAAAAGGACATGAAAGGAAAATAACTGAATAAATGAAAATGAAAATTACAGATGACATACAAAGTTTACATGGTTAAGTTAAAGGCAGTAAAAGATATTATAGGCAGTAATAGGTGGACTGTCAGGAACAATGTAAATAATAAAACAAACAAATTTTAGACAGGTTTTAAAAAAAATTACACAGAAAAGGCTACACGTGAAACTAGAATGATCAGAGTGAAATCTGTAAGTGAAATTCCATACTAGATAGATAAATGAAGAAAAGAAATGAATAGTTTATCATGACAAATGGCATAAAAAACTGAGTAAAACTCTCCAATAATGCAGCAGTTGAACATGAGGAGTCACTGGACATTTTAGTAGACAACTGTGAGATCAGTGAGGCCCCTATCTGAAGGCAGAAGTACCCAAAGTAATGAATAAAACAATAAAGGTATATTGCCAACAATGTACTGGTAAACCGAGTAAGACAAAAAAGCAAGACAGCATTTCCTGATCTTCCAGAGGTCAAAAGGGTAAATATTAATAAGCCAATTGGCAAGTATTCACTGAGCACCCACTTTGGATTTGCAACATGTCAAATACGAAATATATTCTTCTCCTTGAAGCAGCTTACAGTAAACTAAGAAAATAGATATATCACATACATAAGTGGAAAATTTTTAATGCAAATTAAAGCAAGGTTTTCTCTTTCAATACTAACACTAGATGATGAATAAGGACATAATGTGAGGCTGGCTCATATACGAGTATAAATTCATACAACATTCTGAAAGGTAGTTTGGTGATGTTCAAGAGCCTTAAACACACACACAATTCCAGACTCTGACCTAGTAATTTCTTTTAGATTTTGACCTAGTAATTTCTTTTACAAATCTAAAGGGAAAAAAAATCTCAAAGATTTATGTAAAAGGCAATTCTGTCATGAAATTTATATATTAGCAAAACATCAAAAACATCCCAAACATCTGCCAATAGGAAAAATTTAAAATATAGTTACATGATACAATTTTAAGCAGCCAAATACAATTTTTCAAAGATTAATGACATGGGAACGTTTATGAGGTAGAATTAAATGAAAAAATAACACATGAACCCTGTTATAGGAAAAATTCACAAATACACATAAATATTTAGAAATGCAAACTGTATCATTTGCACTCATCTTTATTTTCCAAGTTATTTTTAGAAGATTATTTAAGAAAATAAGCAATTGTTATTTGAAAGGCACATATGATATACACGCAAAAGATAAATGTAAAAATAAATGTGATAGAATTGGGCTGGATTAAGAAAAATTTCATCTAAAAACAGTCTAGAAGGGCTGGGGAAGAGAAGTAATGATAATCTATCTAGATTAAAACTACAAATAAATGATGGCAACCTTGACACTGATCTGAATAAATAGGTGAAAACTGAGGGAGAATCAAAGATAATAGTCACTACAATAGATTTTGAAGATATTCAAATATATCCTATTTTCATGATTCACTCAGTTTATACTCTTCCAGTATGCTGGATTATTTTTTAAAAATTACTGACTTTTACTATAAACCCTGTCACTTAGCCATTTCTGTATTTTTACAGTGTTGGTAAAAATTGTCAACTACTTTTACTAACACAAGGTATTTAATTCTCATAACAATCTCTTAAAGCAGGGACAGTATTATGAAACTATTTACAAGACGAAACAAACACTGAGAAAAGAGGGGTTGTGACTTGCCCAAGGAAACGGCCAGTTGAGAATTGGAAACAGTAGAAACCACTCAAAGCTAAACCTTTTTTTCAAGCACTCCACATTCCAGAACACCAGGTTTTTCTCCAAAAGTGAATTATTTTTAAAGCCACTTTCTCCTAGTCAAAAACACTGTCAGTTTTGTCTGCAGTATTGGTAAACATATCACAAAGGTTTAGTTGGTAACAAAACTGCCCCATCCTGTATTTTAAAAACATTCCTCCAGAATCAAACTCAGCGCGAAGTTAAGCCAACTGAGTAAGACGAAAGAAGTTACGGTTTTAACTCTCACCAGCTAACTAAAGTTTGGGGAATCAAAAAGGAATGTGCTTCCCTCAGTTAAAAAAAAAAAAAAAGAAAGAAAGAAAGAAAGAAAAATCAATCTCCAACACCCCCAGCCCCCAGCGCCGCGGCTCCCAGCTGATCCGAGGTAAAGGGTGGAGTGGATCTGCGCAGCAGAGCCGGGAGGGAACCAACCAAAAACTAATCCTTTCAAAGTTAAAGACAAGAAGGTCCATCCCAGTGTCTCCCTTCTTGGATGTAAAGCTAACCTCTTCCTTTCTTTAATAACCAGAAAACAGCCTTCTATTTCTCGCTACTAATCACCACATATCCTCAAATTTTCCTGCAGCGTCGGTCCCTTCAGAGCACCAAGAAGAGACACAAACTTAGAAACACCATTCCTTATTAATTCTCTAGACTCCTCTCCACCCCATATAATTCTGAAAACCAAAACAACGTTGCCTGAAATAAAGTATAAAATAAAGAAAACAAGGGTCGCATCCAACACACACGCCTCCGCTTCAGAGATTCCCCAGAACAGCAGACACCACAACCGCACCCGAGGAGGTGCGGCCGCTAAAACAAGGGGCGGGCCCAGCAGGCCACGTGTTCTGCCGTCTGCGCACGCGCCAGCCAAAACAAAAGGGAGGCCTGCCAAGCCCCTCCCCTGACTCCACGTGACCACGCCTAGGTCCGCCCCCACCCCTCCCTCCACCTCTCTTCTCCCCTCCCCTCAGCTTCTGCCAAGGCTGTTAGGTTTAGCCGTTTAAATTTGGCTGCCGTCCGACCCCTGCCCTAGAGCGCGATCCGGTGCCGGGACCCAGAGTCCAACAGCCCATAGGATTCGGGGGGCGAAGGGGCTGCCGTTCGGCTGCCTGGCCCGCAAGTCCACCCGGCGGTCTTTTCCGCTCTCCCCTCCCCGCCCGCCGCCGTCCCCGGCAGAGGAGACCCACCCCCCTCAGCCCGCCGCTGAGACGCCGGCCACTCGCCTGCTGGGGCGCCCTGGCTCCCCTCCGCCGCCGCACCTTCGGTCCGGCCGTGGTGGGGGCTGCTGAGGTGATCTCTAGCTGCCCGCCCGCCTCCCCCCACCCGGGGCGCCGCTGACTCGTCTCCAGAGCGCGCCCCGCTCCCGCCCCGGCCGCCGCCGCGGTTTAACAGTCCGCCCGCTGCCCGCAGCTCCGAGCGGCTCGGGGACGGAACCCTGCCGTGGTGGAGGAGCAGTGGGCGGGGCGCAACGCCAGCCAATGGCAGCGGGGGAGGGGAAGCGCCATGCAAATGAGTGCGGGTGGCGGGGAAACCCCGGCAAGGGGCGGGGCCTGCAGCCGCGGCTGAGAGCGTTCTGGAAGTGGCTGGAGCACGACGCCCGAACCCTGGTGCAGAGGCGCGGCGGCTCCCTGGGCGTGGGTTCTTGGTAGTTCTCGCTTCCTCCTTACCTCTTCCCTTGCCCACGGGAAGCGCGCACACGGGCGCGCGTACACACACACGCACACATGCCATCCCCCCCCCAAATTACGGGCGCGCGTACACACACACACACACACACACACACCACCACCCCCGCCAAAATACGGGCGGGTGACTTCCCGCCCTTGCTTTGCTATTTCTGTACTACCGTGACAGGAAAAGCAAAGAGGGGAAAGTCGGGCTGCATTACGCCCTACCGCCCGCGCTCGGGCTGAGCGGGCTCCTGGTGTCCAGTCCCTCCCTGCGGCTCGAGGGGCAAGTTTTAACAAAGCTTTGTCACAGTTGCCAAATCTGTACTTCTCTGTGGGTTTGCTTGTATGGGTGCTCCGCGCTCAAATCCAGAGCCATAATTCTGTACGACCCCCGAGAGGCTCTAAAGTAGGGTGACAAATCTGCTTTGGATCCGGCTGGGTCGTTTTATGGTAAAAATCAGGAGCCGCCTGCTCACGCATTTTTAAATCTGTGCAAAGCCGGTTTGAGTGGCGTTGGAGTTAACTCTGTTCTGCAGTAGCGCAGTCAAATAAATAAACGGGGTTTTGTGCGGAGATAGTTGGCCAGGAACACGTAAAAACATTTCTGAGAGTCTTGCACCTGGCTCCACTCACCACTAAACTACACCCGGGCATTTCCCCAGCCACGCTCGCTCTCTCTCTTTCTCTCTCTCTGTTTTTTAAATAAACTGAGCACTAAATATAGCTCTTTAGATGATGTACTACAGGCTTTCTTAAGCACCTAATTTACACATGAAATGATTTAGGGAATAAAGCGCGCTCGAATTTTAGATCCAAAAAGACAATTGCCATTATTTCAACCTTCTTAATTGAAGGAGATCGGATGGTCGGGGTAGGCGGGCAGGGGAATCCTAGGAATTGGAGTTATAACAAACCATAAGGCATGACACGGATTACTGAAATTAGAAAATAACCGCCTGTTCCTGGTTTTTCTAGTGCATTGGGACATTACTGCAATAACTTTATGACAGGCTCCATTTATAGCGGAGAATACTTTCTGAAGATTGCTCAGAACAATAATTGCACCTTCATATGGAGTAAGGGAAGAGTTTCAGGAAATTGATTCACCTTCCTTGGAATAAAATTTGTAAGCGAATGATATGTTGTGAAAATAGTTAAATCAGCAAATATTTACTGGATATTCACTATATTCAAAAGGTTGTCCCTGCCCCTGGGGACAGAAATGTAAAAATGAGTAAGATATTTTAAAAAAAATTTTTTTTAAGATTAACAGTCTGAGAAGTCGAATCAGGATTGAGGTAGTTCTAAGGAAGGCTTTTTTATTTCAGCTGGGTGTTTTTAAAGACTTTGGACAGAGAAGAAAGAAGGCATCAATCACGAGATAGTATTTTTTTGAATTTTAGTAGAGGTTGTGTTAATGATATTACTGGGCTGGAAAAGTACATGTCAGCTAGATCGAGTAAATCTTGAATAACAGGAATTCATATTTTAACCTGAAGGAATTGTAGTGCCATCAAATTACTGGAGGATACAGTTTTCTTCTGTGAAATAATTATCAGTTACTAAAACAAAGTATTCATATACTTACCAAATATTTATTGCACACATGTTTTGTGATAGGTATTGGAGTTATAGCCATAAACAAGGTTCCTGCCCTGGTGTTATTCGTAGAAGAAGGTACAGGCATTGAGCTTTGTAATTACACAAGTATAATTCAGGAAGCATTTTTACACACATTATCTAGTTTGTTCACCAAACAGCCCTAGGAAGGTACCTGGGTGGTTCAGTCAATTAAGTGTCTGCCTTTGGCTCAGGTCAAGATTCCTGGTCCTGGGACTGAGCCCTGCATCAGGCTCCCTGCTGAGCAGGGAGTCTGCTTCTCCCTCTCCCTCTGCAGCCATCATAGAAACATAATTTTCTCATTTCTTTTATATTGTTTTTGATACTTAAAAAATAATAGAAACTTGGGGAATAGGAAATGATTAATAATATAGGCTTGGTTTTAAAAATGTAAAAAAGCCCAAAGAAGAAAAGCACTATCTTTTATATGTATGAGATGACACTGCACAATTCTTTTTTTTACTCCAGCTAACCAAATATTAAGCACATTATTTCTTGACATTGAACATTACCCTAAGTATTTCAATATTTGTAGCATATGTATGCTGGTTTTCCAGAAATTGTAGAATATCCATGCTCCTTAATATGAAATTGACATACTGAACCATTTGTTAAATTGTTTTCCATATTACTTATTCAGCAAAAGCCTGAAAAAATGCACATAGTTAATTTTATTGATCAAGGGTATATTATTATAAAGAGGGTACATTAAAGGCATTCTGACTTCTAAGAAAAAATATAACAATGGCCAGGAGACTTACAGAACCAGTAAGAACAAGGAGAAGGGAAGGGCACCGTTCTTGCTGACATAATTATTACCTGTCTAGAAGCACATAAATGTGTCCAGGTAAGCAGTATTACAGTGATTTCATGAGATAAGCTTCTCTCCTCAACACTGGTTTTTATTCAGTCACTCTTTTCATTCCAGAAACATGTGTGCAGCACTTAATATACAGCTTACATTATGATAAATGCTAGTGATACAGGAAAAAGATCATATTCTACTCTTAAGCAGCTCACAGCCTAGCAGGAACAAACACACCCTTTTCTATCTCCCTTCTCTGTTCTGTTTTTCTCCGTGGTACTTATCACCATCTAACAACACAGATTTTTATTCTTTTGTTTTTTGTTGTTTTATCTCCCTTGGTAGAATGTGAACTCCATGAGGTCAGGAACTTCTGCTATTTTGCTCACTGCTCTATCCCCAGAACCAAGGACAGGGCCTGGCACATGTATACTTCCAAAACATACTTGTTGAGGGCAGGCATGCATTTAATTCTCACATTTTGCAAAATGGGTTTTACATTCATTTTCCAGGTTAGAAAAAAAAAGACAACTCAGTGAGGTTAAATAATATATCCAAATTCTCACACTAATAAAGTGTGGCCAATATATGGGATTTGAAGACAGACGTACCCTGCTCCAGAGGCAGAGATTTTTCCCCACCACCTTTCCTAGAATAGAAAACTGGTTTGGAAGTCTGTACCATTTACTCCTCAAATTTCCATGCCCAGGGCAACTGTCCACCACTTTTATATTCTAGTATATTTAATTCTTTCTTTTTATAGTCATGTTTGGAAAGTGGGACCGGAGAAGTAGCAAGGCTAAAAAGGTGATAATAACTCCTATTCAAGATAGATTTAGCTCTAACTAGCCAGTGTCAACAGACAAGCAGACAAAGAGCAGGGCTAGGTAGCAAAAGCTATAAGATTCTTAGAACCAAGGCAGGATACAAGAGTGGTCAGACCTGGCCCATGCCTGGAGAGGAATAAAAAATGACTCCTAATGTATATGAGTATCAATAGCACCTTTTTTCACAACAGCCCCAAACTAGAGACAACCCTAAGATCCATCATACAGTAAAAAGATAAATGGTGGGACAATCCATATAATGAAATAACTGCTCAGCAATAAAAAAGAAAAAAATTATTGATACACAGAACAATATAGATAAGTCTCAAACAGTATGCTGAGTGAAAGAAGTCAGACTCAAAAGACTAAATATTACATGACTCCACTTATATAAAGTTCTAGAAAATTTGAATTTAACATATCATCACAGAAAGCAGTTGCTTAGGCCTGGGACAGGAGGAGTTTACCAGGATAAATATAAGGGATGTTGGAAAAACTACATCTTGATCATTGCAGAAGTTAAATGGGTTCATACATTTTCAAAACATATACTTAAACATACTTAAAACAGATACATGCCAATGTGTGAGAATTATACTTCAGTAAAATTTATTTTTAAAACAAGGGCTCTGATGAAAGTTGACTCAGGAATTTCAAGGAACATTTTTTTTAACTTGTACTGAAATATAGTTTAATGGGATTTAATTTAAAAAAACATTCTGAAAAGTGTCCATAAACTTCATAAAATTGCCAGGAGTCCATGGCAGAAAAAAGATCATGTCTGCCTTTATCTGGCATGTTCCAGACAGGGGCTGCTCCACCAGCAGGAGTGGTGACTGACTGGAGGACTCTGGGAAGGACTGAGCCATCTTCATTTGTCCCAGAGATGGACACTGCCCTCACAGTCTAATTTACACTTTCTCCATCCGCCATGTGGATTCTCAGATGGCGGTCCAAAATGTAGACAGAAAAATTAAAAAACAGTCTGTCTTAGCTAGGATGCAGATAATCCATATGAAATGTATCCAAAAGCCCAAAATAATACCTTAAAAATACAAGGGTTGGGACACCTAGGTGGCTCAGTTGGTTAAGCACCTGCCTTCAGTTCAGGTCATGATCCCAGGGTCCTGGGATCAAGTCCCGCACATGCACTCTCTGACAAATAAATAAATAAAATCTTAAAAGAAAATACAAAGGTTAATTACCTCTCTCATAACATATATTGTTGATTCTGAAACATATTTTATTTTTTTTAGAATTTATCATATCTAAAATCAAAATGACGTTGGTACTGATGCAAGAAGAAATCATTTTATCAGTCTGACTGACAGTGGCCTTTAATAATACCAAAAAAATTGCACCTTGAGAGTTAATGAAATATGTTTTAAAAAAAGTTTAAATGTAAATAGCAATAAGCTGATATAACAGCTCTACAAGGTCATGAAGGACCCAGGCTGCTTTCTGTTATTTTCTTCTGCCATTCTCAGTCCTGACATCCATTCTCAAAGTAACCTTAGGGTCCCAGATAGCTACTGGAACTCCAGTCCCTGTATCCACTTCCTAGGCAGCAGATAAGGAAAGGAAACAAGACCTTTAAGTCTCTCTCTTCCTCTCATGAAATTCTTCTTCAGAATTCTACAATTTGGTCCTATGGATATATCTAGTTGCTAGAGAGACTAGCAAATACAACTGAAGTTGAACACATCGTCACCTTCAAGAATATAGGGATTATCAGGAATAGTAGAGGATCACTTAAACAGAAAAGGAGAACAGATGATGGTTGGGCAATGGCTTCCACCAGTTCCCAAAGCAAAGTATCTATAACCAGAGCTGCTAAATGTAGCAAGCTAGTAGTGTTGAGTTTGTTAAGTTCTTTACATATCTTGGTTATCAGCCCTTTATGAGTCAAGATGTCCTTCAACAGATGAATGGATAAAGATGTGGTTTATATGTATACTGGAATATTGCTCAGGCACCTGAAAGGATGAATACCTACCATTTATATCGATGTGGATGGAACTGGAGGGTATTATGCTAAGTGAAATAAGCCAATCAGAGAAAGACGGTTATCCTATGGTTTCACTCATATGTGGAATATAAGAAATAGTGCAGAGGATCATAAGGGAAGGGAGGGGAAACTGAATGGGGAGAAATCAGAGAGGCAGACAAATCATGAGAGGCTCTTATCTCTGGGAAATAAACTTAGGGTTGCTGAAGGGGAGGTGATTGGGGAAATGGGGCAACTGGGTGATGGGCCTAAAAGAGGGCATGGGATGTAACGAGCACTGGGTATTATATGCAACTGATGAATTATTGAACACTACATCTGAAACTAACAATGTACTATACGTTGGCTAATTGAATTTAAATTTAAAAAAAATAATAAAATAAAATTAGGCCTACACTTATAAATGACAGAACACAGAGATGGAAAGAAACCATTAAAGTGAGTCCTTAGTGACAAAACTAAGCTGTTTGGTCAACCAGTTTGGAGTCTGTTCTACCTTTGACCTTTCCAGTTTAATGAGCCCTTCCCTCATTTTTTTAAGTCAAATTTGATTTGGGATTTCTGTTTCTATATTCTTCAATATAATTTTCTACATAAAATGGATCATAACCTCTCTTGGGATATGTTAAGATATACTTCTGTTGAGTTTATATTTAAGGGAAAGATTGAAGAAAAAGTTCAATTTTTACTAATCAAAATATATTCAAGAGGGATTTTATTAAACAGATGGTAAAATTAAAAAAAAAACAACAACAAATAAATTTGGTAGTACTCTGAAACCAGAAAAACCTCACTAAAATAAACTAGGGATATTTGCAAAAATGGCTGATTTCAGCTCTAAGGCAGATGGGTATGGGAAATTTCGTGGTGCCATAGAGCAAGGGCACCGTAAAAAATAATGGGGTCATGTCAAAATGTTTCAACATTACATGATATCTGGTATTTGTTTGAAAATAATCCACGACAGTCCTTACCTCTGTGGTCAACCAATATTTGACAAAGCAGGAATGAATATCCAATGGAATAAAGACAGTCTCTTGAACAAATGGTGTTGGGAAAATTGGACAGCCACATGTAGAAGAATGAAACTGGACCATTTTCTTATACTATACACAAAAATAAACTCAAAATGGATGAAAGACCTAAATGTGAGATAGGAATACAGGCAGCAACCTCTGTGACCTTGGCTACTTCAACTTCTTGCTAGTCATGTCTCCAAAGGCAAGGGAAACAAAGGCAAAAATAAAAATGAACTATTGGGACTTCACCAAGATAAAAGTCTTCTGCACTGCAAAGGAAACAGTCTGACCAAACTAAAAGACAACTGAGAGAATGAGAGAAGATATTTGCAAATGTCTTATCAGATAACGGACTAGTGTCCCAAATCTATAAAGAACTTATCAAACTCAACACCCAAAGAACAAATAATCCAATCAAGAAATGGGCAAAAGACATGAACAGGCATTGCTCCAAAGAAGACATACAAATGGCCAACAGACACATGAAAAAATGCTCCATATCACTTGGCATCAGGAAATACAAACTGAAACCACAGTGAGATACCACCTCACACCAGTCAGAATGGCTCAAGTTAACAAATCAGGAAACAACAATGATCTCAGGTTCCTTATGATCTCAGGTTCCTGGGATTGAGCCCTGTGATGGGCTCCATTGCTGAGGATGCAGAGAAAGGGGAACCCTCTTACATTGTTGGTGGGAATGCAAACTGGTGCAGCCACTCTGGAAAACAGTATGGAGGTTCATCAAAAAGTTGAAAATAGAACTCCCTGTGACCCAGCAACTGCACTACTGGGTATTTACCCCAAAGACAGAAATGTAGTGATCTGAGAAGTCACCAGTACCCCAATGTTTATATCAGCCATGTCCACAATAGCCAACCTATGGAAAGAGCCTAGATCTATTGATAGATAAATGGATCAAGAAGATGTGGTATCTGCATACAATGGAGTATTACTCAGCCATCAAAAAATGAAATCTTGCCATTTGCAACAATGTGGATGGAACTAGGGTGTTATGCTAAGTGAAGTAAGTTAATCAGAGAAAGACAATTATCATATGATTTCACTCATGTGTGGAATTTAAGAAACAAAACAGACGAGTATAGAGGAAGGGAGGGAAAAATAAAACAAGATGAAATCAGAGAGGAAGACAAACCATAAGAGACTCTTAACCATAGGAAACAAACTGAGAGATGCTGGAGGGATAGGATATCCCTCCTATCCCTGGAGGAGGGTTAGGATAGGATGGCACATGAAGTAATGAGCACTGGTTGTTATATACAACTGATGAATCACTGACCTCTACCTCTGAAACTAATAATACAGTATATGTTAATTAACTGAATTTAAATAGAATTTTAAAAAATAATAGAACAAAATAAAATAATCCATGATATGGGATGCCTGGATAGCTCCTAGCTCAGTTAGTTGGGCAACCAGGTCATGATCTTGATTTTGGCTCAGGTCATGATCTCAGGTTCCTGGGATTGAGCCCTGTGATGGGCTCCGTGCTCAGCAGGGCGTCTGCTCAAGGATTCTCTCTCTCTCTCCATCTGCCCCTCCCACTGCTCACATGTACTCTCTCTATATAAAATAAATAAATCTCTCTAAAAAAATCTTAAAATAATCCATGAAAATAGGGGGTATATAGTGCAACAGATGAATAAAGATTAGTCATGCGTTGATAATTGTCAAAGCTGGGTGATATATACATGGTGGTTCATTACACTATTCTCTGTAGTTTTATGTATGTTTGACATTTTTTATGATAAAAAAAAAAAAACCTGGAACAAACTTGCAGCAAATCTTACTGGCCTAAGATGAAACAATTCACACATCGAAAAGAATAATGATTGCAATTAACTAAAATACATCAACATTTCCAAAGTCTTATTGATGCTAAAAAGACCTTATCATTGGAGGGTCTTAGGATACCCAATCATTACTCTAAAAACCAATAAATGGAAAACAAAAATCAAGAGTTTACATCACCTGTTATTTACAAATTCTATTTCAGGATGTGGCAGCCATCCTGAAATAGAATGGAGGTACAACTCATCTCGCTTCAAGAAAGAACTTGCCTCTTTGTTGTAGGGAACACAGTTAACCGAGCCTCTAGCCCTGAGCAGCTGTAGGATCCACATTAGCTTTTGAGCTGAGGCCGCCCTCTCCTCAAGCAGTCCTTGGACAATAACTGATTAGGGCATAAGAAACAGGGGCTCACCATTTAAGACAAATGTGGGACAATTCTAATGGGCAGTCTTTACTCCAGGGTTCCTCACTGGACTCTGCAAGACTTTGTCAGATCTGTTTCATGGTCTAAGGTCTTGTCCAGTGACTTCTCCTTGTCCAATGACTTCCTTCCACTTTCATCTTTCACAGATGCTACCTCTCAAAAAAACCTCTTGCACTTCTGTGTCTCCACTTCTGATTACTAGAGGACCCAATGCACACAGAGACTAACCAAAAAGTTGAAAGTTCTTCTTTATGAAAGTTAATCAGTGCAAACGTAGTTAAATATTACAAAATCATCCGTTACAACCCCAAATGAAACCACAGATTTTATAAATAATTATCAGTGGATATTAAAACCATTAGGTAAGATGTTGACAGGGTATTTTATGGAATTATCAGACTAATACTATCTGAATCCACTGATCAATCTCAATATCTCTAAAAGTGAGATAATGAGATATTATATGTCTCCTAGCACAATGCAATGGAATATTCACAGCACCATTTATTAAGTTTTCTAGGTAAAAATATTGAGCCTGAATCTAATCAAACCTTTTGCTCTATCAGTTTATAGGAAACATAGGGAACAAAGAAATAAATTAAAAATCACCATGAAAGATCAATCAGGCAAATCAATGATGGATATTCTACAAAACAAATGACTACGTTTTTTCTAACAAATCAATAGCATGGAGGAAAAAGAAATAATTCCCAACTCATTTTTCAAGGCTAGCATTACCATAATAAAACCAGGCAAAGACAGTTCAAGAAAAGAAAATTACAGCTAAATGTTCCTTATGAATATAGAGGCAAAAATTCCCAGTAAATTATATCAAATAGTACAGAGCAATGTAAAAATCGTAACACAAAATGACCATATGGGGTTTATCCCAGAAATACAAGTTCGGTTCAATACTCAAAATACAATCAATGTAATCCATAATATTAATAATTCAAAGAAGAAAAACCATATGATCATATCAAGTGACGTATAAAAGCATTTGACAGAATTCAACATCCATTAATGATAAAAACTCTCATCAGATTAGGAATACAGTAGAACCACTTAAACCTGAGCAAGGGCATCTACTAAAAATTTACTTAAAACCTGTATTTAATGTGAAAGCTTGAATGCTTTCCCTCTAAGATCAGAAATAAACAAGAAGGTCCATTTTCACAATTCCTATGCAATAATGTAGTGGAAGTCTTCGTAAGTACAATAAGAAAAAAAAAGGTAGGAATAAAGGGAGGGAGGGAGGAAGAAAGAAGAAAAAAGTCAGAGAAAAGAAAAAAAGAAAGAAAAAGAAAAGAGAAGTAAAAAAAAATAAAGAAAGGAAGAAAGAGAAAGAGAGACAGACATACAGAAATTGTCTTTCTCTTTTTCTTTACAGTTAAAAAGAAATAAGACTGTCCCTATTTATGGATGACACTATTGCCTTTGTAGAAAATCTCAAGGAATCTACAAAAACCCCCAAAATACAAATAAACAAAAAAAAAAAAAAACAAAAAAAACCCTAGAATTTATAAATGACTTTAGCAGGTCATAGGATGCAAGGTCAACAAACAATAATTATATTGGCAATAAAAAACTGTAAACCAGAGTGTCTGGATGGCTCAGTCATTTATGCTCTTGGTTTCAGCTCAGGTCATGATTTCAGCATCATGAGCTGGAGCCTCGTGTCAGGCTCCATGCCTAGCTGAACATTCTCCCTCTCCCTTTGCCTCCCTGCCTCCTCTCCCTTTAAAATGAAAACACAAAAAACTGCAAGCCAGAATTAAACATCAATCTTACAGTAGCTGCCACCCCCTAAAAAAAGAAAGAAAAAAGAAATTGTAAATATAATGAACACATATAGGATATCTATGTTGAAAACTACCAAATACTGAAGTAATAAATCAAAGAAGATCTAAATAAATTGTCATTCCCATTCATGAATTGGAAGATTCAACATAGTAAAAATGGCAAATCCCTCCAAAGTGATTAACAGATTTACTTTAACTCCAATCAAAACCCTACCAGGATATTTTGTAGATATAAAGTTGACTCAAAAATTTGTATGGAACGGGAAAAGGATTAGAATAGCCAAAACAATTTTGAAAAAGAAGAATAAAATGAGAGGAATCCCATTATCTGATTTTAAGACTTTCCATAAACCACTTTAAGGCAAAGAAGGAGATATATAGATCAATGAAACAGAAGAGAGTCCAGAAATAAAGCCACACAAATATGGTTTAATTGATTTTTTACAAAAGTACAAAGGTTAGTCAATGAAAATATTCTTTTCAGCAAGTGCTACTGGCAGAATCAGACATCTACAATCAAAAAAATGCACCTTGACCAAAGTCTCATACCTTATAAAAAATTACTAAATGAAACATAGATCTAAATGAACAATACATTGGTTTTTGTTTGTTTAAGTAGGCTCCACGCCCAGCATGGAGCTCAGTGTGGCATTAGAACTCGTGACCTGGAGATCAAGACCTGAGCTGAGATCGAGTCGGACCCTAAACTGACTGAGCCACCCAGATACCCCTAAATGAAAAACATAAAGTACAAAATTCTTGGAAGAAAACAGGAAAAAATCTTTACGAATTGACTTTGAGCAATAAGTTCTTAGCTATTATACCAAACTCATGATTCACAGAAGAAAAAATTTATCAATTTGAATTCATCAAAATTAAAAGCTTTGGCTCTATGAAACCCATTTCAGGACTAGCTACAAATAGGAAGTAAAGATTTACAGATCACATATCTGACAAAGGACTTGTATCTACTAGGGAAGAGCCAGAGCCTGACCACGTTGCATGTTGCCACAGAGGCCACACAGGCAAGTCTTGAGCAGCAGCTGAACCTTTGACAGAATGCCCTGTGGTCCTCCTGGAACATGAGAGCATGGGAGGTGCTGCTACAAGGCCATTTCTCACTGGCTTCCCTATCTACCCGGGAGGCTGTCATGAGCCGCTACTCATAGTTTCAGGATTCTTATGGGGTGTGAGGCTTTTCTGCCTCCCTAGCATTAAGGCACACATACAGCTATAAAAGTTATTAGCAGCAGTATGGAATGGAATCCTCAGCAACAGAGTGTCCCATCATCCCTGCTACCGTCATCTGGCCTCTTACATTTCAGTGTCATCCCATACAAAGGCCACAGAGAGCTGGTACCTTTAAGCTACTCATCTTTTCATGCTATGTAAGCAGCAAACTGAGTGCAAAAAGGGCTCACTGCTTCTTTACTGACTTCTTTACAGCCTGGCTTTGCCTTGTGCTTGACAGTATCAGAATATATAAAGAACTCTTAAAGCTTGAGAAGAACAAGCAACACAACTAAAAAATGGGCAAAAGATCCGGGTAGAAACTTCACCTAAGAAGACATGTGGAAGGAAATTAAGCACTTGAAAAGCTGTTCGATATCATGAGGCATTAGGGAAATGCAAATTAAAACCGGAAGGCAATACCACTATATACACATTAGAATGACTAAATTAAAAAATACAGTGCTAGACAAGATGCAGAGCAATTGGAACTCTTGCATTGCTGGTGGAAAACTAAATGATTCAGGTATTCTGGGAAAACAGCTCGGCATTTCCTAGAAAGTTCAACATACATTTACCTT
Organism: Martes martes; assembly: GCF_963455335.1. Taxonomy (NCBI): domain Eukaryota; kingdom Metazoa; phylum Chordata; class Mammalia; order Carnivora; family Mustelidae; genus Martes; species Martes martes. Next base: position 175,420,769 of record NC_137890.1, on the reverse strand, counting down.
CATCACCTAACAATTCATTTCCTGGGTATTTAATCTCAGCAACCAAAATGTCCTTAAGCAAGTGAATGAATGAACAAACTACAGTATATTCATACAGTAACATAGCATTTAGCACTAAAACAAGGAATACCCTATTCACACAACATGAATAAATCTTAAATTCATTTTGCTAAGAGAATGAAGCTATTCTCAAGGAGTTACATACTGTACGATTCCATTTATATGACAGTCTTGAAACGACAAACTGGAATAACAGAACAGATTGGGGGTAGAGGTACAGAGAGGGTGTGACTATAAAGGGCACAAGGTATTTTTGGGAGGCGGGTAATGGAACGGTTCTGTATCCTGATTGTGGTGGGGTTGCATGAGTCTATTTACATGCTAAATTCAGAGAACAAAGAAGGCAATTTTACTCTATGTATGTATATAAAAAACAGGCATGTTTGCTATATGTTAATTTAAAAATAAAATTTATAAAGGAAGAAAAAAAATAAAATTTATAAAGGAAGAAAAAAATTTATAAAGGAAAAAAAAAGAGAAGGGAGAACAGTTACAAAATAAGAGATTTAAGAGACAAAAAAAAAAAAAATGCAATTTGTGGACCTTGTTTGGATCCTGATTTGAACAAACCAACTAGAAGAGGCATTCTTGCTACAACCAAGAAAACTTTAATGTCGATTTGGAAGTATAAGTTAAATTTGTTTTTAAATTATGATGATGGACTTGTGGCTATTTAAAAAAATCTTCATCAGTTAGATATGTATTCTGAGATATACACGTATGGTGAAATAGGATTAAGCTGGGATTTGCTTTCAAATAATTGAGAAAAACAAGTGGGGGGAGATACATTGGCAAATGTTGAAGCTAGTGGTTCATGTTATGATCTTTACTATTTTTGAATACATTTGAAGTTTTCTGCAATTTTTCTTAAAAATGGGAAATGAGATTTCAAAAACAGAGTAGAACGTCCTTTCCACATTTATTATAAAGCAGTAGATATGATAGGCTTACCATTGGTTTCCATCTCAATGTCAAATCTTTTCAGTGACTAAATAAATAAATGCTGTGTGTGCCAAAAATAATACTGACCCAAGGAAAAAAAAGCCTCCTAGAAATCTTACACCTTGAGCAATAAACTCCTAAAATTACTAGATTAGTAAAGATTTGCAGCTAGATTTTAAAATAGCATATCAAGACAGTCTCTTTTATATATTACCATTTTCAATGACTCCATCAAAGAAATAAAGAGTGAAAATTTTAGAGCAATAATTATGATTCTAAAAACCCCAGCTAAAAAACAAAATTACTCAGGCTTTTTGATTCTCATTAATTATTTACACAGTGTAGCTCTCTTGCTGTGTTGGTCCAGTCTGTTCTTTTGAGCATTATTATTATTTATCATTTCTTGAGCACTTAGCACAGCGTGATATACATGATGACAAATTCCCTCCCTAGAGGACAACAATCAAAGCCACATGAGCAAAACACAAAGATGAGCTATTTAAGAAATGAAAACTAAATCAAAGGTTAAGAAACACATTCTGAATCCCCCCAACTTTTTTTTTTTTTTTTTTTTTTTTTTTGCTTTCAGCTTTAAGCCCATGATACAATACATGCCTCTTTAGGGTCCCAAAAGAAGAGAGAAGTTGGCAAGACAAAATAAATAAATCTAGGAGATAGAAAACATCCTAGACACTATTCCAAGAAAATATTCCATCTTAGAAATCCTTTCACTCTCTGAGATCTATAAATTACCAAAACCTATTCCTAGCTCTAGTGGACTGTAATAGCTTTGTGTGTGTATGATTTAGGTCTTCCCAGCAGACTTTTCTGTTCCTTTGCTTTTGATAAAACCACTCTCGCTTCAGGAACTGCCTCCCCCTGTCTGTGTATTCCTGATGAGATTGTCAATCATAATGTACCTTTCCTCTACCTTATAATGACATCGTGCTGAAGGCTGTAGGCCCAGAGAAGCCCAAGGTCATTTTTACAGACTGTGCAATGACATTTCTCTACAGGGCCCATTAAACCTATTTGCAAAAAAAATAATAAAAATAGAAATAAAAACAAAATACATGGTTACAGTTTAAGTGCTGGCTAAGCCCCAAATCAAGCCTCTGGTACCCTCATTCCTATAGTTCTTTAGATTGTTGAACTACTCCACAATCTTTTTATCTTTATTTTTGGCCAGTGGGGAGGAAGAGGTAGAGAATCTTCAGCAGGCTCCATGCCCAGCGTGGATGAGGGACTCAATCTCATGACCCTGACTGAGATCATGACCTGAGCCAAAATCAAGAGTTGAGCACTTAACTGATTGAGCCACCCAACTCCCCTCCACAATCCTTTCAAGCTGGCACACTTCAGTTTGTGCTCACAATAGTATGAATAAAGTTTTCTTTTGTCATTTGCACCTGAAAGAATCCTGTGACATTAAAAGAACTTGCCCAAGATCCAAGGGCTCCTGTAAAGTAAGTAGAGTCATTATTCAAATCCAGGTCTGTCCCTCTCCATCCACATAGTAGGCTTTTCCTACTATGCCAATGTACTTTTTATGTGTATGCTCCCAAAATAAAGTTTCTGTAAGACTGAGAAAGGAAGGAAAAGGGGCTGAGAGGCCCCGGGTCAGTCAGTTTAATCCTGTATTGGTTTCCTGGTAATGGGGGGGAGATGAAAACCACGAATACTGTAATCTAACAGAAATTTATTTTAAACCCATTTTGCACAGTATTTAATGCATATGAACCAGAACTCCAGGTGGCAATCATACAAACTTCTACCCAAGAGCAAATCAAAGGTGCAGAATTCTAGGAAATAACGACATCAAGGTATTTTCTTTTCCCTCTGCTCTACCCAGTTGTAATGGTTGCATTAAAAAAAAATAGTGTTTAATACCAACAGCACCAAATAAAAAGTTTACATTTTCAAAGTTTATACCTCTATTTGTTTCCTTTAAAAGTATCTTTATTCATTGTTTCATAGATACATGGCTTGTTTTTGGATAAAAATTACTTTTAAGTGTCAAATCAAATGTTTCCTCACTTTCCCATCTTATTCACTTTTTAAAATTTTATTTTTTTTAAAGACTTATTTATTTATTTATTTATTTATTTATTTATTTATTTATTTATTTGACAGAGAGAGAGAGATCACAAGTAGGCAGAGAAGCAGGCAGAGAGGGGAAAAGCAGGCTTGCCACTGAGCAGAGAGCCTGATGCGGGGCTCAATCCCAGGACCCTGAGACCAGGGCCGGAGCCGAAGGCAGAGGCTTAACTCACTAAGCCACCCAGACGCCCCTAAAGATCTTATTTTTAAGTAATTTCCATACCCGGGCTTAAACTCACAGCCCCAAAAGCAAGGGTTGTATGCTCTGTGGAGTGCACCAGCCAGCCACTTGCTACCTCATTTTCCATTTTAAATGATTACTTTATTATTATTGTACTTATCATGACTTGAAATTTTCTTGTTTATTTATGTACTTCCTACTTTATTTGTTGCAACTTATTTGTTTATTCACTTATTAGCAGGGATCTTGCCAATTTCATTTGCCATCATATTTTTCAGTTTGGCTTACAGAAGACACAAAGTATTTGCTGGTTTTTTAATGGACACTGTTCCAAAATAAAAGTCATTGTTTTGATACCTATAAAGTATACCAATATATTGAAACTAAAGGATGATGAGTTAGTCTGTGTTTGCCTATAAATGAAACCGGGATGAAGTCTGTTGAAATCCCAGGTGTTAAATGGGAGAAGTGACCACATTCTCTAGTTGGGTGCGGCTGGGCAAATGCTCAGCTTGAGTCCTAGCGGTTCCAAGGCAGCAAGGCAGAAAGATCCTGCTTCCACGGACTCAGCTCTTCATTCATCAGGGACCCTGCAGAAGCTTTTGTTTGAAGAAATGATGCCACTGCTTAAAAACAGGGTTAGTTAGGATAGGGTGGTAGAAAGCATTTACATTATATATTTATCCTTCCCTTTCAAAGTCAATGTGCTGTAACTATTATTAATGTTACTATAAACAGTAATAGTAACATAACTGTTGCTGCCCCAATTTGAAAGCAATGATGCTTTTTTTGAATTTTAGGGAGAACCAAAAACCAAGGTTTCTAGAGTCGGAAAATGTTTGCCTTTTAGTTATGTAAAAAATGAAAAGTTAAACCTTATGCTGGAGAATTTTAGAATCTTAGAATTCAAAGTTTTTCCTACTACTGTATTAATTTCATATTTGATTTCTCTTTCTATAGAGAGAGCATATAAAAACATGTTTAGCATTTCTTCCCTTGCCAGGATGCATTTCATCTTGAGTAGATTTAAAACCAGATTAGTTGTAATAGGATTCCAGGATGTGGGCAGACATCTACTTGTCATGGATGATCTGTCTTGCAATCAGCTCCTTCATTATTTCGTTGGTACCACCATAGATTGTCTGAACTCGGGCATCCACATAAGCTCTAAATAAATCAGAAGATAACTGAATGAGTAAAGAAAAGACATTGGAAATTACAATTTTGTCTTATCATGTAACTATTAGTTACTTTAAAGTATTTATTTAATGAAATCCAAATAATAAAAGTTCTTTATAAATTCCTTTTTTTGTTCACTATGGCATTCAACCTAGGTTTGTATAATTATAAAATTCTATTAAGATACTGATCATCTGTATAGCTTTGTTTTTAGTTTGCATGATGAGATTATAATTTCAAAATAACATTTATTCGTATGCTTCATTTGATTTAATTTTGTAAAACTTAGCATATATAATAGCATTCTAAAAAATGCAATTTCAGTTTAGAATGGACAGAATGTCTTAATTTCTTGTTATCTTTAATGTTCCCTTAAAAAAGTTGAAGTCTACTGGTTTTATAGGAAACAAAAGAGAAAAGAATATTCCTATTTCCTAATATTTCTTTAGATTCCCACCACCAAGGCTACATCAGGAGTATAAATTGATGCTTTAGAAAAGATTACTTCCCACAAAGTTAACAAGTAACTTATTTTCTGGAAATGGTTAATAGTCACTCACTCCAGTAATGTATGACATTAAAATACTGAGTGCCTAAGTCTACTGCCACAAAACAAAAAAAAAAAAAAGGAAAAAAGAAAAAACGTTATGAGGAATTCACTTTTAATAGGAATGATAGCAACCATGATACTGTATACTTGTTTTTACCTAGTCTCATCTCATTTTATCCTCCCACTTTATCCTCTCATTTTATCCTGTCATATCCTTTAACCTTTATACTGGCATCAGGGAGGATAAATATTACTATAGTTTTGCACGTAAAGGAACTGAGGTACAGAGCAGCAGTTATACATGCACAAATTAATAGCTGCTATTTATTGGCCACATAACAGATAACTGGCAGGCTGGAATGAGAATGTAGGTATCTTGCCACTTCGGCAAGTATCTTTTTTATTATTTCACAATATTTTCATTGGTCTGGGCATGCAGGACTAGTTATAAGCTTTGGACTTTCCTAGTAGACAAATTCAATGGCATTTTTTTTTTCAAGAATAGAATTCTTTTGTTCTTATTTATTTTAAAAATTTTATTTATTTGAGAGAGAGCAAGCAAGAGCATGGTGGGGTGCAGAAGGAGTGTGAGAAGCAGGCTCTCCCCTCAGCAGGGAGCCTGAGGCAGGGCTCCATCCTAGGACCCCCGGATCATGACCTGAGTCCAAGGCAGCCACTTAACCGACGAAGCCACCCAGGCGTCCCTGGTTTTTGTTTTTAATTTAACACCTGAGACAAACTAAATGTGCCAGTTCTCTAGGAACATGACCAATTCTGGACTCTCCATATTTATCATGGTACCTTGCAAATGGTGAGCACTCCGTAAATATTTACTGATTTAGTATATTAGAAAGGAATTTTAGAGTCTCGATACCTACTTTTTGATGAAACTTGAAATATGAAGACATTTGCATTTTCAAATATATTTTTTCTTTTGAACAGCTTCCATGGTTGCCCACAAAACCCAGCACTTGCATGTAGAGAGCCTACCTAGCATTTCAGCCTACTTCATTAATGCTTTTAGAAATTTTCGGACTGGGCTTTTTTTTTTTTTTCCACATTAAGGAAGTTCCAATGGAGTAGGTAAAGACAGAGATCAGTAGACCTTTTATAGGTTACTAATTAAATTAAGTCATCAACTAAAATTAACAGAGAAGGGCAGCAGAAGGAATGTTTAACCACACAGTGATGAAGCTCTGTATCTCATGCTATCCTCCCCAACAGTGCAGAGGAGTCTTGAAATGGCATAGCTCAACATGCCTCACTTCTCACAGACCCCAAGCCTAATGAGTAAGACTGAAACAAGTTCACATGCTTACGACCCGTTATTTAAAAACAAATTTTAAAAAGTGACAAAACAAAAAAGCAAAACAAACAACCCCAAACAAAACTCAAAACATTTACACATATACACACAAATAAAGCAGCTTAATCCAAGGATAAAAGAAACACAATTAGAATGATTTTTTTCCCTCAAATCAAAGTCTGTGCCCTGCAATCACATACTGCCTAATGTGTCTAATCAGCTTTTCGATATTATCTACTGTTCTCTCTTCCTAACTTCTGAAAAGTTCTTTCCTCATATCTTTGGGGAAGAGAAATAGCAGTCTAGTTTAAAAGTTCATACTATCTTTGAACTAACAAACCAGCCAAGAAGGGGATTAGTATTCCTGAAAGGAAATATAAGTCTCTCAAATTGAAACCAGGCATTTCAAGTAAGCCATCAAGCTGCAGTATTTGCTTGCTACTGACCTGAAGGAATGGCCTCTGAAAAAACTGAGAGCAAGACTTACTCTGCACTCTGATCTTGGGCCATGTGGATGGGGGACTCGTCTTCACCTCATATGCCCTCTTTGGAACCTGAACTAGACTAGACAAACGCTGAGCGAATACATGTCTACATTTCCAGCAGAAGTTGTAACGGCACAGTCAAGTAGAAGAATATAGATATGCATTATGGTCTTACTTTCTTACCATTGTGAATATTGTGAATAAGATGCATTAATAGTGTGAGTAAAACATGAGAATGCACAGGAAAAAATTCCAGTGATGATTTAATTTGTGCTAGCATAACTTAGTGTTTATTTCTGATTTCATGACTATACAAAGATAAAAAAAAAATCTGCTTTTGATTAAGGCTCATTTGAAGTAGTTCTGAAAGGATATACCAAAATCCAAGTCCAGAGATTAACAAACAAAAAAAAATCTGTATCTATATCTAGATCAAGATACAGACATACATATACATATATATGAGTATATATATGAGTGTATGTGTATATGTATATCTATGATTTAGCTACTTCATATCTACATTCCCAAAGAAAGGAAAAGCCATAGCTGTTGCTGAGTTTTTATAAAAGGTCATAAATTATACATACCCTGTGATTAAAGCTTTCTGAACTGCCCCAATGGCTACAGAAAATTAGTAGATTATATCTATGCTGGAGCTTCTGTTCTTAATGTAACAACTAAAATGTTTAATTTTCCTCATTAAAGACCATAAGTATATCAAATGTTTTCAATTATGTTTGCCAAAACAATAAATTTGAAAGTCAGTCTGAACACTAGTTTGATAATTTTCCCCTTCAGATAGTCTGTATTTAGATTAAAATTAGAAGAGAAAAAGTTTTGAGAAGCCCATAGCATTCACATTCTCAGATCCAGAACTCAACTGGACTTCTTTCCAGTTTCAGTTATAAAATGTCCTTGAGAAAGTTTTATAAACTGAAAATTTTGCTAAATAAGAGGAAAATTTTCTAGAGCAAAATGAATAATCAAATATTTAAGATATGAAAACTTAAGCCTTTTCATATTTGTTTTTTTCTGAAGTGCCAAATTTTTTTTAGTTCTAAAAAGTTATATTTTAGGGATGCCTGGATGGTTCAGCAGTTGAATATCTCACTCTTGGTTTCAGCTCAGGTCATGATCTCAGGGTCATGAGATCAAGCCCAGTATCTGGCTCATGCTGACTTGAGATTCTCTCTCTCTTTCTCTGTCCCTCCCCTGCCGCGTGTGTGTGTGTGTGTGTGTGTGTGTGTGTGTGTGAGAGAGAGAGAGAGAGAGAGAGAGAGAAAGAGAGAGAGAGAGAGAATGAGAGCACAAGAGCACTCTAAAATAAATAAGTAAACTCTTTAAAAAATAAAATGAAAATAAAAAGTGATATTTTAAAAGAAGACATATAAATAACCAACAGGTATATGAAAAAATGCTCATTGTCACCAATCATCAGGCAAATGCAAATCAAAACCACAATGAGATATCACCTCGCACCTGTGAGGATGGCTATTAACAAAAAAACAAAGGAAAACATTGTTGAAAAGAATGTGGAGAAATTGGAACCCTGCACGCTGTTGGAGGGAATACAAAATGGGGCAGCTGCTGTGGAAAACAGTATGGAGGCTCCTCAAAGAATTAAATAGAACTATTGGGACACCTGGGTGGCTCAGTTCCTTAAGCGGCTGCCTTCGGCTCAGGTTGTGATCCCAGGACCCTGGGATCAAGTCCCACAACCGGCTCCTGGCTCAGCAGAGAGGTTGCTTCTCCCTCCCACTCTGCCTGCTGCTCTCCCTGCTTGTACTCTCCCTCTCTGTTAAATGAATAAATAAAAACCTTAAAAAAATTCTTAAAAAAAAAAAAAGAACTACTATATGATTTTTAAAATCCCACTTCTAGGTATTTACTGCAAAGAATTGAAATCAGGACCTCCAAGCAATATTAGCATTCACATGTTCATTGCAGTATTATTCACAATAGCCAAGATGTGGAAACAACCTAATGTCTATGCACAGATGAATGGATAAAGAAAATGGAAAGGAATACTATTTAACCTTAAACCAGAAGGAAATTCTACAATAGGTGACAACTTGGATGGACTTCAACATTCTGTTAAGTGAAGTAAGCCAGTCACAGAAAGACAGATACTATGTGATTCCACCTCTATGGGGGTATCTAAAATAGCCAAATTCATAGAATCACAGAAGAATAATGGTTGCCAGGAACAAAGGAAGGGGATAATGGGGAGTTGTTAATCAATGGCTTAAAGTTTCAGTTGAGCAAGATGAGTAGGCTTCAGAGGTCTGCAATACAATGTTGTACTATAGTTAACTGTTCAGTATGGAGCACTTAAAAATTTGTGAAGAGGGTAGATCTGATGTTAAATATTTTTACCACAGGAAACTAAAAAAATTAATAGTCAATGCAAATTAAAGGAAGAATAATAATCTATTTTCTACCTGTTACATTAGCATAAGGTTTAAAAAGCAATAACATTCACAGTTTAGGAAGATAAGCTATCCTCAAACTTTTTTCATTTGGGTATGAGTTGCTACTAACTAGAGAAAATAATCTGGCAATGTATTAAGATTTAAAATATGTATACTTTTGAACTAGCAATACTACTTTTGGAACTCTGTCCTGTTGTCATTAAAAACACACGTACCTAAGACAAATGTTTAAAGGTGTTTTGTTGCAGCATTTATTGTCATAGTAAAAGAGTCGAAATAACCTGTATGATTACGGTTAACCAATAAAATACAGTATCATTCGACCATAAAGAAAGTGATATTAATCCTTCTGCATAATGATTCAAATAAAGCCATACTTTACTATTCTGTTTGCTTTCTTTAAAAAAGATAAAATCCTAGTAGCAAGCTGATAACATGAAGCTGTTCCATGTGCTCGGACACACTCGGTAGTCAGATGACAAACAGAAAGATTTTACATCTTTTTCCTCTACACTCAATGCAGAAAGTACGGTAAAGAAATTTTCCTTTTTCTTCACATCATACTCACTTTGCAATTGGGTACTCCCACATGTATCCCCAACCTCCGTGGAGCTGGACACAGTCATAAGCCACACGGTTTTCTAACTCAGATGCCCTAGATGACCAAAATAAAAAGCAAAAAAGGAACATTTGAAATGGATTTTCACAAAGTGCTTCACAATCAGGAAACAAATTATTTCTGACTGTTTAAATACATACATTTATCAAACAATTACAATTAGACATATTAGCCAACCAGAGAAGATTGACATAAATTATATATGAAATAAAACTCTGGACAATTTTCACATAATGAATACTTTCTTCACCAATTAGTTCTGGCTGGGTTTTTGGTAAGGCTAGAAATAAAATGTGGAATGCATAGACTATTGGGTTTTGGCTACTTTAGGCCTGAAAAGGACTAAGTAAAAACCTGATTTTGGTCTAATTAATTTAGATTCTTTGTATGATCCAAGTAACTATATAGTTATACAGCCCATCTATTTCCTTTTGCCTTGTAATATGTCTTTTTCTCCAAAGTCATCAATTCTACCTGAAGGTTACAATTCTGAATTTACAATTCTGAATTTATTTTATTCCAAAGGTTACAATACTGAATTTCAGTAACTGTGAAAAAAATATTTTTAGGGATTTTCAGAAATAAACTGAAAGTAAAAGTAAAAATCTAAGTGGGAAGACTACTATTAAGGTACACACCATCATATAGGAAACTTGTCAAAGATTATTTGAGTATTATTATTCCCAAAGTATATGAAATACTTGAGAAATATTCTTGATCTATCATAATAATTTTAACTACCATTAAAATTCATAAGATAACTGGTAGAGATTTTATCCATCCTAAGATAAAAACATAAGTTCAAAATGCTTTTCAACATATTTTCTTTATTTTTTTCCTCTTAAAGTAATGCCTGCCCACAACATGGGACTTGAACTCATGACACTGAGATCAAGAGTCACATGCTCTACTGGCTGAGCCAGCCAAGAGCTCCATCTATTTTTCAATAGTGGAAAACATAAAGTAAAAGTAAGCATAACCACATTTTCTCATTTAAAGTAATTTTTAACTCAAGTCATAGGACAGATGAGGATGTTCCTAATATAAGAGTAGCAATATAATGATTAACAGGGCTCAGGGGGCAGCAATGTTTGGAATTCTATACATTTTTGTGTTTGGTAAGTATTTTAGTGAAATATTTACTGGGTTATAACTAGTTGCTTCCTCTGCTTCAATGTGAAGTAACAGTATGTCTTTAAACTTAGTGTTTTCAAAGATCAATAAGGTCAATAGCTACCTGAATATCTCCTTTTCTAAAATTACCTAAAAATATTTTACACTTTTTTCAACTGGTCAAAGAACTTGCTATAAACGTAAATGTCCAATGTTTCCCCCAAAGTACAAGTTCCTAGTAATTTCACATCAACTTCAACCTGGCAGTTTTATTATTTTGGAATTATTACATAAAGAATTATCCTGCATGTTTCCTCATTCTATTTCTGATTGAACTGAACACAAGTTAATGAATAATGATAGGAATTTTTTTCTAGGTTATTTTTGGGCTAATGAGATGTGAGAATGTTTGTTTTTAAAACAGGAAACCAAACCCATTTCCAGAATCTGATTTAAACTATGTTCTTGCATCTTAAAATACAAGGAGTCTCTTTTCAATTAACTCATCTTTATTTACTTATTTATTTTTAAACTCATCTTTAATACCAGTGAAAAGTCTTTCCAAGACTTATAGGACATTTTCCCTTTCATTTAATAGAGCATGTGCAACATTTGATGGGACAATCAATTTTTCAGAAATTTTTCTTAGCTCTAGACAACACTTTAGGGAAATGCAATCCAATCTACTCATTTCACAGATACCAAAATGTTGATCCAGAAAGAATTAAATTTAATTACAGTTATTTAATGAAAGAATTGGGATTCAATCTCAGGATTCTAAGTCTTACTATTCTTGTTTGGTCTCATTACAGGGCCACTTGTCAGATAATTTGAAATTAAACTCGTACTTGAATGAACTAATCAGTCACCCTTCTTCAGTATCTTAATATCTTATTTTCAATAGCAAGCTAAAAGTTAATCAACTTGAGTAATTTTAGCACATTATATATAGGCTTAATGGGACCTCCCAGTATTTTTTTTAAAGTTGGTTCTTACTGTTCGTTTTTATTTTCATAGCCTTCTTCTTTTAAGACCCTCAAGGCTGAGTTTAAAGTTGGAAGAATTCCATAACAGTCTGTGCAAACACCACGTTTTAATTACCAAAGCATGCATACCAATATTTCGCCATGGAGGCAGTGGCAGAGTCCAGACGTTTCTTTTCATGCAGCTGGAGACAGCTGTCCACAAAAGCTCTGGTTACACAAATTTGTGTTTTTAATTCTGCTAGCTTATGTTGTACTGTCTTGAGTTAGAAGGAAATGAAAGGAAAAAAATTGAGCATAAAAAAGAGCATATTTACAGTCACCTAGCATATCAAAAATTATATAATAGAAGATCTTTAGAGCAAAACAAAAGTGGAATTACCAGTTCTTTGTTTTCCTCCAAAAGAGGCATGTTAAACTAAATAGCTTAACTTTAAAACACACTATATTCATTGCTAGAAAAACCTGTACTAAAAGAGAAAAAAAGAGATAAATACATAAACAATATCTCATGTTTTAGATTTAAAAATTTAGACCATTTAGGAAAACTGCTTGAAAAACTAGATGGCTTTAATCGGTGAGCACCATCTGGTGGTATAGTCCTTTAATACAGCTGTTGAAAACACCCATTTTCCTCCAGAATCTAAATCCATGAAGAATTTGTTTTTTTCTTCTTTTTATGAAGAATGTGTCTCTATTAATGAAATTAAGTATACACATTATTCTGCTTCTTTGTCTTGGAATAAAATAATAAAGTAACAAGCTGGAAGGACAATGTTCAAAATATTTATTAGACATTATTTTATATTGCAAAGTATTTAATCTGCATCTACAGAATGTAGAATAAAAGCATCAGAGCATACAAGAGATCAAAGTCCAGTAGCCTCCAACTTCTTCCACGTCTCTCCGCTATGTATATATCTCTATGTATATCCCTACATATAGCTAGTCTCTAACTTGAACTGAATGGTCTGGAATGGCCAATGCGATATATTATACTTTCTCCTGCTGGCCACAACCTATAGTAGCCTTTGAAATCATTCTCTCTATTCCCAAGTGTTTTTGACTGCTTTCACTTCAATCAAATTGTCTTTATTCCAGATTCTTGGCTCTCATACCTTGAATTCTGAGTTCACATCTGGTCTCCTTGGTGCACCAACTCTTGAACTTCCTTCAGGAAACTGGCTTGGATTTGACATATTAGCCTTCCACTTTGGGTAACCCCCTGAAATACACCCCATTCTAGTTGACCTCTTAGGTTCAAGGCCCAGCTATGGTCAGCTGGCTCTGTCTTCCTTGTGTTAATTCAGATAGAACAGAGTTTTGATCATTCTATGGAATTCATGAGTGAGATCTTTGCTGTGGCTAATAAAAGGCATGGAAGTTAGTGACAGAGGTGGCACAGTTAAACTCAAACTAGAAATTAATGTGCCCTACGTATGCACTGTGGCAAGTTCAAAGCCATGACTGAGTCCCCAGAAGGAAGGCTTTAGGGACTAGATTCTCAAGAGAATGCTGGCGCTGCCATTCCTATTGGCTACGGCAATTCTCAAACCACAAAAGCGAGCCTTTTAGCATCATTGTGATGGGGATAGTTGGGGTACTTTCCATTTCCAGAAAAGAGTAGAAAAGGAACATAATTAAGACCCAGGACCAGGCAAGATCTGAGTGTCAGGAGGAACAGGCACTACGAGGAAGAGATTCCTCAGAGGTGTATCAACGGAACTACTGTTCCAATGAAAAACCCAACGGACTGCCTTTCCCTTGGCCGTACTCCACCCTGCTCTAGAAACAGACAGTATGACTGGCATCTAATGGTTCCAAAACCAAGCAGTAGGAAGGTTGGCATCACACTTTTCCCACCTCAGTACCCTGGCTTCTGATTCAGAACATGCTGGGTCCCATCAAAACCTTCTTCCCCTCTCACTCTTTCCTTACGTTGTTTATCTCCCTTTCTATTCATTTATATTTAATTACACCAAATCTCTACCATCTAATCAGCACAAAGTTTCCCCTTCTACACCACACATCCAAGATTACTCACAGAAAACCTAAAGATGGAAGGAGTGGAAAAAAGTGGGGAAAAAATGTTCTATACATTGAAAACAGATGAGTATATATTCCCTCTAAGCCTATTCCTGGTTTAGTTCAATGACACTTATTTTCAATGGAAAATAAGCGAGAATCTGACAACTCTTTTTTTCTTTTTTAATTTATTTTTATTTGAGAGAGAGAGAATGCATGTGCTCATGCAGGGGTAAGGGACAGAGGGACAGGGAAAGAATCCCAAGCAGACTCGCTACTGGGAGCGGAGCCCAATGTGGGGCTTGATCCCACTGACCCTGAGATCATGACCCAACCCAAAATCAAAAGTCAGATGCCCAAGTGACTGAGCCACGCAGGTACCCTGACAATCTGACAGTTCTTAAGATACTTTTGCTCTTTCCCCACTATAATGGCACACTTGAGAATTTATGCTCTATTTACAATGTGAGAGAATCAGGATCTCTAAGCCCAATTCCCTCACCTGAGAGCTATTTCTCTGGGAATGCTGTGAGCTTCCAGAAGCTGAAGTTAAATTTCAGATCAGGACGGGCTCTTTTAGAACTCTTGCTTTAATCCATTTAGTGAAGTCCACAGGTTTGAAGAAATTAATGTCTCCAAGAATACATAATTTACTCTCTGAGGGACAAAGAGATTAAATATTTGCATATTCTTGGCATCACATTGTCCTGGCTCTTCATTGCAGACATTGCCTCAGGCTTTCAGAAATTATTCTGTAATGGATGGTGGCTAATAACTATACCACGCATTATTAGCAAGGTGCTTCTTGTAATTGATCAACACACTTGTAGCAATATTTTCAAGCATTCATTAATAATTGCTAATAGATAATACTGCAGCTAGCATTTAAAAAGAAAATCCTCAAAACTTAATGAGTGAATCAGAGTATCTTTCAGAGTTCTGAATGACATAACTCTTTGAGTCATAGAATTATGGAACCTGGAATACACTTTGGAGAGGTTATCTAGCCCATATTCCATTCAAACAACACCAATAATTGTACTCTAATATATTATGACTCAAATATAAAATATAACATCTTAGGTTTGCCATTTAATTTTACAGTTAATTAACCCCCTACTCAAGGTCTTAAGAATTGGGTAATTACTTTTTGGAGGAATGTAAAGAAGAAGTGCTTTTTTCCCCCTCTCCTATTCCTTTTTGTAATATTCTGTGCTCTTAGAATCAAGAACATACGACACAGGAAATAACTAAAGCTTGTCTTAGAAAAGAACATTGAATTTTCACTTCATCACCCATGGGTGAAGGAAGTAGGGAAAGAAAAAAAGCTCTTATCTACTTTAAATTTCTAGGTAGTAAAACTAGGGTGTGAGTTAACAGTGTAGGTTGTGGAGTTATAATATCTGTGTTATCTTTGGAAAATTGCTTAACCTCTCCACGGTTCACTCTCCTTACCTGTAAAATGAGGGCAAATATAATGCTTATTATATAGAGAGTTGTGAAGAAAAAATGAGAATTCATTTGGCACAGTGTCTGGCACACGGAAACAATGCAATAATGAGCCACTATCATTATTTATATCTGAATTTTACTTAATCATTATCTAATCTTTAGAAAATCATAAGATGTGACATCAAATATGGAGAATATGAATGAAAGGAAATAAAAATCCTATAATTGCCACTGAAGTATGATAGGTCTCCATCCTAAAAAGAATATGATTTTTTGGTGGAATATAGCTAAATGGCAGAGAGGCCCCAATGTTCAAAATTCAAGAATAACATAGAGAAAATAAGGAAACTGAATAGTTAAATGATCATAAGATGACACTTGGCTAGGTATAATATGACGTTTAAAGGTCTTCTATTTCATTTTAATAACTAGAACAATAGTGTACCCAGCTCTAGGAGAGGAGGTGTAGGCAATACATTAGTTGTTCATCTTCTTTGAATACATTCCAAGACTGAACACAAAAATATTATTCAAAGATACTTATTTCAATAAAACAGAAAGATTAGACGAAATATCTCAGAAATCTGGGGGGGTGCCTGGTCATTAAGCTTGGTCATTAAGCATCTGCCTTCGGCTCAGGTCATGATCCCAGGGCCTGGGGATGGAGCCCTGCACAGGACTGCTTGCTCAACCGGGGTCTGCTTCTCTCCTTCAAACTCCCCCTGCTTGTGTTCCCTCTCTCACTGTCTCTCTCTCTCTCTGTCAAATAAATAAATGAAATCTTATAGAAAAGAAATATCTCAGAAATCTAAGAACATACACATATTTACTCGGAAAACCATACTACAGGTAGTCCTAGTGTACTGGTGGAAGGGATGTTACTGCCATCTAGTGACATTTTGGTAAACTACCTTTGAAAGGAGGCAATAAAATCCTTTTCAAATCCTTTAAAAAGGATTGAAACGATCTTTACTTTTTTCTATCAAAATATATATATTTATTTAGTATATATATTAATAAAATACATATATTGAAAACTTTGTTTTTTCTATGGGAAAACATTATGCCAAGTTCCTATTCCTTCAAGGTCCAATGTCAAATCAGACTTAACATTCTGAATTACAGACAATCTGGGTAATATCATAGTCATCTTTGTTGTAATTTAATATGAATTCCATAAAAGGAGACGTAGATTTCCAAGAAGATGGAAAATACACTTATTTGGTTCACTTTTAATTTTTTAATTTTAAAAAATGTTTTATTTATATATTATGTCAGAGAGAGAGAGGGAGAGAGAGAGGGAGGGCACAAACAGGGGGAGCAGCAGGCAGAGAGAGAAGCAGGTTCCCCGCTGAGCAAGGAGTCTGATGTGGGGCTCCAACCCAGGACCCCAGGACCAGGATCGGAGCCAAAGGCAGATGCTTAACTGACTGTGCCACCCAGACATCCCCATTTTTTGAATTTTCAAAAAAGATTTATTTATTTATTTCAGAGAGAGAGAGAGTGTGTGTGTACAGTGTGGGAAGGGCCAGAAAGAGAGGGAGAGTCTTAAGCAAACTCTGTGCTCAGCACGGAGCCTGACGCAGGGCTTGAGCTCAAGATCCTGAGTTGAAACCCAGAATCGGACCCTTAACCAACCGTGCCATCCCAGGCTCCACAAGGTTCACTTTTTATAGTAACCATAATAGGGCTAAAGGCATGAAATTGGTGGTGGCTGGATTTCAGAAGCAAAAGCTATTACAGACATACCTTATTTTCTTGCTCTTTGCTTTACTGCACTTTGTAAAAGTTGCATTTTTTTTTTTTTTTTTTTTACAAACTGAAGGTCTGTGGTGACCCTGTGTTGAGCAAGTCTATCTGTGCCATGTTTCCAACAGCATTTGTTCATTTGGTGTCTTTGTGTCGTATTTTGGTAATTCTCACAATATTTCAAACTTTTTTATTATCATTATATTTGTTATAGTAATCAGTGATCTTTGGTATTACTATTCTTGTTTTGAGGCACCACGAACCATGTCCATAAAAGATGGTTAAGCTTAATCGATAAATGTGTGTTCTGATTGCTCCGCTGACCAGCCCTTCCCCTATCTCTGTCCCTCTCCTTGAGCCTCCCTATTCCCAGAGACAAGAAAGTACTGAAATGAGACCCACTCATAACCCTACAATGGCCACTAAAATCCAAGTGAAAGGAGGAGTCACACACCTCTCATTTTAAATCAAAAGCTAGAAATGATTAAACTTCCTGAGGAAGGTATGAAAAAAGCCAAGCCAGGCTGAAAGCTACACTTCTTGTGCCAGTTAGCCAAGCTGTGAATGCAAAGAAAAAGTTCTTGAAGGAAATTAAAAGTACTCCTCCAGTGAACATGTGAATGATTTAAAAAAAAAAAAAAGTAAAACAGCCTTATTGCTGATATAGAGAAAGTTTTATGGTCTGGATAGAATATCAAACCATCCACGACATTTCCTTACACCAAAACCTAATCCAGAGCAAGGCCCTAACTCTCCTTAATTCTATGAAAACTGACAGAGGTGAGGAATCTGAAGAAGTTTGAAGTTGGCAGAGGTTGGTTCATGAGGTTTAAGGAAAGAAGCCGTCTCCATAACATAGACTGCTAAGTGGAATCAGCCAGTGCTGATGCAGTAGCTATAGCAGGTTACCTGGATATTCCAGCTAAGGTCATTAACAAAGGTGGCCACACTACATAAGAGATTTTCAGTGCAGATGAACCAGCCTTATAGTGCAAGAAGATGCCATCTACAACCTTCATGGCTAGAAAGGAGAAGTCAACGCCTAGCTTCAAACTTCAAAGGACAGGCTGACTTTCTTGCTAGGGGCTAATGCAGCTGGTGACTTTAAGTTGAAGTCAGTGCTCATTAGCCATTCTGAAAATCCTAGGGATCTTAACAATTATGCTAGATCTACTCTGCCTGTGTTCTAGAACTGGAACAACAAAGCCTGGATAAAAATCTCATCCTTGTACAACATGGTTGATTTTATTGAATATGTTAAGCCCACTGTTGAACTCAGAAGAAAAAAATTCCTTTCAACTATTACTGCTTATTGACAACGCACCTGATCACCCAAATTCTGACTGAGACGCACAATGAGATTCATGTGGTTTTCATGCTTATTAATACAACATCCATTCTGCAGCCCATGGATTAAGGAGAAATTCTGACTTTCAAGTTGTCTTATTTAAGGAATACATTTCATAAGGCTGTAGCTGCCATGGACAGTGATTTCCTCTGCTGGATCTCGGCAAAGTCAAGTGAAAACCCTCTCCAAAGAATCCACCATTCCAAAGGTCATTAAGAACATTCAAGAATCATAGGAAGAGGCTGAAATACCAACATTAATGGGAGTTTTAGAAGAAGTTGATTCCAACCTTCCTGGATGACTTTGAAGGATTCAGGACTTCAGTGGACAAAGTGACTGTCGATGTGGTGGGAACAGCAAGAGAACTAGAATCAGAAGTGGAGCCTGAAGATGGGACTGAACTGGTGCCATCTTACAATAAACTTTAAAAGATGAGGAGTTGCTTCTTACAGATGAACGAAAAAAGTGGTTGTTCTGAAGATGGAATCTACTGCTAAAGATGCTGAGAAGACTGTGGAAATGACAACAAAAGATACAGATTTTTACATAAACTTAGATGATAAAATAGCAGCAGGGTTTGAGAGGACCGATCACAATTTTTTTTTTTCTGATTACAATTTTGAAAGAAGTTCTGCTGTGGATAAAATGCAGGCAAAAAGTATTATATGCTACAAAGAAATCATTTGTTAAAGGAAGAGTCCATTGATGTGGCAAAGTTCATTATCTTTTTAAAAAATTATTATTATTATTATTATTATTATTAACATATAATGTATTATTTGTTTTAGGGGTACCGATCTGTGATTTATCATTCTTACACAACACACGGCGCTCACAACACATACAGTTCATTGTTGTCTTAAAAAAAGGCATAGCCTTCAGCAGCTACCACCCTGATCAGTCAGTAGCCATCAACACTGAGGCAAGACCCTCCAGCAACAAAGAGATTACCACTTGCTGAAGGCTAGATGATGGCTAGCATTTTTAGCAATATATTTTTTAAAGATTTTATTTATGTATTTGACAGATAGAGCGAGCGGGTGTGAGAGAGCACAAGCAGGAGGAATGGCAGGCAGAGGGAGAAGCAGGCTCCCCCCCTGAGCAGGGAGCCCGATGCGGGACTCAATCTCAGGGCCCTGGGATCATGATCTGAGCCAAAGGCAGACAGTTAACTAACTGAGCCACCCAGGCGCCCCAATGAAGTATTTTTTAATAAAGGTATGCACACCTTTTTTTTTTTTTAAGATTTATTTATTTCTTTGAGAGAGAGAGGGAGAGAGTGCATATGCAGGGGGAAGGAGCAGAGAGCGAGGGAGAAAGAGTCTTAAGCAGACTCCACGCTGAGTGTAGAACACCACATGGGGTTAGATCTCATGACCCTAAGATCAGACCTTAGCCAAAACCAAGAGTCAGATGCTTAACTAACAGGCTGTGCCACCCAGCTGTCCCATATGTAGTACACCTTTCAGACATGATGCTATTGCACACTTAATAGACATAATATAGTGTAAAGATATGCACTGGGAAACCAAAAACTTCATTAGGCTTGCAATATCCTGGAATAGAATCGGCAGTATTTTCTAGGTATGCCCATAAAGTACTTTGGGTAAAGTTCAGAAAGTCACAGAGTAATACTTCACGTTGGGAGGAGCCTATAGTGTGTATTTTCAGAATCATACCTATCAAATTATATTTCAGCATACAACCTTTAGAAGGCAGTCAGTACATATTTGTTCAGAGAAACAAAAAGGAGTAAATTATGTATATCACTATTTCTCAGAGGGAGGTTATTGGCATTTTGAGTGAGACAATTAGTTGCTCTACAAATCTATCTCTGAATTACAGGACATTTAACAATACTGGCCTCCAAAATACCAAATACCAAACACCATCCTCCCCTTTGCTGTGTACTCCACTTCCTGATAGTTCTAAATGCCTGTGGGAAGAGGACAAACACTGCAATGTGTGAATTAACGATACATAAATGAAAAGGAATATAAAATATAAAATCCTTACTTTAAAGGATTTCGGCAAGTCAAACCATACCATCTTAATAAGTTGTTTTCTAAAGTGCCTCATTTTAGATTCAGATTCAGAACAACTATTCTTAGATCTGTTATGTCAATAAGAAAGAATATAAAGAAGTGTTTTCAGAATGGAAAAAGTTGACTTTTTTCTTTTCTCAGATCAAGTGAAGATTTTATTTATTTATCTGAGAAAGAGTGAAAGCGATCAGAGGCAGAGAAAGAAGCAGACTCACTGCTGAGCGGGACAGCCCAATGTGGGGCTAGATCCAAGAACCCTGGGATCATGACCTGAGCCGAAGGCAGATGCTTAACCAACTGAACCACCTAGGTGCCCTGGGAAAAGTTCACTTGATGAACACACAGGTAGCAAATAATTCTCAAAATGGCCTGAGGAAGGTCCAGACCAGGAGCCAGAAGTTGATGAAAAGGTTCCCTTCATTGGAACAAAATGGAGGAAGACACTCTGTAAGGGAAAAATAGCAAACTTTAGGGAGTGGTTACTTTGCCAGGCAATATTCTGAGCACTCTGGGTGAACCATCTAATCCTCACAGCAATTCTACAAGACAGGTTACAGATATTATTCACATCTTGCAAATAAGAAAATGCTTTGGAGAGTGATCATACAACCTGACGAGACCACAGAGATCCAAGTAGTTGAGCCTAGGACTTACTCACGCCTGAAGTCAATTTCTGTAATGCTGGTCCTAAAAGCCTACCAAAGTGTTTCATTTCTGCCTTGCCCTTTATAAAGCCCATCATCAAATAGGTCATTCCACTTCAAACTCTTTAAGTAGATTTCCAATTCCAGATTTTTTGCTGATAAAATGTTTAATCAATTTTATGACTTCCTTGTTTATAAACTGTTCATTTAAGAAGAAACTAGAGTCTAATATTTGATTGGCATGGTTAGTGATTATGGGCACCATATGTTGAGTTCTTTGGCAAATACCTTTAAGTTCTTGCAAAACCCAGCCTTAAACAATCATCCACCTACTCTGTGCTTGATCCTGGATAGCTAAACTCTTCTAGTAAATCTAATACACAAAAAAGCAGAAGGTACCACTATAAACCCATGATCATTAACCTCACCGGAGTCCTCAACACTGCCAGCAGCCTTACTATATTTTTCAAGTTGGTTCGGTCTCTCAGTTTGAAGGGGTATTTCAAATCTTCCTCTCCATGGACACTTCCATGCCCCATTTACTCAGCTGATCTTCAGGAACTGAGTTTCCCTATATTACTTAAGGGAAATGAAAGCCTTCATAAAAGAGCTTTTTTGATCTTCTACCAACAAAGATAAGTATCTGAATGAACCCCTATCTGTCCTTTCTGTCAATGGAGGAAACATCTCTGCTGTGGGGGTGGGAAGGCCTATCTTTCCATGTGCTTTGGCAACCACATCCTAATACTTTCTCAAATATCAGACCCAATTGATTATCCTCTTCATATCTACAATCTTTCTCTCTTAACTAAATCCTTTCTCTAGGTATTAAAATGAGCTTCCAGCATTTTCAACATAATAATAACAAAAACTTAATAATCTCCAAATATGTCACTTGACCCCCAAATTCTGCCCCCTCATCCTCTTCTTAGTCCCTAGTAACCATCTTTCTTTTAACTACCATTCACAACTGAACTCAGGAAAGAGTTGTCTGCTATGAGTATCTTTACTTCCTCATTTCCATTTATTCTTCTACCCACTCTGGTCTGGCACCACTCCACTCCAGTCCATTAATGGCTCTTAAGAAATAACTTCCCCACCACTATGTCCAGTGGGCATTCTTTTTAAATTAATTATTATTTTTAATTTAAATTCAATTAACATAGAATATATTATTTGTTTCACGGGTACAGGTCTGTGATTCATCAGTCTTATATAATACCCAGTGCTCATTACAACACATACCCTCCCCAACGTCTGTCACCCAGTTACACCATCCCTCCTTCCCCCTACCCTACAGCAGCCCCCCCTTTGTTTCCTATGATTAAGCATCTCTTATGGTTTGTCTCCCTCTCTACTTTCATCTTCTTTCATTTTTTCCTCTCCTCCCCTATGATCCTCTGCCTTGTTTCTTAAATTCCACATATCAGTGAGATCATATGATAATTATTTCTCTGATTGATTTATTTCACTTAGCATAGTACCCTCTAGTTCCACCCATGTCATTGCAAACGGCAAGATCTCATCTTTTTGATGGCTGCATAATATTCCTCTGTGTGTGTGTGTGTGTGTGTGTGTGTGTGTGTGTGTGTGTACCACATTCATTCCATTATCTATCTATCACATCTTTATCCATTCATTTTCCAATGGGCACTCTTGACCTTCTCTTAGTTTCCCTCTGAGTGTCATTGGCCCCACTCCTGCTTAACTTGAAATCTTTCCTCTTAGCTTCTCGAACACTACTTACTTGATTTGCTTTTTTCTTTCTAGCCATTCATTCTCTGTTGTCTTTGCAGGTTTGTCTCCTCCTACTCTACCTGTAAATCCTACATTTTTCACAGGACTCTTTCCTAGAACCTCTTCTTGTCTTATTCTCTACTTTTTCCCTCAACTGTCTCATCCACCTCCATGGATTCTAATACTACCTCTATGAGAATTATTCCATATTCATATTTAGATTGATGTCACTTAATACTAAACTATGGATGACAAGCTTACCTGCATATGTGCAAGTGTTTTCCCGAAAACTTTTCTTTCTTTAACGTAAGTCCTGGTTTCTTCAAACATGAATTCACTGGCTGAAACTGCCAAGTCAGCAATCACTAGCCTTTCCTAGAACCCAAAATTAGGTCTTAAGCATCATTCTAATTCCACAAGTGATTTTCACATGATTTAATGATAATAAATCTCATAATCTTTATGAAACTCCTAAAAATTAATCTCTTACTTCTATAAGAAAATGCTCCCACAGAGATTTATAAGAATATTTTGACATCTCCATAATAATTCTCTAAAACAAATCCTTTATTTTTATAAATGACTGTCTTTACTACCTATAGATATATACATAATTTATTTCATTCCTTCTCATCATTCATCAATGAGAAGAGAAATACGAAATTGTTGATTTTTATTTATTGATCTCTGCACGTTAATGTCCTAATTGGTCTGTGAAAATCAACATCTCAAAGGGTATAGGTTAAATTCTGTCTATTAGTGCAAAAGTATCCACAGCCAGTTTAAATCCATCTTGCTGGTGATTTCTTTATTCTATTTCTATGGCAGTGTTTCTAGCCTTGTCCCCAATTTCATGTTTAGCCCAGGCTGAGGCAGTTAGTAGGCATATGCACCTATGCTCATATGCTAGTATGTGAGACTTAGTGACGCTCAGCTAGCACACTCCAAAAACACAGAGGTGAGGGCTGACCTTATGGGATATGAACTCAACAACTTTCTCCTTTGATTCTCAGGTATTACAAAAAATCCTGCCAAATGTTTTGGCTGACCATTCCTTATAAGGAGCTAAGAATTCTTGACTTGTAGTTAAGAAGCTAAAATCATTCTAAGAGGGTATCATAGTCATGAAATACATAATTTCCCTACTCACCTATAAGCTTTGATCGGATATCCCTGAGTTTAGTTATTTACTTATCTAGCCTACAAAACACAGGTGTTTTTTTGTTGTTGTTGTTTTTTACAACTTTAAGCTATACTCAAATGACTGACTATATCATAAGTTTTATATATGTGAACTTCCATAGTTCTATGTTACTGCATTCGACTTCATTAGCTAATCAAAAGATGGACTCTTCAATAATTCTGACCTGTGGAAGCTCTTCCATGAGGTAATAGAAGCCTTTATTCTCTTCTCCAATTAGGGCACTAGCTGGCAACCGGACATCTTCAAAGAATAATTCTGCAGTATCCTAATGGATCACACAATGAAGTACAGAATTATTTCACTCAAGTCTCCCAACAAACCAATGAGGTAATGATTATTTCCATTTAAGAAAACAAAAAGAACAAAAACTAGAAGCCAAGTTGGAGTGGTTAATACTACAATGCGGAAGTGGTAAACCAGGTATGCAAACCCAGATTCACCTGATTCCAAAAACTGGTGGCTTTCTCACAACACACTGTCATTCTAGCTCCAATCTTGTCCAGTTCTATATGTACCAAGAGCTAAGGGTTTCTAATGCAAAGTAAAACACGTTTTTCTTTTTTGGTGATGAAAAAACTACCAGATAATTACCAAATAATAATAAAAAAAATTTCTCCTCTTATTTCATAATTTTCTTCAGTCAGTTTACTAGGTCTATCAACATACAATTAATTTTGCCATTAATGAAGCAGATATTCAAAATACCTTGATTCACTTCTGCTGCTGAATAACAGAAAGAGATACAGTTAGATAAATGGAATAAATCTCTCTTAACATTTCTGAAAAGCGTATTTTAGGAATTTTGCATAAGAATATATGATTTGATATACATACATCAAAATTATAGAACTACATAGTTCTATTAAGTCATAATTGAGTAAGCTCAATTATTTATAATTAGTAATTTATAGTGTGACTTACCTGGGCTTTTAGTCCCATTTTTTGTAGTTTTCTTCCCTTGATAAATCCTTTCATTCCATTTTCCACCAGAAAAAGGCTAATGCCATGGGCAGGAGAGACAGCTTCACGATTTGTGACTGTTACTACAATCACAATGTCATTCAGCCACCCATTGGAGATGAATACCTGCAAACCCCAAATATACTGTGATGTTCCACAATGAATCAGATCCATGTATAAGTCATGATTGGAAGAAAGCATATTCCAAAAAAAAAAAAAAAAAGTATATTCAAGAAGACTAAATCAGACAAGACACACTTTATGCCTCTCTTTGTACTCTAGCCACGGATCTGCAGTGTTAATAACCTATAGGAGGTTATTAAAGAGCACAAGGAAAACAGCCCAATACTTCAAAGAATGAACGCAGTGCATTTTCATTCCACAACTAATACTATAAATAAAAACGAAGAGAGTTTATTATGTCCTTTCCAAATTAAAACAGAATTATCTATAAAAATGATAAAATGACAAACTTTATTTATTTGAGAGAGAGAGAATGAGACAGAAAGAGCACAAGACAGGTGAGGGGCAGAGAGAGAAACAGACTCTGCACTGAACAGGGACACCCCGGCCCTGCCTCTCCCAATGTGGGACTCAATCCTAGGACTCCAGGATCATGACCTGAACTGAAGGCAGTTGCTTAACCAACTGAGCTACCCTGGTGCCTGATAAACTGTATTTTAGAAAGAAGCTGCAGATGAGAAAAGGGAATCTGTTTTAAATGACACTATACTATTAAAGAACAATTATATTCTAAAATCCACAGTGCTATACATACAAATAATGGGAAATAAGCCACTGATATGAGCCTTCTCTACATGATAGCAAGTGAAGGGGGACATGGTTATATGTTGACACAATAATCAAAGACCCTCAACATCTCTCTGTATAAGGAGATCCTTGAGGGAAGGGACTATTTCCTACTCATATACCTACCATTAGTGCCTAGAATAGCATTTGGCATATAGAAGGCCTTCAAGGATATTTGTTGACTAAATGAGAAAAATGTATTCCTGAAAATAAATTCTATACATCATGGCAAAACTATTTTTTCTACAATGTTGCTCCATTACAACACTTGTTCAAAAATATTTCAGGTCTCCCAGTTTCATACCTTTTTAAGATAATAATGGCCATCTGTGTAGTTGCCACAGCTGAATTGCCCACAGTGCCTTTTTTTGTTTTGATTAGTGCCTGTATGCTCTATTTAATTTGACAGACAGAGATCACAGGTAGGCAGAGAGGCAGGCAGAGAGAGAGAGGAAGGGAAGCAGGCTCGCTGCCGAGCAGAGAGCCCGATGTGGGGCTTGATCCCAGGACCCTGGGATCATGACCTGAGCTGAAGGCAGAGGCTTTAACCCACTGAGCCACCCAGGAGCCCCAGTGCCTGTATGCTCTAAATACAGGCCTCAGGCATATATCAACAGACATTACTCTACATAAAGACAAACAATGGAATGAAAGGAAGGAAGGAACTGTTTACAGGGCAAAAACTGTTCACTTAATGCTGATTTCAATTTGGTAAAATTGAATGGCGTTCTTCAACAGTTTTTTTTTTTGTCCATAATTGTGGAAAAGTGTTAATAGATTCTGAACCATTTCTGCAATAGTCTGACAGAATATAAGTATTTCCAGCATGACTGATCTCCTTTTCTTATGAAATTATCACAGAATTCTCTCTGTAAAAAAGATTTTCTCAATTTCTTTCCTAATCATAACAGTCAAAATTTTTAATTGGGCTGGTGGTATCCCTAATGAGTGCCATCATTTTTTATTTTTTTATTTTATTTTCTGGTATAACAGAAACTGTAGATGTCATTATATTATAATTGTCATTGTAGATGTTACATAGATAGTGCATTGTGATAAAGAAAAGGAAAAAAATCCTCCATGAGTCCATCATACCGACGGCATTATGAATTTCCTTTCTGGTCTTTTTTCTTTTAACATAGTTGAAATCTATAGGCATTTTCGCTTAAATGTTAATATGATCTCTTCACTTAATGTAATTTTGTTTCTATACCATTAAAAACTTCATATTGATGCTTTAATAGGTGCATATTGGGTCATCTTACTGATGTACTATATTTACTTACTTATTCCTTTACTTTTGCTTCCTTTCAATTTTTTGTTATGTCTAACAGAGAGCTGGAAGCAGTCAGTGGTGTTATCTTGGGTGGTTCACACAGAAGACCTGCTTAAAAAGCTGGAGTCATAGGAGAAAGTGTTCCCATTTCACTTTTGACCAAATATCCTAGTCTTCTATGGCCCTCGTGGGCAGAGGTAAGTGATCATACACTAGAATCAGGACATATTTATTATCATTCTTAGGATGAATAATTTAGACTAAAATTCTTTATGTTTGGGGGGCGCCTGGGTGGCTCAGTGGGTTAAAGCCTCTGCCTTCGGCTCAGGTCATGATCCCAGAGTCCTGGGATCGAGCCCCACATCAGGATCTCTGCTCAGCGGGGAGCCTGCTTCCTCCTCTCTCTCAGCCTGCCTCTCTGCCTACTTGTGATCTCTCTCTGTCAAATAAATAAATAAATAAAATCTTCAAAAAAAAAAAGAGTTTAAAATTCTTTATGTTTGGGAAAACACCAGTGACTCAAGATAGTCTATGAAGAGAATTTCCTAGGGCGTAAGACATACTGTATCCGACTTTTAGAGGTTCACAATGCACATCAGCATATCAAAGGATGAGAAGTTGCACACGTTTTCTGAATTTATTTCACACCACAGATACTGTTTTTCAGTATAACAACTATGAAACTAGATTATGGAATGGTCTTTAGAACTGCGCTACTCCACATGTGTTGTTCAGACCAATGTGAGCCCACAAACTGTTCTTAGTCCTTGACAGTGTAAGTACAGAAATCAAGAGTGTTTACAAAATCTTACAGTGATTTGACAGTATAACACTTAAACTTGTTATTAGTCTAAAACTAATTAGAATTTTTTTCAAAAATTTCAAAGAAAACAAACATATTTAGTTCTTCAACAGGCTTTGAAACAATTTTCAGAAAGACCTCCGTAATGTAAAAGATA
The DNA here is from genome assembly GCF_963455335.1 of Martes martes. Taxonomy (NCBI): domain Eukaryota; kingdom Metazoa; phylum Chordata; class Mammalia; order Carnivora; family Mustelidae; genus Martes; species Martes martes. The sequence continues at coordinate 175,392,607 of NC_137890.1, read as the reverse complement.
AATATCTTTCCTTCACTTAACTCTCAATCAGCAATAAATATTTACTGAGTTTATACCAGACACAGCTTTAGGTAAACAAAATCCTCTGCCATCAGTAATATTAGATTCTAAGGGACGTATTTACTCCTAAGCCTGTCTGTAACCTTAATTGGAGGGCTTTCCAATTTTATCTGGGTTGATGTGACTCTCAGATTGAAGAACTCTCAAATTCTATCAAAGAATTCTATCAAATTCTTTCTCTACGAAGAAATTTTGAAACTCTTCGTGATATTTGTAAGAAAATCTTATCTCCAATTTTTCATGAATATCAAGTTTATTAATTATTGTTTGTCTCATATTTGGACAATACAAGCCTTTCCTCTCTCTTTTGTGGCTGAGAAGCTATTTGGAAGCTAAAACATTTGCCATATTAGTGAGGAGAGCATGACAAATGGAACATAGAAGAGGCACAGATCTCATGTAATACAAATGTTGCAAAATTCTTCCAAGACAAAACTTGAATAAAAATTCTTCTCCTGGGGCCATAGATCTGAGAGAATCAACAATGAGTAAACGTGGAGACAGTTACTCTTGGCATGACTGAGGAGAGAAGGGCTGTGGAAGTCTCTCTTTACACACCTTGCTTCCATTGAGAATCCAGTCGCTTCCATCCTTTTTGGCATTTGTTCTTATTCCTTGCAAATCACTACAATTGGAAAAAAGTGAAGAATAACGAAAAGAAATTCATTGGTTGGTTAAAAACTGCATTATCAAAAAGATCTTACATAAGTATGTCTATAATGTGATAATTCAAACTGTTTATACCATGATAGAAATTGACTTCTAATATTAGAAATTTCACACAAATGCACTGAAAAATCACATCTGATGTATCATTTTCTAAACCAATTATACAAATGTATATGATTAAGATTACATAAACCAGCCAGCTTTTATAGAGCATAAAAATTCCAAGTAGCATTCAAGACCTCCACATTGGACTCAGGTGACATCTTAAAGCCCACTATATTTGAGATTATTTGCCACCATGTACCTGCCTGCCTCCATTCACCTTGGGTCCTTCCCCTATCTCTACTGATCAAAACTTAGCTAGTCAATCACTTCTCGGCCTTTCGGCTAAGATCAAGTGTAAAACTTAGCTATTTAAAAGACTATGTCTCAAATGCTTCCTCTAACAAGCCTGCTCTAAAAGTGGAATAGATTATTTTTTAATATAAAATAAACAAATGTTCACAATTGAAATATGAAAGGCACAGACAATATCCCAGACCAAAAAGAATATTGAAAACAATTTTATCTCCTGTAATAAACATTTCTAAAAATACAACCTTCCCATCATTTTTTCAACGGAAACAGATACACACACGTATGTATTTTTATAAAATTATATGCTTTTGACCTCCAAATAAGATCTAATGCTTTTCCATAAGATCATTTTTATCATCAGCATAGAATTACATTGTATAGATTTATCATGATTTTTTAAAACAATCTATTTGGGTAGTTTCCAATTTTTTGTAAATATCCTACAAAAATAACATCATGTATAAAGAATCTACTCATTTATCCTAATCCTTGGAACCTGTGAAGTGTTACCTTATATAGAAAAAGGGTTTTGCAGAAGTAATTAATTTAAGGATCTCAAGATGGGGAGATTATTTTGGGTTATCTGATGGAGGGACCTTAAACGCAAATGTCCTTGTGAAAGAGAGGCAGACAGAGATTAAACACACAGAAGAGGAGGAGCAATGTTACCACAGAAGCTGGTTGGAATGATAAGATCACAAGGCCAGGAATGGTGTCAGACACCAGAAAATGGAAGAGGCAAGGAATGGATTCTGCCCTAGAACATCTAGAGGAAGTGTAGCCCTACTGATACCTTGATTTGGGCCGATTTATACTAATTTTGGACTTCTGGACTTCAGAACTGTGAGAGTTCTGAATTTCTGTCTTTTTAAGCCACCAAGTTTGGGGTAATTTGTTACAGAAACCATAGGAAAATAACATACTCTCTTAGAGCATTTATCTTGTATTTCAGTGACTAATTAAAAAGATCTGACCTTTCTTGCCTACCCCACTTATCAGACTCAAACCTTCTGAGGACATGCTCAGAGGACTGATACCTTGATTTGGGCCGATTTATACTAATTTTGGACTTCTGGACTTCAGAACTGTGAGAGTTCTGAATTTCTGTCTTTTTAAGCCACCAAGTTTGGGGTAATTTGTTACAGAAACCATAGGAAAATAACATACTCTCTTAGAGCATTTATCTTGTATTTCAGTGACTAATTAAAAAGATCTGACCTTTCTTGCCTACCCCACTTATCAGACTCAAACCTTCTGAGGACATGCTGTAGATCAAGCTTATATGCCCTTCGCCTAGCACACTGAATATATATTTGAATATATTTGAATATAACAGGCACTCAAATGGGACACTTGGGTGGCTTAGCCGGTTAGGCCTCTGCCTCCAGCTGAGGTCATGATCCCAGCGTTCTAGGACAGAGTTCCGTGTTAGGCTCCTTGCTCACCGGGGAGCCTGCTTCTCGCTCTGCCTGACTCACCCTCTGCTTGTGCTCTCTCTATCTGTCTGACAAATAAATAAATAGGTCTCAGGCTGCTATCCTTAAAAAGGCCTGATTATAAGTTTGGCTTTTGGTTGGCATCTGTGAATTTGGCAGGAGGGTTCCCACCATTCCCAGATCAGAGAAGAGTAATGCACTATGTACCTAAACTGTTTGAACAAATAATGATTTATATTAAACACTTGTTTGTCTTCTGGGCATCTCAACTCTTGCCACATGCCGGACAAACAGTATCCATGTGATCAACTTCCAATAAAATTCTGGGTACTGAGTGTCTAATGACCTACCCCGGTAGATAACATTTCATAAGTATTCTCAGAACTTGCCACTAAAGGAATTAAACAAGTCCTGTGGAACTCCATTAAAAGAGCTCTTGGAAGCTGCTCCTGGTTTTCTATGAATTTCAGTCCATGAGGCTTTTAGTTTTATGATTCTGTTTTGTATTCTTTCACTGAAATAAATTACAGTGAATACAATTAGAAGCTGAATCCTGTGACTTCTAGCAAATCACTGAACCTGGAGGTGATCCTGGGGACACCGGACATTGGAAACAAGGCCACCTATTTGAAAGATGAGTTAAATGACTAAAACTTTTAATTTGGTTTTCAGTAAAAGGAGAGATGATTATAAAGAAGATTTTAAAGCTGCATGCTATTGTATTCTAACATAATTTTCATCATAAGTCGATAAGAAATATTAGTTCCTAAGGTCTATACATGGCTTATTATTATTATTTTTTTATTTGACAGACAGAGATCACAAGTAGGCAGAGAGGCAGGCAGAGAGAGAGGGAAGCAGGCTCCCTGCTGAGCAGAGCAGATAATGTGGGGGCTTGATCCCAGGACCCTGAGACCATGACCTGAGCTGAAAGCAGAGGCTTAACTCACTGAGCCACCCAGGTGCCCCTATACATGACTTATTAAAGTAATTCTTCTGTACAGGGGCATATCAAAGATAATAAAGGTAACGACACAACTCAGTTTGTGGTTTTAAAAAAACCTTTTAAATGGTAAATATGAAATATTAAAAATGGTCTTAAAATATACTACTTAGTATTACCAAGAATTCAGACCCTCACCATAACCCTATTAAATAAGTATCACTGATACAGACATTTAGGCACAGAGATTTTGCCCATAATCACACAGCTGGTATCAGAATACCCTGGATGTAAGGCAGTCATCATTCTCCAGAACAGATCACATATTAGACCATAAAACAAGTTTCAACAGATTCAAAAAGTTCAAAGTCATACCATGCACCTTTTTTGACTATAACACTATGAAACTGGAAATCAACCATGAGGAAAAAAAATCTAGAAAGAGCACAAATTCATGGAGGTTAATAACATGCTACTAAACAATGAATGGGTCAACCAGGAAATCAAAGAGGAAATCAAAAAGTACATGGAAACAAATGAAAATGAAAACACAACAGTCCAAAATCTTCGGAACGCAGCAAAAGTGGTTCTAAGAGGGAAGTTTATAGCAGTACTCTACCTGAAAAAGCAAGAAAAATTTCAAATAGACAACCTAACCTCATACCTAAAGGAGCTAGAAAAAGAAAAACACTCAAAAGCCCAAATGAGCAGAAGGAAGGAAGAATAGAACAGAAATAAATGATAAAGGAACTAAAAATAAAAAACAGAACACAACAGATAATGAAATGAAGAGCTAATTCTTTGAAAAGTTCAACAAAATTGATAAACCTCCAGCCAGACTCATCAAAAAAAAAAAAAAAAAAGATGACCCAAATAATCAAAATCACAAATGAAAGGAAAAATAACAACCAACACCACAGAAACACAAAAAATTGTAAGAGAATTTTATGAAATATTATATACCAACAAAGAAGATAAGCTAGGAGAAATGAATACATTCCTAGAAACATATAACCTACCAAAACTGAAGAAAGAAAATAAAGAAAATTTAAACAGACCAGCTACCAGCAGAGAAACTGAATCAGTAATAAAAACTCCCAACGAACAAAAGTCCAAAACCAGTCAGCTTCACAGGCAAATTCAATAAAACATTTAAAGAAGAGTTAAAACCTGTTATTCTCAAACTATTCCAAAAAATAAAAGAGGAAGGAACACATCTCAATTTGTTCTATGAAGCCAGTATTACCTTGATACCAAAACTAGATAGACGCCCCCCACCCCCCACACACACAAAGAGAAAGAACTACAGGCCAGTATCTCTGATGAAAATAGATGTAAAAATCCTCAACAAGATACTAGCAAAATGAACGGGTAGCTCAGATGGTTAAGCATTGGCCTTTGGCTCAGGTCATTAACTCCAGGTTCTGGGATCAAGCCCCGTATTTGGCTCTCGCTCAGTGGAACGTCTGCTTCTCCCTCTGCCTTTCCCCCCTAATCATTCTCTCTCTCTAATGAATAAATAAAGACCTTTTAAAAAATCCAACAATACATTAAAAAACATAATTCACCATGATCAGGTGGGATTTCTTCCCAGGATACAAGGGTGGTTCAATATTCAGAAATCAATCAATGTCATATGTCACATCAATAAGAGAAAGGATAAAAACCATATGATCACCTCAACAGATGCAGAAAAAGCATTTGATAAAGTACAACATTCATTTATGGTAAAAACTCTCAACAAAGTAGGTCCAGAGGGAACATATATCTCAACATAATAAAGGCCTTATATGAAAAACCTAAAGTGAACATACTTAATGCGGGAAAACGAGAGCTTTCCCCTAGGTCAGGAACAACACGAGGTTATCTACTGTCACCACTTTTACTCAACATAGTACTGGAAGTCCTAGCCACAGCAACCAAACAACAAAAAGGCATCCAAATTGGTAAGGAAGAAGCAAAACTTCTACTATTTGCCGATGACAGGATATTATATACAGAAAACCTGAAAGACCACCAAAAATCTACTCAAACTGATAAATGAATTCAGTAAATTTGCAGGATACAAAATCCATGTACAGAAATCTATTGCATTCCTATACAGTGATAATGAAGCAGCAGAAAGAGAAATTAATAATCCTATGTACAACTATATAAAAAAATAATAAAATAGGAATAAACTTAACCAAAGAGGTGAAAGACCTGTAATCTGATGAAAGAAATTCAAGACAACACAAAGAAATGGACAGACATTCCATGCTCATGGAATGGAAGAACAGATATTGCTAAAATGTCTATACTAGCTACCTAAAGCAATCTACAGACTTAATGTAATCCCTATCAAAATACCAATACCATTTTTCACAGAACTAGAACAAACAATCCCAAAATTTGTACAGATTCACAAAAGACCCAGAATAGTCAAAGCAATCTTGAAAAAGAAAAACAAAACTGGAAGTATCACAATTCCAAACTTTAAGTTATATTACAAAGCTGTCACACCTCAGTTTATATATAACCACGTTTTATAGGTCTTCTCTGGCACTCATATCTAAATTCATTTTTCCCTTTTCCAACAAACACACATGCTCCATTAGTCTCTAGCACAGCACCATGTTCCCGTCATATTACTTAATCATAATTTATAATTAGGGATCTACTTATTTATATGTTTCTTGTCATTCTCCTCAGTAAGCACAACAAACATGTCTGTTTTGTTCACCACTGGCACATTAAAGGCACTTAGGCAGTAACCTTCGAATGACTGAATGAATGATCTTACTCATTCCCATTGCGTCAAATTCTTTGCACCCCTGTCCACCTCCAGAGTTCCAAATACCTATTTAGAAAAGCTTTCTGGACATTTCCATGTGAATGTCACATCACATCCAAATTCACCGTGCTCCAAATTCAACTCTTATCCTACCATTTCATTTGCCTTACCTCATATTAATATCTCAAAATCCATATATTATAATGTTTTATTATTACCCACATATGACAAGGTCTTATTTTCCTACAGGAGTTTGAAGTTACTTAAGGTTGCTTGTGTTCATATTCGTAACTCCTTGTGTATTGTTCAAAGGTTTATATGAAGTGAGTAGTAAGAAAATATTTGCTGTTGGGCACTGCTTCCAGAAATTTAAAACCAAATGAATGCTGATTTACCTTCCAGCCCCAGGCTCTGACATTGCTAGGGCACCAATACATTTCCCACTGGTCATCTGCGGGATGAAGCGCTTAATCTGTTCTTCTGAGCCATAGTTTACAATATAGGGCATGACAATATCTGAATGAAGAACAAAACCTGGGCCCGTACAATTCGAATATGCTCTTAAAGAGAAAAAAAAAGAAGAAAATTTAAAGCACAAAATAATCATTTTGTTCTATTTTCAGTTTTTTTGATTTTCAGTGAAACAATAACAAACAATAAACAACAAAAAATATTAAGTCTTATCACATTGTATGGTAATAGCCTGTCTCTGCACAAACCTAGGAAGTTCCTGAAGATGTTCTCTCTTTGCTTTTATTAATCTTTTAATTTTTGACGCTAACACAATTAATAGTACTCTAATAGTGCTCCATGAATACTTGTCTAATGAATTAAAAGATAAAACATTTAAAAGTATTAATCACCTACAGTTGTATTATCCTAACAGAGCAACTATTTTCATTTTGGCAAATTACCTTTTCCATAAGGATATATTCTAACATAGTTGCAGTCATGGTGTGAATTTGTACTTAACTATTTTTTTAACTTTGTGACACGAAACATACAAACCATCTTTCTAACACAGCTGTCAAAGAATAATCTGAAATAGTTGTAAAATATTCAAAATTGTTTATGTAATAGAATTTACTTATTCATTCTTCCACTATCAGATATTTAGATTGCTTCCATATTTGGAAGACTATGATCTAACATGACAATGATTTCTGCACACAGCTCCTCTTTTTTCTATAAAATTATTTCCTTAAGATAAATTCCCCAAAGTGGCATCCTAGATCAAAAAGCAGAAATATTTTCCATTTTTTATATGTATCCACATTTTTAATCTCCAAAGTATTGACTGTCCTAATTGATAATGCCACTAATAGCATGAGTATCTCATTTTCAACCTTGTCAGCAATGCATATTATGATTTTGAATTTTCACCGACTTTTGCAAACACTCAAAATGATATCTCCAGGTTAATTTAATTTGCATTTGATTGGTATAAGGATGAACTTTTTTCATCCAAAAGAACCTATTTGAATTTTGTTTTGATGAACTGCTGGGTCAAATTCTGTGCCCATTCATCAACTGAAATCTGTATTTCTTCTTATACAGATTTCTTCTTAAACTTGAAGTATATTTGATGGAAATATTTTTCTGCTGTTTCTTTTTTTTTTTTCCAAATAGCTTTTTAAAAGAAGAAAAGTAAACAAGAAGCAATTAAAAATGAAGGGCTCTCTTTAATTTTCAACAGCACCTATTTTAACAATTTAAAGGGCATTTGCCTATCTTCCCACATTAAAAAAAAATGCACAAGAGCATATGAAGGGTTTATTCATTCATATTTTACACTGTTCTCAATATTATAAGATTAGAAAGCGTAATTTATCTTCTTCTCAGGAAAGTGAGCAACAAGTAAGACTCCACTTCCAATGTCTGCATACTTACTGTTCCTCCCAAGTAATAGCTGCCGAATAAAGGTCCCCACCAACACCACCATGACGCTCTGCGATATTGATACCGAGCAGTCCTTGTTTTCCAGCTTTTTCCCAAAGCTCCCTACTCACTTCTCCAGCTTTCTCCCATCTGCAAACAACAACATTTTAAAATCAGAAAAACTTCTTTCCCGTTATTTTAATGGTCATAATTTGAACTTATGAATGATATTATTCAGGAATGTTTCCTTAATTTGAGGCAATTATTGTTGACATTGGCCGTAACTTCCTATTTGCATCTGACTCTTTTATCGTTTCTCCTCCTGGCTTTCTTCCTTACTTCTTCTTACCTGCCTGTCTCTCCTCCCTTGACTATTCATCGGACCTGAAAATTACATCCACTGATATTCGTGCGTACAGTTTCTCTCAGCTGGTACTCTTAGGATGGAATCTGAGTTGTGCCACATTGTCATGGGAGTTTGCCCAACTGTCCTGTAAAGGCAAGTATCCTCTGTATATTTCCTTAAAGGGCTGAATTTATCAGGATGAGCAAAGAAAAAAGGTGACAGGAGCAGGCAATCTTAAGTTTAAGTAGGAACAACAGAAAAACAGAAACATCTTGCAGCTGAGCTGTCAAATGAACTGAAAAGATTAGATATTTGCATAAGATTGTGCAACCTCTGCTTTTCCTCTTTTTTTTTTTTTATTTGAGAGAGAGAGAGAGAGAGAGAGAGAGCGCGCGCGAGCATGAGAGGAGAGAGGTCAGCGGGAGAAGCAGACTCCCCACTGAGCACGGAGCCCGATGTGGGACTCGATCCCGGGACTCCAGGATCATGACCTGAGCCGAAGGCAGTCGCTCAACCAACTGCGCCACCCAGGCACCCTGCTTTTCCTCTTTAAAAATGAGAATGGCATAATGAGGAAAGAGATGGCAAGTCGGAGATAAAAGAATCTGAGAACTTTTGTTTTTATTTATTTATTTTTATTTTTTTTTAATTTTTATTTATTTATTTGTCAGAGATCACAAGTAGGCAGAGAGACAGGCAGAGAGAGAGGAGGAAGCAGGCTCCCTGCTGAGCAGAGAGCCCGATGCGGGGCTCGATCCCAGGACTCTGGGATCATGACCTGAGCCAAAGGCAGAGGCTTTAACCCACTGAGCCACCCAGGCGCCCCTGTTTTTATTTTTTTAAGTGGTAGTTAGCTATGGTAAGTATGAGGTATATTTTTGAAGATGCTGATTAAAGCTAACCACAGATATCTAAGAAATTTTAAACGAAAAGAGTTTGATTACCATGTACATTTTGATGTAATTATTGCCTAAAGTACCTTGGGAAATAGTTTTATCATTAACCTAAAATTTGTCAACTTCTACATTTTTACTTCAAATTTTCACCAACAATTTTTCTGGAACAAAGTTTCAAATCAGTAAAGCAATAAACAAAAGAGATTCTCCTAGAGCAAAACTTTTTCCAACTTTCTTTCTTAAAGATTTTTATTTATTTACTTATTTAGAGAGTGTGCACATGTGAGTAGAGTAGAGGGAGGGGCAGACGGACAGAGAGAGAGAGAAAATCTTAAGCAGGATCCATGCTCAGCAGCAGCCCAATGTGGGGCTTGATCCAAGGACTCTGAGATTATGACCTGAGCAGAAATCAAGAGTCTGAAACTTAACTGACTGAACTACCCGGGTGCCCTTCTTTTGTTTTTAAAGAAAGTTGCTTTTCACCAAAGACTAGTGCTGACATTAAGTTTAGCTAATTTTGGTCATTTTTACTGAGAAAGCATTAATCAAATCTCAGTGGAAGGTATTTATTTATTTATTTTTTAGAAAAAGCATATAAGGGGCAGGGTGGGGGAGGATGTTGGGTGAGAGAGAGAGTCTTAAGCAGGCTCCAAGCTCAGCACAGAGCCTGATGGGGGGCAGGGCTTGAGCCTGAGACCAAGACTAGAGCAGAAATCAAGAGTGGGCTGCTCACCAACTGAGCCACCTAGGTACCCCCCAACAATGTTTAAAAAAACCATTTTAATTGTAGTAAAGTACTGACAGTGAGTGAATTTTGGAAATAGAGCAAAATTCTATTTTCATAGAAATGATGGGGTTTTGGTCAACAAAGCAGGATCAGTAATTAATCAGTTAATCAATAAACATCCCATCCAGTAGCAAAAATACTTTAAGGTGGCCAATTGCCAACCAAGATTTGCATTATGCTGGCCAGCTGAGCTTTTATATATTTTAATTCATTAATGAAGCAGGAAAAAATATGTAATTAACTATTTAACTACTTAATTGACATTTAAGAGTACTACTACTCTTAGAATGAGTTGCAAATTTGCAAAATATTCTTATTTTTAATTGTATATTTTAAAATTTATTTAAATAGCTTTGGACTAACTTAAGAATCTCAGGATTCTTAGGAATCCTTAAGTTTATGGTTATACAGTTAAGTATTATAGCATGATAGTTAAGAGAGCAAAAGGTTAATAGAGCAATTAACACAGTATATTTTCTGTAGAACAACTTGCAGCATTATCTAAGAAGTGGTTCTTATTGTTCCCCTTACGCATATTACTTTAAAAGAAAACAGGCCACTTACTCAGCGTGGTAAGGAATCACTTCTTCTTGAAAAAACTTCCTTACACTTTTCCGGAAAATGTCATGTTCTGAAGAAAAGATTCTTCTAATTCCTATATCTGTTAATTTTTTAGCAGAAGGAGTTTCTAGACGTTCTTCTCCTCCAGAGTGAGAATATCTAAAAAATATACATATACATTAAGAAAATTAAGTGATTTGTTACTCTTTATATCCAAATCAATGCTACTAAACATGGAAGGTAATTTCTACTGAACAACATAACACTAACTGCCACCCCCACTCCTGAGACACACTACAGAAGTAGGTAGAAAGGCTCTGAAATTTGATAGACCTGCTCAAATTTGAACATTACCACTTTTGATAGAATCTACCTCATCTAGATGAAATCAAGTAGTTTGTCTTTATTCAACTCACTCTTCACTTTCAAACCCATAATGAGGACATAGTGCCTATGACTAACCACAGGTCTGAACTGAGGTAAAACAGTTGTCACACGATATGAATTAAATTATGTAAAACTCAAATACCACCATAGAATAATATTGATGTTTTCATGTTACTATGATGTTTCAGATAGTATTAACATTTTTTCCAGAACCCAAATTAATATTTCATTCAAAATCATACAATTTGAATGGCAGGTGTGTAAGATATAAACTATGGGGATGTTATTGCCATATTAAGGGCAACCTGGGTGAAAATTTTAAAAAAGTCCATGAATCTCTGTAAGGATTAACACAGAATTATTCAAGATCTTCAGAAACTGACCCTTTCTTCTCCTTGTCCCCCCCTGTTAACCGTAAGATAAGACTGCTCTGTAGTTCCTTTAGGTCAGTGGTTTTCAGGTTTATTTCCCCCTTGGGGCACTCCTAAAAGAGTGTGAAAATCTGTGTATCACTTTGCATATTTTCAAACTTACATCTAAAAACTTTTTATCATATATCCAAATTTTGGTAAAGGTTGTTTTTCTGTTTTGCATGAAATTCTGTTTGGAGTTTCTCTCCTCCTTAGATGGAACCTGTTTGTTTGTTTGGGTTTTTTTTTTTCCCCTCTCATTCTTTTTTCTCTTCTCTTTCCTTCCCCCTCCTCTCCTTAGTGTTTTTGTTTAAAAGGCAGTTTTGCTTACCGGTAATTAGGTTGTCTCAACCCTCCCCCTCCCCCCCCCGCCCCCCAATCCTGCCACCAGAAATGGATTACTTTGTTTTAGCTTATGTATTTTTATTTAATACTATGGACTGAATTGTGTCACTCCCAAATACATGTTGAAGCTCTAACTCTCACTGTGATTGTATTCCGAAACAGGGCTTTGAGAAGGTAATTAGTTAAATGAGGTCATAAGGAGGGTCCTAATCTGAGAGAATTGTGGCCTTATAAAAAGAAGAGAGAGTTAGTCAGCATTTTGATCTTCCATTACCCAACCTTTAGAATTATGAGAAATAAGTTTGTTGTTCAATCCATCCAGTCTATAGTATTTTGTTACGACAGCATAAGCTAAGTAATACACTTAATATGCATTTTCTGTCGTTTTGCTTTAGAGTTATCTTTCATATGAGACTTTTAGTGAAGTTTATTAATATAACTGAGAAGCTTTTCAAATGGTAATCTTTGGTTGTGAACAGGTAGTGCTACAGTTTTTATATAAAAGTCTGCCTTTTGCCTTCATGGTCACTACTCAGTCGTCCAAATCATTATTTTTAATGGCTCATTCATTCATTTGGTCAACATATACTTTCTGAGTACTCATTATGCACCAGAACTGTTCAGGTACCTTGAGCTACAAGAATGTACAAAATAAATTAAGATTCTTATTTTGGGGCTCACATTTCTAGAAGGGGAGACTGAATAATGATAAATAATAGAGTAAAGAAGCAAATTATAGAATAAAGGAGAAGGTGATAAGTTCTATGGAAAAGAAAAGTGGAGCAAGGTTCAGAGTATGTGTCTGGGACAAGGCTGGGACATGCCTGCAGTATGGAAATACTTGCAATCAAGGTAGGTTAAGTTAGAAAAATGAGATTTGAGCAAACACCTCAATGTGGAGAGCCAAGCAGATTTTTGGAGTAGAAGAATTTTAGGACAAGAAAACAATTACAGCAAAAGGTGTCAGGCAGGATGGTACCTGGTATATTCTAGAAAGGGCAAGGAGGCCAAAAGTGGATTGAGTGAGAACAGTAATAGATGAAGTGAGAGGTAACAGCACCAACACGTGCAGAGGTCTTGCGTATCACTACACTGTTATATCAAACAGGCCAAAATTTACTTTATCCCATAACTGAAACTGATGAAAGATAGTTGGAAGAAAGGCAGCAGGGACAAGGGAACTCCGCCCTAAGAGGAAACCACACTTGAAAGGGCTTTACAATACCTCAGAAGGAGGCCTCCACTCTTTCTCATGTGACCAAAAAACCTGATGATGACAGGTGCAGGGGGGATTAATCAGATTACAACAGCCCTCCAACAAGCCCATAAAAATCCCTAGACTCAGAAATTCCAGTAGCGGCACCCTTCTCGGGTCACCTCCTTTAAGTCCCCTCCCTCTTCAGGACCTTTGTACCATCACTCAATAAACTTCACTATGCTTCAGTAAACCTTGCTTTGCTGCCCACCACTCCTCAGGTCTGGTCTACCTCTTCCTTCTTCCAAGCAGTATGGCCAAGAACAGCAAGAAGTAAAGGAAAAGAAATCAAACAAAATGCCTGGTTCCAATTTCCTGCTAGTATTAATAAAACTATAATGCACACGTTTGTCCACATAGCTTTTCCATACTTGAAATTTTTCCTCAGGAAAAAAATGTGCCGAGACTAGGAAACGGGTGCTCTGAAACACGGAATCATTTGTCAACATAATTAGCAAATAACAGGGTGGAATTTATATTCCAGTCTGCCTCTATCTTAAAATTTTATATCCCGTATTATCTTAAGGAAACCTTTGGAATATTTCTAAGTAAAATAAACCAAGGCGCTAGAGAGTGAAAGAAGTGCCAGGAAAAATAAAGGTATTTTAGGTCAGTCAAAAGCGTTCAAGAGAGAATACATGGAAGAAAATCAAAACAGTTTATAGCCAGTTTGCTGGAACATCCACTTCCTGAAGACCAAGAAAATTTTATTGACTACATTGGCCCTTTTTTTCCTTATAAAGACCAGGAAATCTGTACTGAACAAAAATAAACTTCTAATTTAACAGGCCAAGTTCTATTATTTTTTTTAATCATTTGCATTATAAAAGGGAGACAGTCTCCACCAGCACCTTCAGTGATATTTGGGAACTGGTTATAAATACACCATCTCAGACCTCACCCCAGATCTACTGAATCAGAATTTGTATTTCAACAAATTCCCTGAATGATTCATTTGCACATTAAGAAGCCTGCTATAATAAAACTGTAGTCCCTGACCTATTCAGAGGGTCCCTCAGGTCCTCCTTTTTTGGAAATTATGAGATTTTCTTCCTGGACTTCAGCCAAAATAATTTATCCTAATACACGTAATGCAGAAACAGATATGAGAACTGAGATGTCTTCTACGAAGCCAGACAATGTGAATGATGTCTCTTTTCTTTTTTTTTGAAAAAGCTACTGTTCTTAAAAATGACATTTATGGTAACACATCATGGGTTTATTATTGTTACTTTTACTTATTGTCAGGATATAATTGACATATATAGTTTCAGACATACATGATTCAGTATTTTTATAAATGGTGAAATAATCAACACAATAAGTCTAGTTAATATCCATCACCACATAATTTTTTTCCTTGTGATAACAACCTTTAAGGTCTATTCTTTTAGCAAATTTGAAATATATATGCAGTACTAACTACAGTCACCATGCTGTACATTAAATTCCCATGACTTATTTTAGAGCTGGAAGCTTGTACCTTTTGACCCCCTTCACCCATTTCCACACCCTCCCCCCAACCACAATTTTTTCTCTGTATCTGAGTTCTTTTTTTCATTTGTTGTTTTAAGATTCCACGTATAAATGAAATCGTACAGTATCCTTCCGTCTGACTTACTTCATTTACCATAATCTCTATTGTTACTTTTTTAAAAAAAGATTTTATTTATTTATTTATGTGACAGATACAGATCACAAGTAGGCAGAGAGGCAGGTAGAGAGAGAGAGAGAGAGAGAGGAGGAAGCAGGCTTCCCGCTGAGCAGAAGAACCTGAGGTGGGTCTCGATTCCAGCATCCTGGGATCATGACCTGAGCCAAAGGCAGAGGCTTTAACCCTCTGAGCCACCCAGGCGCCCTCTATTGTTACTTTTAATTAACTAAACATTTGTAAAATTTGTTTTATAGTTATTCACTGATATCCACATGGGTAGGTACAACCCTCACGCAGACACACACACACACACAAAGATCTTTGGGGGTCCTCTAACTTTAGGAGAGTGAAAGAGTCCCGATAACAAAAAAATTGAAAGTCACAGTCTTACGAAACTCTGGGGAAGAGCTCAGAAAAGTATGTGCATCCTAAAATCAAGTCACCTCCTCAGTGAAGTCTTCCCAACGGTCCTCGGGAGGAACAGGTATTTTTCCGCTCCCATAGCACCTGAGAGTTCCACCCATGTTGTAATGAGCTAATTTATCACTCATGTCATACTCCCTAAATAGTGAATCCTGGCCGCTTCCAGTACATCCGATGGATTTTATGTGTCAGTATCTAAAGCTTTTGAACTCATAAACACTACCTTAATAATCACAGAGCCACTTAGAAACTATCAACTCTTCTGATTTAATTGATTCAAGGATTTATTAAATAAGTCTCAGTGTCATTGTCTGGTGGGGCGGATGTCAGGTCTTTGCTGTCCTGGGCTGCCTTCTCGGGGGCACTCTCGCAAGCAGGTTTCTTCGCAGACGCCGGACACTTTCTCCAGAACTGCGAGGCGGAGTCCCAGCTCCAGACTCACTACCCAGAAAGCGCCGGGGCACCGCTCCGCCGCCGTTCGCCAAGGTTTTAGGGCCAAAAGTAGAAGCCGGAGTCCCTGGGAAGAGCGTCCAGGGTGACGTCCCTCCCTCTGCACCCCTACGGCGGGTGCTAGAATCCCATAAGCCAGACTGCGGCCGGAGAATGAGCCTTTGGCGAACCCCGCTTTGGGCTTTCCCGCGACTCATGGGGACACAACCGAAGCCTACATTCGCCCCGGGCGACGTCGGTCCCACCCAGGCTCCGCGCGCCGCAGGTCGAGGCCCAGCCCCCACCCCCGCAGCCTCCCGCGCCCACCGCGGAGTCCCGTCCACGTCGCCGCCCCTCACGCATCGCGCCGTTGCGGCCCGCGGCGTTCCGGGCCCCCAGCGACCCTCCCCACTCCCTCTGTCCCATCCCAGCGACCCCTCTTTCCCCTCCCCACTTCTCCCTCGGCTCCGCCCCACCCCCCAACGCCAGTCACAGTCCTGCAGCCCGCGCGGGCAGTTCCGCTAGAGCCGCCGGCCCGCACTCACCTCGCGGCCGGCCGCGAAGGCAGGGCGCACCGGCAGCCCCACCAGCGCAGGGAGCCGCGGAACATGCGTGCAGCCATGGCTGGGACGACGGCGAGGGGCGGCAGCGGCGACGCACGCGACTCCTCGGAGACCCCAGCGCCGGGTGCGGGCGGGTCGATTCTCCGCGGGACGGTCCTGCTGGGCCGTCCCCCGCGAAAGGCGTCCCGCGAGCCTCTGAGGAGTCAAAGTCTGAGGACCGCTTCGACCTCCGGAGCCCGCCTCCTCGCGGACGGGCGGGCGGGTGGAGCGTCTCCCGGACTGCAACCCTCCTCTCGGGAGTCGCAGCCAACCACGTCGTCTTCGACTGGGATTCTGTCTTGCCCTTTCCTTTTTTCCCTCAATTTACCAAATACTGCTTAATCATTTGCATTTCAACGGAATGCTAGTCTGAGCTGTTGAAATGTGTGGACTTGGTATTTTCGGGGTAGGAAATCTGTGAAGGATTTTGAACTCAAGTAGTTTGCGGCGTGGAATTCTAAGGAGGTAAGGCAGGACATTCAGACCAATAGTGGAGGACGGATAAAAAGGCCTGAAAACGAGGTTTGGCGTTAGAAATCAAGACCTCATTAACTGATTGCAGACTATCAAGAATTAAAAAAAAAAAAAAAAGGTTAATTCCAAACGGAAGCGTGTGAACGATATTAGTTGACAGGGGGAGCGCAGGGCTCCGTGCAGGCTTGCCAAAATTCTAGACTTGATGCCTGGCGGGGCGGGGGTCTTAGGACCTCCACCATTAGGAGTCTGTGCCAGGGTACTTATTAGCTTCAGACTATTGGTTTTTCCAGATGATCATCGGCTGATCAAGTTACCTGCCAGTATGGGGCAATAAGAGACCTTTTTCTGCAGGGTCTTGCTGAGCCTCTGAAAAATGATAATAATAAATGAAATAAAAATGAGAATAATGATAGTTATTATGATAATAATAAAATACTACGGAGGCAGTGTGCCTCAGTGTGGTGTGAGACTAACCGCAGCAGCAGTAACATTTGATGATGAGGTCCAGGGTTCTGGATAGTTAGCACATCTCACCAGTGTTTGTTTTGTTTTGTTTTGCTTTACAAGCTTGATTGGTTCACTTTAATTTCCTTGTATAAAAACATTGTGTGGTGGCAACAGCAGGATCCTGGATCCTCTGCATGGAGACTGTGCTGTGGGTCTTTACTAGGCAGTGTAGTGAACTGATAGGAAGACATGGTAAACAGGGTCTCTTACTACCGGCGTGTTGGTGGGATAGCTATAGATCTTAGAGATGGCATAAAAGGCAGCCTTGGCAAAGTTGCCCTGGGTGGCAGTGCAACATTTGGTCTAGGTGTAGCGGTTGTCGATAGCAGTTATCCTCAGCAGCTTCTTGGGTCCAGATGATGTTCGAGCTTCTGCGGGCAGGGGCGAGGCATGCCAGCACAGAGACACAGAGGCCTGTCATGTTTCAAGCGATGGTGTGGAGCTTCATGATCTCCTGGGAACCTCAGTGCCCTGTGTCCGTGGAGAGGTGGGCCAGGACCACGGCCCTGCACATGGCAGAGGCTGTCTCCTTGGAGCACACCCAGAACCAACTTTGGCTGATGTATTTCCGGAGAGTGACAAATGTCTTGAACTCAATCCACCGGCCAGCACAGGTTTCCTTTTGTATGGACCCAATCTATAAAGAGAGACATACCCACCCCCCAAAAGTTGATGATCTCAGACTCCTTAATGGCAGGGAGAAGAATAGAACTCCAAGAACTTTGTCTTGTTTTTGTTTTTTTTTTTCAAGATTTTATTTATTTGACACAGAGAGAGAACACAAGCAGAGGAGAGGGACGGAGAGAGAGGAAGAGCAAGAAGCAGACTCCCCAAAAAGCAGGGAGCCCGATGTGGGGCTCGATCCCAGCAGGCTGGGATCATGACCTGAGCTAAAGGCACACACTTAACCGACTGAGCCACCCTGAGAACTTCATCTTCATGTCCTTGACCAAGAAGCCCAGTTAGTGATGAGGAGGCACTTCTCATCCTCCACCTTGCCTTGGCAAGTTCTGCAGCCTCCACCCCACCAGGACCACATCTGTGACCCAGACTAGGACACCATTGCTCGAGGCTTTGCATACAACCTTCTGTAAGTGTTAGCTGTTTTTATTCTCCTCCACTTAATATACTTACATATTCAGATGATGTTGACTTTTAATAATGGCCTTTGATAATCAATTTGACAAAAATTCTATTTTTTAACACAAATAATTGGCTCTAGTAGTGAAATTTCAGATGCAGAAGACTTGAAAAATATAAAAATTCATTTACCTATCAAGAGGAAGGTGCCAGGGCAGAACTATGGGGGAGCTATCTGAAGCAAGCAGGCAATGAAGTCAGTGAGATGTGAAATGCTAAAATTCCTATGTAATGAGATGTGGTAAGGTGAATGACAGGAGGCATTGTGATGTAGAGTTAGGCTACTACTGACCTTCTGAGGAAATGTCAGAAGGAGAATGGTCTGATTCTGGACCTCAGGGATGACCACGGGCAACTGAAACTGTGGAAAGTGACACTGGATGGGGTGTCTACTGTTAAGCTGCTTTATAACTATATACCGCTGGGCCTCATTCCATGTTTTGGTTCAAATGCCTCCCATTTGTGAACTGTTTTTTGTGTGTGCAGAAAAAACTTCTACTAATTACTTCAGTGATTCACTGGTTTTGCTTTGGCTATTTCTGAACTTTTGACAAGTCCAATGCAGAATACTTTGTTATCTTGTCTCCCTAATACCCTTTAACCTGGCACAGCTCCTTTTGTCTGATAAATCTTGACATTGACATTTTTTTAAAGAGTAAAAGCCAGGTATTTTTAGGAATAACTTAGTTTGGTTTTTGAGTTTTCCTCATAGCAGAATGGGTATATAAGTAGTGTGATGTCCTTCTCAGTATATTGCATCGGACCATCCCTGATGCTAGTTCGTCCCATTTTTGGTGAGGATAATTTGAACCACCTTAATTTTAATATCTTAACTTGGTTAAGATGGTGTCCAACAGGTTTCTTCATTGGAAAGTTAGAGTGTTTCATAAAGTTAATATGTTTCATTTTGTGGAATAAGAATAAAAGTGCTTCTAAATGCAGAGCTAATTTAGTCAAATTACTAAATGTTTCATGACCGCTTTGTGTAATTTATAGCTCCCTGGCAGGAATAAGTCACATTTTTTACTTGAGAGTTCTCCATGGCATGCTTTTATTAACTGATCTCATGTCAGACATAATTGAAATGTAAATTAGGGCCAGAGTAATCAGGGAATATTCCAGTTAGGGCATATACTTTGAATTTGGAGGTGTGGGAGTTAACGATCCAGGCGCTACAGGAGCTTAGAACAAAATTAGGAAGACTATTAGAGGAGCTTAGAACAAAATTAAGAATACTTACAGTAAAGAAACCAGTCCAGCTGGGGGATGTATCTTGGGCAGAAGTAGGAATTCAGGTTCAGCAGATAGGTAATAGCTGGAAGGGAACCTGGGACATAGGGCTTATTGTATAGATTTAGGCATGAGACTACCTGGATTTAATCCTAAATCTCTGTTCCTTACAGGTTGTCTGCTGTCATTGTGGAGATTAAATGTTCTGGTGTTTATGTAAAGGGTATTGCACAGAGGTTTGCTGCATTGTAACCATTCAGTTTTGTTACTGTTGTCCAGTTCAGTTCGGTTACTGTTGGTTAGTATTTTTATTATCACTAAATATCATATCAAGGAAATTAAGTTTGGTGTGGTAGGAAATAGAAACCAGGCCCAGGTGAGCAAAGTTTATTCTTTCATCCATTATCTTATTCTGTAAATACTTGTTTTGAGTTCCTCAGAAGAATGTTGAGGGTACAACATTATACAAGATAAAATATCAGAGGGAGAGAGCAGAGGGAGAGATTCACAAGCAGACTCCCTTTGGAGCCCCATGCGGGCTCAATCCCACAACCCATGAGACCATGACCTGAGCCAAAACTGAGAGCTGGAAGATTAACAGACTGAGCCACCCAGGTGCCTTTGGAATTTGTTTTCTAAATTTGTCTGAAAAAAAAAAATTTATATATATATATGTGTGTGTGTGTGTGTGTGTGTGTGTGTATGTGTATATATATATATATATATCCCTTAAAGAGGGAAAAATCAGTTGATATTTTACATTTTGGAACATTTTCTTTAAAAAAAAAAAGAGTAATTTAAGTATCTTTAGCGAAAACAATTTTTGCAGAAAATCTAATTGTCAGGATTAAGAGTGGATTTGTTTAAATTTCAAGCTTGGAAATCTTGCTTCTAAATTTATCCCCTCTGGGCCACATCCACAATAACAATATTAGTGATAGACATTTTTAAATCATTGCTCAATGTGAAAAAGATCATAAAATTTATATTTTAGAGCTGCTCTGTTCTTTATTTTATAGGGAGGTCATTAGAAGAAGTAAGTCCTCTAATGAAAAGCAGAAGTGATCTAATTAAGTAGAGAAGTTTTATACACATTTTAATGCATTATAGTCTTAGACTAAATAAATCTAAGCATAGGTAATGCTGTTATAGGAATCCTGGACAGTATCAGAAGGAAGATTGTTAAGCCATTTTGTTTGTGTAATATGGAATAATTCCTCTGCATAGATGATTTTTATTGGAGCAAGATAAGCCCTTATGGTAAGATTTCTCTAAGAATATATGTCTGAATATATGTCCTTTTTTTAAAAAAAAATATTTTATTTATTTGACAGAGAGAGACACAGCAAGAGAGGGAACACAAATGGGGAATGGGAGAGAAAGAAGCAGGCTTCCCGCTGAGCAGGGAGCCCAATGCAGGGCTCAATCCCAGGACTCTGGGATCATGATCTTAGCTGAAGGCAGACACTTAAGGACTGAGCCCCCCAGACGCCCCTATTTTTTAAGCATATATATGTCCTTTGTGAAAACCAGGAGGGCTTAAGAGTTAAGAGGGCAGAGTAGTAGGGGGACCCTGAGCTTGCCTTGTTCCTTGAACACTGCTAGATCAACATCAGATCATTTTGAACAACTAGGAAATAGATCCGAGGATTAAGAAAACAGTCTGCACTGTTGGAGGGAGAGAACACGGCAGATGCAAGGTTCAGAGCTGTGAACTGGGGGTGAGAGAAGCCATGGTGCTGTGAAGGGGAGTGATCCCTTTTTGCAAAATGAAGTCAGTGAGAGAGAGAGAGAGAGAGCAGGAGAGAGAGCACTGCATAGGATTCGAACAATAAGGTGCAGTGAGGGGATCCTCTGGGTCTCATTGGAAGAAAACATTCCCCTTCCTGGAGTACATTTGGAAGAGTGTATTTTGCCTCTCCAGTGACATAACGGCTGCCAGGAGCCATTGAATGGCTTTCAACAGCAAGGGGCAAAGGTATGCACTGAGGGAGGCTAACCTGGTCAGAGGTTTTGCTGTGCATCACAATGGACTCTGCACGCTGCACACACTATGTGACTGTTTTTCTGGTCCAGAATGGTGCTGGATGCACTTCAAGTCTCTTCTCGGGGGGGGAGGAGCGGGTCTGCACCTTGCCAGTCCCTTTAAGATTTGAAGTTTTGAATCCCAGCCACTGGCCAGAGAAAACTCAGAATTGTGGCACTGGGTGTGTCATTGGGTGGACACAGATAAGTTGAGGGCAGGGATCTGACAAAAGCTTTGGACACAGGAGAGGAGATTGTTTGCTTTTCTATGAGGGCAGCAGCCACGAGTTCCTCTCCCCAAGGAGGAGAGGACAGGTGACAGCATTTTTCACTCCCTGGCCATCAGCATGGTTAGACTTCAAAGAGAAACACAGCACCTCCAGTGGAGGCTGGAGTTATTTGTACCAAACCCCAGCCCCTTGTGCTCATCAGGTATATCTTTACTGGGACAGGTCTGACTGAGCCAGAGCAGCAGGCCTGTCCCTCAGAAGACCTATATAGGCCCCCAACATATAACAAGTCTACTGATCAGAGAGTGCTCCAAAGTGTAAGCTTCAGTTTTGGTGGAAATAGGCTTCCTTTTTTGTGAATTTAAAAATTTTAAAATTTTTAATCTTTTATACTTTCAGTTTATCTTATTTTCTTCTTCTTTTTTTTTCTAATCAGTCTTGTAGTTTTTTTTGTTTATTTGTTGGTTTGTTTCCTTTTCTTATTTTTTGGATCAAGCTCCCCCCCCCTTCTTTCTTATTCTTTGGAATCAGGCTTATAGTTCTTTGTCCATTTGTTTGCATTTTTGTTCCTTTTCATTTTCTTTGGATCAGGTGTTTTTTTAGCCCTGGCTTATCTTAGTAAATGAACTGAAGCACAAGTAGTTCAAGATCCAGACACTCCCCACCGCAAACAAGGAAGAACTCTGTACTAAAGGATTGACTTTTGGGAAAGAGTAACCAACACACAGCATACACCAGAAATACTTCCTGAAATGCCAGACCCTGGACTTTGTCTGACTCCTTCTTAAAGTAGTATTACTCTCAAGAGTAGGAAATATAACAAGCTTTCATAATATGCAAAAGACAGAAACTTAGACATAATGACAAGATGGAGAAATTCTTCCCAAAAGATCAAAAAGAAATAACAGCCAGGGATTTGCTCAAAACAGATATAAGCAGTATATCTGAACAAGAATTTGGGTTAACAGTCATAAGAATAGTAGCTGGGTTGCCTCTCTGTTTTGTTGACTGTTTCCTTCGCTGTGCAGAAGCTTTTGATCTTGATGAAGTCCCAAAAGTTCATTTTCGCTTTTGTTTCCATCGCCTTTGGAGACATATCTTGAAAGAAGTTGCTGTGGCTGATATCAAAGAGGTTACTGCCTATGTTCTCCTCTAGGATTCTGATGGATTCCTGTCTCACGTTGAGGTCTTTTATCCATTTCGAGTTTATCTTTGTGTACGGTGTAAGAGAATGGTCGAGTTTCATTCTTCTACATATAGCTGTCCAGTTTTCCCAGCACCATTTATTGAAGAGAATGTCTTTTTTCCACTGGATATTTTTTCCTGTTTTGTCAAAGATTATTTGACCATAGAGTTGAGGGTCCATATCTGGGCTCTCTACTCTGTTCCACTGGTCTATGTGTCTGTTTTTATGCCAGTACCATGCTGTCTTGGTGATCACAGCTTTGTAGTAAAGCTTGAAATCAGGTAACGTGATGCTGCCAGTTTTATTTTTGTTTTTCAACATTTCCTTAGCAATTCGGGGTCTCTTCTGATTCCATACAAATTTTAGGATTATTTGCTCCAGCTCTTTGAAAAATGTCGGTGGAATTTTGATCGGAATGGCATTAAAAGTATAGATTGCTCTAGGCAGTATAGACATTTTAACAATGTTTATTCTTCCGATCCAAGAGCATGGAATGGTCTTCCATCTTTTTGTGTCTTCTTCAATTTCTTTTATGAGTGTTCTGTAGTTCCTCGAGTACAGATCCTTAACCTCTTTGGTTAGGTTTATTCCCAGGTATCTTATGGTTCTTGGTGCTATAGTAAATGGAATCGATTCTCTAATTTGCCTTTCTGTATTTTCATTGTTAGTGTATAAGAAAGCCACTGATTTCTGTACATTGACTTTGTATCCTGCCACGTTACTGAATTGCTGTATGAGTTCTAGAAGTTTGGGGGTGGAGACTTTCGGGTTTTCCATATAAAGAATCATGTCATCTGCGAAGAGAGTGAGTTTGACTTCTTCCTTGCCAATTTGGATACCTTTTATTTCTCTTTGTTGTCTGATTGCTGTTGCTAGGACTTCTAATACTATGTTGAACAAGAGTGGTGAGAGTGGGCATCCTTGTCGTGTTCCTGATCTCAACGGGAAGGCTTCAGGCTTTTCCCATTGAGGATGATATTTGCTGTGGGTCTTTCATAGATAGATTTGATGAAGTTCAGGAATGTTCCCTCTATCCCTATACTTTGAAGCATTTTAATCAGGAACAGATGCTGGATTTTGTCAAATGCTTTTTCTGCATCAATTGAGAGGACCATGTGGTTCTTCTCTCTTCTCTTATTGATTTGTTCTATCACATTGATTGATTTGCGAATGTTGAACCGTCCTTTGAAGGAAGGAAACAGTCAACAAAACAAAGAGGCAACCCACAGAATGGGAGAAGATATTTGCAAATGAAAGTACAGACAAAAGGTTGATATCCAGGATCTATAAAGAACTCCTCAAACTCAACACACACAAAACAGACAATCGTATTAAAAAAATGGGCAGAAGATATGAACAGACACTTCTCCAATGAAGACATACAAATGGCTATCAGGCACATGAAAAAATGTTCATCATCACTAGCCATCAGGGAGATTCAAATTAAAACCACATTGAGATACCACCTTACACCAGTTAGAATGGCCAAAATTAGCAAGACAGGAAACAACGTGTGTTGGAGAGGATGTGGAGAAAGGGGAACCCTCTTACACTGTTGGTGGGAATGCAAGTTGGTGCAGCCACTTTGGAGAACAGTGTGGAGATTCCTCAAGAAATTAAAAATAGAGCTTCCCTATGACCCTGCAATTGCACTACTGAGTATTTACCCCAAAGATACAGATGTAGTGAAAAGAAGGGCCATCTGTACCCCAATGTTTATAGCAGCAATGGCCACGGTCACCAAACTGGAAAGAACCAAGATGCCCTTCAACGGATGAATGGATAAGGAAGATGTGGTCCATATACACTATGGAGTATTATGCCTCCATCAGAAAGGATGGATACCCAACTTTTGTAGCAACATGGATGGGACTAGAAGAGATTATGCTGAGTGAAGTAAGTCAAGCAGAGTCAGTCAATTATCATATGGTTTCACTTATTTGTGGAGCATAACAAATAACATGGAGGACATGGGGAGATGGAGAAGAGAAGGGAGTTGAGGGAAATTGGAAGGGGAGATGAACCATGAGAGACTATGGACTCTGAAAAACAACCTGAGGGTTTTGAAGGGGTGGGGGGTGGGAGGTTGGGGGAACCAGGTGGTGGGCATTAGGGAGGGCACAGATTGCATTGAGCACTGGGTGTGGTGAAAAAACAATGAATACTATTACGCTGAAAAGAAATAAAAAATTAAAAAAAAAAAAAAGAATAGTAGCTGGGCTTGAAAGAGGCATAGAAGGCATCAGAGAAGCCCTGGCTATAGAGATAAAAGACCTAAAAACTAGTCAGGCCAAAGTAAAATATGCTATAACTAACAAGCAAAATCAACTAGATGCAGTCACAATGAGGATGGAGGAAACAGAGGATCAAATAGGTAATACAGAAGATAAAATTATGGAAAAGAATGAAGCTGAAAAGAAGAGACTTAGGGAACTCAGCAATTTCACAAAGCCCAAGAATATCCATATCATAGGAGTCCCAGAAGAGGAGGAAAAAGGGGCAGAAGGTTTATTTGAACAATTAAAGCTGAGAACTTCCCTAATCTAGGGGAGGAAATAGGCATTTAAGTCCAAGAGGTATAGAGAATGCCCCTCAAAATCAACAAAAACAGGTAAACACCAAGACATATCATAATAAAACTTAGGAGATACAAAGATAAAGAGAGAATTCTGAAAGCAGCTCAGGACCAGAGTTCATTAAACTACAAGGGTAGACACATAGGTTAGCAGCAGACTTGTCTGCAGAACCTTAGCAGGCCAGACACAAGTGGCAGGATATACTCAATCTGCTAAATGGGAAAAATATGCAGCCAAGAATACTTTATCCAGCAAAGCTATCATTCAGAATAGAAGGGGAGAGAAATCATTTCCAAGACAAGCAAAAATTAAAGGTGTTTGTGAACACTAAAACAACTCTATGAGAAATATTAAAGAGGACCCTTTCAGCAGGAAAGAGAGACCAAAGCAACAAAGTCAAGAAAGGAACAGAGATAATCTATAAGAACAGTGACTTTACAGGTAATACAATGGCACTAAGTTCATTACTTTGAATATAAATGGACTAAATGCTCCAATCAAAAGACAAAAGATGTCAGAATGGATAAAAAAGACAAGATCAATCGATATGCTGCTTATAAGAGACTCATTTTAGACCCAAAGACATCTCCAGATTGAAAGCGAGGGAATGGAGCACCTGCACTCTAATGTTTATAGCAGCAATGTCACAACAGCCGAATTATGGAAAGAGCCCAGATGTCCATTGACAGATGAATGGATAAAGAAGATGTGGTATATATATGTGATGGAATATTAGGCAGCCATAAAAAGTGAAGTTCTACTATTTGCAATGACATGGATGGAACTAGAAGGTATTGTGCTAAACGAAATAAGTCAATCAGAGAAAAGACAATTATCGTATCATCTCACTGATATGAGGAATTTGAGAAACAAGGCAGAAGATTCTAGGGGAAGAGAGGAAAAAATGAAACAAGAAGAAACCAGAGAGGGAGACAAACCATAAGAAACTTTTAATCTCAGGAAACAAACTGAGGGTTGCTGGAGTGGAGGACTGTGGGAGGGATGAAGCGGGTGGGTGATGGACATTGCGGAGAGTATATGTTGTGGTGAGCACTGTGTATTGTGTAAGACTGATAAATCACAGACCTATACCCCTGAAACAAATAATACATAATATGTTAATAATTGAAAAAAATTTAAAAATAAAATTATTATACATGCACATATAAACAGATATTTTTATTATCAGTTCTTTTTATAATTGTTATTATGTTTCTTTTTTTTTTTTATTTAAAGATTTTTTTTTTTTAATTTTTTTATTTTAATAAACATATAATGTATTTTTATCCCCAGGGGTACAGGTCTGTGAATCGTCTGGTTTACACATTTCACAGCACTCATCATAGCACATACCCTCCCCAATGTCCATTTCCCCACCACCCTCTCCCATCCCCCTTCCCCCCCGCAACCCTCAGTCTGTTTCTTGAGATTGAGTCTTTTATGGTTTGTCTCCCTCCCAATCCCATCTTTTCATTTTTTCTTTTCCTACCTCCCCCCAAACCCCCCCACCTTGCATCTCCACTTCCTCATATCAAAGAGATCATATGATAGTTGTCTTTCTCCGATTGACTTATTTCGCTAAGCATGATACCCTCTAGTTCCATCCACGTCGTCGCAAATGGCAAGATTTCATGTCTTTTGATGGCTGCATAGTATTCCATTGTGTATATATACCACATCTTCTTTATCCATTCATCTGTTGATGGACATCTAGGCGCTTTCCACAGTTTGGCTATTGTGGACATTGCTGCTATAAACATTCGGGTGCACGTGCCCCTTCGGAGCACCACGTTTGTATCTTTAGGATATATACCCAGGAGTGCAATTGCTGGGTCGTAGGGTAGCTCTATTTTCAGTTTTTTGAGGAACCTCCACACTGTTTTCCAGAGTGGTTGCACCAGCTTGCATTCCCACCAACAGTGTAGGAGGGTTCCCCTCTCTCCGCATCCTCGCCAGCATCTGTCATTTCTTGACTTGTTAATTTTAGCCATTCTGACTGGTGTGAGGTGGTATCTCATTGTGGTTTTGATTTGTATTTCCCTGATGCCGAGTGATGTGGAGCATTTTTTCATGTGTCTGTTGGCCATCTGGATGTCTTCCTTGCAGAAATGTCTGTTCATGTCCTCTGCCCATTTCTTGACTGGATTATTTGTTCTTTGGGTATTGAGTTTGATAAGCTCTTTATAGATTTTGGATACGAGCCCTTTATCTGATATGTCGTTTGCAAATATCTTCTCCCATTCTGTCAGTTGTCTTTTGGTTTTGTTAACTGTTTCCTTTGCTGTGCAAAAGCTTTTGATCTTGATGAAATCCCAATAGTTCATTTTTGCCCTTGCTTCTGTTGCCTTTGGCGATGTTCCTAGGAAGAAGTTGCTGCGGTGGAGGTCAAAGAGGTTGCTGCCTGCATTGTCCTCAAGGATTTTGATAGATTCCTTTCGCACATTGAGGTCCTTCATCCACTTTGAGTCTATTTTCGTGTGTGGTGTAAGGAAATAGTCCAATTTCATTTTTCTGCATGTGGCTGTCCAATTTTCCCAGCACCATTTGTTGAAGAGGCTGTCTTTTTTCCATTGGATATTCTTTCCTGCTTTGTCGAAGATTAGTTGACCATAGAGTTGAGGGTCTATTTCTGGGCTCTCTATTCTGTTCCATTGGTCTATATGTCTGTTTTTGTGCCAGTACCATACTGTCTTGATGATGACAGCTTTGTAATAGAGCTTGAAGTCTGGAATTGTGATGCCACCGACTTTGGCTTTCTTTTTCAATATTCCTTTGGCTATTCGAGGTCTTTTCTGGTTCCATATAAATTTTAGGATTATTTGTTCTATTTCTTTAAAAAAAATGGATGGGATTTTGATAGGGATTGCATTAAATGTGTAGATTGCTTTAGGTAGAATAGACATTTTCACAATATTTGTTCTTCCAATCCATGAGCATGGAATATTTTTCCATTTCTTTGTGTCTTCCTCAATTTCTTTCATGAGTACTTTATAGTTTTCTGAGTATAGATTCTTTGCCTCTTTGGTTAGATTTATTCCTAGGTATCTTATGGTTTTGGGTACGATTGTAAATGGGACTGACTCCTCAATTTCTCTTTCTTCTGTCTTGTTGTTAGTGTAAAGAAATGCGACTGATTTCTGTGCATTGACTTTATATCCTGACACTTTACTGAATTCCTGTATAAGTTCTAGCAGTTTTGGAGTGGAGCCTTTTGGGTTTTCCACATATAGTATCATATCATCTGCAAAGAGTGATAGTTTGACTTCTTCTTTGCCGATTTGGATGCCTTTAATTTCTTTTTGTTGTCTGATTGCTGAGGCTAGGACTTCTAGTACTATATTGAACAGCAGTGGTGATAACGGACATCCCTGCCGTGTTCCTGACCTTAGCGGAAAAGCTTTCAGTTTTTCTCCATTGAGAATGATATTTGCGCTGGGTTTTTCATAGATGGCTTTGATAATGTTGAGGTATGTGCCTTCTATCCCTACACTTTGAAGAGTTTTAATCAGGAAGGGATGCTGCACTTTGTCAAACGCTTTTTCAGCATCTATTGAGAGTATCATATGGTTCTTACTCTTTCTTTTATTAATGTATTGTATCACATTGATGGATTTGCGGATGTTGAACCAACCTTGCAGCCCTGGAATAAATCCCACTTGGTCGTGGTGAATAATCCTTTTAATGTACTGTTGGATCCTATTGGCCAGTATTTTGGTGAGAATTTTCGCATCTGTGTTCATCAAGGATATTGGTCTGTAATTCTCTTTTTTGGTGGGATCCTTGTCTGGTTTTGGGATCAAGGTGATGCTGGCCTCATAGAATGAGTTTGGAAGTTTTCCTTCCATTTCTATTTTTTGGAACAGTTTCAGGAGAATAGGAATTAATTCTTCTTTAAATGTTTGGTAGAATTCCCCTGGGAAGCCGTCTGGTCCTGGACTTTTGTTTGTTTGGAGATTTTTGATGACTGTTTCAATCTCCTTACTGGTTATGGGTCTGTTCAGGTTATCTATTTCTTCCTGGTTCAGTTGTGGTAGTTTATACATCTCTAGAAATGTATCCATTTCTTCCAGGTTGTCAAATTTGTTGCCATAGAGTTGCTCGTAGTATGTTCTTATAATTGTTTGTATTTCTTTGGTGTTGGTTGTGATCTCTCCTCTTTCATTCATGATTTTATTTATTTGCGTCCTTTCTCTTTTCTTTTTGATAAGTCTGGCCAGGGGCTTATCAATCTTATTAATTCTTTCAAAGAACCAGCTCCTAGTTTTGTTGATTTGTTCTATTGTTTTTTTAGTTTCTATTTCATTGATTTCTGCTCTGATCTTTATGATTTCTCTTCTCCTGCTGGGTTTAGGCTTTCTTTGTTGTTCTCTCTCCAGCTCCTTTAGGTGTAGGGTTAGGTTGTGTATTTGAGACCTTTCTTGTTTCTTGAGAAAGGCTTGCACTGCTATATATTTTCCTCTCAGGACTGCCTTTGTTGTGTCCCACAGATTTTGAACTGTTGTGTTTTCATTATCATTTGTTTCCATGAATTTTTTCAATTCTTCTTTAATTTCCTGGTTGACCCATTCATTTTTTAGAAGGATGCTGTTTAGTCTCCATGGATTTGCGTTCTTTCCAAATTTCCTCTTGTGATTGAGTTCGAGCTTCAGAGCATTGTGGTCTGAAAATATGCAGGGAATGATCTCGATCTTTTGGTACCGATTGAGACCTGATTTATGACCCAGGATGTGGTCTATTCTGGAGAATGTTCCATGTGCACTAGAGAAGAATGTATATTCTGTTGCTTTGGGATGGAATGTTCTGAATATATCTGTGATGTCCATCTGGTCCAGTGTGTCATTTAAGGCCTTTATTTCCTTGTTGATCTTTTGCTTAGATGATCTGTCCATTTCAGTGAGGGGAGTGTTAAAGTCCCCTGCTATTATTGTATTACTGTCGATGTATTTCTTTGATTTTGTTATTAATTGGTTTATATAGTTGGCTGCTCCCATGTTAGGGGCATAGATATTTAAGATTGTTAGATCTTCTTGTTGGACAGACCCTTTGAGTATGATATAGTGTCCTTCCTCATCTCTTATTATAGTCTTTGGCTTAAAATCTAATTGATCTGATATAAGGATTGCCACCCCAGCTTTCTTCTGATGTCCATTAGCATGGTACATTGTTTTCCACCCCCTCACTTTAAATCTGGAGGTGTCTTCGGGTCTAAAATGCGTTTCTTGGAGGCAGCATATGGATGGGTTTTGTTTTTTTATCCATTCTGATACCCTGTGTCTTTTGATTGGGGCATTTAGCCCATTAACATTCAGGGTAACTATTGAGAGATATGAATTTAGTGCCATTGTATTGCCTGTAAGATGATTGTTACTGTATATTGTTTCTGTTTCTTTCTGATCTACTACTTTTAGGGTCTCTCTTTGCTTAGAGGACCCCTTTCAATATTTCCTGTAGAGCTGGTTTGGTGTTTGCAAATTCTTTCAGCTTTTGTTTGTCCTGGAAGCTCTTTATCTCTCCTTCTATTTTCAATGATAGCCTAGCCGGATATAGTATTCTTGGCTGCATGTTTTTCTCGTTTAGTGCTCTGAATATATCATGCCAGTTCTTTCTGGCCTGCCAGGTCTCTGTGGATAGGTCCGCTGCCAATCTAATGTTTTTACCCTTGTATGTTACAGACTTCTTTTC
Source organism: Martes martes (assembly GCF_963455335.1). Taxonomy (NCBI): domain Eukaryota; kingdom Metazoa; phylum Chordata; class Mammalia; order Carnivora; family Mustelidae; genus Martes; species Martes martes. Next base: position 175,361,343 of record NC_137890.1, on the reverse strand, counting down.
CCGGGCTGCTTTCAGGATTTTCTCTTTGTCGCTAAGACTTGTAAATTTTACTATCAGGTGACGAGGTGTGGACCTATTTTTATTGATTTTGAGGGGCGTTCTTAGCATCTCCTGGATTTTGATGTTTGTTCCCTTTGCCATATTAGGGAAATTCTCTCCAATAATTGTCTCCAATATACCTTCTGCTCCCCTCTCTCTTTCTTCTTCTTCTGGAATCCCAATTATTCTAATGTTGTGTCGTCTTATGGTGTCACTTATCTCTCGAATCCTCTCCTCGTGTTCCAGTAGTTGTTTGTCTCTCTTTTGCTCAGCTTCTTTATTCTCTGTCATTTGGTCTTCTATGTCACTAATTCTTTCTTCTGCCTCATTTATCCTGGCAGTGAGAGCTTCCATTTTTGATTGCACCTCATGAATAGCTTTTTTGATTTCAACTTGGTTAGATTTTAGTTCTTTTATTTCTCCAGAAAGGGCTTTTATCTCTCCGGAGAGGGTTTCTCTAATATCTTCTATGCCTTTTTCGAGCCCGGCTAGAACCTTGAGAATTGTCATTCTGAACTCTAGATCTGTCATGCTACCTATGTCTGTATTGATTAGGTCTCCAGCCTTCGGTACGGCCTCTTGTTCTTTTTTTTGAGGTGAGTTTTTCCGCCTTGTCATTTTGTCCAGGTAGGATTTGCTTTCTCCTGCTGTGGAATTCCGCTGTTCTTGGTGACTGAAGTTGGTTTTGGATGGTTTCTTGTTGATCTTCTGGGGGAGGGGCCTGTTGTAGTGATTCTCAAGTGTCTTTGCCGCAGGCGGAATTGCACCGCCCTTGCCAGGGGCCGGGCTAAGTAATCCGCTCGGGTTCGCTTTCGGGAGCTTTTGTTCCCTGAGCGCTTTCCGTAGAGTCCGGAGGACGGGAATGAAGATGGCGGCCTCCCAATCTCTCGGCCCAGAGGAGCCGAGAGCTTGGGGTTCCGCTCCTCAGTGCGCTCTCAGAGCAAAGCGCCCAATAGCCCCGCCTCCCTGGCTTGCGGTCGTGCCTCGAGGAAAGCAGTCAATTGTTGGAGCCGGAGAAAAGCGCCGGGTCGCTTTTGTCTCCGTGGCCTCCGGCCGCACTCCGAGCCCACCCAGCCTGCGACCGGCACAAGGTAACCCCGGGCTTAGAGCTCACTCCTCGGCTTTGTCGCTATAGCCGGCTTCCCCGCTCTAATACCTGCGAGCTCTGCGGCACTCAGACACCCCCAGTCCTTCTGTGACCCCGCGGGTCCTGGGGTTATGCTGACCCCGCCTGGGTTTCCCCCCAGTTTAGCCTCTGGAGCGATGTCTCCCAGTGGTGCCGACTTTTAAAAGTCCCGATTTTGTGCTCCGTCGCTCCGCCGCTTGCCGGGTGCCAGCCCCTCCCCCCGGGGTCTATCTTCCCGTCGCTTTGGATTCACTTCTCCGCAGGTCCTACCTTTCAGAAAGTGATCGATTTTCTGTTTCTGGGATTGTTGCTCTTCTTCTCTTCGATTTCCCGTTGGATTTATAGGTGTTCACAATGGTTAGATAAGCTATCTAGCTGATCTCCTGCTACCCGATGTCGTCTCAGCCTGCTACTTCTCCGCCATCTTGACTCCTCTTTCTGTTATTATGTTTCTAAGAATCACTCATGTTAGATGCAGTTGTAATCCATTCATTTTTCTATTGTATAACATTCCATTTTGTGAATATACCCAAAAGTTAATCTATTTTTTAAAAAGTTAATTTATTTGGAAAAAAAAAAAAAACAAAGAAAGAAAGAAAGTGAGGGGGTGAGGGGCACCTGAGTGTCTCAATCTGTTAATCATCCAGCTCTTGATTTCGGCCCAGGTCGGGAGATCAAGCCTTGTGTCAGACTGCGTACTGGGTGTGGAAACTGCTCAAGATTCTCTTTCCCTCTGTCCTTCTCAATCCCCATGCTCTCTCTCTTGCTCTCTCCCTCAAAAAATGTGAGGGAGTGGAGAACCATCTATCATGTTAATGGACATCAAAAGAAAGCTGGGACAGCCATACTTATATTGGACAAACTAGATTTTAAACCAAAGACTACTAATTGATGAAGAAGGGCACTGTATCATAATAAAGGGATTTAACAATTGTAAATATTTATGCCCCCAACTTGGGAGCAGCCAAATATATAAATCAATTAACTAACTTAAAGAAACTTATTGGTAATTATACAATAATAGCAGGGAATTTAACACCCAACTCACAGCAATGGACTGATCATCTAAGCAGAAGATAAACAAGGCTTTCAATGGCATATTGGACCAGATGAACTTAAGAGACAGAACATTCTGTCCTAAAGCAACAGAAAACACATTCTTCTTGAGTACACATGGAACATTCTCCAGAATAGATCACATACTGGGTCACAAATCAGGCCTCAAAAAATACAAGAAGATTAGATCATACCATGCATATTTTCAGACCACAAAGTTATGAAACTTGAAGTCAACCACAAGAAAAAAATTTGGGAAGTCTACAAATATATGGAGGCTAAAGAACTTCTTACTAGAGAAGGAATGGGTTAACCAGGATTAAGAAATAAAAGATACATGGAAGCAAATGAAAACACAACAGTCCAATACCTGTGGCAGCAAAAAAGGTCACAAGAGAGAAGTATATAGCAATATACTTCCTCAAGAATCAAGAAAAGGCTCAACTACACAACCTAACCTTACACCTAAAGGAGTTGGAAAAATGGCAGCAAATAAAGCCTAAAGCCAGCAGAAGAAGGAAAATAATAAAAATTAGAGCAGAAATAAGTGATATAGAAATTTAAAAAATAGAAGAGATTAACAAAACTAGGAGCTAGTTCTTTGAAAGAATTAAAAATTGATAGACCCTTAGCCAGACCTATCAAAAAGAAAAGAGAAAGAACCCAAATAAATAAAATCATGAATGAAAGAGGAGAGATCACAACCAACATTGCAGAAATACAAACAATTATAAGAGAATATTATGAACAATTATATGCGAATAAATTGGGCAATCTGGAAGAAATGGATAAAATCCTACCAAAACCGAAACAAGATGAAATAGAAAATTTAAAAAGACCCATAACCAGCAAAGAAATTGTATCAGTAATCAAAAATCTCCTAACAAACAAGACTCCAAGACCGATGGCTTCCCAGAGGAATTCTACCAAACACTTAAAGGAGAATTAAAACCTATTCTTCTGAATCTGTTCCAAAAAATAGAAATGGAAAGAAAACTTCCAAATTCATTCTTTGAGGCCAGTATTATCTTGATCCCAAAGCCAGACAAAGACCCCACTAAAAAGAATTACAGATCGGGGCACCTGGGTGGCTCAGTGGGTTAAGCCACTGCCTTCGGCTCAGGTCATGATCTCAGGGTCCTGGGATCGAGTCCCACATCGGGCTCTCTGCTCAGTGGGGAGCCTGCTTCCCTCTCTCTCTCTCTCTCTGTCTGCCTCTCTGCCTACTTGTGATCTCTGTCAAATAAATAACAATTAAAAAAAAAAAAGAATTACAGATCAATATCTCCAATGAACATGGATGCAAAAGTTATCAACAAGATAGTAGCTAATCAAATCCAACCATACATTAAAAGGATTTTTTGCCATGATCAAGTGGGATTTATTCTTGGGCTGCTGGGGTGGTTCAATACCCTCAAATTGATCAATGTGATACACAACATTAATAAAAGAAAGGATAAGAACCATATGATCCTCTCAATAGATGCAGAAAAAGCATTTGACAAGATACAGCATCCTTTCTTGATAAAAACCCTCAAGAAAGTTGGGATAGAAGGAATATGCCTCAACATCATAAAGGCCATAAATAAAAGACCAACATCTAATATCATTCTCAATGGAAAAACTGAGAGCTTTCCTCCTAAGGTCAGGAAGGAACATGACAGGGATGTCCACTTTCACCACTGTTGTTCAACATAGTACTGTAAGTTTAGCCTCAGTAATCAGACAATAAGAAGAAATAAAAGACATCCAAATTGGCAAGGAAGAAGCCAAACTTTCACTGTTTGCAGATGATATGAGACTCTATATAGAAAACTTGAAAGACTCCACTAAAAAAATTGCTCGAACTGACACATGAATTCAGCAGTCACAGGATATAAAATCAATGTACAGAAATCTGTTGCATTTATATACATCAATAATGAAGCAGCAAAAAGAGAAATCAAGGAATTGATCGCATTTACAATTACGCCAAAAACCATAAGATACCTAGGAATAAACTATCCAAAGAGGTAAGAGATCTGTATGCTGAAAACTATAGAACGTTTATGAAAGAAATTGAAAAACACAAAGAAATGGAAAAACGTTCCATGCTCATGGATTGAAAGAACAAATATTGTTAAAAATGTCTATACTACCCAAAGCAATCTACACATTCAGTGCAATCCCTATCAAAATAACACCAGCATTTTTCACAGAGGTGGCACAAACAATTCTAAAATTTGTATGGAACCAGAAAAGACCCCAAATAGCCAAAGTAATGTTGAAAAAGTAAAGCCAATCTGGAAGAATCACACCTCTGGACTTCAAGCTATATTATAAAGCTGTAGTCATCAAGACAGTATAGTACTGGCACAAAAACAGACACATATACCAGTGGAACAGAATGGAGAACACAGAAGATGGACCCACAACTGTATGGTCAACTAATCTTTGACAAAGCAGGAGAGAATATCCAATGGGAAAAGACTGTTTTTTTTCAACAAATGGTATTGGGAAAACTGGACAGCGACATGCAGAAAAAAGAAATTGGACCACTTTCTTACACCATACACAAAAATAAATTCAAAATGGATGAAAGACCTAAATGTAAGACAGGAAACCATCAAAATCAGGCAGAGATCAGGCAGCAACCTATTTGACCTCGGTTGCAGGAACTTCTTACTAGACAGGTCTCTAGAGGCAAGGGAAACAGAAGCAAAGATGAACTATTGGTACTTCATCAAGATAAAAAGCCTCTACACTGCAAAGGAAACATTCAACAAAACTAAAGCCAACCCATAGAACAGGAGAAGATATTTGCAAATGACATATCTGATAAAGGTCTAGTATCAAAAATCTATAAAGAACTTATCAAACTTGGGGCACCTGGGTGGCTCAGTCAGTTAAGCATCCTGCTTTTAATTTCAACTCAGGTTGTGATCCCAGGATCCTGGGATTGAGCCCTGCATTGGAAAGTCTGCTTGGGGATTCTCTCCCTCTGCCCCTCCCCCTGCTCGAGCTCTCTCTGCCTCTCTCTCTAAAATAAATAAATGAAACTTTAAAGAACTTATCAAACTCAACACCCCCCCAAAAACCAAATAATCCAGTTAAGGAATGGGCAGAAGATGTGAATAAGACACTTTTCCAAAGAACACATTCAGATGGCTAACAGACACGTGAAAAGATGCCCAACATCACTCATCATAAGGGAAATGCAAATCAAAACTACAGCGAGAGGGGCACATGAGTAGCTCAGCTGAGTATCTGACTTTTGATTTTGGCTCAGGTCATGATCTCGGGGTCCTGGGATTGAGCCCTGCATTGGGCTTTGTGCTCAGCAGGGAGTCTGCTTGAGGATTCTCTTCTCTCCCTCTCCTTCTGCCCTTGTCCCTGCTCTCTCTCTCTCAAATAAATAAATAAATCTTAAAAAACACACACACACACAATGAGATACCAACTTACACTTGTCAGAATGTCTAAAATTAACAACTCGGGAATTAGATGTTGGCAAGGACAGAGAGAAAGGGGAACCCTTTTGACTGTTGGTGAGAATGCAAACTAGTGTAGCCAATCTGGAAAACAGTTTGGAAGTTCCTCAAAAAGTTAAAAATAGAGCTGCCCTACAATCCAGCAATTCCACTACTAGGTATTTATCCAAAGGATACAAAAATGTTGATTCAGGGGTACCTGGGTGGCTCAGTGGTTGGTGACTGCCTTTGGCTCAGGTTATGATCCCATGATCCTGGGATTGAGCCCCCCATTAGGCTCCCTACTTGGATGGGAGCCTGCTTCTCCCTCTGCTCCTCTCCCTGCTCATGCTTTCTCTCTCTCTCAAATATAAAAAAAATTTTTTTTTAAATGCTGATTCGGGGGCGCCTAGGTGACTCAGTGGGTTAAAGCCTCTGCCTTCGGCTTGGGTCATGATCCCAGGGTCCTGGGATTGAGCCCCGTGTCGGGCTCTCTGCTCTGTGGGGAGCCTGCTTCCTCCTCTCTCTCTCTCTGCCTGCCTCTCTGCCTGCTTGTGATCTCTCTCTCTCTGTCAAATAAATAAATAAAATCTTTTTAAAAAATAAAAAAATTAAAAATGCTGATTCAAAGGTGTACATGCACCCACATGTTTATAGCAGCACTATCAACATTGGCCAAATTATGGAAAGGGCCCAGATGTCCATCAACAGATGAATGGATAAAGAGAATATGGTACACACACACACACACATACACACATATACCCACACAATGGAATATTGCTCAGTGATCAAAAAGAATGAAATCTTGCCATTTGCAACAATGTAGATGGAACTAGTGTTTTATGCTAAGTGAAATAAATATATTAGAAAAAGACAAATAGAGTGTTTCACTCATATGGAATTTAAGAAACAAAACAGGTGAATACAGTGGAAGAGAAGGAAAAATAAAGTAAGATAAAAACAGAGAGTGAGGCAAACCATATAGGCTCTTAAATATAGAGAACAGAGAGTTGAGGGAGGTGAGTGAGGGGATGGGCTAAATGGGTGATGGGCATCAAGAAGGGTCCTTGTTGGGTTGAGCCCTGGGTATTATATGTAAGTGATGAATCACCAATATGTATGTGTATACACACACACACACACACACCCTTTGCTGTAGTAACTAGACCAAGTCTAAATTTGATAATTTTTTTTTAAGATTTTATTTATTTATTTGACGGACAGAGATCACAAGTAGGCAGGCAGGCAGAGAGAGAGGAGGAAACAGGCTCCCTGCTGAGCAGAGAGCCTGATCCGGGACTCGATTCCAGGACCCTGGGATCATGACCTGAGCCGAAAGCAGAGGCTTTAACCCACTGAGCCACCCAGGTTCCCTAAATTTGACAATTTTTTAAAGCTTTATTTGAGTAAATAAATCTGGCATAATTCCTATAGAAACCTGAATATCACGACTGAGAGCATCTCTGCTAAAGACTCATCTTAAACTGGGAAGATTGCTTCTCTAGCATATACTTCTTAGAGGCTAGGAAACTTAATTGAAAATATTTAGTCAAATTAATCTATAATTACAAACTAATATTGATGAGTGCCAGCTTATGGACTGAACCATCCGAACCATGAATTATGCATTTATATCAAGAGATTTATTTATTTATTTGCTTACTTATGTATTTATTTAAAGATTTTATTTATTTATTTGAGAGAGAGCGAGAGAACATAAGCAGGAGTGGGACAGAGGGAGAGGGACAAGCCCACTCCCCGCTGAGCCCGACATGGGGCTCCATCCCATGACCTGAGCCAAATGCAGATGCTTAACTGACTGAGCCACCAGGCGCCCCTTAAAAATGTTATTTATTTTTATGAAATTGGCAGTCCTGCACTTAACCTTCACCTTCTGGCAACTCCTTCAACTTTCCATGTCCCTTCTCAAGTTTACTACCATGCCTGTTCATTGTTCCCTTCAGACTAAGAGAGGCATCTGTCTGCTGTTCAAGAAATTATCACCCCTTTCTCACAGTTTTACTTACCTGCTCATCCCCACTCCCTCTACTCTAGGTACACATATACACAAAAACATACATTTCCCCCAAAAAAGAGTGTAATGCCATTTTATTAACTGGCAAAGAACTGCTGTGTCCTAAAGGAATAGATAAGAGTTCCCCAATCTGTAACCACAGAAAATTTCTTCCATGGTTTTTATTAGAATTTTTATAGATTCATTTTCTTTATATGTAAATCTTTGATAACTCTTAAAAACATATTTTGGCATAATGATACATTTTTTCCCCTCAGGTGACTAAACATTTTCACAGGAAAAATAATCTTTTCTACTGATGCCATCTGTATCATTTGCATTCCCTTTATATTTGGATGTATTTCTAGACTTTCTGTTCCATTTGTCTGCTTGTCTGTTCAGTCATTCATTGAGGAAAATGAACAAAACATGTTTCTTAACCCTGTGGAAGTAAATAGTCAACCAAAGAATGTAAATTAGATGCTGATTGCGCAATAGAGATAAGTCATGTATCTGTTCATGAAGTAATTACCTACTGTTTTAATTATCCTGAACTTTAATTTTGAAAAGGAGATTGGGGATAGGAGACCTTGAGGGGAAGAAAGAGGAGAGAGAGATAGAGAGTATGTTAAGTAAAGAGAAACTATAGAAGAGCCAATGGGCTCTATCTACTCTGGAAAATACTATCTGTAGAACCCTAGGCAGGTTGCTTCTCCCAGATCTGTTTTCTCAACTGAAATAATGATGCTGCAGAGGATTGTTGGTGAAGCTAAATGAAATGCTTACAAATCAGCTGGCTTATAGTAAACACTATTATCCTTAAAACATTTAAAATATTTTCTTCTTAACCTTCTCATTTGGGGGGTAGCTGAAGCCTCCTAACATTCAACTGTCTGTCTTTCAAAATGGAATTTTTAGAACCTATGGCCTAGATGCAAATTACATTTGCATTGTGAAATTTTCACCTAGCTACTTCTAGGTGAAATACAGGTTATCTATGCTACATTAGTTTGCAGCTAATGAGAATTCTAGCACATTACCTGCTGAAACTGATGGTCAGAGAACTGATAAATATTGTCCCAGTGTCTCAATTTTAAGTATTTACCTTCAGGGATATTTAGCAAAGTATCTTCATGATATATAAAGCAAGACGTAAATATGAAGGTAACTAGATTTGAAGGTTCACTCAATTAAATGAGGTCTATCTGTGTTTCTCAATGTTTATCTAACGTACATAGGACATACATACCTTGATCCAAAGCTGTATAAAATTACTTTAGAGGTCACCTATCTCCTAGTGTACTATTGCCAAGTTAAAATTGTACTAAAAAATTCCCAGAGTTTAATAATTAAACTCCTGTGGGGAAAAATAAGAGTTCTTTCTTTTTTAATTCCTCTGAACTTTTTTCCTATTATGGAAGGCAATTTTCCTGGTCTCTGGGAGTTGTGCAAGAACTCATTCCATTAAGTTTTTACCCTACTCTTATGATTCCAAATTTTAGAATTTATTTTCTAAAAACAATTTATTTACTCATTTGAGAGAGAAAGAAAGAGAGAGAGAGAGCACAAGAAGGGAGAGAGGAAGAGGAGAAGCAGACTCCCCGCTGAGTAGGGAGCCCAATGTGGGGCTTAATCCCAGGATCCCAGGTTCATGACCTGAGCCAAATAACTGTATGAGCCACCCAGGCACCCCCAGATTTTAGAACTTAAACAAGAATGCAGTCAAGGGCTGAAGTTAGCCATATGTATTTTTTGCTTGGTTCCTAAAAACGAAAATAATTTACACTACCTGTTGTACTGAACTTTGATCACAAATAATATATTTAAATTGCTGGACAGTAAAGTCCCTTAAAATGACAATAGCAGCAAATATTGGCTCACCATCTAAAATTAGTATTATTGGGGGTTACTAAACATGGCTTTCTTTACTTTATGACTTTTGAAACTAGAAACTAATTGCTTATACTTTATTTAAAAAAATATTTACTCAATGTAACTACTGTTGCAAATGGACTTTACTATTTGGCCACATACAATCCTTAAGATTCTTTTTGTCAGGTGACAGTGAATATGGAAGAGTTTGAGGTGGGTGAAGCTTGTCCATTTCCTCACACTTTGATGGCAGATTATAATAAAAGCAAACCTCAGACAAAATTTTACCCTTATACAGACATTTATTAGACACGTATTTGCAAGCAAGGACAAAACAGTTCATACTACGAAATAAAAAAAGCTAACTCTTTGTTTAATGTGGGAAGCACTTCTGATATATTTCAGCCAGTAAGTATCTGTAACACCACTAATTTTCCCAGTGATACTTGATTAATGATTACAATGATGAGCAAGTCATTGATTTTACCAATGAAAATATTTTTCTGATTTTCACTTTGCTGATTAAGAAGGCATCTGGGTTTGATATCTCTTTGATGAGACCTGAAAGGCAGAAGTACTTTGATGCAACCAGGGCACAGAAAGATTAAGTGATTCCCCTAAAGTCACATAACTAGCAAGTAGCCCAGCTTGTGTGATTCTGCATCCCATGTTCCTCCTCTTACTCTCTCTGAACTACCTGTAATGATGAATTCTCTAGAAGCAAGTTGATCTACTGCTTTGAGGGTAGAACTAAAAAGAAGAGACTGTAATTACACCTGCAGAAGAGAGTAAAGAAAATCTGATACAAAATATGGTTCAGGGTATTAACTATAAAATGCAGAAAGCTATCCTAACTAAAGACATCTATTTTTAAAAAGGTGGTATCAGATTGCTACTTATCTTGATGGTCATAGCTTAGAGATGTTCTGGTTAAAAAAAAAAAATCCTGATTAATAGAGATTCACAATAAAATCTCTACCCTAATTTCTCATTTAAAGGGAATCAGACACTAACAAAATAAACATGACATGAACACTGAATTGAATTGAATTAAATATTTTCTTACTGCTATTCTGAAAACATCACACGATTTTGGGCCCTTCAAGATATTATGATACTGGTGGAGCATAATCCTTCTTGTTAATAGAAATAAAATGCTAATGATTTTTCTAGAAAATCATCTTCTAAGATACTAGAAGGTATCTTTGGAATAAAAATGATGAAGAGTTGGCTATACAGACCTGAGATTAAATTCAAAGTACACCTTCTGAAAATTCTGGACTTTTTATACTTCAGACTCAGCTAGATGAACATCTTCCATTTATCCCCTTTCCATTACAATTTTCTTTTCTTTTTCTTCACCAATCAATACATAGGCTTAAAACCAAACTTACCATTTCCTTCACTCCCCTTCCTGTGCAACTTTCCCAAGTCTGATGTGTCATGTTCTCTAGTCTACTTTGGTATGAATCTGTAGGCCAACTTCTCTCACTTCTAAATATAGTCATCAAATACTAATGATTCTACTTCTAACATTTTTCAGACATTGCTTTCTTTACATTCCCACTATCAAAAACTCTGTATTAGTCTGTATTTTATCATGACAGAAGTGGTCATCTGTTGACTTTGCTAACCAGAATCTATCCACCACTTTTTCCATTAATAGCATTCATGTTTTCCTTGGAAAAGGAACAACCCCAAAAATAACCTCTCTTAGGCTTTCTGATACCTTAGAACACATCTTGCTAAAGGTTGCACAAGATAAGTTATGGTAAAGTACAGATGCTCAGAGCCACAGTTCAGATCTATAGCTGCTTGATGGTGAGCTGCTGTGTGGTCGCTGGGGAAGAAGACTGGGGGGCTCTCTAGATGCATGGGGTGTGCACCTGCTCAGTCACAGTTCCCTGAAAAACAAACAGTGCTGTTTTAGCTTTTCCCCTTTCATATTAAAAATGAAAATCCTTTTCCAATTTCTTTCAGTCAGCGAAAATAAGTACTGATGTTAGATCTTTCATAAGAGCCAAGTGGCATGATGCATACACAGAAAGTGGGGGAAACCTGTATGGGCAAAGTACCTCCACCCAAAGTGAAGAGGTGAATCTACATAGAGGTAAAAACCTCTTCAGAAAATTGTACTTTTTATGATTTTGACTTTATCTTCAGTATACTTAGTTACAATGTTTAACTGTGGTCGGTAGGGGGTATAACAACTTAGGAAGTTATAAATAATCACCAGGATGCAGGGACACCTGGGTGGCTCAGTTGGTTTCTGCCTTCAGTTCAGGTCATTGATCCCAGGGTCCTGGGATAGAGCCTTGCATCAGGCTCCCTGCTCAGCTGGGATCCTGCTTCTCCCTCTGCCTCTGCCTGCCGCTCCTGCTGCTTGTGCTTTCTCTCTGACAAATAAATAAATAAAATTAAAAAAAAAAAAAAAACTCAGCAGGATGCAATGGAATGTCATTTTTTCCTGAAAATTCTGCATCCTGCATGAAATTTTAAGAGAGAATGCTGAGCTCTCATTTACCTACCAAAAGCATTTACTCAAGTGTTGTTGGGAGCCATGAGGCCTGGTTAAGGGCATTGCCCCACGAGGTTAAGGTTTGAGCTGATGCAGGCCTCATCCTGTCGAGGGCCGCATAGCCCTGCACATAAGCATGATCTATTAGTCTCTTACCTTTTCCTCTGATCCCCGTATCTCTCTCAAACAAAGAGCCCTTAGCTAATCTGTTGGAACATCTCTCAGGCTTGTGGGCAGGAGCAACTCCAAGTAGGTAAATTATTCTATACCTAGGACAATAGAGTACTTTAGATGTGTACCACGAAAGACAGTTTCCTCCCTAGGTTGATGTTTATCCAAGGCTTTCACAAGCCGAGCCATGAAAATACACCCTGCCGGGGTGCCTGGGTGGCTCAGTGGGTTGAACCTCTGCCTTCGGCTCAGGTCATGATCTCAGGGTCCTGGGATCGAGCCCCACGTCGGGCTCTCTGCTCAGCAGGGATCCTGCTTCCCCTTCTCTCTCTACCTGCCTCTCTGCCTACTTGTGATCTCTCTGTCAAATAAATAAATAAAATCTTTAGGAAAAAAAAAAAATACACCCTGCCTCCTGCAAAGGTAACGCCTTCTTGTTCCTACTTCTCTCCTATATACCTAGTTTCTTCAGATAGCTTCTTGTTTTCCATTAACCTATAACCTACAGGTTATAGGTTATATACAGGTTTCCTACAGGTCTTTACCATCTAGTTCATCCCTATAGCTCCTCTTTTTCATTAACCTATATCCTGTTTTCCTGCAGACCCCAGACTAAGTTACCAAAAAGCACATATTTGTGCTACCTCCCATGGCTTTCTAAGGGACATGATTACTCAAGAAGCAAGACCCTGTCTCCCATCCCTGGTGCCAGTCTGTACCCATTATGGCTTAACTAAAATAACATGTGCTAAACAAAGAGAAATTACCTGATGAGTGCTTGTAACCCCCTGCCCCAATCAAACTGCCTATATAAGAAGCTCCAAAATCAGAATAAGAAGGAGATACCTCACTACTAACCAGAACTCACTGGTGGCTCTCCCATTCATCTCGCCGACACCATCCCTCCTTCGGGGACACCCGGACCTGCCGAGGCTGGACCCCGGCAAAGTGTGAGTGAATATTGGAGGCACTTGAGAGACATTTTCAAAATAACCGGCTCCCGTAGATTTCATGAATCAATCACTGGAAGATGGAGCCCAAATCGAGAACCAGTAGCTCACTGCATCCACCTCCTACGAGTTCTGTCTTCCTGTATTTGTCTTCTTTTTCTGGCATAACGAATTACCACAAATTTAGTGGTTTAACACAGCACAGATTTATTACCTTAAACTTCCAGTGGTCCAAAGACAAATAAGTTTCATTGGGCTAACGTCAAGGGTGTTGGCAGGCCTGGGTTTCCCCTGGAGCCTCTAGGGAGGGATCTCTTTTCTTGGCTGTTTCATCCTATGGAGATTACCTTCATTTCTTGGTTCGAGGCCTCTTCAACCACTCCACTCTGATTCTGTCTTCACATCTACTAATGATTGATCCTCCTTCTTCCTTCTTATAAGGAAGGACCTTTGTAATTACACTGGGCTCACCTGGAATCCAGAATCCACTGTTCTTAATTTAATCATTTTTGCAAGGTCCCATTTTTCCACATATATTAACATAAGCACACGTTCTGAGAATTACGACAGGAACATATTTGGGAAGCCATTATTCAGCCTATTGCATTTCCTCCATATGTAATTTTTTAAATAGGAGGATTAATTTACATTTGTGAAGAGTAAATGAGAAATGCATGTGAATAAAACATTTATCATAGCATCTGATGCATAAGCAATAGCAATAGCAAAGAAACGGTAGCCATTATACTTTTAAAGTATCTTTTTTAATAGAATTCTGATGAGTGCAGCATTGTCTTCTTATTCACTGGCACGTTTGTCTTGTATAGGGTAAGTGTTCAATGAATACTTACTGCATGAGTGAATAAATGCTAAATATCCACAGTGGGTGCATATCAACTTTTCCTTATATTCCATTGTTTCCTTCTATTCCTCATTCATAAAGATATATACTCCTGTTTCTTTTTCTCTGGAGAACCTGCTTAATATATATGAAAATTTAGAATTCTGTTAAATCCTGATGGTACTTGCCGCGTTCATTTTCAGTGGGAACTCAGCTGGCCAGGATAGAAATGTGCCCTCTTATTTCATGCTCCCCACTTGTATGATCTTTCTTTTGACTTGAATCGAGAGTAAAACAACAATTACAGCTGTAAAAAAGTAAATAATGCAGATTTTTGTTCCTGAATATGAAGTTAGAGAATTCTTGTTTTGAAAACTGCCAGAATTATAAACATCCAATAATTGGGGCTAGGTAATGCATTTTCCTGAAACATAGTTCTAGGAGGTGGATGCTTGTGAATAAACCCATTCATGCCTAATTCAGTTTCCTGCTCCATCTAGAATCATTGCAATTACACCAGTGTACTAATTCTATTTTTTTTCTTTACCAGTGATTTTAGCAAGAAAATGACATTAAATATGACAGCTTTAAAATGTGTAAATTTATAAATGAGGAGCACAGTCATGTATTGGTTAGCAACTTAGCCTGAAGGGAAGTTCCATGTTGTTCATGGCTCTTAAATCTCTCTCAAGTGGGAGAAAGAGGAGGCTGGAGGGATAGGGGCTTATTTTCTTGTTCCTTACCTTGCCCATCCAGTACTAACTACATGCTCATTAGCATGCTGTGATTCAGCACTATCTCCGCTACTCCTCCCCCTCCTGCTTTTCTTTCTTATCTTTCCCACTAGTCTGGGGGAGTGAATTCTCAATGTATACAGTATTTCTTGACTAAAGTAAAAAGATATATGAGATCACAAAATAGAGCAGCAGATGGTTTTTCATTTTGTGGATCATCTCTGCCTTCCAGGTAGAGAGAAGAGCAGGAACAAAGCCTGGAGGGAGAACAGCTTGACGATTTGGCATGTTTGGAATTCAGTGTAATGAGTATGTGGGAGGGTAGTGTGAGATGTGGGGAGGGGGCAGCTATCTGTGGCCAAGTCAGGCAGGGCATTGGAACAGGGGTAAGGATTTGAGACTTTATTTTAGCATCAAAAAGAGGCCAGGGAGGGATTTTAAGCAGGGGAGTGGAATGATGGTTTCCATTTGTGGTGAAGGGATTGGTGAGTGGGTCTGTGGATCCCTGTTACGGGGTTACTGTGCTCTCGTAGGTGAGAGATGATGGCTGCCCGGAAACAGATGCGGTGGAGATGGAAGGAAATAAATGGATTCTCAATATATATATATTTTTAGAGATAGAATTGACAAAGTTTGCAAACTATCTTAGTCCGTTCAGTCTGCCATAACAGAATACCATGGACCGGGTAGCTTATAAACAACAGAAATGTATTTCTCACAGTTCTGGAAGTTAGAGGTCCAAGAGGGGAGTGCCAGGACAGTCAGGTGAAGTCTCTCTTCCAGGTTACAGACTTTTCATTTTTTCCTCATGTGGTGGAAGGAACAAGAGATCCTTTTGGACTCTCTTATGACCCTTATGACCAAAGCACTTCCCAAAGGCCCCGTCTCCTAATACCATCACTTTGGGTTGGGATTTCAATATATGGATTTTGTGGAGGGAGGAGGCCACAAACATTCAGACCACAGCATTAATAGATTAGATGTGGAACATCTAATAGATGTTCCTATAGATAGAGAGAAGCTATCCAGGGTCAAGTAAGGAGGAAACAGGAGAGAGAGAACAGATGATCTGGAGGCCATGAGTCAGGCCTATAGAAGTGCTTTCAGACTCGCCACTGAGCCCAGAGTCTAGTGCAGGGCTCATTCCCAGGACCCATGAGACCATGACCTGAGCTGAAACTAAGAATCCAATGCTCAACCAACTGAGCCACCCAGGCTCTCCCGGTACAGTATTTTTGAGTGCATCAAACC
Source organism: Martes martes (assembly GCF_963455335.1). Taxonomy (NCBI): domain Eukaryota; kingdom Metazoa; phylum Chordata; class Mammalia; order Carnivora; family Mustelidae; genus Martes; species Martes martes. Next base: position 175,345,319 of record NC_137890.1, on the reverse strand, counting down.
AAAGTTCTTATTTCATGCTTCAGAGTCTCAGTCCTTTCTAATCAGGGAATAGTTAGATTTACCAGGATTGAGTATATAATCTCCTCTGTACCTCTGACACCCTTATAATGAAGTTCTGGGCCTCATTCTCAGTATTATCCTTTAGTGTAAGGATGCTTAATATATTCCAAAATTTTTCTTCTTAATTTCTCTAGGTATACCAGAAGATCTTTCAAAAAATCAACAAACATTGGTGAATGAAAAAATTTTCAATAAAGTAAGGATTGATACTATCCCATCTCAGTCCCCAAACCAGTATATTGATTACTGGGAAGAACTAGAGGTAATTTCATTTCATTTCAAAAAGAAGACATGAAGGGGTGTCTGGGTGGCTGAGTCAGTTAGGTGCTAGACTCTTGATTTCTGCTCAGGTCATGATCTCAGAGTGATGGAATCAACCCCTGTTTTGAACACTGAGTGGCTCCACATTCTTAGTCTGCTTGAAATTCTCTCCCTCCCCCCTGCCCCCCGCCCCACTGCACTGCTCATGTGCACACATGCATGCTCTCTCTCTCTCTCTCCCTCTCTTTCTGTCAAATAAATAAATAAAATCCTGGGGCCGGGGGCGGGTGGGGGGAGAGCAGAAAGCATTCAAATAGAATATGTTGAGGGCAAGACCCTTGTTTTATCTCTAATGAGGAAACCTGGATAAACAAACAGGCAAAAAAGCAAATGTATTTGTGTTTAGAGCTTTTGAAGAACCCTGGACATAAGACTGAGTAAACTGAACTTGAGAAAGGGGTGAGCCACAGAGAAGATCGGTGGCACATCAGAGAGACTTGCAGCTGTTTCCAGCCCCAGGGGCAATTGCCTTGGAAGATGGTGAGCAGAGAAGTCTACTAGGGCAAGGAGAAGCCAACTGAACTGTTGGTGGCTATACACAAACTGGCATAGAGCCCTGGAATCTGTAGGAGCCCAGACTCAGAGCTAATCATTCCTGTCCGGTTTGCCAATATGGACTTCTATTAAGTAAGCAGCTGTACCCACTGACTGCACAACCAGATTAACATTTCTAAAATGCATTTTAGAATACAACCAGAAGATGGCAATAGAGTAACATAAATTGAAACAGTAGAGCCATTTTTATGTAGTTCAATGTTGTCTTCGTCCTTCAATATGCTTATATTGACTACTTCTCCAGGCTTTGTCTCAGAATTCCTGCTTGTTACGCAAGTGGACTGAAATGCATTCTTTAAAAAAAAAAAAAGAGAGAGGGAGGGAGAAAAAGTAACAACAAAGCCTTACATAGTATCGGCATTCTCTTATTCTGTGCAAAAGAATATCCAGGACCCTTTCTTAGCCAGGCGCATTTTCATTTCAAAAAGTTTGTAAGAACACACAAGGGAAGACATTGGAGAAAGCACGCTGGAGAGCAATCAAGAGACTTGCCTGTAATTGCTTTCACTTTAATTTCTGAGGTATAATGTAACATAATCGTTATGTACTTGGGCTTGCCAAAAGATTTGGGTTCCATCCTGATTTTACCATCTACAGGCTCTGTGATTATGGGCAAGTTTTTCTTTCTGAAACTTAATTTTCTCTTCTGTAAAGCAGGAGTAATCTTATTATTGTTATTATTATTATATTATTATATTATATATTATATAATATATAATTAATTATAGTTACATATAATTAATTATATAATTAATAAATATTATATAATTTTTTATTATTATTATTATTGTATCTTACTATTGCTGTTATCTCGTGGTGATATTGGAAAGATTAGAGGAAATAACGTTTAGCTCAGTATCTGGCATGTGATAGGAAGCTAAAAAATACAAGCTATTTTTCTTCCCGCTATATTTAGATGGAAGAAATTTGCTTCGTATGGTTGACTCTTGAACAACACAGGTTTGGACTGGATAGGTCCACTTACATGTGGATTTTTCCTAATAAATACAGTGCAGTACTGTAAGTGTATTTTCCTTATGATTTTCTTAACATCTTCTTTTCTCTAGCTTATTTTATTATAAAAATACAGTAGATAATACATATAACATTTAAAATATGTGTTAATCAACTGTTTTGTTAGTGGTAAGGCTTCTAGTCAATAGGAATCTACTAATTTAGTTTTGGGGGAGTCAAAATTATATGAAGATTTTTGACTGCATGGGGGGTGGGTCAGTGTCCCAAAGTTCCACATTTTTCCAGGGTCAACTGTAGTTTTAGAAAAAAATACTAACCATTAGATTGTGTCAGACATTTCTTTGTTGCTTATTAAGTATGTAATTGAAACAAAATAAAAGAAAGAAAAATCTCCAGAAACAGGTTGCATGTTTCTCTTTATGGTGGACATTAACTATTCCCATTATGTCAGAACTAGGTAGAGTCTGGTGTTTTATTTAGAGTGTCTTCCTTTCTTTGCCAGATATATTATCCTTAACAGGGTGCATTCAATCTCCTCTAAACAGTTTGTCAAGTAAATGCAGGCTCATTTCCACTCACTGATGATGTGATTATAGCTTTCTAGAGCCGGGCTGTGTGAAGTGATCTTATTTGTGTCAGTGATGGTAGTAAAAGTATCAATAAACCCACATCTTTCCATTGCTGGACCTGAGCTATCTGGTGCTCTATAGGAAGAAGTTAAGTTTTGCATTTTAATTTGCATAAAATAACAAACCAGATTCAGATCAGCAGAGTGGCTCCCACCTATAACTTGAAAGAGAGAGACAGAGAGAAAGGCAGAAAGACAGAGACAGAGACGCAGAGAGAGAAATACCATTAAGGATGACTTGCCTTCACAGAAGTCTTGTGAGTCTGTGGAGAGAAATCAACACCGTTATTGATAATTTCTCTCATAACAGAGAGTCAGTGAACTTTAGTATGTAGAATTATCCAATCACTGTCTTTATAGACGTGGCGTTACCTGTATCCTGTTGTTTTTTCCTCTCTTTTAAATCCAGACAGTACCAATAACTGATGCTAAGTGCTTTCTATTTAAATACCGAAGTTCTACCAAGCCAGAGTGATCTTTGACTGTACATTAGTGATATTTGAGGGTTTTAAAAATGCCAGAGTCTTATCCAGATTTCTTAATTAGAATTTCTGCAGGCCGGAATATAGTTATTTTTTAAAAAGTGTTTCTAGGTGATTCTAATATGCGTTTAGGATTGAGAGTTACTTAACTAAGTATTATTAGTGAGGTTGTATTCGTGAAACTAGCATTTCTAGCTTGGAACTTTTATTAATTCTCATCCCATTTTCTCTAGCCTTTGCGCAAATGGTTCCATTTTCCTCAGCTTTCCCTCCTGAACCTTTCGGCAGAGCTATCCTACTTAACCAAATCTTGTTCATCTGATGGGATTTCCTCAGTTTCCCTCCTCTCTATTCTCCACTGTGCCTCTACTTCACGGATCCTGTTCTCTCCCCTTGTCTCAAAGGCAGACATGTCCTTTTTCCCTCCTCCAATGCTTTCTCCTCAACTTCAAACTCTCCTACTTCCTTCAGGACCATGCTCCTTCAATGATCCTCTTGTGTCTTAAATTTTCAGTTCAAGCTCGGCAAACTTTTGAGTGTCCCCTGTGTGCCAGGAGCTGGGGCTATAAAGGAGAACAACAAAGTCAAGGAGTGCAGTCAAGAAGGGGAGACAAAAATATAGACCTAATTATTCTGTGGTGTGATTTGGACAACAAGAGAAATATGCAAAAAGCGCAATAGCGAAAAGGAAGGTGATGACCAGTTTTTCTGTCCCTAATCCCTTCTGTGCTGGAAAACAGTTAGTTTTGCATGTTTTACATGGCAATTATTTTCCCTTGATTTTTAAATTAATGGTCCTTTTCTTCCATGTCTTTTCTTTCATTTTCAAGTTTCTTAAAAGGGTAACTTACCTTTTATGTCTTTAGTTCCTTAACCTTCTTCTTCTAGCATCCGTTTTTACTGCTAACATTTTCTGGCTCACCAGTAGCCTTCTTATCGGTAAGCTGCCTTCTCAACAGTATCACACACATTGAAACTTTCACTTTTGGTGGCTTCTATGACATTACGTTCACTCCATTCTCCGTCCTGACCTCTCTGAAAAGTCTTTGTCTGTTTCTTATTTAGGTTCTTCCTTTTCCTTTCACCCATTGAATAGGTGCTCTTAAATCTTCTGACCTAAAACTTCTAACTTGGATGCCTGGGTAGCTCAGTCAGTAGAGGATATGACTCTTGATCTTGGATTCATGAGTTTGAGCCCCATGTTGGGGGTAGAGCTTAAAAAAGAAAATCTTAAAAAAAACAAAAACAAGTTCTGTCTTTTTTCTCTGCATTCCTTTCCTTGAAGTTCTGATCTAAAATTTGGATCTCTAGTCTAATAAACCATTAACACGCTGAAGGTGAGAAACAGTATCTTATTATTTTTTAATTCCTAGAGCTAAGTATATTTAAAAACATCCAATAAGTTTTAGATCTATTCAGTCAGACACACTCCCAAGATTCAGTTCGTTCTTTCTTTTTTTTTTTTTAAAGATTTTATTTATTCATTTGACAGAGAGAGAGATCACAAGTAGGCAGAGAGGCAGGCAGAGAGAAGGGGAAGCAGGCTCCCTGCTGAGCAGAGAGCCAGGTGCAGGGCTCAGTCCCAGGACCCTGAGATCATGACCTGAGCCGAAGGCATAGGCTTAAACCACTGAGCCACCCAGGCGCCCCTCAGTTCTTTATTTCTAATTGTCTGGTGGTTATTTCTATGTGCTCTGAAAAATTTATTTTGCCCTAAATTGATCCTTTAATTTATTCCTCTAAATTAATCTATTCACCTTTCAAAGACATATGGATGGAATGATCACCAGGGACCATGGATACTAGACACAAGGGATACAGACATTGTTGAACAAAGATGATGTGCTCTCCTTTCTCAAAAAGATTACCCTGTAAGGGAGTTCCTGATTTATTACAATACTGTTAACCATTTTTTAGATATCTAAGCCTAAGAGGTTAAGCTAATAACTGATTTATTCTCATTCATTTGATCAAGACTTTAATACTTTTGCTTTGCCAATGGTTCTAGTATAGCTGGTACTCTCTGAATTGCTTTTCAATGTCTTCTTGTTCTGAAAATATTCCTAGAGCCCCACTCGGAGCATTTTATGTTTCTGTTTGAATACCTTCAGTGGTTTTCATTTCACTTCTCTGCTCAAATACTTTCAGTGGGTTCAGAACCAATAGGCCAATATGCAGGGTCTTCTTTAGTAAGGTCCTGCCTCCCTCACCAGCATTTTCTTGTGCTGCTGTCTTTCGGTACACATCTTTTCCAATCAGACTGGTCTCTTTGCAGCTCCCTGGGTATACACTTCACTTCTTTTTTTTTTTTTTTTAAACCCTGGGCCCTCCCTTGTTCTTTTTTTTTTTTCTTCTTTTCTCCTAAGCAGTTTATTCTTTTTATTCTTTTTATTTTATTTTAATTTTTAATTTAAATTCAATTAATTAACATATAATGTATTTTTAGTTTCAGACGTTGAAGTCATTGATTTGTCAGCTGTTTATAACACCCAGTGCTCATTACTTTATGTGCCCTCCTTAATGTCCATCACACAGTTATCCCTTTCCCCCACCCTCATCCCCTCCAGAAACCCTCAGTTTGTTTCCTGTGATTAAGAGTCTCTTATGGTTTTTTTCCCCCTCTGGCTTCATCTTGTTTTACTTTTTCCTCTCTTCCCTATGATCCTCTGCTTTGTTTCTTAAATTTCACATGAGTGAGATCATATGATAATTAATTTCTCTAATTGTCTTCTTTCACTTAGCAGAATGCCCTCTAGTTTCATCCACATTATTGCAAATGGTAAGATACCATTTTTTTGATGGCTGAGTAGTATTCCATTGTGTGTGCATCTTCTTTATCCATTCGTCTGTCGATGGACACCATAGTTTACCATAGTTTGGCTACTTGTGGACATTGCTGCTATAAACACTGGTGTGCAGGTATCTGGGCCCTTGTTCTTGCTATGTGTTCTGTGAGGTGTGGCCTCCTCTCCTTTTCTTATTTATTGGAACCCAAGCCACTCAGTTCAGCTCAAATGCTTCCTTCTTTTTGATCCCCTTTGCCTCTGTACAACATAATCTCCTCTACTTGGAAATTGCTATAAGGATTGCTGTTGTTGTTGTTCTTGTTGTTTTTTCCCCTAGAACCTTGTGGTCACCCCCTACTGCATCCAAAATATATTATCTGTACTTATTTTTCTGATAGCAATATGAATATATAAGACCAATAGCTCCATTTCAAGTATTTTCTACAGAACATGTCCTTTTATTGCTCAAGCTCATCAAGTTAGTTCATATTATTTGGTATTTCTATACTTTTTAATAAGAAGAATAAAGTAAAGAGTGTACATTGCTCATGAAGAAACTGAACCACAATAATGCAGTATATGTGTTATTTTAATAATCTGAATTCATAAAGTTAGAATTACATTGTGGTCTTGTAATATTCCATGTAGTCAATTACCAGTATTTTTTAAAAAGATTTTATTTATTTATTTGTTAGAGAGAGACACAGCAAGAGAAGGAGCACAAGCAGGGGAAGGGGGGGTGGGGAAGCAAGCTTCCCGCCAAGCAGGGAGCCTGATGCGCGGCTCGATTCCAGGACCCTGGGATCATGACCTGAGCCCCAGGCAGACGCTTAATGGCTGAGCCACCCAGGCGTCCCAAGTAGTGATATTTTTAGCTTACTTATTATTTCCATTTGAAATTAGTAGGAGTTAAGAATCTAGCACGTACACTGAAGTGTTCAGGAATGGAGGAGTATATCTGCATCTTAGTCCCTTCTGTGCGTTCGTGGGAGAGAATGATGAAGTAAATGTAGAAAAATGTTAATGAGTATAAATATAGTAACATATACATGGGAGTTCTTTGTACAATTTTCGCAACTTTCCTGTAGGCTTGAAATTATTTCATAATAAATTAAAAAAATCAATCTGGGATATTAAATACCTTTCCTCTAGATCTTTGTGTTGAGGATAATGTCCAAATAAATTCCCTTGAATGTCAATGAATACCATTTAAAAATCTTTTTTAAAAAAGATTTATTTATTTGAGAGAAAAAGAGAGAGAGAGAGAGTGCATATGCATGCACAAGAAGGGGGAGAAGAAAAGGAAGAGGGAGAAACAGACTCCTTCCTGAGCAAGGAGCCTGGTGTAGGGCTTGATCCCAGGACCCTGGTATCATGACCTGAGCTGAAGGCAGACGGTTAAACAACTGAGCTAACCAGGAACCTGAAAAATTTTACAACTTTTAACTCTTAAAATTTCTTTTAAAGTTCCTTAAAACTCAAACAAATTCTAACTCAAAAGAGCAATAAAACACATTTCTTTCATATTTAAAGATAACTTGGGTGGCTATTATATTTTTTATATCATAAATAAACAACAAATATTTTTCAGTAAATAGTGACCACCTGCTTTGTGCTAGGTACTGTTCAAAGTGCAGAACATAGTCCCTGCTCTTAGGAAGCTCTAAATTCTTCTGGGGGAGGCAGGTGCTGAGAGAATTAATAAACAAATGATGGCATATCTGAAGATGGTAAGATTTAAAGGGATAAATGAAGCAAAACAAAAAGGATAGGTGGTCAAGGTCAGTGGTGATAGGGCTCATCTGAGCAGATTCAGGGGAAATAAGGTAGTGAGCCGAGAATGTAACCAGTGAAGAGCTATCTAGGTAGGGGAATAACAAATGTCAAGACCCTATGTGTTACTTAGGAAACATGGTAAGAATATTCAGAATGTATTTCACCAAGGTTGAGATTTGGCCATGTGAGTACAATAGACAACAAAAGAGGGGTGGAAAGTGAAAAGGTCTGGAGGGGTGTAATTATAATGGGGACTGGAATAGCAAGAAAAGAATCTTAAAAAAAGGAAAAAGGAAAATGATTAAGGGATGAAGAAGAACACAGACAATGTAAGACCTTATAAGATATTGTAAGGTCATTGTCTTTTATTCCAAGTTAGCTGGAAATGGATTGGAGAGCTTTAAGCAGGGGGTAAGATAATTTCACTTATATTAAAAAAAAAGATATTTGTGACTGTGTTGTGGAGAACAGATTATAAGATGGGTAAGAATGGAAGTTGGTAAAAGAATTGAGAGACTGTTGCTGTAATCCAGTTGAGTTATGATAACTTGAAAACCAAGGTACTAGCTTTAAAGGTGGTGTGGAAAGAGGTCAGAATTTGAGTCTATTCTGAAGATAGAGTTGGCAAGATTTGTTAATAGACTGGATGGGACAAGTGAGAGAAAAAGACCAATCAGGGGTGATTCCAGGGTTTTTCACTGGGGAATACTGTGTGAGGAAGAGGCTTTGGAGGGGAAAATCAGAATTTTATTTTTGGATATGTCATGTTTGAGGTAACTCTGAAATATCCACATGAAGAGGTTGACCAGACTTAGATATATAAGCTTGGAGTTCAGGGGAGAGAACTAGTTTGGAGAATCAGTTTGGGAATTATTAGCATATAGATGGTATTTAAAGTTTATAAGACTGGATGGGATCCCCTAGGAAGTGAGTGAAGAAAAACCAATGACTAAGTTTATGAGAACATGTGAACTTTCAGGAGATAGAAGGAAAACCACCAGCGTGCAGAGTCCTGAAGTAAGTGTTTCCAGGAGGAGTAGTAATCAATTTTGTCAAATGCAACTGATCTATCAGTTAAATTGAGAACTGAAAATTCATTTATGAAGTGAGGGTAAATAGTTTCTTTGATCAGAGCAGTTTTAGTGGGGTGGTGGCAGTAAAAGCATAGTGGATTCAGAAGGGAGAATTAAAGGTGAGAAATTAAAGACAATGAGTGGAAGCAAAGCTTTATGAGTTCTCTGTAAAGGGCAGCAGAGAATGGGGGAAGACCTGGAGAGGAGAGTGGGATCAAGAGAGTTTTTTTAGAACATGGGAGATACTACAAGTGTATATGTTGATGGAAATGATCAAGTAGGAAGTGAATATTAATAATGCCCGTTGCGGAGGGATTGAAGAAGCTATATCCTTGAGGTGGCCAGAAGGGATAGAATCCATGTAGGAGTGAGTAAGGGGCCACAACCAGCTTTTCCATAGTAACTGGAGAGAAGGCAGAGTGTATGGGCACAGATGCATGTAGGCTGGTAAAACGGTGGGGAGAGCTTGTGGAAGCTCTCTTCTGGTTTATTCTATTCTGTCAGTGAAATAGAAAGCAAGGGCATCCTCTAAGAATGAGATGATATAGGAAGTGTTCCAGATTTGAGAGGAGAGGAAAAAGTGTGAAATAATCATTTAGAAGAGTGAGAAAGTAAACGTCTGAGGGAAATAGTAATAGTTTTGCTAAACCAAGGTCGTGTACGTGTAAGGTATGAATTTAAATTGAGCCCAGTCACCACGATTTTTTCCCAGCCACTCTCAACTGTGCAAGGCATTACTGTGCAAGGCGTTATGAAGTAGGCTGAGTGATGTGTTTCACCAAGGTTGAGGTTTGGCCATGTGAGTACAATAGACAACAAAAAAGGGGAAGAAATTGAAGAGGTCTGCAGGGGTATAATTATAATTATAAATCATGGAGGGGCACCTGAGTGGCTCTGTCAGTTGAGTGTCATGATCTCAGGGTCCTGGGATTAAGCCCCATGTTGGACTCTACACTCAGTGGGGAGTCTGCTTGAAGATTTTCTCTGCTCCTCATTCCCTGCCCCTCCCTCTGCCCTTGCTCGTGTGTGTGCTCTCTCTCTTTAAAATAAATGAATCTTAAAAAAAAAATTATAGATCATGGAAGCTGAACCAGATGAAGTGTGAAGTGAGGACATGAAAGGATGAGAGACAATGGAAAATCAAATGGAAATATGATCTATGGATTGCGGAGTTGTTAGGGTCAAACTACCAACGAGGGTGAGATAGAAAGTTAAGGAGTGCTAGGAAGTTGGAATTTGAGATTTTGGAGGGTGTATAAGTGATGGGTAATAGCAATGTCTGAGGGCATGACCATGTGAGTAGGTGGCTGAGACAGGGTTAGAGGACAAGATCTTCGGCGTGGAAAGGACCATGATACTGTGAGGTCAAAATGTTAGAAGGATCATTTGGATGGATATATGAATCCTCAATACTCGTGAGAGGAAGTGACCTAGGTATCTGTTGATGACTACAGCAAGGAGGGAGAGCAGCTGATGTAGCTTGATAGCAAGAATTTTGAAGCTGGAGTGTTCTAGGGTAGAGAGAGAATGTTCTGGAAGTGGCTCACCTCATCTCTAGACCTTTCAGGGTGGAAAGAAAATAGGTACTACTTCTAGGGAAATAGAGTTCTCAGGGGAAGGTCAAATTTCGGTTACGGCGAGAAGGTGAAGGGAGCTTAAAGAGATTGAGGATATGCTTTCTCACCGCCCCCACCCCCCAAACTGTTCAAAGCATTTTCGTTTAAGAGATTAACAGTTGTTCATTCTGCCACAAACTATTTTAAGAATGTTGCTGTCCATCATTGCTACATTAACTTCAGATGAAATATTTGTGAAGTGACCTGTATTTTCCTTATGAAGCACAGAGTTTTGACAATAGAAAGTTTAGCTGAATATGCTAATAAACTGTAATGTAAGACATTGAACCAATTGATCTAGAAAGCTTATATAAGGATAAGATTTTTTTGTAGCTAGTCAGATGTTCTGAGCATAATTATCTGAATAGATAAAGAACAGTATTACTTAAAATAAGACAGAAATAATAGGATCACGTCTGAAAAATAGTTGCCTCATCTAAAAATTTTTTTTCTACCAAATGAGGATAAACATTTATAATTACATGGACTGACTTTCAAAGGAGACATCTGAAAAATGATGACTTCATTTGGATTTTAAACTCAATTTGATACACATAACAAGATGGACCTCAAGGAAATTATTCTGAGTGAAAAGAGCCAATCTTGTATGATTCCATTTTTATGACGTTCTTGAAATAACACAATTATAGAGATTGAGGATTGGAAATATAGGGGGACGAGTGCGTGGTTATAAAGGAGTAGCAAGAGGAAGTTTTGTGGTTATGAAATAGTTTTCTATTTTGTTCATGGTGGTAGTTACATAAAGCTACACATGTGATAAAACTGCATAAAACCACATGCACACACACACACACACGAAGGAGTGCATATATAACGGGGGACATCTGAATATGCTCTGTGGAATGCACTAATGTCAATTTCCTGGTTTTGTTATCGTATAGTAAGTAGACAAGATGTCAATACTGGGGGAGAAAAAATGAAAGATGCATGACATTTCCCTGTATATTTATTTGCAACTTCAGGTGAATCTACAAAAATAAAAAATTTACAAAAGTCCTGCTAGGTCTCCAAGGGAAAACACACACACACACACACACACACACACACACACACAAATATCATAGGAAACAGTGGTTGCATAACTTAGAAATGAATAATGAGTTGTAGGAGAAGAATAGTATCCAATTGAAAAGAAACACGAAGAACCCCTTTCTATTTTCATGCCTTGTTTAACACCAACAATTGACTGGTATTCCAATTGACTTCCCAACATTTAACAGACTAGGAAACTACTTTTAATACTTTGCACATATTTGTCTTATTAGGTCATCATTATCTAGTCCCCCCCCTACATTCTTGACATAATTTTCCTTGGGAATGGGTTCCATAAACTCTATTGTGTTTACCCAAAGAATTGTTAATGCTTCCTTTTAGTAGGGGACAATAGCGATGTAATCCATTGTTTTCCTTTTGCCTTGACTCTATGGACGTTCAGAGCTAATATGTAAGAAATACAAAAAGATTTACATACAAGAGCAAAAAGAATTATTTTCATACATGAGTAAATAAATAAGATAAATACATTCTTTTTTTTAATAAATATATTCTTTTAAAATTTTATTCATTTATTTGAGAGAAAGTGAGTGAGCAGGGGGAGGAGCAGAAGCAGAGGGAGATGGGAGAGGGAATCTCCAGCGGAATCAGCACTGAGCGTGGAGCCTGACATGGGGCTGGGCTTGGGGCTGTAACTCATGACCTCCAGATCATGACCCTGAGGTCATGGCCTGAGCCAAAACCGAAACTCAACTGACTGAGCCACTCAAGCACCCCGTTAAGATAAATATTTTTAAAATGTCGTTAGAAGTAAGTGAGGAGTACTCTTTCACTTAATCTGACTTTTGTTCATCTGTGTCCCTCTGTGTTTTAGTTTTTCAGTTTTTTTAATTGTACTTTGTTACCACCTCTCATGCACAAACAGCCTGCCTCCCTGCTCAACCCTCTTTCAACTACCAGAGTACCTCTTTTTAGAATAATTTCTGTCTCTTTTGTTTCTCTAATCACCTAGAGGAGAAATGAGGAAGATATCTACAGCAAGTCTTAGGAAAGAACCCAGATTTTTCTAAGATAATATATTACTTTATCTGTTGGCAAGACTGTGCTCAAGTATTTGATTGATTCTGTTTCTTTAAATTGTAACACTCATGGCACCCTGCTCAAATTCATATAGCTAGTTGATATGGACTCAGGGCTTGGCACTGCCCCTTTGGTTTTCTTTCATATGTATCATAAAGTTTGGAGATGAATTGTTTATACACATGCATATTACTGACATTAGCAAGTGTATAATAATTTTTAAATAAAAGCAATAATTATTCTTTGAAATTTAATTGTAGTAAAGTACTCCTTGAAAATGTGATGCAGTAATGAGCAGATATATGTATGTATGTCTTTTTTTCTCTATTTGTATATTTAAACAATATCTCCTTTTAGTAAGCATCATTACGTGAAGAGCCTGTCATAAAATGTTTTCTAGGTCCTTGTGGATAGCAGGTGATAACAATGATTTACATTTAGTGCTTTTATAGTTTCTCAATTATTTTCATTTGTTATTCATAACAACCACGTGAAATAAGCAGAATTGACTTTACCATCATTCTGTGGCTTAGAAAACTGGCCATGGCCAGAACCAGTGGCAATGCCAGAATTAGAACCCAAGCCTTTTGATGAATTTTGTTCTCTTCTCACAAAATCAAAGTGTTTCTCAAGTCACCAAATGTTGCTTAAAGACTTGTGGAGGAACAGGTTGTATCTCTATGCTTGGTGCCACCCCTGTGTCCAGGACTGGCACATCTTAAGGGCAGAAAAATGCAAACCCAAGGTGAATGTGGACCCCGGCAATGTAGCTAATATCTGGCAATATTGATTATTTATTCTTACTTCAATTTATGGGTCAAGTTATTACTTGAACTGTCAAATATTATTTCATAAATGATTTCATGAAAAATTACATCAAGCATTAAGACACCGTACAGGACTATTTAATGATGGTAGGATTGTGGCTTCTGTCTAAGGGATACTAATCTATGTCTGATCATATCTGGTAAATTAGGTGAGAGGCCTTTCTAGAAGCTCCTTTGCATAAGGACCTAGGGGCCTTCCAAGATTAGTCATCGAAGAAAAATGTAGTTGTGCACAATGCATTTGATTAAGTAAGAAAGCCATGATTCTTGGTTCTGAGAAGGTGGAGGGAAGGGTGATTCTGAAACTGTGCAGTGTCTGTCACTTGGTTTGGTTCCTTGCCCCAACCCCGCTATAAATAGATGCACGTGCCCTAGGCTGCTGCCAGCCCTTGTGGCATTATTGTACAAACTAGGAAAAGGTACTTCCTTTGGTCAGATGTAGCCCCAGGAGTACAAAGCTCAGCAGCTCTGCAACATAATATAGCCTTTGTGGGACTCCTCCAGGGAGATATAGTCCCTCACCAATAGCTTGGTCGGAAATGTCTGCACTAACAACCCTTAGTTGACTCTTCATTTGGCACAAATTGTATTCTCTTATATAGTCCCCCATACAGACCCTATTTGGGGGAGGTTATAAAATTATGCCTTTTTTTTTTTAAGATTTTTTATTTATTTATTTGACAGACAGAGATCACAAGTAGGCAGAGAAGTAGGCAGAGAGAGAGGAGGAAGCAGGCTCCCTGCTGAGCAGAGAGCCCTATGCGGGGCTTGATCCCAGGACCCTGGGATCATGACCTGAGCCGAAGGCAGAGGCTTTAATCCACTGAGCCACCCAGGCGCCCCTAAAATTATGCTTTAATAAGAACTAATTTCATTTAGACTATTGAGTATTGACCATATTGGCAGCAGTGTGTAGGGACCCTTACATAGAACTTAATATAAGGAGAGAGTGACACTGTTCTTTTAAGTAGAAAACTGTGTTGCATTGACAATTAGGAGACTTCAGTGACTCAGTGAGGGCAAGGGATAGTGGTGCCCAGCAGGCAGGGCCAAATGCAGCAGAGGCACAGTGGCAAATTATAGGTGTCCAACAGACAGATTAGTGCCCAGTAGGTACCTGTGGAAAATGGCACGTAACAACAGATTTGGTAATATTTAGCAGGTGGCACCAAGCTAAGGTCCATGGTGCTTTGCACTAGGTGCTCAGAAAGGCAGTGGTAAAGTTCAGCAGGAAGGACTTGCATGCACATCTATGAAAAAGACCTGGAAACTCCCAGAAACACTTCCTGGGGGCAGAATGAGGCAGTACCCCGTGTAGGACCTTAGAGGCATTGCCTTAACAAGGTGGGAAGTTAGGGGGGAGGAAACATTAGTGATTTCTGGGTTTTTGCTATTGCTGCTTGCCCATCTGTTCCCACAATCTGGTGAGAAGCCTGAAGTAACTCAGGTTACACAAATAAAACATTAGAGATACATTCCTTAATGTAGCTCATCCTTAATATTTTGCTTGAGGTCAAACATTAAAAGAATTTTAGAAAAAAAATATCTGGCCCAGTTTCATTCCTATAGGAATATAATATTTTTCTTTTCTGAGAATGAAAATTTGATAGGCTTGGTACTTTTGTACAAGCCACATCCAACTGATCCTATAATTAATTCCTAATATAAGAAGGAACAATCTTCCACACCCCATAAATAACTTTAATAAAAGCAAGCTAGCTGAACAGGTGCAAATTGACAAGGAGGTGATGGGGGGGTTCATTGCATAAGTGATGCACGAATAATAGGCTTTAGAATTTAACTGACTGGTCAAATTCAACGAAGAGGAAAATGACTTTTTGGGAGGTGAGAAAATCACTTAGAAAAGTTCTTTCGGTATTTGGTTTAGTAATTAATTTTGGAGAGAGATGGCATGCCGTAGTAAAAAGACGATGGCATAACCACACAGCCATCATCGTCTTGTTCTAGGAAGTAGGTAGGATAACAAGGAATTGTAATCCTAAATAGTCCAAAAATTGTTATCCTAAAATATCCAAAAATAGGGACACCTGGGTGGCTCAGTGGGTTAAAGCCTCTGCCTTTGGCTCAGGTCATGATCTCAGGGTCCTGGGATCAAGCCCCGCATGGCATGGGGCTCTGCTCAGCAAGGAACCTGCTTCCTCCTCTCTCTCTGCCTGCCTCTCTGCCTACTTGTGATCTCTGTCTGTCAAAAAAATAAGTAAAATCTTTAAAAGAAAAAAGAATTTAAAAAAAATCCAAAAATAACCATGCTTTGGGTGGGCTGGCCTTGATGGGGTGAAGTGGTAGACGGCTTCATTCAGCCTCACTATTCTTCTTGAGTCTCTCTGTTGCAGGACTTCCCTCCTGCATCAAATCCTCCACTCGTGGTAGGTTTTTCAGTCACTCTTATGCAACAAGAACATTCCTGTTACTTTCAGTCAGTATATTAAAACACTTCTTAAAGGCATATATAGCACTCTTCCCAAGAAAAATCCTACTAAATATAGTTTTCTCCATCTCATTACATAAAACATGAGTGGCCTAGTTAAATGAACGAGGAAATTGGAAGTTGTGTAAAATGGTCCCTTCAGTTGTTGACTTTGTCCCCTGTCTGAGGCAATGTGCATTCGATCAGAGTCTTCCTAACAGAGACCATCTCCAGTTATAAATTATTTAATGGACGTCCTGTTCCAAAATAGCACTATTAAAAGAGAACCACCAATGCATTTGCTTTACATAATTAGGGCTTGCAAGGTGAGATAATCAGTGTCAGTAATTAAGTAAATTGGGACTTTTTCCTTGGAGGAGGAGAGCTTTTATCCTGCTTTTTGAAACATGCTAATCCCACTTCCACTCTCCTCCACTTCAAAGGCTTGGGTCGTTGCAGTGACATTGTCAGAGAGCTGCCTGGGGCTCTTTCTGCAAGCTCAGCTTGGCTTTGTCGCTCTGTACCACTCCAAGTCACTAGATACCAACTTTAATTCTTCCTGTTTTCAGACAGGCCGTTGTAATGCCTTCATAGGTATTTAAGAGGCCAATTCTTGTATTTTCCTTTCCAAAATTATTTTATCCCTGTCAATATGTAACATGTATCTTCAGGACAAAAGACAACCAGGTGACTCCCTAAATGTGGGTAACTAAGGTAAAAGCCACAATAGTTCATGCTCTAAAATGTTTTGTTTTTAAAGATTTTATTTATTTGTCAGAGAGAGAGAAAGTACAAGCAGGGGAAATGGCAGGCAGAGGGAGAAGCAGGCTCCCCACTGAGCAAGGAGCCCCATGTGGGACTCAATCCCAGGACCCTGGGATCATACCTGAGTCCAAGGCAGGTGCTTCACCCGACTGAGCCACCCAGGCATTCCCATGCCCTAACATGTTTTATATTCAATTCCAAAGAGAGCTTTTGGAGAGAATTCATCACAAATATTTAAAGAAAAGTTAATCAGAGAAATTAGAGATGATTGCTGTGAAATATATTGCCCTCTAGTCATATTTATATGATAGAGTATATTACCTATAAAATATATATGTATTACCTGAGGCAAAATTTACGACATAGAGCCATTACCTGCACATGGTCATCAGAATAGTAGCTTACGGAATAATTACTGTATAAGCCACATGCAGGAAAGATCATGGAATCCTCATCAGTCCTTGGAAACTAGTTTCTTCCCTGTTTTTATAGAAAAGGAAACAGAAATCCAGCTTCTTATAATTTCATATCTTAAGTTGCTTCTTATAATTTTGTATCTAAATCTTTCTGGCTTTTTAACCTGTAACCTTCTAATGCAACAGCCTGCCCAAAGAATAAAACAAGTGCAAATAACTTTTCTTAGTACTTTATAAAGCAGTATGCAAATCACCATTTATTCAGTAAA
The DNA here is from genome assembly GCF_963455335.1 of Martes martes. Classification (NCBI taxonomy): domain Eukaryota; kingdom Metazoa; phylum Chordata; class Mammalia; order Carnivora; family Mustelidae; genus Martes; species Martes martes. The sequence continues at coordinate 175,328,248 of NC_137890.1, read as the reverse complement.
TATTTAATTTATAATTGTATATTCTACTTCACTCCAGAAAGGATGAGGAAGCTTACCAAAGCAAGTGTAGTAAACCGAATAGGCTATCAAAGGAAAAAACAAAACAAAACAAAGCAAAACAAACTAGGTACAGGGAAAATAAAAGCAAAATAGGTGAAGTAAAAGAGATAAAGTTACTATAAAGTGTGTACAAAAGCTGTATTGCAAGTGTGGACCCAAAGAGCTTCATAATAAAAGGAATATTCCTTGCCTTTTAGTCACAGTATTTGCATTATACCAGTTTCCAGTATTTCAACATGTTCTTTTACTTTACAATCAAATATCTAGTCAACCAACACATAAGTATGGAATTGAGACTGATTTGCTCCTTTGATATACATACTAATTTCCATCTTTGTTGATTTGTTTTAAATTTATGGAGTCTGTGCTTTCTATAATTATCATAAACACTTCCAGTTTTCGGTTTTGAACTCTCTTTTATAGAATATGTACAAAATGCAGTAAGTATTCAAATAGTTTCAGAAAGACAGAGGTGCAGGCTGTCTACTGCACAAACTCAGATAGTGTTGTTGGCCAAGGGTAAACTGTTAGTTGGTAGGAAATGACACAAAGAAGACAGGAGGAAGCAGCTACTTAACTAGTGGCTAAAAACCAAACCAAACCAAACCAAACCAAATCAAAACAACCTCCCCCAAACACCCATCCCATTAGTTCAGCGTATGAGAAGTGGTTAAAGCTGTCACTGAATACTGTTTAAAACAGTAAGTTGTACAAAAGTTGAACCTCAAAGACTCATACACAGAAATTCTTGTCACAGTCTTTCTGGCAGAGTTGCTGGAAGGGGGTTGCAAATGTGTCCCACAGATCATGGAAAAGAGAAAAAAATCAGTTATAAGTTTTACACTGTCATGAAATTAGAAAAAAAAATCCATTGTCCAAGACAAGTTTTCAAAGAGAAAAATGAAAAAAAATTTTTTCAAAGAAAAAATATATGAATCCTTAATCTCTCTCCCTTTAAGAGTTAAGAGGATGTCATTTTGGTCAATGGGGGTAATTTTTTCTTGTTTTCTACAACCTCTCTAATATAAAGTACAGAAATTTGACACAAAGACAAGATTGGCTTCTAAGCCTACCTAAGAGTCTGGAAACAAGTTTGTATTAGGTACAGATTTTTTTAAATTTGTATTCAAGCTTAGCATAGTTTGAAAGAGAAATAACATACGTGAGGAGATGATGATGCCACAATCAAGGAAAGATGGCATGGGATTTTATTTCAATCCTGATTCCATATAGGCTGTTATGAAGGGACTTTCAAGTGCCACTTTGGTCTCTGAAGTAAGGTCACCCACAGTAAGAGAGTCCATTTTGTTGCTGTTATTACTCTCCTGGGGGGGGGGGCTCTTCATAATTTCTGTTTTATTTTTTTGAACCTTGTCAATTTTGATTTTTTTTTCAGTTGGAACAGAAAAAATGAGAATTTTGGTTGTTTAGAAAACTTTAGGTAATTCTCTTTTTATCTGGGTTTAGCAAACTCAGCAAATAATATGTGTTAAACTCTTAGCCTAAAGCCATGTGAATTTCAAGGGAAATTAAATCTGTTTCTGATTTAGTTATATATTACTCATTGAAATATTATTTGGTAGAAAATGCTTGATGTCCAGAAACCTTATGAGCCATTTTATCATCTTTTTATTTGATCCAGGAAGTTGATTTTCATGGATAGTAAATAAAGTTTATATCTGGAAAGATGAAACCACGAAGTCTATCAATATGGTTATTATAGTTTATGCCACCAAGCTTTCCAAACAGATTGATATGGCTTAAAATAAAAGCATTTTCGATAGGGCAGTTAAAAGTAAGGTTTAAAAAGGTGTAAAGAAGAGAAAAAATCCTTATATGGGGAGAATTATAAAATACATTAAGTTTGTTCTGAGCTTCCTGACCGCCAAGGCAAAAGGCAAATCAAATTGTTTTACGGGAAAGCAGCCTGACACTATACTTTCACCTCGGATAGTGCACACATCATATTATGACAGCAAAAGCTAAGCAAAGAAACCAACCAACCGGGAACCCCTTATTTAACAATAGTTCTCAAAAGAAATGAAAACTTGAACCTTCTTGCAAAGTACTTCCTAACAGAAATAGCTACCTCCCTGTCTTTTTGAAATTATAGGAGAAAACTGCTGTGTGTGTGTGTGTGTGTGTTTACTGTAAACAGCAACAACAAAAAATGAAAACTGAGTAATTTGGTAGTTATGTGGAAATTTTCATTAAATATTGAATTTTTATATGGATACCCTTTCCAAAACAACAACAATGACAAACCCTAAACTTCCTTGTAAACTTTTTTGCAAGTAAACTGTCTTTTAAAGATGTTTTTGCTGAGACACTTGGATGGCTTAGTTGGTTAAGCAGCTGCCATTGGCTCAGGTCATGATCCCAGGGTTGTGGAATGGAGTCCTGCATTGGGCTCCTTGCTCAGCAGGGAGCCTGCTTCTCCTTCTGCCTGCTGCTCCCCCTGCCTGCCTGTGCTCTCTCTCTCTCTTTCTCTCTGACAAATAAGTAAAATCTTTAAAAAAAAAAAAAAGTTTTTGTTGCTCTGTCTTCCTTTTCACATTGGTTCTACTACCATCATATGATTTCAAAATTAAAAGAAACATTTATTTTGTTTTTAATTACTAATCACAAAAGCAATATACCCTTGCTATGAAAAGTCAAGAATGCCTACATCGAGTAAAGATAACATGCAAACAAATGAAAATCTCATTATTATGCTTGTCTACATAACCATCAATAGCATCTCTTTCTCAACCTTTTGAGTGTGTGTGTATATTTTGTAGTGTAAAGTTTTATTGTGCTTTATTTGCTAAAACTTACAGAACTTGAATTTGGAATATTGAGACCAAAATCAACTGCAGAGATGCACTAATTTTACTGGATTAAATATGGGTAGGTTTTATTTGCCGTGAGATGTTCAGGGGTTACGACTTAAGGAATTTGACAGATAAATTCTGAACTCATATATTGGCAAGGGAAAAATACAGCAGTAATTCGGATTACTTGTCAATGGTGAAGAAACCCTTCTTGGAATTAAAAACATGAAATATTTGGGTTAACCTATTCTGAGTTTTTTCTCAGCTTTCTTTGGTCTTTCCTGGTCTTGGTGTCCCCCACCCTCCCCTTCCCTTTGTGCTCCCCATTCCCTCTTCCCTACTTTCGATTTCTCTAAAGCATTATAGCCTTCTAATTTCCTATATTATTTATTTATATATTTGTTTAATTACCAATTTTCCCACCAACAGAATGTAAATCCACGAGGCCTGCTGTGTTTTTATGTTTTGTTCATTGATGTTTTGTTCATTGATGTGCCTAGATAGAACAGGGCCCATGTGAACAATTTTAAAATGTGATCAGTTCAGGGTTGACCTGATATTTGACATTGAAATGGACTGTTGGATGCAGAAAACTCCGTAGACTCTCAGGAGGAGCAAATTCATGGCACACATCTCGCTACTTACCCATCCTATCTTATGGCAGACCTCACAACTCTTTTTTTTTTTTTTTTTTTTTTTACAATTTTATTTACTTTTGAGAGAGAAAGAGAGTGCACGAGCAGGGAGAAGAGGGGCTGTGGGAGAAGCAGACCCTCTGCGGAGCAGGAAGCCCTTTGTAGTACTTGATCCCAGGACACTGGGATCCTGACCTGAGCCGCAGGCAACCTACTGAGCTGCCCAGGCGCCCACAAGAATTTTTTTAATGCTAATCCATCACAGCATTCTTTACTGTTGAACCTGGGCATAGCTACATAATATTGGTTAAAAAAGTGTTTCATATAGGGGCACCTGGGTGGCTAAGTGGGTTAAAGCCTCTGCCTTCAGCTCAGGTCATGTTCCCAGGGTCCTGGGATTGAGCCCCGCATTGGGCTCTCTGCTCAGCAGGGAGCCTGCTTCCTCCTCTCTCTCTCTGCCTGCCTCTCTGCCTGCTTGTGATCTCTGTCTGTCAAATAAATAGAATCTTAAAAAAAAAAAAAAAAGTGTTTCATACAAACACTGCCAATTGAAAGGAGTTTGTACCCATTTGCTGTCCGATTCTAGAATGTGGTTATATTCTTCAGGGTTATCTTATCTACAATTGTAGGCATTTTCATTTATTAATGCATTCTTATGTTCATTAATTCATTAATACATTCACTTAACTTTTAGTGAATTGAGTACCTATTGAGTTTTATTACTCACCTAAGCATTCAGGATACAAATGCCAATAGGACATGTTTTTTAGCTTCAAGATTAAGGGAATGGAAGACATTAGATATAGTTTCACTCAACTCTTTATTCATGCTTTTAAAAATACTAAATAGTGCCAACCACATGTCAGGCACTGTTTTACACTGTGGGGATATGGATATGTTGAGATGCAAACAAATAATTTTGCTATGTTATATATACCATAATAGATACAGGGTGCTATAGGCCACACATTGGTGGGTATTTGTGGGTGGATAAAGTGAGGAAAGATCAGTGAAAGAGGTGATAAGGGAGCAAAATCTTAGATGATATAAAATAATTTTTCTAAATAGGAACTTTCGTAACAGTTTCAAGAGGTGATCATTATAATAATAGCCATCATTTCATTTATATAGATTTTACAATAAATAGCTCTTACTTTGTCACTCTATGTTGCCTCATTTCATTCTCACAGCAGGGCTTCCTAAGAATTCTATTTTATGTAGGATATAATCAAAGTTACCCATCTAGGATGTGACAGAAAGGTTTGAGCTCTTATGCACTATACCATTCAGCATGATTGTGAGGAAGAGTAATTAAGAGGAAATACCAGGAGACAAAACTGAAAGAAGTTCTTCAGAGGTCTTGTGTATCTTGATAATCTTGGAATTTTATCCTCTAGGCAATAGGGAGTTATTAAAGATTTAACCCAATACTTCTTATAAACCCAGGGGATAGTACTAAAGAAACTGAAAAGAAAAATATTCAAGTACTCGCCACGTGCCAAATAAGTCACATTCTTAATTTATTTTAATTCACAAACTAATCCTTTTAAAAGTCATTTTGGGGTAGCTGGGTGGCCCAGGCGGATGAGGCTTTGCTTTTGGCTCAGGTCATGAGCCTAGGGTTCTGGGGTTAGAGTCTGCTTCTCCCTCTCCCTCTGTGTCTGCTCCAGCTCTCTCACCCACTCTCTCATAAATAAATAAAATCTTTAAAAAAAAAGTTCGCATCTTAAGAAAAAGTTTGTGACTATGTGTGGTAAAGGATATTAAGTAAGCTTACTGAATAAATAAGCTTACTGAATAAGCTTACTGAATAAAATATGTAAGTATTTTTATACATACATAAATAAGCTTACTGAATAAATATGTAAGTATTTTTATATATACATAAATACCATAGGTATATTATTATTACTTGCTATTTATTTAGCAATACATACAAATACCAAATCATGTTATACACTTGAAACTAATAGAATGTTACATGTCAATTACATTTCAAAAAAAAGGAAATTTGAAAAAAAAAAAGGCATTTTGTAGAAGACAAACTTGAGCCTTGCAAAGGTTAAATAATTGCCCCATGGTCACACAGCTTTTGCTGCTACAGAAACAGGCATGGTAGGCTTCAACCTAAGCCTTGACGCTAAAGCACCTGTCCTTTACGGCATGCTTGAATTCTTCCTAAGAACATCTAACTGATGAGGGTGGAAAAGCAAGCAAGAGTGTTTGCTCTTTGGACATTTCTGCTGAAGTACAGTTCAAAGGAACCTCACCAGTTGTCATCAAATGATTACCATTATGTGCATTTTTATACAAGTTAGAGGTTGTCTTTAATATATATTTTTAAGTCTAAAAATATGTCCCCCAAATGTATTTTTGCTTTTCAGTTTTAAATTCACTTTTTTAAAAAAAAAGTACCACCAGGCATTATCGATTATTGACTTTTCTAGTCTTCTAATAGGGTTGTACTTATTGTCACCCTACACAATGAATATTATGAGAAGAGTTGATTTTCTCCTTCTGGTTGGAGGAAGACAATAGGAAAGGATAATCTTTGCCTTTTTGAGGGTAGGAAGAAAAGCCCAACTTATTTGCTACCGGAATTTCTCTTTGCCACCTATGTGATTAGTGACAAAGGAATTTACTGCTATTGTTTTTCAACAGTTCAAGAAGATGAGGAGTATTTCTGTTATTTTTTTTTTTGGAGTAGTTCTGGGCAACCTCAAGATCTGTCCCTGAAAAGTCTGAGCTTTGGGCCTTCTCCTGTCTATCTCTATGTGCTTGGGGCTTACCCATCACACTGTAAAATTGTGATCATTGCCTGAATTATTCCATCATTTTGTTATTCCTTTGTTTCAGTTACCTTGGTAATTTAAAGGAGCCAAACTCTCTAGTCTGGACTCCAGATACTTGCTGTTTAATCTCCTCTTCTCTTTTAGGGTATAGCATGGTTTGACAAATAAATCTGTAGATCAGTGGTTGTCACTGGATTTAGAATTTTAAGGAAGATATTCTGTCTCCATTCTATTAAGTTCCAAGTTACATTTGCCAGTATAGAAAGAGACACGTAAATATAGTTAGAAAAAGATATACTAAGAGTTCTTTTTGATATAATGTTTCTTGAGAAATATTACCATGAAGTCTAAAATATCAATTTTTATTCCCCTGATTTAATAATCATTACTTATTTTATTCATAGAGGAGAATAAATTAAGTTCCCGTGCATTAAGTTTCAAATATACTCTGAAGCCCAAAATGTATATTACATTTTTTCAGGAAGGTAACTTGAAGGTAGTTAAAAAAACAAACTTGAAAATATTTGCTTATGCAGCGTGGGCTTTCAAAAGTTATTTTTAAAGACTGAAGAATTAAGCACCTGTCGTTTTTGCCAGCTGGTGTAGATGTTAAAAATTACTGTCACTCTTCCGCCTGCTACTCTATTTTGCACCTGCTACTACTTGAGTTATGGGCATTTCACACATGGTAATTTAATAAGGTTAAGTCCCATGATAGTGTACAAGATGTTATTCCACTGGGAGTTAAAACAGTTTTATAAAGTCTTGAGGGAAAAACATTAAAGCTGAAGCTTGAGACTAAAAAGTTAGTACCTTGTAGACATCGCATTTTTCTAATTGAAAAATGTTAAAGAAGTAGATGATGTGAAATTTAGCTACATATTCCAAAACAAAAATGAGTCTTTTATGATTGGCCTATTTATATCAGTCAACTTCTCTACATGGTGAACATTCATCATTTTTATTTATTTTTATTTTTTATTTTTTTTAACATTCATCATTTTTAAAAAACATTTTTATTGCCTGATATAACAACCAAATATAGATATATATTGAAACCTAATGCTTTTCAATATGATACTCATGAACCACATTTAGCTACTGAAATCAATTAAAAATTTAATTTCATAGTCACACTAGCCACATTTCAAGTACTTAGTAGCCACATGTGGCTAGTGGTTACCAAATAGGACAATGTACATATATATACATTTCTGTTTTTACTGCAAATCGTATTACACAGTGCCATGCAAAATTTCCAAATCCTATTCTTAGGCAAGCATGGTCTTAAGGATCTTGAGGCCATGATGAATTTTCCTTAAAAGAGGGATTGTGATGTCTCAACATCATCTTGGCTCCAAAAACATGGGGCAATTTGAAGCTGTTATCTGCTGGAATCTGAGTGACCTTCACTAAAGATGGAAGGAGCACATTGACTTAAAGTGCCCAACATCAGGAAAAAGTTTCAGCTTCCAAAAATGGATAGGCAGGCAGGTACTTTCCAGAGATTTTATAATCCTATATATTACAGAAGTCTTTTTGGAGAGTGAAAGAACTATTTATCACTTCCTCTCTTCTGCATAGTTGATTATTGCAAATTCTGCCTCTATTCTAAAGAAAAAGTGATACATGATAGCATTATGAGATGGCAAAGAAAGTTTACCCTCTGAACTTTCCTAACCATTGGTCTTACCATTTAGGACATGTATTAGGAGATTGAACCAAAATTCAGGGATATGGACATGCAAGGTAGCAGGGATCATAGCAGGAAAGAATATTAATAGACAGGATCTTGAGTTCCTGAGTAATAATTTTATCTGCAGAACTTTTTGTTGTTGTTGTTTTGTTTTGTTTTGTTTTTAATAACTGCTGAAAGGTCACTTTAAATTTTAACCTTGAGGACATTCAGTGAGAAGAAGCAATAGCTTACTAGGCCTTTTTCTTGTGAATAGGCCAGATTGTCACTAGAAGTGATAGGTTAACCCACATATATGACAATTTACACAAAACTGAGAAAATCTGCTTTAATCTTAAATTACCTGGATAGTTCATATTAAGATGTCTCTGATCCTGCCTGAATTTCCTCAGTTCTCTATCTCACTTTTTCAGTGATGATGATAATGATGAGTATTGTTTGTTATTAGTATGTAGACTGCAGTGATTTATTCTCTAAAAGTTTACAATTCATCCATATTCTGTACAGTAACAAAATAATTGAAAATTTAAAAATTACTTTCTCTAAGCAGGAAGATAAAAAACACAATGCAACTTGAGCATTCCAGACTGACCAAAATTATTTATTGATTTCACATTTTAAGGTTGTTCATTGACCCCTAGTGGAAAATGAAGAGTAGTGCTTGAATTTGAGGTTGTCAGTATTTATCCTTCTCGTGTAGAGCAGGAGACACTTGATTTGTGTGGTATGAATACAATTCAGAGAGGAACGTGAGGTGTATAAAAGTACAGGGAGTCTTCAGTCTAGAACGGTCCACGTTGTTTTGTTTTCTGAATGATGGTAAGCAGTTCTGAACAGTAAGTCATGGGTGTTATTGCAATAAGGTTCCAGCCAGTCTTCGTAAACAATGCTTGATCTGGAAAGGAAAAGGGAAATTGAGTTAAATGTTGATCGCATCTTTTCAGAGAGAAAGCTGAGGAGGAAATAAAGTGAAGTGCAAAAGAAGAAAAAGCACAAATGTACCAGCACTTCCATGGTAAGCCATTTCATACTTGTAACAACCTAGATGCAAGTGCTTAACTTCAAGCTGTGATAACCTGGTTTTCTAGAGCAGTAATTGTTAAACACTACATCAATTATTCAAAGAAATCAGGGTCATACTTTTATGAGTGTGATGTTCCAGCTAAATTCATTAACTAGTCTCTGGCTTGTTGAATCTCCACTGCAAAATTACAGTACAATCAAAACTAAGGTTTATAGACGGCAGCAAAGATCTCAGAAATTTTTGCTTCTATACTCATACAAAAATGCTCTGCTTCCTTTTTTTTTTTTTTTTTAAGATTGTTTTATTTGAGAGCACCAGGAAGCGAGCAGGGGCAATAGCAGTCTCTTGTTGAGCAGGGAGCCTGACGTGGGGATCGGCCCAGGACCCCAGTATCATGACCTGAGCTGAAGGATACGCTTAACCACCCAGGCGCCCCCCAAATACTCTATTTCCAAGTCACCCATTTCAGGAGTTGAAATGAATTGAAAGGAGTTGATATTTTCTGGTTAATATAAATAAATTTTAACTAAAAACTAATACTAATTATGTTTACAGCACATAAAGTGAAGCTGTTGAATTTTTTAAAAACACAATACTGAGAAAACCTTATATAATAAAAAACAAATGGGTATTTACCTTGAAAACTCCATTTAATTGGACATGATATGCTTGACAAAAGCTGTGGGCATAATACAGACAGTTTAAGTTAAAGACCATCAAGTTTAATGAAAGAGAGATTTAGCAAGTAAGTTCAATCTTAATTTTTCTTAGCTATAACAGGAGCATTTATTGTTTTAAGCTCAGTACAGTCCACTATTCTTCATCCTGGGTTCATAGCCTTTCCCCTGACTTTGTAAACTTCATTTTTTGAAGAAGTAGTACATTCACATGGATAAAAGTTTTTTTAAGAGTATGAAAGGGCTTATAACAAAACCAAAATATTCCCCACCAGTGTCTCCCATCTACCTAGTTTCTCTTTACAGCAAAGTTGATGAAGCATAATAGCTTTTTCATGTATAAGAAAATACAAATATCCGTTTCTAAAACTCTTTTTCACCCTAATGTTGGCATACTCTACAAACTCTTGCATTTGCTTTCTAAATGAATGACCATAAACAAGACTATCATTTTGGGGGGAGGGCACTGTAGGGAATTTCATTTTGTAGGTATACCAGAATCTCTTTGATACATCCTACATTGGTGGACATTAAGTTGTTCAAATATTTACCAACACAGTAATGAATAACCACATATCACTCATCTCACTTGAGTGCAAGCATATCTAAAAACCACATTGCATGATGTAGATTTGCTAGAATTATTAATACTATACCACCATATCGGGATTTTAATGATAGACATTCCCAACAGGAATGCATGAAATTACCTGGTTTTACACCCTCTCCTTAACCCGAAGTGTTGTCAAACTTTTTATCTTTTTGAAAAATGGTATCTCCATGTAGAAATCTGCATTTTTTTTATAGTAGTGAAGTTTAGCATATTATATTTATAGATATTTTTATTTCTTTTTCTGCAAATTGTTTATGTACTTGTTAATTTTTCTATTGGGCTGTAGTCTTCTTATTAATCTGCAATAGCTTTTTTAAATTAAGAAAATGAGCTTTTGCTGATACTGATTGCCTTTTTTTATGGTTTGCTATTTGTCTTTTGACTTTGCTTCTGGTGGCTTTTGCCATATGGAGCTAAAAAAAATTATGTGGTTGCATTTATCAAAACTTGTAATGCCCTCTGGGTTTTTATCAGTGTTTGAAACACCTTCCCACTCCAAAAGTTATAAAATAATTTGTCCATGACTTTTATGCTTCTAGCTCTTACATTTAAATTTTTGAACTGTTTGAAATTTATTCTGATATGAAATCCAGGTCTGATTTTATTTTCTAGATGACTCTTCACTTGTCCAAACAATATTTATTGAATGATTCTTCTTTTATGTCATGTATTTATAGCAATAACCAAATGTAAAATGCTATTTATGGGAAAAAGTAAAGTTTAATCAAGATTGTCAGTGACGATGTGCTTAGCTGACCGTTTTCCTCTTCTTGCGTCCTCCCTCCTTTCCTTCCCTTCTCTTCTCTCTGCATTTCTTTTCTTACTTTTTCCCTAGTCATTAGACATCATAAGTCTACATTTACATCAAAGCTATCAGCATAGCTTTGTTGAAAAGTGGCCAGGTTAGTCTTTTTGGGGGGATAGATAAGTTTCTCAATTTATTGGAAATTTTAAAATTCACAAATTGTACCCTGTAATTTTATTTTGCATCTTTATTTTGTGGGGTGTGTTATTTTTCAGACCCTCTCGGTGAGCCTGCTGTAATTTGATAGCAGGACATAGATGGTTGGCCATGAGATGACTTTGATTTAAGCAAAACCAGACAAGGAGATAGATGAAATTTTAGCACCAGCCCTTTCATTAATGATTTGACCTTCACTCAGTACGTAGACCTCTTTGGCCCTCAACTTCCTCATTTTCATAATTGTTTCCTGTAAAGGATTTTGAGATCTCTCCAACTTTAATATTCTATTGTACTTTATTCTGACACAAACCCTGTCTATTTTACAGAGATTTTATAAAGACCTAGCAAGAAAAAATACACGTGAAAACACATTTTAAGCTGTATCACAATGCATAGGAGAGTCAAAGCCCACTGGAATAAAAATCTTAGGTATATAGTCAGATTCTTAGAGGATATCGTCTTAGAGTTATTGTGTAATTGATTGATGATTTTAAAAAAAGAACATGGGTATATTCAATAAAAGAGGCAGAGACAAAGAAGTTGTTTCAAGATCAGAAGGAGTCTATCAACAACACAATCAGTTGAGAGTTGCTGTAAGCACTGAGCACGTGAAATCGTACCTTCATAGTTGATGCAGCCATTGGAGTCTTCCTGACCTGCCATCAGAGCTTCCACTTCCTCCTCTTTCATTTTTTCACCTGAGGAAATAAAACTCTTTTTTCAGGAAAAAGGCCAGAGGCTATTTTTAAAATTCCATCATAAGTGATCAGTTTTGGGTTCCTAGAGACTATGAATAAGCTCTTGGAGGATAGAAATCAAGCCCATTCTGTTCTTCTGGTACTTAGTACATTGTCAGTGGATTGTTTTTACGTGAATGAATTAAATACATATTATCCCTGGTGATCCAAACTCTATTCTATAAGAACTAAGATGCTTTACTTTACTTATTCATTTCTAGTATCTTAAGCTAACCATTTCCCCCAAAACAAACTCATTGACGCTGAGGCCAATGGAAATGGTCATTAATTTTGGACTGTTCTTTTTCATCTTGTAGCTTTTCCCCCTACCTATTTTGTTAGAGCTTGATCCGCCTATGTCATGCCCTTTCCTATATATTCTGCCCTATTAAGTCCACTGAAATAAATTTTCCTTACCCAATGTGGCTAAAACATGGCGGAGTTCAGCACCCATGACTGTGCCATTGCCTTCTTTGTCAAAGACACGCAGACCCTCAACAAAGTCTTCATAAGTGCCCTGGTCCTTGTTGTTGGAAATAGCTTGCATCATGGGCAGAAATTGTTCAAACTCAATTTTCTTGGCATTCATCTCTGGAAGAAATTGCAATTTGGAGAGTTATTAGCTACCATAAAATGTCATTTCTGGATCACAAATTAAACTTGAAAGTTCATTCCAGAGGATCTAAAATATCTTCATGTAGCTTAAATTTCAGTTGGTAAATTGCTGATGACAAAAAATTAGTAATAGATAATAGCATGAGCTCTGGAGTCCTCATGCTTAAGCTTTTATCCCCAACCCCTTATTTACAACTTGTGATCATGGGCAAATTTCTTCATCCTTTTGTACCTCAACTTTTTCATCTGTAAAATAGAGATTCCTCATAGTTTTAGTGTGAGCACTAAATGAGATCATACCTGCAAAATTTATTATAATACCTGGGACAAACTGAGTGCTGAATAAGTGTTAGCTACTTTTTATTAGTATTATCAATTTCATATTTTCTATAAGTAGTAGAGAAGGAATGGAAAATATATACTGACACAACAAATCCATAAGCATATAAATACAGTAAAACTTAACTTTAAAATATATGCCTCCTTTGTCCTGAGCTTTTGTAGAGTCTTCAATTTCTTTAAGTTTTTTTTTTTTTAAGATTTTATTTATTTATTTGACAGACAAAGATCACAAGTAGGCAGAGAGGTAGGCAGAGAGACAGGCAGAGAGAGAGGAGGAAGCAGGCTCCCTACTGAGCAGAGAGCCCGATGCGGGGCTCGATTCCAGGACCCTGGGATCATGACCTGAGCCAAAGGCAGAGGCCTTAACCCACTGAGCCACCCAGGTGCCCCTAATTTCTTTAAGTTTTAAGTAACATTAACAAGAAGACTATGAGGGGAGTGTGCATATCAAATTCCTTGTGATTTCCTGACTTCTTTGCAGTTTAGAGGTCTGGGGATGGTAAGATTTTCTTCAGTATGGTAAGGTAAATTGTGTTCACAACAAAAGTATCAAACAGACTATCCAGATGGATGTGAATGGATAAAGTTAAGTGACCCTAAAACCAAAATTCCCTTTTATTAGTCTTTCCTCATAGAATAAAAATGGAATAGTATTAAAAAGATCAAATTTGGGGGCACCTGGGTGGCTCAGTGGGTTAAAGCCTCTGCCTTTGGCTCAGGTCATGGTCCCAGGGTTCTGGGATCGAGCCCCACATTGGGCTCTCTGAGCGGGGAGCCTGCTTCCTCCTCTCTCTCTCTCTCTCTCTCTCTCTCTGCCGGCCTCTCTGCCTACTTGTGATCTCTGTCTGTCAAATAAATTAAAAAAAAAAAAAGATCAAATTTGAACACTGAGTAAATGAACATTTACTTAATAATTCTAAAAAAGATGGATGTTTTGCTAAGTTAGAAAGTGGCGTCTACAGAGTAAGATCTGGCTGTCGCTCTCTCACTTTATCTCATGCTCACAGCTAACTTTTGCATGATTTACCTGGACATTTTCCTCTAAAGAAAATGAAGCTTGAGAAAAATTCCAGCAGATTGATTTAGAGGTGGGTTTCTTTGAAATCAAATTCCTCTCCCCCCATTTTGGTAATGAGGTAGAAGTCTTTTCAGTTATCAAAGGGAAAATGAGATTATTTGCCTTTTGCTCTCCCCTCTTTTTTTCCCTCATGGCAAAGATAAACAGCCCAAATATCTACTTGAAAAAATTTCAGTGTTGTCTCATCCTTTTTGTTCAGGGTGGTATTCTATAATAAACTCTTACACTTTGCCATGAACCATTGGAATCAGAAATTTTTTTTTGAAGTCTAATAACTGGATTACTGTATCAAGCAAATGACTGCTACGATGTTGCCACTTACATATCTCACTGTCTTTTTTTCCCAGGATTTACTTGGGGGTAATGAATGCAGGTTTGGACTTAGATTTTTAAGTCTTCTTGTAATCCTTGGGAAATAGAAAGTACTCTTAATTACCATGGCATTCTGTCGATTCTTAATTAAAAGAGTTAAGTTACTTTTAAGATGGTCACAGACAGAGCATGGGGCCAAGTCAGCAGGTATTTTCAACCTCCTGAGAGCACTGAGATTTTATTTCCATGGCTTTTGTCACCGTGCCTTTGTAATTTACTGAGTTGCTTACAAAGTGTGTTGTGCTTTAGCAATATTTAACATCTTTGTCAAAATGTGTTTTTGACTTTGAAGGTTTGAAAAAAATGTGCAGATTTGGATATTATTCCACTCATTAATCTTTAAATGAAGAACATAGGTAGGATGATGATGATGACAATGTTAGCTTTAGGTATTATTTCATTAGCACAAAATTTTACCATGCTTACAAATTTTCAAAGGAAGGTTAACTTATTTTATGAGGAAAAAACTGAGACTCTAGACAGCCAAGAAACACACTTACCATCAAGAGCAAAGTAAAGTCTCTTCTGTGGACCTTATTTCTCAATAAATTTCTCTTTCTCTTACATACATGTGCATGGGCACATACACATACACATACACATACACACTGTCTCTCTCTCTTTCTGTCATGTGTGTACATGAGCTTGCTTCCCAGCTGCTTGGAAAATCTGGTTACCTTCATTGCTGGGGTTTCCCAGCACCTTCTTGACCTCCGCATTGGTGGGATTTGTGCCCAGAGCTCGAAGGACATCACCGACCTGGCTTAAGGTGATCTTACATTCACCTGTTCTGTCAAACAGGAGGAACGCCTCCTTGAATTCTGCAAGAAGCAAGAAGCATTAGGATGCTTTTTTTCTCCTTCCGAACTATAAATTACCCCTAACTTCATCAAGGATCCTGTTCACATTCTCCTGTTTTTCAACTTTTGTAACCATTCAAGTTATCTTTGGATTCTCCCTTTTCCTAGCTCAAACTGCCATTGACCATCCTTTTTGACATTTCTTTTTGGGACTGCTTTAAAACCATTTAAAACCATTTCCACTTCAAATCAATATATTATTATTAATCAGATGTGGAAATTGAAGCTCCTTGTCATATTTATTTATATTTCCTTCATCTGCCTGGGAAGCAGAACTGGATTAAGAAATTCTGAGGTCTTGAGAAATCTTAGGAACTCTTCATAATTAAGAAAGTTAATAAAATCTAAAGAAAACAAATGTTCAATCAGGGTTGTGTTATAGGAGGTTAACCCAGATTTCTCAAATTACTTAGGAAAATCTCCTCTTAAAATGCAAATTTCCTAGATTTTGTTATCTTCAAGAGCAACTTCGTTTTTCAGGAAAAAAAAATTAGAAAGGTGAAACAAACTTCTAAGTTTTAGAGTGTCATTTAACCAGTGTATGACTTTAATAGGCTCCTGGTATAATCAGTTCAGAGGGGAAATATTTGTTTGGATCTATCATGATGATAATCTCTTTAAACTTTACTCTTTTTTCAGATAATACATATGACAACGTCTTGCTATATTAACTTCAGAATTTAATTATATATATTTTTAATTAAAATTTTGTGCAGATAATTATAAATTCACATGCAATTTTAAGAAAAAATGCAGAGATCTCTTAAACACTGTTTAGTTTCCCCCAGTAGTAACATATTGCAAAGTTATAGTACATTATCACTACCAGAATGTTCACATTGATAGACTCCACCAGTTTTATTCAGATTTTTCTAGGTCTCATTGTACTTATATGTGTATACATGTAAGTACTTTTACTGTTGTCTATTTTTATCACAATTACTCTAATGCTAACTTTCCCTAAATTTTGTCCTTCTCTGCTGATGGAACAATTTTGGCCTTTCATAATTATGTTAACAAAGAATTAAGATGTGTATACCAAAGAGACAGAAAAGGATATTACCATGGATTAAGGGTCCAGAAATGACATTTCAACTGAAACTCCTAACTTAATATAATTCAGTTTTCTGGGGAACCCAAAAGTACTGATGGCAACTTGTTGGAGTTAATCCCAGCAACACTCAAAAAATCATTTGTGAAGGAACTGGTAGAGCTGAAAGCAATGTATATAGGCCATTAGTGGCCTCAGATCCAAAGATCCATCTAGGTAGATTTCTCAGCAAAGTACCCTATTTTAGCATCCATCCATCCCTCGATCTAAGGTTGCACCAGACATTATATTCACAATCAACTATAGATCATGTCGCCATTGTTTGCTAAAATTTCCCCTTCAGATTCTATGCAATTTGACTATAAAAGATCATTCCCCTAAACTAAAAAGCATGCTGTAGACCCGGTGGGGTCATTACTCAAATATTATTTTTCGTCTTTCTAAGGGACATGTGAAACTGAACTATTCTTGTTACTGGCTCCAGGCTTCCATGCAGATTGCTCAGCGGGCTAACTATTACCCTGGTCAGATGCGGATATAGAAATAGGATTTTATGGGCTGTAACAGAATCTCTCTGACATTAACCCCTCAATGATTTAAACGCCTAGGACAGAAAGATAATTGCTCTTCCTACCTCAGATTTTTAAGATTTATTCTCTTGAAGAATTTAGAATAATGGATTAGCAAACTACTACCTAGGGGCTGGTCACCTGCTTTTGTAAAATAAAGTTTGGTTGGAAAACATCCCATTCTCTTATGTATTGTTTATGGCTGTTTTTATACCACAGTGATGGAGTTGAGTTGTTTTCACAGAGACTGTACTCCCAATAAAGTCTGCTATTTGACAATTAGGCCTTTTATGAAAAAAAACTGACAGTCTCTGGCTAGACCAACACTGTTCTAGATCTTTTTATGACAATCAAAATGTTCTAGATCTGGATTTCCCAAAAACCACCTGTGGCTCCTGAGCACTAAAATATGACCAGCACAATGGAGAAAATAGATTTTTTTAATGTATTTATTTCTAAATAACAAAAATTTAAGTTTAAATAACCACATGTGGCCAAGTGGCAACTCTATGGGACAGCACAGGACATAAACCTTTAGAATGGGGTAATTTTCTTTTTTTTTTCTTTCCTTGGGACCTGTGATACTTTCAAATAGAGCAGCCATGACCAAAACTCTTTAAGGACTGAACAAGGAAGGAAACAGAGGAAATTTTCATTCATCTCTGAAAGCATTGTGTTTCCATATACATTTTAAATGCTTCCATTTGTTTTCCTGGCACAAGAGAAAACCAGTCTACCACACCAACATTTCCTGAACCTCTCTACCTAAAACCTAGTTCATATATGTAGTTATAGGTTTAATGGTCAATGGTAAGTTCTTCTGTCCCTGCAAGGGTTTTTAAGTCTTCTGTTGCTTTGTCCCACCATAGTGTCACAGTCAAAATGGCACTATAATTGAGATATTTAAGAGGACTGGGTTGCAGTAGCTAGTAATGTAGCAGCATCACTAGTTAAAAATGCATTAAGAGTCACACAAACTATAGTAAAATTACCACTGGTTTCAATTAAAAAAAATAGCCCTTTGTAGTATAATTTCAAATGCTCTTGAGTTCTGAGCCATCAAATCACCTAATCTCTTGACATGAGACTATCAGCCATGATGTAGATAAATGTGAGTCTCTACTACAATAAATATCCTTTTTTTTTCTTAATTGATGTCCAAACGTGAATATTCTAGAATTTGAAACAAACTGAAAATGTGGAATTTTTTTAGGTAGAGAACTGAGTATTTATATACATACTTATCAAACACCTATATTTATAATTATTATATATTAATATCATAACATATATGTACATAGTAATTTTTATTACTAATATCCTAATTTAGATGCTATCATTTAACTAAATTTTTTCTCCCCCTCCCTTCTAGAGATGTATTTCTGTCTCCATTTCTTCGAATTTGGGCCACTTTGGCTCAACAAAACATTCTTCCCTACACTTCTAGAGAATTAACACATCCTGTGGGGCACGGGATCTCTTGGATCCAAAGGCCTGAAGGAGAAAAAGTGGAAGTGTTAGGGAAACCACTCAGATTCTCTTGAATCTTAAGAGTTTGAGGTCTTCTGGCTAGTAACTGTTTTTATGAAATTTCTAATTTCATAATTATTCATAAATTATTCATAATTATTCATAAAATTCTAATACCAGATGCTGATCCTGTTACTAATACTTTGGGTCCTTGAGCAAAGCCTATCAGCTCTTTGAGAGCCTGTCTTGATCTTTAAAGATGGACCAGGAGATGTCCAATGTTCCTTGCAGTTTTATGATAAACTACTCCTCTTTCTTTTTTTCTGAATTCACTTTTATTCTTATCCACTTCATCTGCTTCTCTCAACTCACTATCATGCCCATGAAATTTTGTAGGTTTGGTAATTGGGCAGTTTCACAATCAATATTATTTTCTAAATTGAACAATTCAGACCTGCCAAATCTTTCTTTAGGGATTTGGTGAACAGATTAGCCATTCATAACCTACAACATTTTTCAGGGTAATATATATGGTATTGGCTACTGTATCAAAATGGTTTTGTTTAGAAATCAGTGAACACAAGGACCTAATTTATGGTATCTGTCTTTTGTTGGCTTAAACCTTTGATTACTGATTATAAGCAAGGGGTTCACATTGAGAAAACTTAGAATGATCGAGAGCATTTATATTTAGAGTGGCAACACCAGTGGGGATAATTAGGAAGAGCTAATCTCATCCCAAAGGAGTCGGTTTTCTCACATGCCATCTTTATGAGTGTGCACATATTAACAACTGTATCTTTTAAACTTACCATCCTGCTGTTCCTTAGAGAACTCGATCTGTTAGAAAGAAATTAACCACAAAGAATATTTTAACCAAACAAAAATGTCCTGTTTTTTAAGCGTATCCAGGCTCATTCCCTGAGTAATCTTCAAAGTAAGCTCCAAAAGTAAGCCGACTTTTCAGACTTCACGCATAGCTTAGACACTAACAGGTTGAGCCACGCAGTAACATGCCTTAGAAATAAGGGGTATTTCAGAAACTAGGCAGTGTTCTGCCTACGTGTGGAGTAGAGAAGCTCAATTCACTTACCAGCAATCTGGTCAGCACTGAAGGACTGCAGTGGTGAGAGAGAGGGAGAAAGAAAGAAACAACTAGTACTCTTTCAAATGCATTGACAGAAGAATGAGTGCTCTCTGTTCTGAGATTTTTAGGAAGACATGTAGGTGTCATAGAATAAGAAGGTTGCCTTAGGATACTTTCAAATCTAGGAAAAATACTATTGCAAAAGATAGTTAGGGAACATCTCTCTGTAACTTAATCAATGAATCAATGATTTAACAAATCATTGATTTGTTAAACAAATCATTTAACAAATGCTAAGTCAAATAACTTCCTGGAATAATATAGTAGCCTGCGATGTATTTAAGATATGTCTAATACAGATACCCTGCATTCAGAAATACAGATATACTGCATTAAAAAGATTTCCTTAAGTCTTTCTTCTATTTAACTAGTAGGTTTTTGCTTGATGTGTCGGAAGTAGGTTACTTAATTTTAGCTACCTTCATCAGACTGTTTTTAAAGGTATACTATTTTGCTATACTAGCAGTTTCCACTTCCCACCCCTCCCCTCACCCCCCAGTTAGATATAATAAACCTTACATGATATAGCAAAAGCATAAAGTACTGCTTTGGAGAGTAAGGTGTATTTTTGTCAGTTAGCATAACAGCTCGAATTAATGTCTTCTATCCTCACCCCACCTCAACGAAACAACAACAAAAAACCCAAACGCAGATTCTATAGACTTATAATACCGAATATGTTCTCTCCTCAGTTCTGTTCCTTGTCTGCCTTTCTACTCAGTAAGATCATATGCACGATTATATCCTCCTATAATGGACAAACCGTTTTCTCCTAGGACCCACCATGGCGGAGCCTCTGGGCTGCGGAACAGCGGCAAAGCTGAAGAGTGAGTTGAGGGCCGCTCCAGTCCCTGAGTGGGGACGCCTTTGCTGAGGCTGCCTTTATTGCTGGCGAAGGTGTGACCTCAGAGCTAGCATCAGGTTTCAGAGACAAGCGGCCACTCCTCTTGGAGAGTTCTTTAGCTTTCTTAGGGCAAAAGGAAGGAGGGCTCTGCACCCCGAGGGCTATTTTTAGGCAACCAGAACATGGGAGTGGACAGCCATAATGAGACCGAAGCCTGTCAGTACTTTTATGGTCTTCATCCCTGAGATGGTCTCTTGGAGCCTCTTCTTTTAAGAAGCTTCTTTCTTGTTCAGTGGCGGAGGAGCTTAGAATTTCCCTCACACTCAGGCTGACCCCTTCTCTTGGTGAATTATGGACTTTGCAAACCGCAAGTCAGCAAGTTTTGGTATTTAATGGAATTTTTTGGATGGGACTGGTTTGGGGTTTCAAATGGCAGTGACTACAGAAGGAACATCCTCTGGAGCTCTGTCCTTTGTGGTCAAGTGCAGAAGACTTGAAAAGGCCATGTGTATTCTTTGTGTTTCTTAGGGTTCACCCATGTGAAAATGTGGTCTGTTCTTGAAGCCTCTCATTAAAGACCACTCTTTTGGAAGTTTTGTCCTGAGGCATAGAGAGTGTATCTAAGTCAGCGGTGGTTTAGAGCTCCATTTTCACCATCCTCCTTTAGCTTTCTTTACATGAGGGGTGAGTATTTTCCTCCATCCTCGGTCTCCAGAAAAACCCAAAGCAGGGGCTGTCGAACGCCAACTTATACTTGAGGATTTTAAAGATGTCTAAGGAATTGGCTGGTAAGGGGTTTTCATGGCTGCTTACCTGAAAATAGGAGGCAACTCTCTTCCTAGAATGGTACTGTGAAAAGTGGTCCTAGGAAGATCAGTCCTAGCATGTCCACTAATGTTCAGACGACACGTCTATCAGTGTTCTTCATACCTAAAGCTGGTTATAGGTATAAAGAATGTTGGAGATAAATTTTGACTTAAGTGCTGTCTCAGTAATTATTTTTACTTATTTTTATTTTTTATTTTTAAAGATTTTATTTATTTATTTGAAAGAGAGAATGAGAGAGAGAGAGAGAGAAAATATGAGAGGGGAGAGGGTCAAAGGGAGAAGCAGACCCCCCACTGAGCAGGGCACCCGATGTAGGACTCAATCCTGGGACTCTGGGATCATGAGCTGAGCCGAAGGCAGTTGCTTAACCAACTGAGCCACCCAGGCACTCTCAGCAACTGTTTTTAAAGGAATGGTCACCACAAGCATGAAGTCTCTCCCTGCTGGGCAGATGAATGCTTTGCAGCTTTCCGTCAAGCCATTTAGAAAGAAATCAATATTTAAATGCATATCACTTTCTTTTTTTTTATATTACTTTTTGTCCAAAGTTTACAAGTAGTGGAAAAAAAATCTCATTGGGTCAAAATGAGGATTAAAAACACAACTTAAAAAATATTACTGCCTAGGAAAATATATTTTCATAAAAAGACATTTTGAGAGTTTATGAGCAATGGAAGTTAATAGAAAAATGTAAGTGCTTTACGTTATTAGGGGGAATGGAAGGGAAGAACAAAAGTAGAAATTTGTCACCTTTGATAATTGTATAACTTGGAGTCTCGTGATATTTTTCCTTCAAGTTTTTGTTTAAATTCAGGTTAGTTAGCATATGTACTAAAATTGGTTTCATGTGTAGAATTTAGTGATTCATCACTTACATGTAATTCCTAGAGCTCATAACCTCCTTAATGCCCATCACCCACTTAGCCCATCCCCTGCCCACCTCCCCCCACCAATCCTGGAGTCTCATGATTTTTGATGCCCAAATTCAAGCCATGAGAACAGACCATGTTTCTTTATGTTCTTTTTAGTCTTGTAATTATATTTACGTATTGTGTCATTAAATTTGAATTGTCCTATGATTAATATTGAGAACTAATACAGATCTTTAGTAGGATTAATAACTACAAATAATACAAAATAAATCCATCAAAGTTGCCCTACAGAATGCCTATCATTCGCCCTACATAATGCTCATTTTCTTTTCTTTGTTTCTTCTTTTTTGAGTAGAAAAGTGTGTCCTTGAATTTATATAAAATATGGACAATTTGTATAAAATCCATGGAGTAAACTGGAAAGTCATTTTTAAAAAGTTGTATTTATGCTATAAATAAGCTATTCCTAACCACCTGGATATGATGTAAAGGTATGCTATTATTAAAATAGAAGTGGCAAGCAGTTGTCAAATTATTTTACTCTACTTTCTCTGTATATCTTTACCACAGAGAAGATCAGAGTTTAGATTTTTTTGGACCCACTGAAAATCAAAGTAAACATGTAAGCAAGTTACTGACAACAGTACAAAAGGCTATAGTGTAGTCCATCCTGGAGAATAAACTATAGTTTTAAATAAAAGACATGAATGCTGTGCTCAAAGAATAAATGGGAAATGTTACTTTATCTCTGGTACACTCACAAATGATGAAAAGTTTCTCTTGCATCCCTTTCTTGGTGTTGTAGTGATGAAGTCATCAGCTCTTTGAACAAGGCATGATATAAATACAAAATGTCAGCTGATTTTGGACTCAGTTTGCTGTGTCATCATTTAGTTTTAAAAATTAGACTCAAGGCTCTTCTATCTGGAATGCTCTCCTCTCATCTCTGTTTCTTAGAAATTAACTATCCAAAGTCCTGGTAAAATCTTCTCCTCTTGAAAGAACTTTTTCTCTCTATTTACTCAGCTCTTTTCTTCCAACTGAAGGATGTTTAACTTTCCGGGTTGTAAACTTCCGGAAAGCCAGGCTATTACTGAAAGCCATTTACCTTTGTCCATGATGCAAATTTGACACGGGCCCACCCCAATATGTTCCTGCCATCTAGAGTGTTGTCCCTGCCTTATTCTTATATTTTATTCCCCGTAGAGCTGAAAAATACCTTGCCTATATTAGCTCAACAGATTTGCAATAAATTAAAATCGTTAGAATGCATGTATAGTAACTTCCTCCTTCAAACATGAGCTCTCCTCTAGAATGTTATATATATTCCTCGAGGGAAGAGATTTCTTCATCTCCTTCAAAGAGCTTCCATGCTGCAGAAGGTGCATCTAATCTCCCCCAGTGCTACACGTTCATCACCTAGAACTGCCAAGCACATACCAGGCACACCCATTGCTTGTTTTGAATTATTAATATATGTGCCTTTATATTTCCAGTGCCTTTCCTTACATTTTATATAAAGTTTATGATCAGGAATTCTAATTTGCCAACACTTGATTTGCTTTTTCATGGGGCTTTTCCATTTAGCTTGATACCTATATTAGACTGTTAGTATAATAACTACATTTCACATGTTTGTGACTCATGTGCTCTTTGGTATTGGATTTAGGTAAATAGTAGTTTATTGGTGGTACTGAAAAGGATTTTTTATTGCAATGTTTACAGATCTTTCCTCACTTTGAGAAGTGTTTTTCTATTAGTAATCATGATGTTTGGTTAACTGATTAAAAACAAGATAAAGCTTCTGGTATATAGAAGGAATTAATTTATAGGGAAATATTAAAATTAATTTAATCAAATAGGCTCTGAAATTGCTCTATGTTAAGCTTTAGCATCTGGGAGATCTCTGACATTGAATACTGAGTGAAAATGCCCGAGGAAGGGACACAGACTGTAGTCTTTAAACAACTTCATCTTGCCTGCAAGACAGAATGAGGCTAATGACTGGTAAGGCTAAGTTAAAGAAGTTAATCTCACCAGGGCTAGTATTCAAGTAAGAAAACACTGAGGCATGTTCTCTAATTTAATACCAGGAAGAGAGGCCTCTAAAGACCTAGGCTGTATGCAAACCCTAAAGAAAATTTAGATTATTAATTTTCACTCCAATCTCAGAGTTACCAGGACTCACCATAAAAGGCCAGCAGAAATACTATTTTGGAAATAAAGAGTTCTGTGCCTCAGAATAACTCACTTAATTTAAAGGAGATACATATTTTTCATTGCATTTCTGTTTCTTACCTTAACAAAGGATATACTTAGGCTCGTGACTATAATATGATATAAAAAGGAGAAATTAAGAACAAGAAATTAAGAATACAATACCAGCTCAGCCTGTCTATTATAAGAGAGAATAGATGGCTGTATTGGATACATTGATCTGAACAGAAAGGGGAAGTGAGTAATTCTGTGCTCAGAAAGTGTGGACGAGTCAACTGAATTCGGTCACATTGGACCAAGGCTGAATTACTAAAATAACACAATTCACACCTACAAGAATTAATGTGAAGCCTAAGTGAATTTTAATAAAAATTTTAAAATGTGACCCAAGTCTATACATCTTCAGATTTTTCATTAGCTTTCCTATGGCTAATAATTGATAGATTTAAGATTAAAGAGTCATACCTTCTCCACTTTGTACCCTTGTTTTTATGTAATTTATTAAAAATCCAAGTTGTGTTTTTATTCCTTCTTTTTATTTTTAAGATAGGAGCATTAGAAAAATTCTTGGTATATGTGGTTTTTTTTTTTTTAAAGATTATATTTATTTGTTTGACAGACGGAGATCACAAGTAGGCAGAGAAGCAGGCAGCGAGAAAGGAGGAAGCAGGCTCCCTGCTGAGCAGAGAGCCTGATGTGGGGATGTGGGGATGTGGGGCTCGATCCCAGGACCCTGGGATGAGCCGAAGGCAGAGGCTTTAACCCACTGAGCCACCCAGGCGCCCTGGTGTATGTGTTTTAAGAAATTAGAAGTATCTGCTTTTCCTCCTTATCTGGAATGAAAGTTCCTCTTGTGACCACAGGGATATATGATTATTGGCATTACCATGTTAGAGATGTCAGGTCTTTTCATATGGTGGAAAGAGAACTAGACAGGGATTGAAGGATACAGAATTTTGTTCTGTTATATTAAAGCATGTGTCTTTTGATTAGATAACTTCTCTTATCTGGGTTATGGCCTCCTCAAATATAGAATATTTTACTCTGATTTCTAGGGTTGCTATGGTTCTGCAATGTTGTGAGTTTTCCATGCTTTTTTTAGTAGAATCCACTTCAACTCATTTTTTTTTAATGGGAAAGGGCATGGTCCTTAAAAACTCAAGTAGTAAGAATTAATGTGAAGCCCAAGTGAATTTTAATAAAAATTTTAAAGTGTGACCTAAGTCTATACATCTTCAGATTTTTCATTATTTTGAAGTAATTTAGATAAGAAGGAGTTAAAATATAATTTCATAACACTATATTCAAGTGAGTCAGATGTTTTATAAACAAGAGACAATGTACCATTGAGCACTTATTAGATACAAAGACTTCACTTGCCCCAGTGGAAGGAGGAATATAAAGTTGAATAAGATGTGGTTTTATCTTTAGTGTATATTTTTTCCCTCTGGCTTCGACTCACTATCATTAACTTATGACCAGAAAAGCAAGGATTTATCGTCCATATAATTTAAATTTTTAACTAGTACAATTAAAGCCACTACTACTTGTATATTGCAATTTTTGCCCTCCAAATTCTGATTTGGAGTGAGAAACAAACTGTAGAAGTTGATGTAGAAACAAACTGTAGCAGATCTTATTTTCATACAAAAAGTATTTCAGTATGAGGAGAAGCAGAAGAAAGTGTAGGATCAGCAGACTAAATATAATCCTTTCCATAATTTCCATGAGTCAGATGGTGCTTAATGCTGGGTAATTATGGAATGACTTCTAAAGACAACTTGCCAGGGGGTTCATTTGCAACATTAAAATGTCAAGAGTCTAAATTTGGCACTGTCACTTTGTGGTCTCCTTGTCTTGCAAAGATTTCATTATCTTTAAAATTACAAGGGCTATTCACTATTAATTGGCGAGCATATCTATTCCTTTCCAAACTGCAGTTTACTTTGCAAAGACATTATCCAGTTACATGTAATTCAAAATATAATTTTAGAGAGTTACAGAATGTCCTTTAGCATTTTCCCACTCCATTCCACCTGTTCTCTTCTTGTACATCATAGATGTTTGAGAGTGGAAACTTGATACTGATACCTACTGGTAGTCTCAAATAATTTTTTTTATTTGCTCCTGAGGTCATATTCACAATGCAAATGGATTGATATTGCAATTTGTCACATTATAGTTATAGTAAAAATTAATTCATATTATTGAAAGGCCAGGGTATAAAAAAGACAAATTCTTTTTTTTTTAAGTAAGCTACACACCCAGCTTAGAACCCCCAGTGCACAACCTCCCTGCACAACCCCCGGTGCAGGGCTTGAGCTCAAGACCTTGAGATCAAGACCTAAATTGAGATCAAGAGTTGGACGCTTAACTGATTGAGCCACCCAGATGCCTCAAAAAAGACAAACTCTTAAAATTACATAAAGAAAACTTAGAGACAACTTATAAATGCTTTCGCCCATTCTTTCTAATCAGAAATTGACAATATGTATTATTTTTCTTCTTCTTTTCCTCTAGCTAGTTAAGGTTAAGATTTAATTGTTATACATGTGGCATTGTGTTCCTACATATCACTCTAAATGACATATGGTTGATATTTCTTCCCAATTTCAATCATGCTATCTATCTGTAAGCAAAATAGAGATCCCATACCTTTGTTAAAATATTAGCCTGATGGCAAAATTTGGAGGTCCAGTTTTGGTATGATGTATATTTAATTTTAAAAATGAAAATTATTTTAAAAATTCAATCTGTTTCATTACATATAAGAGCATTTAAAGATACTTTGGTATAGTTTATTTTCTCCAGCTGTATTGAGATAAAAATAATTGACATAACATAGGGTAAATTTAAGGCGTACAACGTGTTTGATATCTGATGATTTTGATATTGTGAAATGATCACCACAATAAAGATAGTTGATATATTCATCATGTCACATTGTTTTTTTTTAATTAAAAAAATTGTGTGTGTGTTATGTGGTGAGAACTTTAAAGATTTACTCTCTTAGCAACTTTAAAGTAAACGATATGGTATTGTTAACTATACACACTATGTTGTATATTAGGTTCCAGAACCTATTCATCTTATAACTGGAAGTTTGTACCCTCTGACCACCTTCCCTCATTTCTACTCTCATAACAGCCTTTTTTTTTTTTTTTTTAAAATATCCATGTTCCATGTACAACCTTTTATAGGAAGCTGGAGTGAAGTGACTAGGAGTCTTTCTGGGTTCCTAATCTTCCCACCTTCTAGCTGTAAAAGAGAGCACTCAACCTGTCAGCAACAGGTGCAAAGACAGGGGAGAGCTGTGGAGAACAGAAGAGTAGTGGACTGCCAAGGTCGAAGTCTAGGTGAACTTGCTCTGACATGTGCCTGTCACTCCCTCCACTGGCTACACAGGGTTGTGCAGGGTGATACGAGATCCACTCTACCTCACACCCTTCTGAATAAAAAAAGGCTTCTTTACACATTAGGTGTTTTTTGTTTTTTTGTTTTTTTGTTTTAACTAAGGGAGAGAAAGAGAATCCCAAGCAGGCTTCATGCCCAGCATGGAACATGACATGGGGCTTGATCTCACAACCCTGAAATAATGACCTGAGTTGAAATCAGGAGTTGGACACTTAATCAACTGGGTTACCCAGGCACCCCTACTTCACACACTTTTTTAAAAAAGATGTATTTATTTATTAATTTACTGGAGAGAGAGAGAGAGAGAAAGAATGCAAGTGGGAGGATGGGCAGAGGGAGAGGGAGAGAGTCCTCAAGCAGACTCCCTGCAGAGTGTGGAGCCCTTTGTGGGGCTCAATCCCAGAATCCCGAGATCATTACTTGACCTGAAATCAAAAGTCAGTCACTCAACCAACTGAGCCACCCAAGCGCCCTTTCTTCACGCATTCTTAATAGTAACTTTCTCTTCATAAACAGGAGGTGGTTTAGGATATGATTACTACAGTTGACTCTGGATTTGGCCTGATAGGTTAAATCCTAGCTCCACCACCTACTAGTTATTACTGAAATTCATTAGGCTCAGTTTCTTTTCTTGCAAAATGAGGCTAAAAACAACCTCCATATAATGTTTGTGTGGCTTTTTAAAAAAGATTTTATTTATTAATTTGACACAGAGAGAGAGATCACAAGTAGGCAGAGAGGCAGGCAGAGAGAGGGGGAAACAGGCTCCCCGCTGAGCAGAGAACCTGATGCAGGGCTGGATCCCAGGACCCTGGGATCATGACCTGAGCCAAAGGCAGAGGCTTAACCCACTGAGCCACCCAGGCGCCCCTCAATATAATGTGTTAAGGATTAAATAAAGTAATAAGGCACAGAGTTAATTCTCAGTGAATATTTATTATTATATTACAAATAACTTTATAATTTTCAAAGCCTTTCATGGACCATGACCTCACCTGATTTTCCCAAGAATTCTTCAAAGTGGGACTGGGTTTGTATTAGCCTTGTTAGAGCCAAGAAAAAAGAATTTGTAGATTAACACAGACAATCCTATACCTGGACCAGAACAAGTCAGGTATTGCAATATATACAGAATATTTGCCTCCACTGAATGCCCATCAGTAAACATATATATTTAGTGGGAATGCTCTATTTCCACATTACCCATTAAACTGAAAGTTTAAATCTCCCCAACTGTATGGTAAATTGTTGAGATTTGTTATTGGATGAGTTTCTGTCAATGCATTCTGTACCTTTACCACTTTTTGTAATATCGCTTGCAGTATCTAGTCAGAGATGACCTGATTGAATTACAGTGAATACAGCAAGAATTAGAACTTAAGCACCATAAGGAAAGACACGATTCCAAATCTCATCACTTCATAGCAATCCTGACATATCACCTAAGGCATGCATCATGCAAAACATTTACTTACACATTGAAGATCTTTTAAAAACTAGGCACACAGCCATCTCATTACTTATTTTCTTTCATTATTTCAACACTTGGCTGAAGTGTTGGGCAGCAGGTGTTAATTCTTGTGTTTGCACCTGCAACTATACTCATGGTGGATTTTAATTCCTACACTGGCGATTTTGTCAGGCAGCGTTCTTTATCCTGGGCATAATTGTTGGAAGTGTCAGCTCTCTGAAAACGAAGAGTGCTTAGAACCACCCAGGACAGCAACTTTAATGTTCAAATATCAGCGGTCTTTGTGTTTTTGAAAAGGATACTCGTAGAACATCCATGGGCATGGGACATCAGGTAAGCATTCCTTCCATGAATATCAAAGTTTTTGTGTTAGAACAATCGAACAAATGTTCTAAATAACCAACAAACTAGGAAAATGGGTAGGAAAGCACATTAAAGAAATTGATAAAACTAATTAACAATATTAAATATTGTTCAGAGTTTATGGTTAAATATATGGCTATTAAACATGGTATGTTATATGGTGGAACACAGATATTAGCTAGGAATAGTATTGAGGAATTAAATATTACTATTCCTGAGATTGTAGTCCTATGCAAAGATAGTCACCCCTACACTTCAGCATTACTCAAAGTCTAAAGGACAGCTGAATTTCTAATCTTATATGATTTATAAAAGAAAGTTTAAAATCCAATTAAATTTTGTTCTTTATCGAGTTTTCAGAAAGTTAATGAACACATATAACAGCTCTATTAATTTCTTTAGAATTCATTTTCTCTGCTTGAAAAAAGTTTATATCTTATATGAGGTAATATATCTAGAAACATCATTAAGTGATTAAAAGCATCATAATATGAAATGTCTTAATGTACATTTTAATTAGCCTTGTTACCTACTGGGATGAAATTAAATTTTATAATGGTTCTCAAGTTGTACCACATTCTTTGGTTATAATACCTATAAATGTGCACTGCATTCATATTGATGAATGCAAATCATTGAAGGCATTTTAATTCCTTTACAAAAATATGTTAGCTTCAATCTTGTTCTTTTCAGTTTCTCTCAATTAGGAGTAGGCTCTCTGAGTGAACCACAAAGGTTAAATCCCTCCTGTTTCTTCTACATTCATTTAACTGCTCCTTGTACTTTGCATCCTTATCAGGATCCATCCCATTTCTCATTCTGTAA
Source organism: Martes martes (assembly GCF_963455335.1). Classification (NCBI taxonomy): domain Eukaryota; kingdom Metazoa; phylum Chordata; class Mammalia; order Carnivora; family Mustelidae; genus Martes; species Martes martes. Next base: position 175,297,899 of record NC_137890.1, on the reverse strand, counting down.
TGAACTAGTCTCATCACTACAGAGACATTCTGAGTATTTTCTTCTTTTGTGTAGTTGTACTAGCTACATTAGCCATGCTGGCACTAATTCAGCATACAGATTAAAGGATAAACCAATTTCTCAAGTTTTAAAAGAGCATCACTTCTCTGCTGACTGTGAACAACTAAATCAGTTTAATTTCTGTATTTAAAAAAGTGATATTTTGTCTTTTCTTGGAGACTTCTTACTGCCAAACTATATATATATATATATATATATATATATATATATATATAGTATTTAGTATTTCTTCAGGGAAGAAAATTAATGCTTATATTCATTAGTGGGAAATTTTTTTTCTTCTTAAGAAGGCACATTTTTCTCCCATTACAGATGCTTGTAATCCTAGATGCAAAGAGGTAATATTATCTTATAAATCACAATAAATACAGAGGAACAGCTTTGATGCTGATTCATATATCTAATCTTAGGATAGGGTGGAGAGTCAGATAATACAGATGGTTGGAATTATTGTCGCCGTAATCACGTTCACTGTATAATGTAGTCAGTGTGCATCTATAAAGATACATTAACTAGAATTGCTGGAGATGAAAAATTTGGTTTCCTCTTAATGAATTATATGCAGTCTTTTAGGTTGAAAACCATTTATTAGAAGATCTGACATACATTTCTCCTCCTAAGTGGATATTCATTAGGAATAGTTCCTAACCAATATTAGATTCTCTGACCAACTTTTTTCAAATGTGACTGTAGGTACCTACAAACTCAAGATAAAATATTTGATAATCCATTCCCACTTTGGAACATAAAATTTCATGTTTAACTAGAATGTTACAAAAACTATTAATGTATTTATTTAATGTCATCAAATATATCTAAGTGTGATCCAAGTCAATATTTATGTCAGAAGTATTTTTAAAAGTTCATGATTATACTAAAATACTCAATGAAACATTTGTTTATAGGTCTGCTTTGTCTTTACAATTAAACAGTATTAAGTTAGCAAAATTTAGATTTATTACGTACAGAATGTTTGGCTTACGAGAGAATATTACCTAATAGGTCCTTTCGCCCATTAGTTTTCCATGTAAGGCAGAGTTCATTAGATAAAGATTTTCAAACTGTCATTCACCGGTCCAGCCCCAGTGAAGGAGAAGGTGCACGTTTGAGAGATCACAACACTGAGGGGTAACAGGCACATCTACTGTGTCATTTTCCCAAAAGCATATCATCTTTTGGCATTTGAGAACTTTGATCACAGCAAGGTGTGGATGCAAAAATCAATCACATTCTCCTTAGTTAAAGATCAGTACACAAGAACTCAGAGACATAAGCTGAAAGCCATATAACCAAGTTTTATAGTATTTGGGGGGTTAGTTTCATTTAGAAGCAGCTCACACATTCTGAATTAAATACTGTATATAAATAAACAAGATGACAGTTATAGTCACTGAAACACTTGAGTGCATAATTGTCTGCACTGAGATCTAATTTAGTGTTGTATCAAATTTTATTAAGCAAAGCTGAAGGGGGAATTAACTTGAATTGCAAAAATCTTCTCTTTTTCAGATGAAATACAGCAGCTGTCAAATAAATGCAGCCAGGACAACTGGGTCATCAGCTGTTTTTAAACTTTTGGAAACAAGCAGGGGTGAAAAATTTCCTTTTGATGCAGCATTAAGGTAAGGGATCTAGTTTCCACATGGATTTTATTTCAAACAAAACAAAATGAAACAAAACAAAACGCCAATTTAAGTGTTGGTAAAACACCTTTGCACTTACTATCCCTAAATTGCACTCTGACCATTTAGGGAAAAAAGAAAACCAGAGAACAAAAAATGAGAGCAAATACAGGTTCTGTAGACAATATCATATCATAGGAATTTAACTGAAATTATACGCTGGAGTTTATTTTCTAATCAGGATTCTTTTCTCCTCCAATCTACCAGTCCATGTAGTAACGCTGTCTCTCTCAGTGAAAAACATGCCCCTTTGCAAGTTCCTAGAGTTTCCTACTGTTGAAAGATGTTTCAGTGACCAAACTGTTCACCCCTTTAGTTACCTTAATGGCAGAGAGGTCAATTTTTTCTTCTTTGGGTTTGGCTGGGGCAGGTGCAGGTGCCGGGGCAGGGGCTGGGGCGGCTGCAGCAGCAGGTTTCTTCACGTCCTTCTTTGGTGCCATTTTGTTTAAAACGATGGGTTAAAAAAAAAAAAAAAAAAAAAAAAAGGAAAAGGAGCACCTCCAAAAGAACCTGTCAAAATGATTCTTGGAAGAGGAGTGGTGCTTCAGTTGATCCACAGCCCAGTGTTTTGAAGGTGGACCCAGAGTGTTAAATGGTATAAGGGCGTGCATATATATTTCACTTAGTGCCTAATAGAATCAAGACACAGGCAGCTGGATTGGACAGTTCGCTAGTCAAGGGGGATGGCATTCAGGCTCAGACTATAAATGGAATCTAAAGGGTCAGGGCTTCATCAATTTTTTTTAAACTCCTCTTGCCTTTCCCCCCCACCCCCACCCACCTCCATATATAAATGAGAAAGAAGTATGACAAAGTCAGGTTCAGATCCTTTGGTGACAGTAAAGTAGATTGACTGATACTTTTTCTTGGTAGAATTACAGTTCTGCTGAAGTTGTAAATCTTTTTCTTTTTTTCATGCCTAAGAAACTTTACTGAAGGATTTGATTTCAACTTGGAATTTTGGCAGAGAGTATCACCAACTTTCACTCAGCTCCTTTGCTCATGCTCTGCCCCCACCTTGCCATAATTTGCAAGAAGTTGTTGGTCAGCAAAGAGGTGGTGATGGTGTTTAAAAATAAAAAGCAGACGTATAAGGAAAGCCCATCAAATATTAAAGTGCTTTCCCTTCTAGGGAGCACAAACTCTGCCTCTCTCTCTCTCTCTCTTTTTAATTGTAATTAACTGTATGCTAAAGAAAAATAATTCAAAACTACTTCATATAACTTAATTTTCTTTCTATAATGAAAAAAAAGAAATGAAATGGAATGGAATGACAGCAAGATTTACTTTCTTGCAAAATAGCTTTTCTAATAGTAAAATAACTGTCAATCAAAGTTGATACTTATTTTACTTCCTAAATGGCATAAAGCCTAATTACTGATCTCCTGAATTTTTTTTTTATCCATACCAGGGATACAGGATATCCTTTTTATCTAAGTGGACAGAGAAATATAGGAGAAAAGGACTTAAATTATCAATATGGTGTGAGTTTTGGTGAGTAACTTGAAAATTTTTCTTTTTCTGTCTTTAGGTTCCTCAGTTTGCAAAGCTAGATTCTCATATTAAAGAAGCATAAGATTAACCATTGTACCATCTTCACCTCTGTTCTTTTAACTTTTGGGGTATTTAATTAATGAGTAGTTATTAATTAGTAAAACCAAAAAAACCAAAAATACAAAATAAGCCAAAACAAAACCTCCCCCAAAACTCAGTAGCTAGTTTGGGATTTTAAAAGAGCATATTTATACATTAGATATATAAGAGCATACGGTGTATATAAATATACACACATAGATGTATATATGTACATGCACACACATACATCTATATACACATACATATATAAGTGTATATATGTAAATACATACTTATATTTTAATTGTTGAATATTGTGTTTAAAGATATAGATTTATTATCCATTTTCCATTTTGTTTTGGTCTGATATAAAAGCATTCCCCAGTTTGGGGAAGGTCACTATTCCTCTCCATATATTACAACAAAGTTACATTTAGACTCCCATATTATCAATAGTTTATTTAAGTTACATCTGACCCCCAAAACAGTCTCCTTACTAGACTGTACTAGATTATATTATCCACGTACGTCCAGAAGAAGCTTTTTTTGTTGTTGTTAAGATTTTTTAAAAAATGTATTTACTTGAGAGAGAGAGAGAGGGAGAGGGAGAAAGCACAAGCAGGGGGAGCAGCAGAGGGGGAAGCAGGCTCCCCACTGAGCAGGGAGCTTGACTTGGAGTTCTATCCCAAGACCCTGGGATTATGACCTGAGCCAAAAGCAGCAGTTTAACCGACTGAGCCACCCAGGCGCCCCAGAAGAACCGTTTTTATTAGCTCTTTCCTTTGCTGCCTTAGATCAAGGACTCAGTCATTACCTACAGTAGCTACTGGTACTTGTTTCTCACATATAGGACAGTCAGGAAGAATCCAAACATATTTTTCTAGGTATATTGCTTGTCTCAAATGTAAATAATTAGAATTTTAAAAATAATGCTATGCTTTATAATAGAAATACTTTTTTAAATAGCAGAAATATATCCACCAATTTGCTTTCCTTTGGACTATCAAAGGATAAATGGGGTTTTTCTTCAATTACTGAGTGATGGGTAAGCTCTTACTTTAATTCAACGTCTATTTTAATACTTTGCTCCATGTAAGAAATCCCTTAAAATCTATGACAGACATACATGTAAAAGGGCTTTTTGTGGTCTGAGCAAATCAAAACAAAACAAAAACAAAAAAAAGGAAAAAGAAAAATTGAAATAAAAATACTTTATTTCGTATGAAGAGGGAAATGACTTGATCTTACTATATATCTAAATCCCTTTGTGTTATCAATTATATATCTTGGATTTATGAATTCACAGAAGTAGATATGTTGGCATAGAACTTTCTATTTGAAGAGTAGAGCTCACAAAGGTACAGGTGCCATTCATATCATATATAAGGGTATATGATATTGACATAATATTACTATTGTTATTAACCTTGATCATGTTGTGGAGGTAGTGTTTGACAGGTTTCTCCCCAAAACCCATAACCTAGTCTAATCATTAGAAGAACATCAATAAAGTCTAAATTGAGGAACATTCTACAAATTTCCTGACAAGTACTTTTAACTGTCAAGATTATCAAAAATAAGGAAAGATTGAGAAACCTTTAGGCTAGAGGTGCCTAAAGTAACATGACGGGTAAATGTAATGCAGTGTCCTAGATGTAAGCCTAGAATAAAAAAGGAACATTAGGTAGAAATATGAATAAAGCATGAACTTTTCTTTATGCTATTAATAGTGTATCAATAGGGGCGCCTGGGTGGCTCAGTGGGTTAAAGCCTCTGCCTTTGGCTCAGGTCATGATCCCAGGGTTCTGGGATCGAGCCCCAAGTCAGGCTCTCTGCTCAGCAGGGAGCCTGCTTCCTCCTCTCTCTCTGCCTGCCTCTCTGCCTACTTGTGATCTCTGTCAACTAAATAAAATAAAATCTTTTAAAAAAATAGTGTATCAATATTGGTTTCTTGTGACAAGTGTACCATACACTTGCTAACAGTAGAAAAACTGGGTGTGGAGTGCATGGGAACTTCCCTCAGCTTTTCCATAAATCTAGAACCATCTAAAATTTTAAAGAATTAATGAAAAAAAGTCTAAAAAATGTAAAAACAAGTCACCCTGAAACTTCAAATATAAGAAATGTGGGATCTCATTCCCACTTAGTTGACATTCCTTGTGTTTTAGTCAGGTATAATATAGAAGGAAAGTCTAAACATGTTCACAGTCCTTTTAAAAAATGGTTAGTACTATTGGACATAATGTACACGGTGTTTGGTGAGGTGTTATTTGTTATACACAGAAATTATAGGTGGAGAAAGAAGAATTGAGAGGCCTTCTGAGACTATGATCCTGAGCAATTTAATGTGATAATCACGATCAAAAGGAAATTGCTGTCTTGACCCCTCCTTTTTATAGGACTATTTGACAAAGCTTACTTATAAGGGGAAAGAAAGGGAACAGCTAAGGAATCCTGTTCTCAGTGACAGCTGATGCCCTCCATGCCCAGACCTTCCAAGTGTTCCTCATGCTTAACCGTACTACTTGCTGTGTAAGTTTTTTTCCAAAAAGCAGGAGGATGGCGGAGAAGGGACAAATTTATTACTAAAGGTGGCTCGTTATAGTCTACCTTCTGATTTCTTTGTTTTTTTTTTTTAACCACATGGTCAAGGCTTGTCACACATTAATCTGTTTCTTGTATGATAGTGTGGGTTTGTGGGTTCTTTTGGCTAAGGTAAAATACTTGTTTTATGTTAACTATACTGGAACTAAAATTAAATTAAATTAAATTATAAATAAAGAGAAAAAGGAATACTTGTTTTATGTTTGGAAATGCTAGGTCTGGGGAATGAGAACAACCAGTATTTCTCCTTCATTTTACTGGTCCTTTCCACAGCCTAACATGCTTAACCACTGACTAGACAACCACAGGGACTGATTTATTCTCCACATATTGACCACTGATTATACTCTAGGTCCTGTTATAATAGGCATTAGAATTACTGGGTGAACAAGACAGATTGGGTTCCTGTTCTCTTGGACTTCTGTTGGAAATTAGGGGCTAAAGAAGACAATGATCAACCTCAGGAAATGATTGCACATTGTGTCAAGGACAGACATACTCATTCTACTGTGCTTTGCTTTATTGTGATTCACAGATATTGTATGTGTTTTGTTTTGTTTTTTTACAAATTGAAGGTTTATGGCAACCCTGATTTGAGCAAGTCTACTGGCACCATTTTTTCCAACAGCATTTACTTTGTGTCTCTGTGTCATGTTTTCATAATTCTCACGATATTTTTTAGCTTTTCATGTTTATTATATTATATTAATATATATAATATATATTATACTAGTATTACATTAATATATATTAAATATAATATATTTCATGATTCTTATATTTATTATGGTGATCTGTGTTCACTGATTACAGCTTGCTGAAAGCTTTGATGATAGTTAGCAGTTTTTTAACAATAAAGTATTTTCCAAGTAAGATATGTACTTTTTTTTTAGACATTAGGCCATTGAAACTTAATAGACTACAGTATAGTGTAAACATAACTTTCATATGCACCAGGAGACAGAAAAAATTCATTTGACTCCCTTGTAGTGATGTTTTCTTTATTTGGGTGTCTGGAACCAAACTAGCAACATCTCAGAGCTATGCCTGCAATACAAAGAAAACCAATCCAGTGCTTTGAAAGTAATGACGTGAGATGGGGGGACACTAACTTTATATATAGGCATTTCAGAGGAGCTGCCATTTCAGCTTAGAAAGAGACTCTGTAAAAGGAAGGTACGTATTTGCTTTATACTTTCAGATTTCCTGAGAACTTTACTTAGAGCAGAAGCAATCATATTACAGAATTTGCAATGGTATATTATTTAGCAATTTACAAAATGCATTCAAAATGTAGAATGTAAAAAACAAAAGTAAAATGTATAGACCCTTCAAATCAGCAATTCCAATTCTTCATAATTAGTAATGATTCTCCACCTTGATTGCATATTAGAATTACTTGGGGAGATTTTATTAAATACTCACGCCTGGGCTCACTTCCAGATTCTGATTTAACTAGGTCTAGTGGGGGGAGGGGCTGGGGAGCATGGGCAGTGGTATTTTTGAAAGCTCTCTACACGTTTTTAATGTGAAGCTAGATTTGGGAAACACTAACTGTAAATACTCACACCTATGAACCTGGAGTCTGAACAAGGATGGTACTACCGTATTGTTTCTAATAGGAAGTTCAGAACATGAATGCTTGTCAATAAATTTGGTTAAACTGACATGGTATGTGTGTTTTTTTCCTATACAATTCTATGGAATAATGAGGTTGGCCAAAATATTCTGATATGGAAAGATCTGTAAGACATGAAAATAACAAGTTGCAGAATATGATGTGTAGTTTGGTACCATATGTATAAATATACTCACAAAAATCTATGTAATTCTATATGCATGTATGATGCCTGTCTGTGTTGGCTACTGTTCAGATAGGTGAGAAAGGAGTTATGGAAACTTCAGAAAGATCCAACCTGACTGTAGATTCAGGGACAGTAGGGAAAGATTAGGAAAACTACCTCCTATTATGCCTCAAAGCATGATGTCAAGATTTAGGATATGAATTTGAAATGATATCACTACGTTTCCTAAAATGGTCATGGCTAAGTGTGTTGCAGTGGAAAGGTGATATCTGAAAATGGCTTGGGATCTGGAAAGAGAAGGTACAGATTCTCACTTTCACAGTCTCACTCATTGTTATGCTCTCCCTTTAATGCTCTCTCTTCCTCTCCTCGCTTTCTCAGTTGTGCCCAATTTGTGGATCTCTGGGATACATACTTTACACACACACACACACACACACACACTACAAGGACTTACAGACTCACTGACACACACACCCTACAAGGACACGCAGACTTACTGACACACACATACACACACACCCTGCAAGACACACAGACTCATCGGTATGCACATGGGTGTGCACACACATCTACATCTTTCCCTGGCAACCAAGTATAGCCCTGGAGAATTAGATCATGCTAAGAGCTTATTATTTATCAAAGGAGGTGAGTTTTGCATGCTTATAATTGTGATGTGAAAAATAGTAATATATGTAGATTCACAGCTTCCCCTGACCCCACAGCATTTGTCCTCTGATGAAAGAGAAAATCTTCTGAGCAGCTGCTGTGAGGAATGCAATTAAACAAAGAACTACACTTCTCGCTGCTCGCTGCTTGGGGGTTACTAGGAAGGAAGGTGAGAGCTTTGGGGAGCTCCCTGTAGGGGACAGAAGTGCTGGTGGAGAACCAAGATGGCAGGACAGGGTGGAGGTCTCCAGGGGTAAACCAAGAGATGGAGGACTTGGGCATTTTGAAGTGCTATAGAGTAAGAGATGACAGGAAATTATAATGAGCTGTAGTGGACTAAGTTCTTGGACTTGATGTTTTAGAGAGAGAGAGGTGAATAAAGTGTAAACTCCTCTTTGGGGGGAAATTCTTTATCTTTTATTTATTTATTTTAAAAGATTTTCTTTATTTATTTGACACAGAGAGAAAGAGAATGTCTTGGAGTACAAGCAGCGGGAGTGGCGGACGGAAAGAGAGGGAGAAGCAGACTCTCTGCTGACCAGGGAACCTGATGTCAGGCTCAATCCCGGGACTCTGGGATCATGACCTGAGCTGAAGGCAGACGCTTAACCGATTGAGCCACCTGGGCGCTCCTGGATTTCTTTAATCGTGACAACACTCAGTGTTGTGGCAGAGTTATGTTTGCTTCCCAGGGTTTATGATGAACAGATCATTTTGGACAATGACACATAATTGTCAGAGTTTTATCTGAATCCACAATGAAAAGCAAGATGATTTAAGAAAAGTGTGTCAAATGACAAGTGAATAACTGGCAACAACTTTTAATAGAATTTTTTTTATTTCTATTTCAATATCAGGGCTGCGAGCTGACTTGGAACTTCTATTTTTCAGGTATAGGATGTATCATTGCTGGACAGAGCCTATAGATTGGCTCTATGCTTCTATATTGGTGATAATGCAGTATACAGGGCCTGTTGTATGTGTTGCTATGTTTAGAGCAAGATGTTTTTATTAAAGAGGGATTACTTACTTTAGGTGTGGGATGGGTGAAAAAGTATCTTACTTATGTTTTTTGAAAAAGATATATATTAATGCAAATGTGTAGTAGAGTTCCCAAGTGTCTACTCATTGAATGCCAAGCGTTTAGTATACACTACACCTATCTTGGGTAGAGCCCTGCATACAGATCAGGAATACAATCAAATTAGGTTTTTATTTTATTTTATTTTATTTTATTTTTTTTTATTTTTTTAAAGAGAGGAAGAGGGGCCCCTGGGTGACTCAGTATGTTAAGTGTCCAACTCTTGATTTCAGTTCAGGTCGTGATCTTAGGGTTGTGAGATGGAGCCTTGCATCAGGCTCCACGCTGGGCACAGAGCCTGCCTAAGAATCTTTTTCTCCCTCTCCTTCTGCCTTTCCCCCCACCTCTGCTTATGCATGTACACTCTCTCTCTCTCTAAAAAAAAAAAAAAACAAACAAGAGAGAGGAAAAAATAGCATCTCTGGTCTTAGTGAACTTTTTTCTTCTTTTTTTTGTAGCTCAAATTTCTTTTTTCCCCCTTTTATAAGTTTAAATTAATTAACATACAATGTATTATTGGCTTCAGAGGTAGAGTGATTCATCAGTCTTATATAATACACAATGCTCATTATATCACGTGCCCTTCTGAATGTCCAGCACCCAGTTATCCCAAACCCCATCCCACCCCCTCGGGAGCCCTCAGTTTGTTTCCTCTGATTAAGAATCTCTTAAGGTTCGTCTCCCTCTCTGACTTCATCTTGTTTTCTCCTCCCTTCCCCTATGATCCTCTATTTTGTTTCTTAAATTACACATGTGAGTGAGATCATATGATAATTGTCTTTCTCTGACTGACTCATTTTGCTTAGCATAATTTCCTCTAGTTCCAGCCACATTGTTGCAAATGCAAGATTTCATTTTTTGATGGCTGAGTATTATTCCATTGTGAATATATACCACATCTTCTTTATTCTTTCATTTGCTGATGGACATCTAGGCTTTTTCCATAGTTTGGCTATTGTGGACATTGCTGCTATAAACATTGGGGTTCAGGTGCCCCTTTGGATCACTACATTTGTATCTTTGGGGTAAATAGCCAATGGTGCAATTGTTGGGTCATAGGGTAGTTCTATTTTCAACTTTTTGAGGAACCGCCATACTGTTTTTCAGAGTGGCTGCACCAGTTTTCATTCCCACCAATAGTGTAGGAAGTATCCCCTTTCTCCCCATCCTTACCAGCATGTGTTGTTTCCTGACTTGTTAATTTTAGCCATTCTGACTTGGGTGAAGTGGTATCTCATCATGGTTTTGATTTGTATTTCCTTGACACTGAGGGATGTTGAGCATTTTTTTCATGTGTCCTTTGTCCATTTGGATGACTCCTTTGGAGAAATGTGTGTTCATGTCTTCTGCCTGTTTCTTGATTGGATTATTTGTTCTTTGGGTGTCAAGTTTGGTGAGTTCTTTATAGATTTTGGATACTAGTCCTTTATCTGATAAGACATTTGCAAATACCTCCTCCATTTTGTCAGTTGTCTTTTGGTTTTGTTGACTGTTTCCTTCGCTGTGTAAAAACTTTTTATCTTGATGAAATTCCGATAGTTCACTTTTATTTTTGCCTTTGTTTCCCTTGCCTTTGGAGACGTGGCTAGCAAGAAGTTGCTGCTGCCGAGGTCACAGAGGTTGTTGCCTGTGTTCTCCTCGAGGATTTTGATGGATTCCTGTCTCACATTTAGGTCTTTCATTCATTTTGGTCTTTTCTTTCATCCATTTTGGTCTTTCATTCATTTCATTTAGGTCTTTCATTCATTTAGGTCTTTCATTCATTGAGAATGATATTTGCTATGGGCTTTTCATATATAGCTTTTATTTTCTTCTATTTTTGTGTATGGTGTAAGAAAATGGTCCAGTTTCATTCTTCTACATGTGGCTGTCCAATTTTTCCAACACCATTTGTTGACAAGACTGTCTTTTTTCCACTGGATATTCTTTCCTGCTTTGTCAAAGGTTAGTTGACCATAAAGTGGAGGGTACATTTCTGGGTTCTTTATTCTGTTCCATTGATCTATGTGTCTATTTTTGTGCCAGTACCATACTGTCTTGATGATGACAGCTTTGTAATAGAGCTTGAAGTCTGGCATTGTGATGCCACCAGCTTTGGTTTTCTTTTTCAACATTTCTTTGGCTATTTGGAGTCTTTCCTGGTTCCATACAAATTTTAGTATTATCTGTTCTAGCTCTGTGAAAATAGTTGATGGTATTTTGATAGGGATGGTATTGAACGTATAGATTGCTCTAGGTAGCAGAGACATTTTAACAATATTTGTTCTTCCAATCCATGAGTGTGGAACGTTTTTCCATTTCTTTGGAATATCTTTTATGAGTGTTCTATAGTTTTCTGAGCACAGATCCTTTGCCTTTTTGGTTAGTTTATTCCCAGGTATCTTATGGTTTTTGGTGCAATTATAAAAGGGATTGACTCCTTAATTTCTCGTTTTTCTGTTTCGTTGTTGGTATATAGAAATGCAACTGATTTCTGTGCATTGATTTTATATCCTGCCACGTTGCTGAATTGCTGTATGCATTCTAGAAATTTTGGGTAGAGTCTTCTGGGTTTTCCACATAGAGTGTCATGTCATCTGCAAAGAGTGGGAGTTTGACTTCTTTGCTGATTTGGATACATTTTTTTCTTTTTTGTTGTCTGATTGCTGAGGCTAGGACTTCTAGTATTATGCTGAACAACAGTGATGATAGGAGACATCCCTGTCATGTTCCTGACTTTAGAAGAAAGTCTCTCAGTTATTCCCCATTGAGAATGATATTTGCTGTGGGCTTTTCATACATGGCTTTAATGATATTGAGGTATGTTCCCTCTATCCCTAAACTGTGAAGAGTTTTAATCAAGAAAGGATGCTGGATTTTGTCAAATGTTTTTTCTGCATCTATTGAGAGGTTCAGGTGGTTTTTGTCCTTTCTTTTATTTATGTGATATGTCACATTAATTGGTTCGCAGATGTTGAAGCCCAGGAATAAATCCCACTCGGTCGTGGTGAATACTCCTTTTAATGCACTGTTGGGTCCTAGTGGTTAGTATCCTGGTGAACATTTTTGCATCCATGTTAATCAGGGACATTGGTCTGTAATTCTTTTTGTTGGGGTCTTTGTCTGATTTTGGCTTCAAGGTAAGGCTGGCTAATAGAAAGAGTTTGGAAGTTTTCCTTTCATTTCTGTTTTTTGACACAGCTTCAGAAGAATAGGTGTTTATTCTTCTTTAAATGTTTGTTTGAATTCCCCTGGGAAATCATCCCATCCTTGTTTGTTGGGAGATTTTTTGATTACTGCTTCAATTTCCTTGTTGGTTATGGGTCTGTTCAGGTTTTCTGTTTCTTCCTGGTTCAGTTTTGGTAGTTTATAGGTCCTTAGGAATGCATCCATTTCTTTCGGATTGCCTAATTTGCTGTCATATAGTTGCTCATAATAGGTTCTTATAATTATTTATATTTCTTTGGTTGTGATCTCTTGTCTTTTTGATAAGTCAGGCCAGGGGTTTATTTATTTATTTTTTTTTAAAAGATTTTTTATTTATTTATTTGACAGATGGAGATCGCAGAGAAGCAGGCAGAGAGAGGAGGAAGCAGGCTCCCTGCTGAGCAGAGAGCCCGATGCGGGGCTCGATCCCAGGACTCTGGGATCATGACCTGAGCTGAAGGCAGAGGCTTTAACCCACTGAGCCACCCAGGCGCCCCAGGCCAGGGGTTTATTAATCTAATTAATTCTTTCAAAGAACCAGCTCCTAGTTTCGCTGATCTGTTTTACTATGCTTTTGGTTTCTATTTCATTGATTTCTGCTCTAGTCTTTATCATTTCTCTTCTCCCGCTGGGTTTAGTCTTTATTTGCTGCTCTTTCCCCAACTCCTTTAGTTTTAAGGTTAGAATGTGTATTTGAGAACTTTCTTGTTTCTTGAAAAAGGCTTGTATTGCTTAGGATCACCTTTGCTGCATCCCAAAGGTTTGGAACAGTTATGTTTTCATTTTCATTTGTTTCCATGAATTTGTTTAATTCTTCTTCAATTTCTTGGCTGACCCATTCATTTTTTACTAAGATGCTTTTCATCCTCTATGTATTTGAATTCTTTCCAAATTTCCTCTTGTGATTGCATTCAAGTTTCAAAGCATTGTGGTCTGAAAATATGCAGGGAATGATCCTACTTTTTTAGTACTGGTTGAGACCTGATTTGTGACCCAGGATTTGATCTATTCTGGAGAATGTTCCATGTGCACTCAAAAAGAATGTGTATACTGCTGCTTTGGAATGGAATGCTCTGAATATATTTGTGAAGTCCAGTGTATCATTCAAAACCCTTGTTTTCTTTTTGATCTGCTTATGATCTGTTCATTGCAGTGAGGAGATTGTTAAAGTCCCCTACTATTATTGTGTTATTATCGATGTGTTTCTTTAATTTTGTTATTTATTGGCTTATGTAATTGGGGGCTTCCATGTTAGCGGCATAAATATTTACAATTGTTAGATCTTCTAGTAGGAGAGACTCTTTAACTATGATATATTGTCTTTCCTCACCTTTTATTACGATCTTTGGTTTAAAATATAATTTGTCTGATATGAGGATTCCTACCCCAGCTTTCTTTTGATGTCCGTTAATATGATAAATGGATTTCCACCCTCTCACTTTCAATTTGGTAATGTCTTTGGGTCTAAAATAAGTCTTTTACCAACAGCATATTGATGGGTCTTGCTTTTTTATCCAATCTGATACCATTTGTCTTTTAAGGGGTATTTAGCCCTGTTTTTCACCTCCAATTTTGCTCAAGTAACTGAATTTATTATGTGTGTTCCCTGCAGATATAATTTCTTAAAAACATAGACACTTGTTTTGTATTTCTCTGAATATTGGAACTAAGTCTTGTTGAATTAGAATGGAATTTGTTGCCATAACTCCCTTATACATTCCTGAAGAAAAGGGGTTGTTGATTAATTAAGTGTAGTAAACAATAATTGTGAAAATTTGAAGCTCTTCATATGAAATGTTTTTTCATTTGTAATAATCACTTTTCAGGATGTTACATTTAAAAAGTTTGTGTCAATTTCACTGATATATCTCTCTAGATAAAATAAGAATTAACTTAGATATGTGAAGAATGTGTGTGTGTGTGTGTGTGTAGATGGCAAGATATTAATAGTTATTTTTAGTGTAAAATTATAGATGAATTTCCTTTGCTTATTTATATTTCCTATTTTTCTTCTGTGATTGCAATTTACTTACATAATAAATAAACAATAAAATATTTTTTTACAATAAAATTATTTTAAAGCCAATGGTAAAGGTTAAATAGAAGTACAACATGCAGAGTTCACGTTAAAGCGTACTTGTTGAACTTACACTTAAGGTTTAGGACTTAGACTTAACTCCTGTCACACTTACACAGCTCAGTTCATGTCTGTGTGATAACTATGTGAAAACTTGCCAATGAGAGGCACTTGAAATAAGTGGGTTTCATATAATTCCATGCCAGAACAGCTACTTCTCTAGATTTTCATCCTTAGTTGACATATCCACTATGCCCAATAATTTGCCTACCAGAGCTAGGCTATAACCTACAATTTGTTTTCTTTCAGAGCTTTGTCTATAAATTACAATCCACATTTGGTAGATATACTCTATATAAAAACCATATCTTCTTATTGTTTTTTTCCACTTACCAAATAGAATAAAAAGTAGAATTCATGGGTCTGAATCTCTCAAGTCCTAAAAAATAAGATTTATTAAACCACACAGTATTCCAATCATAATTTACCGCATCAGGTATCAGAATGTTTTCGTGATTTATTCCAATAATGATTATGTAGTTCATAAAGTCCAATCTCAAAGCTAAAACAAGTGATGAATGGTTGAATTATTCCTCTATTTGACTATTGACTAGGGAAATTTGGTGAACTTTTGACTATGTGACCATTGACAATTAATTTAGCTTCACAGAGGCTTAAACACAAAATGAGAGAATAAATGGCATAAGATCTAACTTCTCATTTTACTACAAATTTCTATGCTTTTTGCTTTTTGAATAGCATTGTTATTAATGGCCATCTTTTGGTGGTTAATGTGTATTCTCTCCATCAATTCTTACAACAACTCTGGGGTAGGTGTTTAATTTCCATTTTTCAGGGGTGCCTGGGTGGCTCAGTTAGTAAAGCATTTGCCTTTGGCTCAGGCCACGATCCCAGGGTCCTGGAATCCAGCCCTGGTCTGGCTCCCTGCTTGGCAGGGGGGTGGGGGAAGGTGCCTGTCCCTCCCTCCCCCTCTGCCTCTTCTCCCCACCCTTGCTTTCTCTATTACTCATTTTCTCCCTCAAATAAATAAATAAAATCTTTTAAAGAAAGTAATTTCCATTTTACAGATTAAAAAACTCAGGAAGGTAGAAGTAATATGCTAATTACACACAATAAAAGTGTCAAAAAAACAAACAAACCCAGAAATAGAACCTGGTTTTGATGCAAGCTAAAACCCAAGCTCTTGACTATTGCTTCCTATTGGCCAGGGGTAGGATAATTACATGTGAAAAACTAGGTGTATTATGTCTCAGCTCTTCAGATATGATAGAATTAAATTTTAGCTTGTAAAAAAAGATTCAGTTGAAGATTATGTTTCAGAAGAAGAGAGGCTTTAAGATAGAAAAGGAGGTTGCAGTGCCGATGGCAGAGAGACCATGGGAATCCCAGGAACCACAAAGTGGAATAATGCATACAATAGTGATAGGATCATACTCTTGGATTTATTATTCAGAGAACAACTTAGATATATGACCATTTGCCAATGGAATTATTACCTATGAGACATGCAAGATGTATTCCTAATGGCAGCCAACAAGACTGGATTTGGTTTGGTTCCCACCTGCATCCCCAGTCTCCCCACACATCTCCTTTCCCTCTGCAGATCATGCTGTGGTCTCAGTGATGTTCCCTATGCAGGGCCTGTCATTGCTGTATCCTTTGAGTAGAAACCCTTTTCACACACCTTTCCATGTCATCTCCCAAGATCATTTAGATTTCAGTCCAAGAGTAACCTCTTCAGAAAGACCTTCCCCAATCACGCAATGACTGTCCCAGTCATTCTTGAGGTCAGCATTTGGATTTATTTTTTTCATGGTCTTAATAAGTTGTGTATTTTTACTTTTTTTTCCCAATACGTTTAGGAAGTGAGCTCCCTGAGAGGAGAGGAGAGGGATTCATCTGTCTTGTTCTATACTGAATCACAAGGTTACACACAGTAAACTTAAAACAATGATCTAGTTATTGAATGGATGAATAAATAAATGAAAGAATGTTACGTGTTTTGGTGTTGGCGAATTGGCCAATTATGTTGGCCCATAATTAATTGACCTAAGACAGTTTGGAACTCCAAAATTTGAGTTTGGAGTATGGCCATGAGTAGAGAATGGACTGCTAGAACCTGTTCTGAAAAGATGAAAGCTTTGGTGTTATTTACTCAAAGGAAGGAAACGCAATGGCTTAAAAGCAATTTTAATTATGTAAAGTGTCATAGTGAGAGAACAGTCATCAGCTATTCTTAATATGAGACTAATAGGGATGAGTGAAAATATTTCATCACAAATAAATAACTTACCAACTGGAAATTATGAGATACTCCAAAAGTGTTCTGAAATGTTGTAAACTGTTTCCTCTTAGGATAGATAGGTGTTTAAGTGCAAGCTTGCTAAGGGACTTGAAGTGGATAATAAAGATAATTTTTAAAATATTTACTTCTTTCATCACTAAGTTTTTAAGCAGTGTTATTTCTTTCACACTCAATAAATCCCATCCTTGTGTAAGTAGGAGACAGGTATTACTTTCCTCCTTCTGCTCTTAGAGTTGCCTTATTAGAGGTCATGCCACTTCCAGGGCAATCCAGGACCCATGCTTTGGAACCCTGTCTTCTGAGAGAGAAGATGAGCCATGTGGAAGTGAAGTCAGTGTGATTCTTTACATGGTTAGCATGCTGCTTCCCTTGGAGGGGCAGGGGTATAGGGTTTCTCAAGGAAGGACATTTATAGTGATTGAAATTGCTCAGAGCTTGCTTCATTGTGTAATTCTGATACTGTAGTATGTGATTCTGGCAAGAAGAGAGTATGAAAGGGACAGAAAATCCCAGACGGTGGCATGGAAGGGCATAGGGCATTGATGTTACCTCAAGAAAAGGGGTTGTGGCACCAAGAGAACACTCATGGGTTGGTCAGACTCTTGTTCAGGAATGCCTCTTGGTCATCTCCTGAGAAGGGCCAAGGGTAATGATTGTCCCCGTAGCCCACTATCATTCTGTGATTGAGAGTAGAGCTCCAGGAAGAAACTGGCAGAGGATGCCCTGGGAGTTGATATTTTTCTGGGAAAGAAAGTACAAAGTATCTTTTAGGACAAAAGCATTAAGAACAATTTCTAAATGGATGTGTACCTTAAAAGCTAGTAATTCCACTCCTAGGCATATACCCTACAAAAATGTCTGTGTATACCTAAAGGGATGTACCTAAACATCCTTAATAACATTATTCATAGCACAAAACTCGAAACAACTCCCATGTCCACCGACAGTGGAAAGGAAAAGTGAAGTGTGGTATATTCGTATGATAATATATTACATAGCAATAAGAATAGACAAAGTACAATATATATCATAAGATGGGTCCGCGTCATCCGGTATTGAGTTAAAGAACTCAGATCAAAAGATAATATGTACTCTATGATCCCATTCATATAAAGTTCAAAATCCGGTGAATCTGACTGATGGCATTACCCCCGAGAGGAGCGTGGGCTAGAGATGGAGAGTAAAGAAGCCAGTGTTTACACAAATATATTCATTTTGTGATATTTCATCAAGCTGTGTTCTTAGGATTTTTCACTCTTCCAAATGTATGTCATACTTTAATAAAAAATTCCATAAGGGACAGACGTAATACTATCCTCCAAACTAGAATGCATGACATTAAGTGGAATTGAAGCGTCAGAGGGCTGTTGTTTTAAGCTTGTTTTAGGAGCCTCGGATAGCATGAGCGTAGCTGTCTCCCAACTTTGAGGATGGGCAGCAACTGCAGGGACAGGAATAGCCCATGGCTGACGATGCATTTGTCTCTTCGAGTCCTGGTCAAGGTTTTCTAATTCAGGCTCAGGAGAGTATCCATGTCTCCGGGGAAGCCACACTGTGGCACGTTAGACATTCTCTAGGGACGAGCAGCCTTAGTCTGTGCATTTGGAGGAGTTCTAGAGGAGGGGACAGAACAAAGGGCACGCTTGTCCCGCTGTAAACCGGCACCGGGACTTAAAAAAAGGCAAGACACCTGTTCCCCTGTCATTATAAATCTCAGCCTGAGATTTCTAGCCTTTGAATTGCCCGATACATTCTTTTATTTCAAGTGATTGTGGGCTTTTCCGACATGGACAGAGCTGGGACCATTACAGCAGGGCAGAAAGCAAATGGGGTGGCAGCGGCCCTTTTCTCAGCTTGTAATGAACTATTTGTAGTCAAGACCAACAGCATGTATCGATTCTCATCAAGCGGGATTCTTTACAGAGTGAAAACATTGTCTACCCCGGAGGCGGGACCCATGGGACGTTCCTGCCATTCTCTTTCAAATGCACAGATTAAACTCCTCCTAAAATGTATCTTCTGACACTTCCAGACTGTATGCATGAAAATCCTCTCCGTGCCTTTTTGGCAGTTAGGATTCTTGCAGCTTGGATGTACCAGAGCCTGTGTCCTGGCTGGGAAAGTGAGTTTTGTTCCTTCCCTGGAAACCACAGAGGAAGAAGGCGATTGCTGTTTGTTGAAATAGGCTGCATATTTCACAAGTTCCATTTCAATAATCTTCTGGAGTCAAGAATGAATTTGGGATTGGAAAGGGCATTACGACAGGACTCTATAAATAGCATGAGGTCCCTCAACACCTCGCCAGCCAGCAGTGTGACAATGTGCTTTTAAGACTTTACATTGCAGTTTCTTTCTTCGGCAAACAGAGTTTGAAAGGTCGTACACAGAGACAGAATTTTAAGTCTGGACACTGAGGACACTGGGTCTTTAAACTCCAAAGCAGTCACACAATCCCCTGAGAAGTGCCAGAAACTTTCCAAGTAAACTTTATTGTCTGGAATAGTTGTTAAATCCAATATGCTTGAGGTGTTTCCTACAATGTAGTTTTTTGAGATGTATTCATATTTTTGTATGTTTTCCCAGCTTCAAGACTAGACTCTGCCGTTGTGTGTCTGTAAAGAAAACCCATGGTGCCGCACATTGATATTACAAGTCTAGAAATCCAAGGTATCTTTTTACAAAGATTTTATTTATTTTATTTTTGCAGAGAGGGTCAGATGGAGAAGCAGACTCCCCGCTGAGCAGGGAGCCTGAGAGACCTTTGGTTGGAACTGGGAGGAATGAGGAACCAGCAGGTCCGGAGTGCTCGAGTTTGATGTTTGGTTTGAACTCGTTTCCTTTTTTTAAAAGATTTTATTTATTTATTTATTTGATAGGGAAAGACAGCGTAAGCAGGGAGAGCAGGAGAGGGAGAAGCAGACTCCCTGCTGAGCAGGGAACCCGGCTTGAGTCTTGATCCCAAGACCCTGGAATCATGACCTGAGCCAAAGGCAGACACTTCACCAACTGAGCCACAGAGGTGTCCCTGAACTCATTTCTTCTATCAAATTGTAAATATTTCTTTAAGGAAGGAGAACGACTCTCTGAATTAGGCCTTGTACGTGAATGAATTTTTTTTTTTAAAGATTTTATTTATTCATTTGACAGACAGAGACCACAAGTAGGCAGAAGAGGCAGGCAGATAGAGCGGAAGGGAAGCAGGCTCCCTGCTGAGCAGAGAGCCCGACTCGGGGCTCGATCCTAGGACCCTGAGATCATGACCTGAGCCGAAGGCAGAGGCTTCAACCCACTGAGCCACCCAGGTGCCCCAGAGTGAAATTATTTTTATGGTCTCCTCACAATGATGTGTTTTTCCTAGAATTTTGAAAACACATGGATGAACACCTGTCTCATCTCATGCTACTCTCCTCCTCACACATTGGATTCTCTTAATTCTGGCCTTCCTCAGTCCGTTCATTCCATCTTTGCACTTCAGGACCTTTGGATACACTGTTTTCTCTCCCTGGATCGCCCTTCCCACCTTTCTTTCAATGATGGTTTTCTTTCTGTCCTTCAAATCTTAGCTTAGATGTCATCTCCTTGAAGAGGCCTGACCTATCATACTCCCCACAACATATTGCAATACTTCATTTACTGGACTCAGGGCATCTATAAGAATTTGAATTACTTATTTACTTGATTGTTGTCCCCCTTGGTTATTACAATGTAAATTCCATGAGGTAGCATTCATAGCTCTCTTGTTTACTGTTGAAGTTATCTAACTTAGCACAGTATCTGACATACAGTATGTTCAGTAAATATTTGTTGAATAAGTGAATGAATGCACTCACTTATGCTGCTATATTTTTCTTTTTGCTATAGTAGGTTTTTTCCTAGGGATGGTGTCTTGGATGTCTCCTACTCCCATCCTGGCAGGGGAATGGTTTTAATTCTTTCAATAAAAATAAATAAATAAACAATTATTTATTAAGTTTTGGAGAAAGGAAGAAAGAGAGCTGCTCTCATTTCCTCTTTCCAACCCTGTATTTGTTATCTATTGCTGCATAACGAATTATCTCAAAACTTAACAACCTAAAACAACAATAAATATTTACCTATTTCATACAGTTTCTATGGGTCAGGAACTTAGGACCCGCTTAAATGCATGATCGCGGCTCAGGGACTCTCATGGGGTCTGTGACGTCAGCCGAGCTGCAGTCACCTGCACACTCGGCTGGGGCTGGAGACTCCATTTCCAACGCGCTCCGCTCACCTGGCCGGCTCGTCGAGGCTGGATCTTGACAGGTGGGCTCAGTCGCTTGCCAGGTGGGTCTCTCTGTATGGCCGTTGGAAGGTCTTCACAAAATGGCTGGTGACCTCCTTTAGAGCAAGTGATCCAAGAGAACAAACTTAAGCCAGCCCTGGGAGTCACACATGTTTCTTCTCAATGCACCATTCGTTATTCATGTCAGCCCATTCGCTGTGGGGGCGGACTTCGTAAAGGTGTGACTAGCAGGAGGCGAGAATCACCGGAGGTCATTTAGAGGCTGCCTTTCACAAGCGGCTTCATGGTTGTGTCCTTTGGTTTCTGGGGGTTTTCATCCTGTTTCTTTTCCTCCGTCAGCTAATAAGCACATCGGCCCTCTAATAAAGAGATCTCCCAGGACACAGAGACACCACAGTAGATACCTGCATGCCAGAAAACAATACTGTCTGTGCTTCTCAATATCAATTTCTGTATCCACAGGGATCTCCTCAGGCCTCTCCCTGTGCCTGCATAAACAACAATTCGTAAAAGATTCTCCACAAATAATTTTTTTGGAATGAGGATGAAAAAGCAAACAAAGGGATCAATTTTCTCCCTCGCGAACCTGAGGGCTGGTTTTGTGCTGTGACTTAGGTATACAATTGCCGGTCTTCAGAAATACACATAAATTTTAATCAAAAAGAATTAAACATGCCATTAACTTTTAACTTTCATCGTCTGAGTAGATGCCTATCAGACTCGAAACCCACTCAACACAAACCAGACTTTCACTCATGGGTGGTTTTATTCCTTTCTTTTTCTCTGAGTTAAAAAAAAAAAAAAAAAAAAAAAGGAAAAGCATTTGCGTTTGGTGGAGTTTATTCCAATCATTAAATTTAATGCCCAATACACAGAGTGGGTATTTCTAATCCTGTACCTACTTGCCTTAGTCATAATTCATCACCAAAAGCTGTTCTATAAATGTTATCCTTATGGCCACGGCTACTTTAAATTAATATCCTACTTATTTGTAAAATGCTTTTGGGTTTTTTAAAATATCCACACTCCAGCCTTTCCTTAAAAGGTTCAGAGAATGTAAGATCTAAATTTAGCAGTGGAGCATCAGTGACTTTTTAATTTCATGAGAATACCATTCATTATGATTCTCATATAAGTGATCTGATAGGATTTACTAAAGAGAATTTCCCATTTAGTATTTCACTTATGAGATAACCACTTTGTAGATCAATTTACCAATATCTAGCGGAGTTGGAATTGTATATATCCTACGGCCTAGTAATTCCAGTCCTGGGTACCTATATTAGAAATACTCCACCACATAGCATGAAAATGTGCACCGAGCATTGGTAAAGTGAACAATTTAGAAAGTGGAAAAGGTAAAAACACAAATGGATGACAACACAAACCATTACAAATATGAGATACTGATATAATGCATCCAATGGAATATTCTCTAGAAGCAAAAATGAATAAAATAGTACATATATCAACATAGATGAGTCTCACAAACATTACAGAGAAAGATAAAAAGCAAGTTGTAGAAGCTATACATAGCATATGATTCCATTTGTATGGCTTAAATGTGCAAAACAGTATTACATATTTTTTATGGCCTTAACAGAATAAAAGTATGATATTAATGAAAGTGACAAACCCCCAAATTTAAGATAGAAATTTTCTTTGTGAGAAGGAGAGAGGTTGAATTGGGTCTGGAGTAGGTAGATAAAGGGATATAATTATAGTTGTAATGTGTTATTTCTTGTGTGAGATGATGAATGTATGAGTTTTATTATTTATACTGTATAGAATATCTCATAATTAAAAATCCAATGAAGTGCTAAAATCTTCTGAGAACTATAAGCTTGGTTACTTGATGGTAAAAACCAGGATAGAGTTCTAACAATGCTCAACTTGTGTGCAAACAACGTTTTATATTTTTTACTGGAGTTTCTATATTTTTTTATATAGACCTCTGCTGCTTCCAAAGTTGACTTCACCTTTTATCCAGGTGGTTATTTTGTATAAAATCAAATGTACTCCTCCATCACTTTCATATCTAAAAGTGATTTGATTCCATTAGGTCATTTGTGTTTGGCCTGGTGTATCTTGTTCATCTGTAATGTTTGATTTAGGTATATAATTTTGGCTTTTGAAAATAAAGACACTAAGAAATAAATCTAGGTTCATAAAAGGGAGAATTAGACTTTTAAGGATTTCTGAACTGCTTCCGCCACATATTCTAAATAATCTTTAAAATATAGCATTCAATTATTTGCTCTCCTGCTCTTTCAGTTACATTTTTAGTGTTGCAAGAGAGTTCAGAAAAAGGAATAGAGGCAGACGTGAAAGAAGGGTGACTGAAAGTGACTAGCTTCTTTCTGTATGTGTCGTTGCTACACCCTTATCCCTAGCCAAGTGCTTAGGAGGTTTGCACATTACATTCTATAAATGCTTTGGAATGTCTCTTGTAGAGTTTCTGAGGATCTACCCTCCGTTCGAGAAATACAGGTCTTGAAGCTTGGCATTTGCTAGCATGGAGTGGCTGTACCACTCTAAGTTCCAATAATTATATCTAAATATCTGTGATCTTTAGAAAATGACAGCCCAATAGACACAGAGTGAAATTTCCAGCATCCTAGCCATCAGAAATATAGCAAACAAACACACACCTAGGGAATAAGGAAAACTAAATCCCAGATGCAAAGACATAGTTGTCCCAAGTTTCATTAAATCTTTGGTTCTCAACCTTGGCTGCTCATTGGAATCCCTTGAGGAGTTGTGAAAAACAAACAAACACCTCAAACAAACAAACAAAAAAAAAACCCGCTGATGCTTAGTCTCCTTCCCAGAGATTCTGATTTATGTGGTGTGGATGCAGCCTGAGCATCAGGATTTTAAAGAAACGTCCGGGTGATTCTAATGTCCAGTGACATTTATAAACCACTGCCTTCAATGGTTTATTAATTTTTTTCTGTAGGACAAAACCTGAAAGTGTGATTCAAAATTTACTGAGTCCTAATTAATGCATGTACGGTCCTAACCGCTGTTGAATCAGTTTGTGCAGATGAA
The DNA here is from genome assembly GCF_963455335.1 of Martes martes. Taxonomy (NCBI): domain Eukaryota; kingdom Metazoa; phylum Chordata; class Mammalia; order Carnivora; family Mustelidae; genus Martes; species Martes martes. The sequence goes on along the minus strand of NC_137890.1, from coordinate 175,273,519 downwards.
AGGTAACTAGTAAAAGACTCATTCTATCCAAAGCCCGGCCTGATGCAGAGCCCGCAGCCAGGATGAAGGGAGGAGGAGTCACGTCCCTTCTTCCCTCTCACGCGAGTGGAAGCAGAATACCAGCTCATGGTGATCCTGGATGTTAAGCATCCGAGAAATGGTGTCATGGGTCCTGAGCGGTGCTTTGGACATCGTGAACACCTGATACATATTCATGAAGAGAAACGGATGAATAAATGAATAAAAGAAGGCAAGCGTGAGGGAACACTCCGCGCATGCGTGGGAGAACTGCCATCGCCCAGCAAGTCTCTAACACTTCCGAAAGGAAGGGGTTCAAAGTTCCGTGTCTCTCTTCTATTTATTCCCCTGGCATTTTCTGTAGGAAGGAGCGACGTCTCGGTAATGTTGATCCTCCCTGATCCTACCCGGGAGTGGAGACGGCCGCTCATCTCCGCTCGGGTTTGCGCCCGCTCGTCGTCGAGCTCCCTCCCAGCAGCTGGAAAAGGAAAGCTCTGTCTCCGCAGCTGTCCCAAGATCAAGAGGTTCCCCAAATAAAATTACACATGAACATTCAAGGACATTTCAAGTGGAGATATGTTTCCTTTTTTTTATGTTTTATTTTTTTTTTACTTCCCCCGCAGTACCTTAAGTATCGAAAAGAACCGTTGATGAATGACCGTTCTGGGGCAATTTTTAATTTCCTGCCCAGCTCGGGAAGCACGTTCCGTCTCCCGGCCCCAGGCCTGCGCCTCTGCCCTCTGCCCTGAACCGCTGTCAGCTCCTTCGCGGAGGATGCCGGAGAGAGACAGCCGCCAGCTCCCTTCCATCAGTGCTGTTAACCGGGCTTCGTCTCGGGATATTTACCCCACTTAAGGTGGAATTAAGTTCTCCTTAACCTTCCCAGGGGAGGCAGGGAGATACTGAAGTGCCTGCTCCCCTCATCCCTTTGCTAAATCAATACCGCACTTCCCTGGCTGCCACTTGACTCCTTCTGTGCCGCGTGCAGGACTTTTTCCCAGCTAACAGTAAAGAGCACCGGACCCAAAAATGAAGCGCTTACGTATGTCAGGCTAACGTCGACGGGGGGGGGGGGGGGGGAAGTGGGAAATAATTCTGGTTTTGCCTTTTATGAGACCTGGAGTCATGATCCAAGGTTGCTGTTTCTTTTAGGTCTCTAAGACAGAAGGGAAGAAAGGCAGGGGACGCGTTTGGTGTTTCGTTTTAAAAATAGAATTACTGCCACTTAATTATTTTAGGAAAAGTCTTAATTTATATTCTAAGCAAAAGAAACATTTTTGACGTGAAAACAAAAATGGGCAAAAGATTCAATGACAGACGTCCTTGGGGTAATTTTTTAAAAATTATTATTTTCTCCTTCATAAATTAACAACGCTCATTGTAAAACATTTAAATACTGAAGAATTCCATAGTTTAGAAAAGGTAAGTTTTCCGTAATTTTAATCCCAGCAATAATAGTTTAGCACATATTTTTTGAATTTTTTTCTATATATGACCTAACATATATAATAATAGTGGCATTTAAAAAATAAAATCGTATTTTATATATTGCTCTGCAGCTTTATTTTTGTTCACAAAACATACTTCATATCTTTTCTTCTACCCTGGAGTGTGTCGTATTGCTCATTCTGGGTCACTTAATACAAAAAAATGTGTGTCAAATTTTCATGTGTCAGTTGGATTCCAAACCTCAGGCAATTGCCTGAGAAAGGATTTTGTTACATGACTGTTCATTTGCATTCATAGAAATAGTAGCCTAGTTCCATTTGGAAAGGCAACACAAGCATTTACTGAACACATACCATATGCTGTGTTATAGGGGTGATGTAAACATGAATAAAGTATGTTTCAGCCCACAATCTAGTGCAGGTGACAGGCAGGGGGAGTAATTATAGTCTAAGGCCACGAAATTTAGGTTCCACAACAGTGATCTAAGTGAACTTGCTCGGTCGAATAGAAGACGGAGAGACTAATTCTGACCTGGGAGAATGAGTGACACATTGAGAAAGACGTGCATTGTGCATTAGACCTCAAAGATAGATAGGGTTGGATTTTGACGAGTGAAGAGGGAGAAATCATTTGCACACAGCTCAGTTACAGAACATAGCATGCTGTGTTGTGATTGTTTGCTTGTGTGGTTTGTAAATGTCTTCCACAAAAAAACTGAGCTCTTTTGGAACAAGAAATCATTTCTTATTCATCTTTATAGACCCAAAGCCAGGTAAAGGGACTGTTCTAGTAAGCATTTAATAATTGTTCAATTGGTCTTTTAAAGTTACGTACTGAGTAACTACTGTGAGCCCGGTAGATGCTCACACGTGCTGTATCCAGTTACTCTTGTAAGATAAATATTATCCTCCCTTAAGAACTGAGGAAATGGATCTCTGCGTTTGGCTTGGAGTCACCCAGGTAGAGACCTGCAGTTCAAATGCAACTCTGTTAGACAACCAAGTCCTGGTTTTTTTTTCTTTCTCTCTTTGTTTCTTCTTTGCTATCCCAGGTTACTTCGTGAGAGAAATTGCTTAGAGTGAATTTCTGAGTTAGGAGAGTACCTTTATGTTAGGATACATTGATAGTAGAAAATTATTTATTTATCTGAAATACAACCTCAACTGAGAGTTCTGCATTTTTATTTGCTGAATCTTGCAACCCTACTCACGTAGAGTGTAGGCTTCTACAGTTAGTCCAGCTGATTATCTTCTTTTCCTTCCTCTGACTTTCCAGATGCAGCCTCTACCCAGTTACTTGCGCCAATAAGTGCCATGATTCAATGTGCAGGGTTATTTTGGAGATTTAAAGGAAGGTGATTTTTTAAAAACATAACCACATGGAGGGGTGCCTGGATGGCTCAGTGGGTTGGGCCTCTGCCTTTGGCTCGGGTCATGATCTCAGGGTCCTGGGATTGAGCCCCGAGTCGGGCTCTCTGCTCGGTGGGGAGCCTGCTTCCCCCTGTCTCTCTGCCTGCCTCTCTGCCTGCTTGTGATCTCTCTCTCCCTCTGTCAAATGAATAAATAAAACCTTTAAAAATTTAAAAAAAAAAAACATAGCCACATGGAATATAAATTCTCTCTCAGGAAATTTTGTTCAGATAAGACCCATCCTGAACTTTGAGTCAACCTCGTGCTTCAAACAGCTAATGTGGAGCACACCTAAAAGGGATCCCAGTTGCTTTCTTGCTGTACTTGTAATGAAAGTTTTTATTCCTTTTTTACCTATAAAATTATAAAGTATTTCATGCATGTAAAAATATAGAGGTTCATAATAAACTATATACTTCTTCACATTATACATTCAGCATTGTGTTTGAGATTTATTCATATTAGTACATGCTACTCTGTTCATTTCTCATGACTATATAATTTGTGCAAATACACCATAATTTGTTTACCTATTCTCCTGTTGATACTGAAATTATTTTTCCTGTATACATGTCCTTACATACCTGTAAGAGTTTCTTTAAGGTATCTAGAACAGACTTGCTAGTCCATAGGGTACAGGCATCTTCAACTTTGCTAGATATTGTTGGATTGGTCTTCAAAGATGGACCTCAGTTGTACATTCTTGTCATCGATGAGAGTTCTTGATGTTGTAATTTCTCACCCCAAACTGAAAAAGTCAGGCTTTGGAAATGTATGTCAATCTAAATGGGTCATAAATAAGTATCTTCTAATTTTAATTAGCATTTTAATTATTAATGAAGTTGAGCGTTGCTAGTAATATGCTTATGGGCCATTCAGATTTACCATTTATGAATTGTCTGTATGTAGCCTTTGTCCATTTTATGACTGGGTTTTTTGTCTTTTTCTGATTTTTTGTCAGAGCTCCTTATGTATTCTGAATATAAATAATTTTTATATGGCTTGTAAATATCTTCTCTAAATCTCTAAATTCATATCTTTTCATTTACGGGTTGTCATACCTGAGTTTTTAATTTTAAAGTTGTCAAATTTACCAATCTTTTCTTTTATGGTTTGTATTTTTTGTTTAAGAAATTATTTTTAAGAAATTTTCCCAAATCCAAGTTCTTTAAGATATTTTCTTGTCTTTTCTTCTATATTTCTGTAATTTTTAGTATGATATGAAATAGGGATAATTTTTTACAGATTAGTAATAAAATGGCTCAAGACTAGATATTGAACAGTGAATTTTTTCCCCTACCGATTTGAAATAACACTGCTAAGAAATGATATGTGTCCATATATCTGAGAATCTGCTTCTTGAATTTCTGCTGTGCTCCTTTGGTCTATTTCTCTGTGCCTCTAATAAAATCTCAACAATTTTATAAAAACCATGCTATATAGAAGGATAATTTTTTCCGGGGATGTCATTTTGGAGAAACATCATATTCAAGTGTCTTGATGGTTATCATTAAATTAAAAAACATTTAGTACTAAATGTGTGATCCATAGAACAGACCAAGCACCTCCTCATTCCCTCTAGTTTCCTCCTTTATGTATTGTAAGAAGGAAATTAGACTCTCAGCTATAAGATCTCTTTCTGTAAATTCAAGCTTTGCCAAGAGTACCTAACATGCTTGAAGGTCATTGCTGATGAACAACTTGGAATCAAGCTATTAATATTCACAGAACATGCCTATGCTAAGTGACATGATTGTAAAATATTCTAAAAGCCAACCTTGTAGTACTTTCTGGTAGTGTTAAGTGTTTCCAATAAAACCACATTAAAGATGGGAGATTAGTATCACTAGTAACAACTTTGCATATTTCATCCCTATAATTTTATCAAAAATGAAACTAATGTACATAAACCTTTCTGTCTTTGAGAATCAATCACATTTACTTCATTTAATTTTTTCCTTTTTTACTAGTTACTTTGAAGTTTTACACCTATTGCTGGATAAATTTAAGGATAATTACAAATATATTTCTTATGAACTTCAACAATTAAGCAGTTTCTACTGGCTTCTCCTTAAGAAAGCTGAACATTTAAGTACACATTTACCTTCTCCCTCTCATTTCCTCGAATTTGTTCATATAATCTGGAATTTTGGATTCAGACTATTAGGTCTTTCATTATGTATCTTCCTCAAAAAACATTTCTTAACATTAGCAATAATTATTTGCGTAATTTTCAACTTTGTTTTAAATTTTACATTTCCTCTTCCTCAAGTTCTTTATTCTGATTTGGATGGCTCACATCTATGAATGAAAATTTAAAAACAAGGTTTCTAGCAATTTCACCTCACCATATAGCCTATGCACATGGGTTGTTCGAAGTTCCTGGATCCCCTTTCAATAATGATACTCCTGTATCGTTGTGGAGATTCAGACAAGATTGGGTTTCTCTTTTTTTTTTTTTTTTTAATTTTATTTATTTATTTGACAGAGAGATCACAAGTAGGCAGAGAGAGAGGGGGGAAGCAGGTTCCCTGCCAAGCAGAGAGCCCGATGCAGGGCTTGATCCCAGGACCCTGAGATCATGACCTGAGACGAAGGCAGATGCTTAACCCACTGAGTCACCCAGGTGCCCCAAGATTGGGTTTCTTCTCACAGTTATTGTTCTATCCCTTTCTCATTTCCATTTCATCTTCTGAATGAAAGGATTCTCCTGGGAATGGAAGAACAAGAGAGAATCTATTTTGTCTTCTAGTTGGCTTTCCGTATGCCTTGCTTCTGGCGTTGCTTCCCTCTCACTTTTCTTTTCTTTTCTTTTTTATTTTTTTTAGCTGCAGAATTTGCTCAGATTGTGAAGGTTTGGGCATGACTCAGTTTCCCTCAGAGGTAGTAAGCGTCATTCATATACTCAGGAAATGCCTTAAGCTGTCATCAAACTGAATTCTGGGTGTTTGACTTGGATAGACCCAGCGGTAGTGCTTAATAAATATTTGTTGAATAAATAATGTGTGAGTTCCAATTAAAGTAGGGGCAGAAAGCTGTACTATCCTGGGTTTTCCTACACAGAGAAAATGCTGGCTCATAAGAAATGCCTCAATTCATCTTTGCCACTTCCCTTGTTGATAGGTTTCTAAGGAAAAATTATTCATGTTTCCTTAATTAATTTTACAATGATTCTATACCCCAAAATTGGATGATTTTTTATGGAAATGAATTTTATTTAGTAAAATGTTGCTAATCAATGTAGATAACATATAATAAGAATCAATATGCACCTGTCATCATCAAATATTTCTAAAATACCCAGAAAGTGCTTTTAATTACTAAATTTAATGACAAGTGTTTGCAAAATTCTCTTTGAAAGCATTAGTACTTAGTGTGTAGCATGGACTCTCTGGGCAGGCACATTCTCTTTCCAACTGGAGATTTTGAGGCAGTGCAAAGCTCTCTTTCAAACATAGTGCCATTGCACTTAATTGAAGGCTATTGGAGAATACAATGGGGCTTAAAGTGGTATTTGTATAATTAGTTCTAAATGCATCTTGTTGATTGTGTGAGAGATTCAAAGGGAAAAGGAACAAGGCTTCAGCTATGGTATTAAAACGAACGCCAGCAGAATATTTCTGAACTCTCTTTCTGAACCTATTCTCTGTTCTCAGAGATCATGTGGACAATATTCTTTTTTCCTAAGCAGCGCAGAATAAAATGAATGAAGGGAACAGTCCAAGAAAATGATTCTGGGGCATGCTCAGCACAATGACATCTGGGATCAGGAAGACTTTTCTACTAGAAATCTAGATGACTCGACAATATAGTGCTTTATCTCTTAAGTACACTTGAGTGTGGAGGCTATTAACGCATGATTAGAGCGGTATCTTCTGGAAGCTGATATTACCCATCTCATCATTGTTTTAACAAATACAATGGTGCTATAATCGCAGCATTTGTATCATTTTGTACTTGAGATTCATCAGCAGTTATACCAACTTATATTTTTCCTTTCTGCTTTGTCATAACTCTTGCTCAAATTTTAAATGACAAGAATGATTAATCATTGACAGGAATGAGTGTCACTAGTGTCTAAAGTGTGTGTGGTGCAACACCGGATTATAGGTGCAGACTTGGATTTGACAACCTCTGTGTGGCCCTCCTTGCTAGAATTCTGAAGAATTTTCCAGACATATATAAAACTTCCTACACTCCAGACATCTGATTCTGAACCCCTCCTGACCTTTTATCTTACTTTCCATTCTCAAATCAACGTGAATTTTGGTGCCTTGTTTTTCTCTTTTACCTTAAGGTCTAGATTTAATGCAGCTGGAAAGAGCCTGCGCCTCTTTCTCTTTTGCGAAGGTCCTTATGAGGCTCCCAAGCTTATTTTTAATTTCTAAAGAAAGAGGTAAGGAAAAGTACAGAAAAAAAACAGAGAAGCATCCTTAATTCCCTCCGAAAGCACCGGCCTGACCCTCTGTTTCCCTTCATCTGGTTCCATTCAGATTCTGTCTGACATCCGAAAGGGAGTGGGAAATATGTCTGTGTCCCATTTACTACACCAAGCGGCTGCAAGGGGGAGAGGGGAGGATTGTAGAGAGAACACCATGTAAGGGAGAATTCTGGGAGGAACAGAGTTCTAGAAAGTATTTGCCCTAGTCCCTTTCCACTCTATCTTTATGACCTAGCACACACAGTTCATGTGTGTCTCTTAAGACTCCATTTTGCCCAAGGCTTGTAACTCTGAGCTTCTGCTCCTTGAGAAAAATGCAGGAGAGTGGACAGGACAGTGGGAGGTCAGTGTTGACCCTTCGAGCGTCACCTTTATTGCTGTTTCAAGGGTCCATGCTGAGTATTTGAATATGTAATGCAGAACACGTATCAAGTATATTGTCTGTAATTTAACTTAACAATGAGGTTCTCCTTATTTATTATTATTTTTTAAGTAGGCTCCATGCCCAGTGTGGGTCCCAGTGTGGAGCTTGAATTCATGGCCCTGAGATTGAGACCTGAGCTAAGATCAGGAGGTGGATGATTAACCAACGGAGCCACCCGAACGCTGCTGTAATTTAATGCTAAATACTCGAATACTTGAAAACATGAGTATGATGTATATGTATATGTTTTAATGTAGCATAGACTCAAGGAGCAGGCGCACATCACTGTTCTTCAGTGTTTGAAAGACCCTCTTCTGGAGTTTGTACTCCAGAGATGACAAGCACGTCAAATGAAGCTCTCGGAACCTACATTAGAGAGTTCCTTACCCAGCATGAGGGAAGTTAGAAATGCTTCCGTGTTGAATTGAGTGGGGCTGAAGATGTACGGTCTGTCTAGAAATACAGAACAGGTGCCTCTACAAAAGGATTTATAAATATGGGGAAATCAAAAACACCCTTTGAAAGGTGTTCTACTGGGCGCCTGTGTGGCTCAGTTGGTTGAGCGACTGCCTTCGGCTCAGGTCATGATCCCGGACTTACAGGATCAAGTCCCGCGTCAGGCTCCCAGCTCCTTGGGGAGTCTGCTTCTCCGTCTGACCTTCTCCTCTCTCATGCTCTCTCTCACTCATTCTCTCTCAAATAAATAAATAAAATCTTTAAAAAAAGAAAGAAAGAAAGAAAGAAAGAAAGAAAGAAAGAAAGAAAGGTGTTCTATTCCCAGGACTCATTTGTTTCTGGTCCCCACAACTTAACCAGGAATTCAGCGGGTTTCCCTGACCAGAAAGCTGATGATCCTGCCATTAGAGCACCGTCGTCTCTGCCCCAGGTCACCGTTTTGTGTAAGGTGCTTGTTCCGGTGCCTGATGGACCACGAGCTGGACTTCACAGAGCCTCCCAGAATAGGCTGTATGCCTGGATAGATGCTTTTGTGACTGCTGGTCACGTTTGTCTGTATAAATGACAGAACTCTATCTTCGGATTTCCTTTTCTAGATAATATGCCAACGTGGCAGCCAGGTTACAAGGAGATATGGCTCTTATTGTTAGAGGCTACTAATACCTGCCAAAAGGGTCGAATGACTGTGAAGATCAAATTGGCTTGGGTCACTTTGCAATACCAAAAAGAATGTTGATAAAAATAAGGCTCAACAAACACTGCCTTTTTTCGATGGCACGGCTGTAACTAATTTTCCAAACTGAGACACTTTTGGTAGTGAAAAGGGCATGATTAATAATTTAGCCGGATACAGGGGTGGGGGTGGGGCGCCTGGCTGGCTCTGTCGTGAAGCGCCTGGCTTCGACTCAGGTTGTGATCCCAGGGTCCTGGGATCGAGCCCCACATCAGGCTCCCTGCTCCGCGGGAAACCTGCTTCTCCCTCTCCCACTCTTGTGTTCCTACTTCTCTCTCTCTCTCCGTCAAATAAATGAGTAAAATATTTTTTAAAAATTAAGCCAGATACAAGACGCATATATCAGGACACTCCCAACATGTGTGTTCATCCAACTTCTTGAGACCCGATACACCTGCCACTGTGCTAAGTCCTAAGGATGAAAACTGAATGTGTTTGCCTTTATAGTGGACAGGGGCTGGTGAGAGTCCTGGGTGAAAATGACCAGCAGAGTGTAATTCCTATATCCACTGCATTCACCTTCAAAATTCCCATTTTCTCTACTAGATAGTTTAGTATCTAAATAGAAGAGCTGAGAAGCGCTGTTTTCCTGGGGCCTGCCCCATTTTCATCCCAACGAAGTCTTTATTAATCTTTGAAATCTGTGTTCCAATTCATTTAAAAATATTAACTTCATTAATAAACAGCAACAAGACTTAGAATCTAGAGTTTCTAAAACAAATCCATTTCTTCAGTAATTAAAAAGGGAGAAGATAGGTTTGTAATAAGAAAAGTTGGTTTCCTAATTTTCTTTTTTATTGAGGTGTAACTTATATAAAGTACAAAACGAATTTTTGCTACCACTTTAATCAAGATAGAAAACACCCTCCACAGCGCAGAAGGTCACCTTATGCCTTCTTGGGAAGCCATTTTTGAAGATTTCCAGGTTGAATTCAAAGGCTCAGGAAACTGCTCTAGCAGCAGGGATTGGTGATTTCTTGCTAGGACTCCAAGGAAAGTGAGAACATTAGTGGGGGTAAAGGAGCAAACTGCAAGGTAGTAGGATAATACCATATAAAAGAACAAGCCCAGCCCAGCTATCCTTCTTCCTCCTTTCTTCCAGAGGTGATAAATAACCGGTTACATCTGTAACACCCAGCTGTCAAAAAAAAAAAAAAAAAAAAAGTATAATTTACCGAGTACTTACTTAGGTGCCTGGGAGTCAGGTGTCTTGCTAGATCTTTTTTTTTTTTTTTTTTTTTTTTTTTTCCTGTTCTTTACGTATGTTATCCTATGGAACCCTCACAACCACTCTGTAATAAGTGCAGAGCAGGATCACGGGCTCCATTTTACCCTTGGGGAATCGAAAGTCCCAGAAAGTCCCAGTAACTTGCCCCAAGTCACACAATTTATAAGCATAAGAACCAGGGTTCAAATCTTCTGCCAGAAACGGAAACACTATTCCAATGCAAACTTCTCATCTACACAATAAAAGATGGACATATCATTGGTCAAAAACCTTGGTTGGCCTGGATTTTCTCCAGTCAACAGCACTCATTTGCAATTTATAGCTAATTAGGCAGACAGGCAGTGGGGAGGAGAAAGCCAACAGTTATTGGAATTGCCTCCTTTTACTCCTTATTCACCTGCTTATATGTTAGTTATGTTTTTGTGGGTAATATATGAGCTTGCAGAGAGGAGCCGTTTCCTGTCGCTGTAACTGTAGAAGAGTCTTACTGATGCCAGAACAATGCCGTTTGCAGGTTATTGTGGCTATAGAATTTCTTTTGCTGTTAGGAATTCCAAGAGATATCTACACAGAGAAGTAAAAGGAGAGAGCGGAACCAATTAGCTGGAGATATAAATAAATATTTATGTGAACCCTAGGAAACTGTGGTTTTGTAGGTCAAAAAACAGCGGAATATCAGCGAGGTTATGATTCAGCTACTACCACGGTGGAAGAAAATTTGTGATTTGAATACTAGCTCTCTTCAAAGACGCGATGAAGTCTCATTCTCTAACTCTACACCCTAGGCTGTCTCTAGAAACAGCGTCTATGTGCTCAGTTTTCAATCTTGATCTTGAAAAAGACCCTTTTAACTCTACAAAATCACCTAGTGGAATTTCTGAAAGGCTTCATTAATTTATTTTTGAAGGGAGAAGATTTTAAGCCCGTCAAGACCAGGAGACGGCCTCTGCGATGTTATGGGACAGTCGGACAACTGGTTTGCTGGACGGGTATGATATGTGGCGTTGCCACTTGAGGAAGCTTCTCTCAGTGGTATGGCAGCTTGAGCTTCACCAGTGAGATCGTGCCAGGCCTTAAAATGAGAGCAAAGGGACTTGGGGACTAAAATAAAACTAAACCAAATGGTGGAAACATGCTCAACTCCTTAATTTATCTGATTAGAGCCAACAGGCGCCGTGGTGTAGAACATTTGCTCCCACCCCAAGTGCCATTAAGAAGCGGTGAACTATTTCTAGGCTTGGCTCCAGATTGATGAGGGATGAACTAACAGTGGATTTGGTTTCAGCTTGGAGTCACTGTGAAATGGTGACAGAGTGCAGTCACTGCAAAAGTCTGTAGGCATCAAGTGTTCCCAAGAGCACATACTGCCTGGAAGAGATTTCCCTGCTCCTAAGAAATAGTCCTCTGACCCCAGCCCAGCCCAACTCCAGCTCTTGCCTTATATTTCTTCGCTTTATTCTTTTCATACAGGCACATGGTCGCTTAGACTTAAGAGTTTTGAGTAGAGCTTGTTAATGTGTACAAGGCTAGCTTAGTGTACCTAGCTTAGTACAGTAGTTCATTGTCTACTAAAATTGCAGTGTGACTGTAGAAGTTACAAAAACGGGGCAAAACTGTCTTTTGTTGTAGTTACCAGTAAGAAAAAAAATTAGAAGACTTTGATTTAGCGCAGTGTATAGAAATCCCACCAACCCCCCCTGACGTGCCCCCAAATCAGTAGGCCTGTGCCTGTCCCCTTTCCTCTTCCCTCCATCGATCTGGGGCCAGCTGTGTGTCCTTGAATTCCTTAACCGCTTTGGGACTGACTGTTCACTCATTTACAAAAGGAACTGTTTGAAGATCTCTTTGGATTTTGAAAGTGCTAACATGTAAATGTTGTGACTATAAATGTGAAAGTAGCTTTTGAAAAGATTAAAGGTGCTGTAGAGGGAATTATTATATAAGAATCTTCCCATTATTATCCCTTTCCAACACTGTTGGCTGATCAGTATTATTAATTCTATTTTACAGAAGTGGGGATGATTTTTCTGATAATTTAATTGAAATGTTTATTGAGCACCTGTGCTATTTACAGAAGTGTATCCAGGTTCGTTGGTACCGAATCTTGCATTATTTGGGAGACCATTTTTACAAAAACGCAATTACAAATACAACCTTAGATGCAGAAGAGAGTATTTATTTGGAATGAGAAAAGCAATCGTAACAAGGTACTGAGGCTTACAGATTTAGTACTTTTTCTTCGAGCTCCCTTTAGGCAATTTATCAGAATTGCTGACATAGAAATGCGTCTGATTTCCTTACCTAACTAGAACGTTCCACAGCTCCCAGCAACTTCTAGTGTTCAATGGACCATATGAAAGTAAATATCCCCAAAGTTTAAGCTTCATGAAACTTCAGGGGATATCTGTTTCTAAATTCCCCAAGTTCTTGAGGGAATCAAGACACATAAGGTAACGTTCCCAGTTTCAAGAAAACTACAGTGGATTGTAGCCATTAGAAATCCCCCCAAAAAGAGCTACCTGGTAGTGGTCATTTACATGGAACAGTTCCACAGGCCAGCAAGAGGATTCAAACGATGACCGTTACCTACTTTATTTTAAAATTTAATTTTGAAAAAAATAATAAATTTAATTTTGAAGTAAATTTAGACTTCCAGAAAGATCACAAAAATAGTACATAGAGCGCCCTGTATTCCTCACCTACCCACCCTTCATGTTAACACCTTACAATGCATAGTTATTGACACCAGGGAATTCTTATAGTACTATTAACTAAAACACAGACTTCTTTTAGATTCTACCAGGTTTTCACCCCTGGGTTTATTCTGTTTTAGGATCCATTTCTGGCTCTCACGTGTCCCGTCTGTCTCCTTAGCCCCTCCTCATTTGTGACAGTCGCTCTGGCTCTGTCCTGACCTTTACACTTCTGAAGAACTCTGCACAGGCATTTTGAAGAATATTTTTCAATATGATAATTTTCTGATGTTTCCTCATGATTAGATTGAGGCTATGAACTTTTTCCAAGTATACTATAGAAGTGGTGTGTTCCTGGGCCATGATCCAGTCCTATTATTTATTTTCTTGCCAAATTATTTTCATAGTGGCCCTTAGGAGCTTCTTAGATTGGCTTCTGTGTCATTTCCACCTTCCTTCCACCTTTCAGCGAGTATTTCTTTAGGTTGTGGCACCACAAGATATTTCAAGTTCATCTCATATTTCCCTTTCCCCAGCCCCGGAATCGATCGCTTCCACAAGAAATCCAACAGCAGGTCTTTTAGATTCCTGTGTTCTTCTCTTTGTTCCTAACATTCTGGCTCTTGGACAGGTTCTTTCCTAAAACAACTCAAATGCATACATTATCCATCATGACGAGTAGGACTGTATGTTCCCTTTCTAACAGCAGTGGTCAAAGAACCCGGCCAGTGAGTTCTGGCCACGCTCTCAAAGGCCAGCTGCACTTCGAGGACTTCCAAGCAAGCCTTCCCAGGAAGCTGCTAAAGAAACAGGTCGCCGTTGACATTTTCCTCTCCTCCTCACCCACGTCCACCTGGCCCCCACCTGTCAATCACACAAGGCTATTTCCTCTGTTCATCTTCACTGCTTGGGTTCTGATCTTTCCTGGGCTTCCCTGGGACAGGCTTCTGAATGGCCTGCCTGCCCCCAGTCTTTTCTTTCTTCCAATTCATCTTCCATGTGAATCAATAAGGAATCTTTCACTTGCAAATCTTGCTGTATCATTTACTCTGATGATAGAAGAGGATTGCTTTTTTCCCCTACATTTTTAAAAATTAACATATAATGTATTATTTGCTTCAGGGGTACAGGTCTGTGAATCATCAGTCTTACACAATGAACAGCACTCACCATAGTACATACCCTCCCCAGTGTCCATGACTTAGCCACCCTGTACCCCCTGCCCCCACCCACCAGCAACCCTCAGTTTGTTTCCTGAGATTAAGAGTCTCTTATGGTTTGTCTCCCTCCCCAGTCCCATCTTGTTTCATTTTTCCCTACATTTGTGTGTGTGTGTGTGTGTGTGTGTTTAACTTATTGTTAGTGACATGGCTCCCTAATGCGGACCGCAGTGGTTCTCAAACTTTTGTGTGAATCAGAATTGGCTGGAGGGCTTGTTAAAATATGGAAGAGTAGGTTCTACCCTCAGATTTCAGAGGCAGTAGGTCTGGGATGGGGTTGGAGAGTGTGTATTTCCAACAGGCTCCCAAGCGATGCTGATGAGGCTGGTTCAGATAACACCAAACCACAAGGTAGAGTCCAGACTGCTTAACAAGACACCCAAGACCCTGTGACAATTATGTCTTTGCAGTTATGACCTTAACCCCCACTTCTCTACACCCTGTCCTCAAACGTGCCTTCCCTTTACGCAAGTCTGTGAGACCCCGGGATAGACTAATCCCTGTGACCCGTCTTCCCATTTCTCCTTGTTTTTGTACATGTTGCAGACAACCAGCCTGACTCCCCTTCTGTGGCCCTCATTTTCCTCCAGACTCAGAAGCAATGTCTCGCTTCTGTGGTCCAGTACCACTTGGTAGCACGGACCAAGAGAACTACAACTCGGTATGGGATTTGGTTTACTCATTTGATTCGCCCAGTAGTTTATGAATTTTCTAAAGTCAGGGCAGTGCCAACATTTCAGTCAATTTTGGCTCCTCAGCACCCCGCCCTTGAGCATCAGATGGGCACTGAATAAATATTGTTGACCTTTTCAAGGAAGGCATTGAGCTCTTTACACAAAGAAGGTAGTACAGAGTTTACGAGAACACTTCAAGACTTCTTGCTGTTACACTGCAGGGGAAAAGGGTATTTTAACTAAGAGAGTACACCTGTTACAGAATTAGCCAAATGAGTTGGGGCTCCGATCAGTTCTTTAAACCAGGGAATTATAATTAGTGTCCTCTCTTGAGTCTGGGTTGGGCCTATGTGGTCTGGAAACATGGCGTAAAGTGGAGATTCGGCGATTCTGCTATGATAGAGATGGGTAGTTCAGCCCTCATATCTGCTAGGCTGTGAATTAGCTACCTAAGGAATTGCCACCCCCTTTGCATTCTGTTTTTGCCATCAGTGCTTGCCAGGTATTAGTGATCCCTGCCCCGCCTTAGTCCTAATGGCACTCTACACATCTGCTTAACCATAGAATCAGAATTCTTAACCAACCCTTTGATTTGGTGGTCGACAAACATGGATGGAAAGCAATCACGTATTAATTTTTACCAGGTTTAACTGAAACATTTCCCTCAGTTATTAAGGTAGGCAATGAACACAGCTGTATTTGCACTACCTGAGACTTTATCATTACTGGGAATCACCCATATTTTTATTTCACATGCTAGCAGTTTTTCTATTCATCATTACTTCAAACTAATAATAGATATAGCACGAGATTTTATAAGATGTGTTGATAATGAGTCACATATACTCTATCACATTTAGAACTACTTTGGTGTCTGTATTTCAATACAGTGGATTTCCTTTGTCATCTTACATATTGAAATGTTATTTAATGCATACTGAAAACAAAAATCCCAAGTATTTTATTTTATATATTTAAAACATTATTCTGAGAAGAGATCCATAGCCTGCAACAGTTGTTAAAAGAGTCCAAGGGACCGGAAGGGTTAAGCACCCTCATTGTAGAAGGTTAAGTTAGGATTGAATTTTGTTGACATTTACTTTGTAGCGTAAATTTGGCAGGAGAATTTTTAAAAAAGCAGTACAGAAAATTCAAGTTCACTCCGGGTGCTCAAGTTTCCTGTTGAAGAGTTGATAAAACAATAGAACAGACAATGAGTTGTAGCAGAACGTTTTCTTCTATTATTGTGTACAAACTGCAAGTGAAACATTCTTTGATTTCTTGGACTACATGCTCACAGGGCAGTAATAGTTAAATTAATTTCTAATATGTCTCGTCTCATTATAGATCTATGCAATAGTCTCTTTCAATTTTAAATTGAGCTTCAGGGAAGATTAAATACTTAGGTATTCCAGTTTGTATAAAATTTCTAGATCCATACAAATTAAACTTCCTCTGTCTAAATGACCCTAATCATTCTAATTTAACTAGATGGAGCCCATTTCCTTTTGACAGAGCTTGTCATGTTGAATCTTATCCATGGAGATGAACAGCATGCCAAATGGGTAATAAGTATTCCAGATGTTGCCTTGCTACTTTGCAGCGAAGTTATTAATAAAAGTCACTTGCTTCTTGTCTTTTTTTATCCTGTAATGTTGCTGAGAATATAAACTTCCTTTCTCCCCATTAAGATATGGTAATTTTAAAAGTACAGTAAATGGGCTGCTGCAGAGGAAAGTGATTTTATAAAATACCTATCCCTCGTGAATGGTACCCCAGGGACTCAGTGTGGTGTGAGGCCCCCTAGGACTGTGGGTGGGAGCAGGAAAGGGGGATAATGAAGAAGATTGCGGCAGAGCCCTGAGGTTGGGATTGTGTGTGTGCGTATGTGTGTGTGCATGGGAGGGGGACCGAGCTTCAAAGGAGCCATTTCATTTTACTTCTGGCTGAGTTTACGCCAATAAAGGGGGAACATGTACTCTCAGGTGCAAGGACCGCCCTGGCTGCTCGCTGAAGGCCACTCAACCCACTGCTCTGCACATCTCCCTCTCTACCCTGGGGCATGTGAGAGCCTTGAATCTGTGACCTCTGAGGTCCTTGGGTCAGATTTCACAAATCTGTGCTCTAGGCAATGAAAGGATGGTGTGGCTGTGGTGTAGAGAACACTGGAGCCCGGAGGGGAGGATCCCAGGCAAAAGGTCACTGGGCTTGATTCCAGGACCACGTTAGTGAGGATGTGCCTTTTAAGGCTTACCAGAAAGAGGAGACTTTTCTTACGCATAAACAAATTAGACATTCAGAGCTAGGAAAAGCCTAATGATACAAATGATCATTGTAATATTTCCAGTGTGATGGCTTCATCAGTCTCTTTCTTTTCTCTTTTAATTATTTTTGCAAGAGAGAGAGAGAGATTGAGAGGAAGGGAGGGAAAGAGAAAGACCAGGAATGGCGGGGAGGGGCAGAGGGAGAAGCAGGCTCCCCACTGGCTTTGATCCCAGGGAGACTTGATCCCAGGACCCTGGGATCATGACCTGAGCTGAAGGCAGAGGCTCAGCCAACTGAGCCACCCAGGCACCCTGCATCAGTCTCTTTCAAAACACTCGGGGTTTGGTGAATTTGAACTGAATTTTCCTTTAATAACACACACACACACACACATACCCACCCACCCACCCACCTTGGGCTCTGTTTTACCTTGCCCCCCTGTGCTTTTAAATGTACAGACTTGGAAAGGTCTTTCTATTTCTAAAAGTGTAAAAGTATCGTTAAGTATTACTCTCCCAAAAGAAGTCCAAGTATTTGGTGCAGTGAAATAGAGTTCTGGTCTTCAGAAAACAGGCTCACCCAGCATCATAATCTATGTTTGAATAATCTTATTCAAACTTGCACTCCTCTCATCTCTCACGATTTTGGCTCTAGTTAGCAATAACCTGATACCCAGCTAAAAATACTTGGAACTTTGAAGTGGAAGAAATTTACCATTAAGGCCATGTTCGTTTTGGAGTCACAGTTGTTTTGAAGTCAGTACTTGCAACATTTCCAATATGGCTGAGTTGTTGTAAGAAGTTTTTGAAGTAGACGCCATTTCTTAAATGTCATCAAAGAAGTGCTGGCTCCGAGTGTTTTCCTCTCATTAATTTTTCAAGTTCATTAACAATTGGAATTATTAAACCGAGCTCTACTGACATCTGCTGGACAAAACCTGTTTTTCATTGTCATCAACTTGTTACCATTGTTCCCAACTCAGTAATGCTCAGGTTTTACTAACTAGATGGTTACTGTTAATTAAACCAACCAAGCAAAGCTGTACTCAACAAACAGAAAATAGAACTAAGCTAAACATAAAGTTAATCAGCATTAATAAATGTAATTAATCTGCATTTAATGAACCAGAACTTATTAATCAGCATTAATAAATCTAAGTAAAGGTTTCTAAGTCCACTTCTTTAGCTGGTCAAACCATATTTCAGTTTTGCATTGAACACACATTTTCTGAACGCTCTGTGTACGCTACACACTGTATATACACAGTGGATCCAGAACCTGGATAGGGCGCCTTCTTGCAAGAAGAAGTTGAGGGTCTGGTGGGGGAAGACATATATCTAAACACATTATTTCAGGAAATATTTTAACCACAGTGCCTCCTCTCCTAGCTGCAAGATGATTGCACTGTACCTATTGTTCCCAGAACATCTTTATGGCAGTAATAAACCAGAATGGCATCATTTTGTCCACTAGGAAATACATAGTGCCTTGGGCCTAGGAGTATTTCATGGGCTTACAAATATGTGTGTGTGTGTGCTAAAATACAACAAGAACACAGCAAATCCAAAACTCTAAATTGTAAATTAAATGTCTATGGAACTTGTAATGTTAACCTGTTTTAAAATTTAATGGTTCTCAAACTTGACTGCGTCCAGAATTACTGGGGGCTATTAAAGCAGATGGCTGGGTCCCATCACAAGAGGTCCTGACTTAGGTCTTGGTTGGGCCCTAGAATGTGCATTTCCAACAAATTTGGGGTAACACTGCTTTGTTGCTAATCTGGAGACTGCATTTTGAGAACCAACAATCTGAGAATGTTAATTCACCTTTTTTGGCTTAAGTAGCCAGTTTACATCATTAACTGAATTAAGATATTCAACTGAAGGGGCGACTTGAAGGAGGGAGAGGGTGAAAAGCTGATAAATTGGCCTTTTCAAGGAAACGAAAAGGCCCCCAAAGCCAGACCTACAGAGACTCTTAGTACATTTCAAAAGAATGGAACTCAGCTTTACCTGCGCAGGTGAGAACTTGTAAAAGATAAAATAAACATTCTCTGTGATAAGTGGTAGAAAATACACTGGTAATGTGAGTTACCTAAGCTTGGATCCGTTTCTAGTACAGAACACCCAGGAACTACCCAGAAAGCAGGAGTATATGACCATAGCCACTCATATCAAACTTTCAGCTTAGAAGTTGAGAACTAATGTGTATTTCTCATTTCTAATGATGTTTCTAAGCTTCCTAGATCAGCCCTGTTCTTTTGCTCTGAAGTGTCCCTCGGTAAAAGGCCCCTGAGGCACTATAGACCCGTATCATTTTATGAAATTCTCATTTAGGAAACATGGCAAATGACAGATGATGGCAAATAAAGGCAAACAATGCCTCTAGTGTACATTAACTACTCAGAACAGGCTCAGAAAAAAAAAAAAATGGAAAAAGGAATGTGAAGATCCTCTTTTGCTTTTCAAACACTTTCAAAATGTTGGCAATTATGGCTCCTTATAAGTTCTAAACAAAGGGCAGAGGGGTCTCAATTTTCCTCATACAAGCCTTGATGGTTCCAGATGACTCAAATTAATTGTTTAGTATAGATGTCTTCCATACGATTCCGTTAGAAGCCTATGACTCTCTTTAGATTGGAAAGACACCAAATTTTTGGCAATTTTCCCAATAAAATTATAAACACATATTCGTTCTAAGTCTGCTTCTTTCATCTGCTATGATAACCGGCACAGAAAACTAATCACCCCCAGACCTTATTGCCTGGACGTTATGTGGAGTTTCGTCACATCAGAAATCAGATTCCAATCATTCCAGCCCTTTCGCAATCCTGCTACTGGTACTTACTTGGGCTCTTTGGTTGACACATGTTAGTTCTTCAACTCTGCAGCCAGCTCTTGACCTTCCTTCTTTACTGAGCTGGATTCCATGCTGGACTATCTGGGTCTGTTGTACTCAAAGTGGACAGCTTTGTGGACAGCTGTACGGGTGTTGTGTCCGAACTTGTTAAAACTGCAGGATCTCTGGCCCCATCAGATGGGCATTTTGGAATCATTTTTAAAAGATCCCCGGGTGATTTATATGCCTATGTGGTTAAAAAGCCCTGACCTCAATTTATTTATTTATTTTTAACAAGTTCCTGACTCTCCTATACTTCTACTTCCCTATCGGCACCGCCGCCCCCCTCTACCCCCCTCCCCCCCCCCCCCCGGCCGCCCCACCAATCACTCATGGAAAGGTAATCCTGGTGAGCTTCCTTATCATGTTGAAATTACCTTTTTATATTTATCTCCAGGTTTAAGCTGTCTTTTGTGAGCGGTATCATCTTAGCTTTCGAATCCTAGCTAGACGCTGGACCTAGCACATGTTAGCAGCATAATTAATATTGTTTGAAGTTCCTCAATTTAATCGCTGCACAGGTCATGAAACTAGTACTAAGGTACTAATGACTAATAGCACGTTGAAGAACTTCCTTTTTGAACGTTTTTGCATTTTAACTGGATTCTGGAAGGACATAGATCTAATCTAAGTCATTAACAATGCTGGTGCTGGGAGTTTTTGAGAAGTCAGCTGAGTGAAAGTAATTTTGGGGGCAGATGACTGTATGTCCTCAAATTTCCCTCCACTCCACCCACCATCAGGGCGATCCAAATGAAAGAACTCTTGAGTGCTTCTGGACTGCCTGAGTGGCTTTTAAAGTGTCTTCTCCCCTGCAGGATTATCAACTCCAGTATCTCCAAATAACCAGACACGTGGTTCGCATGAAAGACCTGGTTATTCTTGAAATTGGTGGAATAAGAAAGAGGAAAGAGTAGTCAGGGATGAACAGGAATACTCGAATACATTTCCTTTTAATTGCTTGACTCCTTACTGGTCTTTCTAACCAGACTGAGTCATCAGAGTAGGGGTATCTCCTATGCACACAGAATGCCCCTGTCAGGGACCTTGCATGCAGACAGAGGCATTTAATGAATCTGGGGGTAAGATGGTTTTAAAGCATTGCTCATTGCAAGTTTAAATGAAATGGCATGTTTGTAGTGTATCAACAGTGCTACCAGTTTGAATTATGCCAGCAAGGAGGTACCCACGCTAATCCCTCAGTGCTAAATCCTAAGAGATTGGTATTAACCATCAACTTTCACAGCTAGTCCCATCAGTATTTTTGGGGTTACAGATGCCTTTCTTAATATCCCAGCTCCATCAGAGAAGAGAAATTGGGCAACTGTGACACTACTTTATAAAATGATGTCACGAGTTCCGCCTTTCCCTGCGTAACAACTAAATGCCTCACAAATGCTTTCTCGAACATGTATTTGTAGATAGAACATTAGCTGCAGATTTAATGTCACCATGGTTGTCATTTGCATGTGCCTGAGAAGTTAACATAATGTCGAAATGTGAAATTAAACTGGGGGACTATGGGCAGTGGTCCTGCTAAGATCCATTTTTCTATCCTCATTATTTCACCTCTCGGTTTATTGTGTTTGCTGCTTTCTCCCATTACTCAGGAAATTGTCAGGTAAGTCCCTGAGGATGCACAAGCACCGGGTTTCTGGAAAATGGTGTTTCAATAGTTTACATAATGGGACCGATGAAGCCAATATGTCCTCAGTTGTAAAAAAAAGCCAGAGTTCTCTTGCTTTGTTAATTGACCCTCAACTTTGGAAGGAAAAGGGCGAGTGTGGATGGGAAACAGAATAAGAAAGCAAATTATTAGGGGACTGACTTGCAGGTTTTTCTCAGTTTCAGTGATGCTTACAGAGAATACACGAAACTTTTAATGACACTGAGTCCACAGTGGGAACGATCTAGGGAAAAAGAAATGACAGAAAAAAATTCTTACTCTCTTCAGAGAGTATAAAGAGGAGAGAGACAAATTCTTTTCTAATGTAAAGTTAGGAAAAAATAAATCAAACTATAGTGAGGTAAGTCACAAGGGACGAATTAGTTCTTCAAGTTTATTTGTGCATGAGCTCACAAGTGTGCAATTTAATGTGCTTGTCAGTGTTTTCCTCCTATTTGGAGGATGAGCCAGGGAGTGGTAAAGCCAACAGCGCTGGCTGGCCTTCTGCACTGCAATGCAATCCTGTGGCAAGTTAGTGCGAACGCGCCAGGCATCACTTTGCAGGCTCTGGGACGCCTCGGTGAGGCACTGTCCTCTCCATGCCTCATTGCCCGCATCTAAAGTTGTGATTACCACCATCTATACATTTGTTCATTCAAAGGAGAGAAATAAACATAACTGTGCATTTATCCTTACTATTATGAGTCATTCAAACAGCAGACTAGGGGTAACGAAGGGCATTTTCATCCTACGTACCAGAGGACAAAATCTAATTCAGGGATGAAAAGAAGTATTTTATAATTTGGCAAATCTCTGTTGTGCTAAGTGACACCACATAGCTGTGGCATGGACACGGTTGTACAAAGTCCTGTCAGGTGATTCAGCAGAACTCTCCAACCTCTGAATATACATTTTATAATTATGCCTTATTTAATGTCTTCTTCTATTCAAAGTTCCTTTCAGAATTGGTCAGCAGGGAAATTTCTAGAAGTAGGCCTATAGTTATGAACCACAGGGTGGATTCTCATAGGTATGAGATGGTTAATATACTGCTTTGTTTGGATCCTAGTAGATTCCTCCTGATTTCCATCACAATCAGATTTAAAAATATTTCCCTCTAAAAACTTTCCAGAAAGTAATGCAAATCTTATTTGACAAAACAATGAAGAATAAGTCGGGAACAAACCCCAGGGAATGAGAGTATAGAGAAAGAGCCCCCATCTACCATAAAAGGAAAACATTTCTTAAGTTTAAAACAAAGCAAACAGAAAGAACATGACACATAAGAGTCCTAATAAAATTTTATTGAGAACCACTAAGTGAACTCCTTTGCAGAACATAGAAATACTTATGATCCCAACCCTTCCCAGTAAATGGCAATATAATGTGGGGGTGGGTTCCCTGAATATCCCCAATACTCAGTTTATACCTACAGGAGGGAAACAGTTCTTTCTACAGCTCAGCAATAGGCAAATGGGAGGCTCTGACCTATTTAGGGGAAGCAGAAGTGGAATCAGAAATCAGTATGAGTAACAGAGGACTGCAGATCAGTTCCAGCAGCCAAAGGAGTAGATGAATAAATGTTCACTCTTCACATTCTGTATTTCAGATCAGCTAGCAGAAGGCAGGGCACCGTAAGATCAGACATAAGTGAACCTGGGGCCATAGGAGCAGAGTATGTCTCTCGATTCTGTTATGTAGGGAAGTGGCAGTGAGAAGATAAAGTGGTCGCGGACCCACTTGTACCTCAAACTCTTCCTACCACGAAGGCTTTTGATGTCAAATAATCAGAACTGACATCAAAGATGAAAAGGAAACCAGTGACTCTAAGGATGAAAGACCAAAGCCCAATGGGATAGATGGAAATGGCTGAGGTAACATTCACACTTTTTACATGATGAAACGTTAACTTCTGTAATGCGTCCTCACTATGGGAACAGAAACACATGGCGGGATAGATGAACACGGCTCACAAACTTCTAAGGTTTTACTCCTAGTCTTTGGGTGGGGAGAGAAGAGATACTATGGAGTTTTTTGGGGAAGCAACTTTTGCAAAGGTTTTTTTAATCAAAAAAAAAAAAAAGATGAAAATAGCTGAGGGAAAATGATATAACAGAAATATAACTGCAATGATGCCACTTCCTTTTAAAACTAAGAAAGCTGGCATAAAAGTTTCTCAGTTTCTACCATGGTGTTAGGGAATTGGTCTTAATTTTATAGCTTTTGCTTGAGTTTAAAAGCCTATCAAATTTTCTTACCTCTTAACTATAAAGAAAAACAATGGCATGAACAGAAAATCCTGCCAGTTTAATAAGTCCTAAAAAGCTAAATAAAAAAATGAAACTGAATTGTGTTTGTATTGATGAGTTTGTTAATGGATGGGTGGCAGTAGTTAAATTGCAATGTAAGTATTAACAAGAATCTTATTCAAAATGTTCTTCTTGCTGCCTTGAAGTCTTCCCTGGGTTCAATTAATCACGATGTTTGGAGATGCACTGTGATTAAGTTTCCTCTGGCTAACAGAAAGTGTGTTTTGCCTCTTTCCCTTGGTTAGTAATTATAGTAGCTAAAAGTACAGGCACAGCATAGTAAGACATTTAACTAAACTACATGGGTTTTATTCTTTCATGTTGGACACCCAGCCCAAGGCAAATTAGCTTTACTATAAATGCCACCACTGCTCATCGGAAATGTCTGGAAGAAAGGCACAGCTGACCAGCACTTCCGACATCTGAGAGGCACAAGGTTTGCCCAACTGGTGCGAGTCACAGAGGAATAAGCTAATCCTAGGAACCGAGCAGTGGGCTGTTTTTTTTCAGATCCTTCTGTTGGTAGCCTTAAAAAGGTCAGACAATTTCCAATAATATAAACTATTTTGGTGCTGATTGTGAAATAATAGGGGACTATTATCCATAGGAACCAACATATACCCAGTGGGATTTGGTTCAAAGTTAAAATAAAAATAGCATGCTTTTGAGACTGAGAAAGCCATGAAATAGGCACATTTAAAATTCTTAGACCCTGTTTTGTAAAGCCGCAAAATGTTCTAAAATCAGCTGAAATAGACAGAAAGGATGAAAGCAGCCTGGGAAAGGGAGCGAAGGAAGGAAGGCGAGGGGAAGCTGAAGAGTCGGACATCTATACAGAATGTGAAGCACCAGGGGTCCTTCAACTACCACATAAAGACCGGAGCCCGAGGGCTCAGAATCTGAGGGAAGTTAAGCCTAGGATACGCAGAGAGATAGGATCTATTTGTTCTAAACATTTTCACTGGCTAATATCTCCTAAGTAAACAGCATTTCTACGGAAAGCTTAGTGTTTTGGCTCAAGTTATTGGCTACATAGCCCTCCTTCCCCCTTTAAAAGAGATGTAGAGCACTATACTATTTAGTGAAAAAACAAACATCCAGATAGACTGAAAGGGAGGAAAATATCTTATGGCTTGTACCAAACAGCGAGCACTGAAAGCACAGTCATTGCCAAGGAAGTAAAGCACGAGTCAAAGTTTAGAAGGTTGGGTGGACTGAAACCCCAAGTCATAACAAATTCACGAACAGGAAACTTGTCTCCTGATCTTACACTAATTCCAAAGAACAAACAAATTTAAATAAACAGTTCAAAAATACACTCGCTTATTTTAGAAAAAACTATTAATAAACTTTGTTAGCTTATCTTGAAACTAACCTTCAAATCAGCATTTTCAAAACCACCATAGCATTTTAGAACTTTTTGATAAAAATGTTGACTTACAGAACCTGGATGCTTTACTACCAAGAGGAAGCAGATCTGAAAGTATCTTTATCTCTATTAAACCAGTACTGTGAATTTGAAAAACAGTATTTAGGTCCTTAAACCAGTCTGCAACTCTTGCAACTTTTGTCTCAGAAGCATACAGTTAATATTTTTGTTCCCCTTCACAATGAACCACCTAAGGAAAAACAGTCACAAAACTGTCTGCACTACTGGAGGAAAAATACTATAAAGGTAGAGGGCAATACCCACCAATAACCATATATTTATCTTTATCTACATTTAGTTTCCTTTAAACATTTTTTGAACAGCAACAGATAGTTACATTCATAAGCTTAAGTAAGAGATTTCCTCTAAGTTCCGAAAAATATATATCCCCATGCCCTCAAAACACTATACATACCACTCATCCTACCTTTAGGTAGAAATTGAGGTTAACGTTAAAACATTTCCTTGGATACTTTTAAGTAAAAGTAAATGACAGACAAAAGGA
This sequence comes from Martes martes, assembly GCF_963455335.1. NCBI lineage: Eukaryota > Metazoa > Chordata > Mammalia > Carnivora > Mustelidae > Martes > Martes martes. The sequence continues at coordinate 175,247,702 of NC_137890.1, read as the reverse complement.
ACTGAAGACAAGTTCTGAAAAAAAGACAACTCAAGTAAATGCAGCACACGGTTTGACTCTGTTTCCTTGAAAAGCAACGGAAGCACTCAGGCCAGGTTTGATATACAGAAAGGGTCATGCAGTGAGTTGCAGGGGGCAGGCTTTCCTTTTATAGTTCAAACGCAGGGAACCTGGCTTTTGTGGGCACGAGGAGGTCAGCCAGGAAATAGATTGTTCCAGCCATTCCTGAAGGAAGAAAAAGAGGCAGAAGTTATTACACCAATGAGTCCATTTTATACCGTGGCTTCGTCCTGTAGCATCAGCAGCATTATGATACTAATGGCAAGGGTTTCAACGCAAGGGCCGTCTGCCTGGATTTATATATGTCGCAGGTCAACACTAGATCACTAGTGTGCTCAGTCTCTCCGTCCGGGCGGAAGACAGGAAGGAGAGTTGAACCACAGAAGTTCAAGGCACAGCCCTGCCATTTATCGTAGGTCAGCTCCTTCACATGGCACCATGGCCCACTTACCTGTCAGAGCTTCAGTGTCCTCATTTGTGACATAAGGACAATGATGTGTGTATGTTTTTGCTGACATGATTTACGATGGCACCTGCAAAATGCCAAGCGTGTGCTTGGCTCCACAGATGTAGTCATCATTACGACCACCGGTATTAGGTCTGAGAGTCCATGTACTACCTGACTTTTAATACTGAGTTTTCATATTAAGAAGGAAAGACGTACGTAGTTCAAGAAATGATTATAAAATTCATTTGTTGATAAAGCTCAAATTCAAATTCATTGATTACCAAGCAGAGAAGGAGATGCTGACATTACAAGGCAACTAAGTAAACGTGTGGAAAATACCTTCGAAGAGGGAGAAGGGGGTGTCCGGCGTCCTGCAACCGTGTTCTCCATAATCTAAGCACCACTCAGCAAACTGAAAGTGAGACCAAGGTAAGTTACTGTAGTGACTCCTTCCAGAGACCCCCAAACGTGGATAGAGATTATCCCTAAGAATTACTTTGAAAAGTATCTTCAAGGCAGAAAAAAGGGGTTGATACAGAGAAACAGATGGTCTGAAAGAGGATGAAGCGCAGTAGAGAGGAATGTTACATGCTACCTGAGCCCCTGTCTCCCAGGTCATGAAAGCAGAACTTGTTTCTTTTGTCCCCTCATAAATGCTGTTGAGTAGAACTGTGTCCTTAGACAAGAAGGTGAATTCAATGGAATGATTTTGGAAGGCTTCTCTTATGTGTTCCACAGACTCGTGATGGTTTAAAGGAGGAATGAATCATATCAGACTGAACTAGAGCCCCTTCTACAGCCTCCCAGGGGAAGGTGTTTTCTTTCCGACAGTGCTGATGCCTACCTTACAGGCCCTGTACAGGTACTTCTTGTCCTGCGTGAGGTTATAGAGCGTGAGAAAGGCGTAGGCGTTCCCCGCAGTGCCATGGCACAGCCCGTACCCCTTCCTCAGCAGCCCGTACTGCCAGATCAGGTCACCGCACTGGTAGGCGTCGTTGAGATACCGTTCCTCTCGGAACGCCTGCAGAGCCAAGGGCAAGTCTTATTACAAGTGGTACGAAAGAAGTTCCTCTCGACATTCCTTCCTGATGGGAAAGGAGGGTGAGGGCGGAAGGGAGGTGAGATGGAGGTAGCTTGGCAAGAAAGAACAAGGCATTTAGAGCCAGAGAGATGGGTCCTGTCAGTGGGGATGAATTACAAAACTTTACTAGCTTTGCTTTTTTTGCTTTTAAATAACTGCACACGACCTTGCCTGTGCCATCTACATTTTATGTGCGGTCTGTGTTTACAGATATAGGTGTTACTGGAGAAGTAGCATTATTTTACTTGTGACTTGCTATTATCATTAGTTACTTTCCAAAGGACCACATGTTATCTTCTCTGGTTAACAATAATGCCCTTCACCATTAGGACGTTTCTTTACAAACTGGAGAAGAAACTGTTTAGAAAATTGATTACAAAATTGAATTTGATTATAACATACTATACTTTGTCAGAAAAATAGAGCTATACCTTTATAATCTTCTATATATTGATCAAAGACTCAAGAAATATTCTGAGTAGATATTTCTAGTATCTCACTGCAAACTAAGTGTTCTTAAAAGGAGAATGGGGCAGTTTAAAAAGTTTTTCCATTATATCCAACTTACTGCAAGTAAAATTTGATATACCAGAAGCTTATTTAGAATATGACATGCCAATGCTTGTTTATAGTTCATAGATTTGTAATTTGTAGATCTGGCACTAACGGACACAGATATCTTGGTTTACTTCTATTATTTTTTTGTCTTTCAAATAAAACCTTTTTCTCCTCAGATTATGGCTCTGCCATAGCATGTTTTTTAGAAACAATATTTGCATTTCTCTTGTTATAGTAAAATAAAGAAAATATAAAAATTATAATTTTAATCACTTTACGTGTATAATTCAGTGGCATTCATTACCTTCACAATTTTGTATAATCATTACCACTATTTCCAGAACACTTTCATCACCCCTATTTGAAGTGATGAAATTTAATTACCCATTAAATGATAATGCATTCCCACCCCAGCACCAATCCCTGGTAACTTCTCTTCTATGTTCTGTATGAATTTGCCTACTCTACATACCTCATACTAACCATCACACCATATAAATGGAATCATACATTATTTGTCCTTTAGCATCTGGCTTATGTCACTTAACATAATATTTCCAAGGTTCATGCATGTTGCAGTATGGATCAGAAGTTCCTTCTTTCCTGTGGCTCAATAACATTCCACTGTAGATATGTATATGGACACACACCACATTTTGTCTATCCATTCATCTGTGCATGGACACTTGAACTGTTTCCACCTTTTGGCCACTGTGAACAATGCTGCTATGGAACATCTGTGTAACATCTATACAAATCCTTGTGTTTTAATTTTTTGGGTATATATACCTTGGAGTTGAATTGCTGAATCACATATTAATTCTATGTTTATTTTTCGAGGAACTACCAAACTCTCTTCTATGGCAGCCACATCATTTTACAATCCTATCAGCAATGCACAAGAAAGATTTTATTTGTTTTAAATAAGTATTTATTTATTTGTGAGAGCGACAGCAGGAGAGAAAGTGTGGTGGGGAGCAGCAGAGGGAGAGAAAGACAGGAACTTTAGCAGACTCTGTGCCGAGTATGGAGCCTGATGGGGGGCTCGATCTCATGACCCTGAGATCATGACCTGAGCTGAAACCGAGAGTTGGACACTTAATCAACTGTACCACCCAGGTGCCCCAATACAGTATTTTTTGTTTGTTTGTTTGTTTTTTAGGGAGGGGGGTAGAATCTTAAGCAGGCTCCATCTCACAACCCTGAGATTATGACCTAAACAGAGATCAAGAGACATTTGACCAACCTAAGGCACCCATGTGCCCAAGAAAGATTCTATTTTTTTTTTTAGATTTTATTTACTTATTTGACAGGGAGAGAGATCACAAGTAGACACAGAAGGAGGCAGAGAGAGGAAGGGAAGCAGGCTCCCTGCTGAGCAGAGAGCCGGATGTGGGGCTCGATCCCAGGACCCTGAGATCATGACCTGAGCCGAATGCAGAGGCTTTAACCCACTGAGCTACCCAGGTACCCTGAAAGGTTCTATTTTTAATTGAACTGGGATACTTATCTTGGCTCTGCCAGTGAAGCTATAATCTGGGCTATTCCACTGTTAGTGAAGCAGTCTCCTGATCTATGAAGTAGTGTCTGCCCTCATACAGATGGAGACAATGAGAATGAATTATAATCCATTTAGCAAAGTGATTGTAGGTCCAACAAGTAATTTATCTATTGCTCCTTTAAAGATTATACATAAAAAACAATTGTAAGTTATAGAATTTTAGGTTACATTTTCCAATTTATTTTGAAAATGAGAAAATTCACAGTACCTTATAGGCCTGGATGAGCATGTAGATCACTCCAGGTGAACCGTGACACCAATGGACTAGAAGATCTCGATTGTCATCCACACAAGGAGGATAATTGCCAGAAGGAAATTTCAGCTGGCAGACATAATCTACACTGGGCTTGACCAAATTTTGTAACTTCACATGGTTCACTTGAAGGCTGGGCTAAAAACGAGAAAGGGAATTATTAGTTCTGCTAAAGCAAAGAGATCTTCCTAAACCTCAGGGATAAGTTGTGTGTGTGTGTGTGTGTGTGTGTGTGTGTGTGTGTGTTTTAAAGAGAGGGGGTGGGAGAGACAGAGGGAGAGAGAAAATTAATCCTAAGCAGACTTCAACCCAGCACGGACCCCCACACAGGGCTTGATCGCACGACCCTGAGATCATGATCTCAGCTGAAATCAAGAACTGGATGCTTAACCAACTGAGCCACCCAGGTGTCCTCTAGGATTAGTGTTAAGCCAGAAAGGAAACATGATCAAAAGGAACTAGAAGTCATTAAAAGGTTTTGGATTCCATTCCATTCCTTTTTTTTTTTTTTTTTTTTTTTTACCTATTGGAACATACTAAAATTAGGCTATGCATTAATTCTTGGGACTTTATGTACATACTATTTTTCAGTATTTAGTACTGTATACATATATACAAATAATTTCCCTGAGTCAATGCATGAGCACAAGAGATGTTTCCTAATGTTTTACTACCTTAGGCATACTTTATTTAATTTTTATTTTCAGTAGGCTCCACTCCCAGTATGGAGCCTAATGCAGGGCTTGAACTCATGATCAAGACCTGAGCTGAGATCAAGAGTCCGATGCTTAACCAACTGAACCACCAGATCATACTTAAAAGATTATTTATTTATTTATTTGACAGACAGATCACAAGTAGGCAGAGAGGCAGGCGGAGAGAGGAGGAAACGGGCTCCCTGCTGAGCAGAGAGCCCGATGTGGGGCTCGATCCCAGGACCCTGGGATCATGACCTGAGCCGAAGGCAGAGGCTTTAACCCACTGAGCCACCCAGCCGCCCCCAGATCATACTTTAAATACCCCAATACCTCAATCATACTTTAAAAGCCACAAAGAGATGCATTAAACAATATAAGTACAACTTTCATTTTTACGTTTAGAGAAGCGGTAGATGTTTCCAATAAAACGGGAAGCTAATAAGTCAGGAGACCTGGGATCTAGATCCCAAACTGTGTGATTCTAGGTTCAGCCTTTCTGCAGAGGACTTGGGACTGACATTTGTGCAGGATTATTTTTATGCAATGATGTACAGATTTACAGGATGCACTTACATAGGGCATTTGAGCCAATTTTTTTTATTTTTTAAAGAATTTGGTCCTCTTTTTTTTTTTTTTTAAGATTTATTTATTTATTTGAGAAAGAGAGAGAGACAGCGAGCAAGCAAGCACAGGGGTAGGGGCAGAGGCAGAGGGAGAATCTCAAGCAGACTCCCGCCTGAGCGCAGAGCCCGACATGAGATCATGACCTGAGCCAAAAGCAAGAGCTGGACACTCAGCCAACTGAACCCCCCAGGCGCCCCAAGCCTCCATTTTTGATATAATGGTTTAGTTTCTCCTCTCGGTCCAGTATTTAATTCAATGCACAGCTTACTTCTTCAAATAACAAATTCAAAGTATTGGCCTTGTCAGGTGGGGGGGGCAGTGAGCACGTTGGGTAAGGGGGTAGCCCGTGGTGTGATGCACAGGGACTGAATGGGCACTGAATTCTATAGGGCATATACAGATTCTACTTTACCCAGAGAGTACTGTTTCAGCTCAGTTTAAAATGCTAGAGTAGAATGAGTGGATTTTCCTCAAATTTGCAGGAATTATCCAAAATAGGCTACAAATAATATTTTATGTTTAAGATATTATGATAAAACATAATACGATGTTTTAGGTTTAATATTTTTATTTATGTTTATGATATGTAAGTACATACCGGAATGGACTATTTAATTTTAATTATTTAATTTAATGTAATAATTAATTTAATTATTTAATTTTTATGGTTAAATCATTTCAAATAGACAACAATCTGCCAATGGAAAACTCAGAACGTAGGTTTCCAGATTTCTCACTGCCACCAAAAGGAGGCAGCTGGAAGTAAGAGATGACTCCTCATGACCTGTTTCTATGCAAGGTCATGAGGCTGTCCAGCCACCCTGAAACTGCAGAATACATGAACTCCCCTTTCCTGAAAACTCAAGAATATATATTTACTTCTGGAAATACAGAGCCAGTGGAGGTTTATGCCAGAGAAATAAAGGAGTCTATGTCTGAATTGTCAAAACCCTTCATTATAAAACTCCTAATTGAGAAGTGCAGAACAAATACAAAAGTTGGTCTCTTACTGCCACTAACACTCAAAGTGTGACTTTGCATTCAAAAGCAATAATAACCTTGAGTTTTTCAGCTTCGTTGTCATTGTTTAGTTATAGGGAGACGGAGGTCTGACATTGATTTTGCATTATTGCAGCCGGCTACTCAACCAGCTAATAGTATGTATATCTGAGCACTCATGTTGAACATATTAATGAAACACTTTTCTTTATGCTGCATTGTACTTTGGGAAGGTGAGGGGGGCACCTCTGCTGCCATTAAAAATCAATTTTCTTTTGCTATGAATTCTTATTCACGAGTGCCAATTTCTCTTTAAAGAGAGCTAAATAAGCCAATGGAAATGATACTCTCATGAGAAGTCCTCTTCTGACCTCCCCTACCAGGTTATGCTTGCTGCAGTAAATCCTACTACTGTCCTTAGTCTGTGTGACTTTGGCTGATGTCTCCCAAGAGTATTAGATCCAAAGAATGGCTGGGTATAGCACATTCAGCTATTTTTCAGGTAAGTTACACAAAATCCATTGAAAAGGCTCTGTGACTTTGCTCTCCAAGTGAGCCGTAGGCAACATATGCTCATTTGTTTTCTATTGATTTTGTTCTTACTTTTGGAACTTGTTTCACTGGGTGGTGTCTAATAATATGCAGCAATATTAATTCAAGGCATTTGCTAAAAGAGCAGAGCAGAGCAGAGCAGAAGGCACTTCATGTAGAAGGAGAGGTCAAAACACTTCAGTCTGCAAAGTGGCACGAGGCAGACAAGTACGGTCACCTACAAATCAGACATCATCCCACGGCACAGTGCCTTTTATGTTTATACACTTAAAAATGCACTCTGGCAAACATTGCCCTTGTTTGTCGAGGCCAGAAAATTGCAGACAGAATGGAAAACCAGAGGGGGAGCCCCGATGTTCTCCCCCTGGCCAGGAGAGTCACCAAGCGCATTTCTCAGTTTTACCATCTTCACCTCTTACCTGCATCAGGTAGTAATAAATTCCTGCCAGGCCATGAGCGGCCCCCACGTAATATTCTTGGTACCACTCATACATCAGTGGAGTCTTTGCTGTGAAGTTTCTCTTTCTGGCTAGGGTTTCTCCAGAGGTTAAGACTGTTTCACAAATCTATAGGGAGAAAACAAATCGAATAATGAGAATCAAAATAAAAATCTTCCCGGTGGAGGTAAGGAATTTTTGCTAAGAGGTATGGAGAATATGGTGAATCAGACGGGATCTTCTGGCCACGGACGGGCACAGGTTAATTCCGCACTCAGAAAGCAGGGGTGCCTGTATTCTGCTTAAAAGAGGGAAACGGGGAAATGCTGAACTCTTTACTAGAGCTCGTGAGAATTCACTTGACAGAGGAAAGCATGAATTCCTTCAGGCACGAAAGGAGACAGCTGCACCTGGGAGGTGAAACCCGGCCCTCATCTTCCGAAGGGCCGTGACATCCTCAAACGGAGAAGGCTGGACCTCTTGCTCCCAGTCACTCTCTAAGTGTTTCCAGTAGCACTCAGCTGTTTTTTAGCATGACGCTGTCAGCTCTCTGATCCCACCTGACCTTTAGAAGCCAACACACACCTTCCTTCTACCTGGGGTAAGCTAACTGGAGAAACAAAACTGACAGTTCAGGCAGATAACAACTGCCTATCGAAACTCCTATCGAAACTCCAAAAAGCACAAAAATGTGGTACCTGCTGAATATGGCTTTGAGGAATCTTTTCCACGCCGAAGTTCTTATTCACAAAGAGAAGAGCATAGATGTAGCCCATTCGTCCATAGAGCACTTCATTTGGAGCATGGAGGTCAATCTTATTTAGGTGAATTAGCCTTGCAATAAAAATACATGTCTAAGATAACTTGGAAGGCACTGGGTAGTGGGAGATACTTGAAATGGTACATTTAAAAAATATATACACACAAAAATATATATTTAGGTATTATACATTAAATTATTTTATTTTTTAAAGATTTTAAAGATTTTATTTATTTGAGAGAGAGAGAGATAGTGAGAGAGAGCAGGAGTGGGGTAAGTGGCAGAGGGAGAGGGAGACGCAGACTCCCTGCTGAGCAGGGAGTCCGATGTGGGGCTTGATCCCAGAACCCCAGGATCATGACCTGAGGCAAAGGCAGACGCTTAACTGACTGAGCCACCCAGGCTCCCCACTATTACAGTTAAACACTTTAAATATATTAAAATTAATTTATATATAAAAGGCAAATATTTTCCTACATTTGTATTATAAATTATATTCTTATACATTAAGTGGGCTGAGACAGACTGCAAAGGGTAAATTAACTCTCAACCACATTTTTCTTCAGGTCACAATGGAACTGACAAATTCGAAGACTAAAAGAGTAGGCGCGTGTGGCCCTGGTTACCTGGCTCCTCCCTAGCTCCTTCTGGAGGTGTACGCTAAGACCAGCAGCAGGGGTCAGAGGAACTGAAAACTGCTGCCCGGTACAGCATTTAGTCTGGAGAAACGACTCCGTCAACTCAAAGGCTCATCTAGTTCCATAAAATGAAAAGCCTGCAGCACCCCAGTTACCTCCTTCTTTGGTTTATTTCTTAATGTGCCCTTAGGCCTACATGAAATGTGTGTACGGCAGCCTGACCTACCCTAAAGCAGGCAAATGGCACAGAGGTATCAGTCAGCCTCCCCTGTCTGCCTAGTCTCCCCCTCCCAGTCCTCCTTTTCAGAAATAACCATGGTTACCAAATTCTTGGAAACTCCTAGGATTACTTTATGCACATGTAAGCAACAATATGCACATCTATAAAAATCTCTCTCCAGATGTTCTGTGGCTTGCTGTGTAACAATACATCTTGACAAACATTCTACACCAGAGTAGTCTCATTCTTTATCGTAGCTGCATAGTATTCCATTGAATGGCTATATTATAATTTATGAATTCTCTATTGATAGACTCAGTTCAGCTTTTCAGAAAGAGTTGTTTTTGGTTTTGGCTCCAGGTCAGCTGGTGTAGGCACACCCCAGCCTGCCTCTCCTGGCAAGTGCAGCTCTAAGACCTGGAGAGAATGCACAGAGCAGCTGTGTAAGGACTCTAAACCGTGAACAGTAGCAGGCAGAGTGGGGATGACCAGAATTTGAAGCACCACCAAACCAGTGGTGAGTTTACCATATTTTCACCTATGGTATTCTCCTGGCTTGAATTCAGAACAGCCCCAAACCTGGAAGTGGGCACCAAAGGTTGAAAAGAGACAGTCCTGGAAGAAGCCCTTTAGTTCTGTCTCAAGAAAGAATGAGAAAGGGAATTCCTAATGTCAGAGAGAGTGAGTAAAGCCCTTTAGTTTTCTTCATGTTTCTTTGTATTCTCTCTGTTTTCTCACACCCTGGGCCACAAGCAATCTCCTGGTGGGAGCAGAAATGAAGGTGAGGAGCCCACAGAAGCCCAGTCTCTGAGGGAGGGACCCTTCCTCACAGATTGGAGGAGCTGTGTTCCCAGAAGGGTAGGGTGAACCCCCACTGCTTCACTTCTTTCTTGCTCCCCCATCATTTGGCCCCAGAAATACAGGCACAGCTGTGGGAATACTTGGCAGAGTGGGGTAACCAAAGCCCCAGATTTCTTCTCAGAGAACCAACATGGAAGCCCCAGGAAACCACAAAGCGGTTGAGGTTCACAGGGAAATGAGGTCAGGAAAGCAACCATATTTGCAGTCTAAACTCAGAGAATGAACTTTTCTTTTTTGAGGAGGGGGGCGGGATGGGGAGGGTGTATGAAAGCAAATACGGTAAGTAGGGAAAATGACTTTGTTATTTGGATTTTTATCACATGCAATTTTTTTTAAAAGATTTTATTTATTTATTTGACAGACAGAGATCACAAGTAGGCAGAGAGGCAGGCAGAGACAGAGGAGGAAGCAGGGTCCCCGCTGAGCAGAGAGCCCGATGCGGGGCTTGATCCCAGGACCCTGGGATCATGACCTGAGCCGAAAGCAGAGGCTTTAACCCACTGAGCCACCCAGGCGCCCCAATTATTTTTTTTTTAAAAGATTTTATTTAATTTGACAGACAGAGATCACAGGTAGGCAGAGAGGCAGGCAGAGAGAGAGGAAGGGAAGCAGGCTCGTGGCTGAGCAGAGAGCCCGATGTGGGACTCGATCCCAGGACCCTGGGATCATGACCCGAGCTGAAGCCAGAGGCTTTAACCCACTGAGCCACCCAGGCGCCCTATCACATGCAATTTTGAAAGCACATCCCAATTATCTCTGAATTATCCTACATATTCAGTGTGATACCATTTAAGCTACTAAAACAATATAATTTTTGGTGAGGCTTGACAAAATGACTTTAGCATACTGGAAAAGTATGAGGGAAGAGCCAGAGAATTTCAGGAAAAGAGCAGTAACAAGAGGGCATCAGCCCTACCAAATAATGGCTTTTTCATCAGGTAGCTTAGGACACTAAACACGCTACCTGATGACGAAGCCATTATTTGGCTATAAAATACTCTTGTTGTCTATGTGGTAACTTACTTTCACTGTAGTTAAGTATAAACAGTGCCTGTGCATGTATTTCATCTAACTTTAGTCTATGCACTAGGAATTATAAGCATATAAGCCCTATGATAAGTGCGTGAAGTATCCGAAATCACACCCCTGGGGCGACTGGTTCTATCTGAAGTGTTCTTATCAGGAATCACCATTCAGAGGCACCTGGCACTTCAAATAACTTTATCAAAATCTACACCAGAGGATTTGGTGATAAGAAGAGTAAAAAAAACGTTAGCAGGTGGCTTTTTGTTGGTTGAATGAGTGGTGAAGATAGGTGGAAAGTTAGGGAGTAGGGACAGGCTCTACTACTTATTTGATGAATAAGACCTAATGAGATTGTCTGGGCACAGTGTGGTTTTCTCTGAGCCACAAGAATAGGGCAGGAAACTACTTGTGTGTGTTTATGTGGGTATATCTTCTTCTTAATCAATGTCTGTACACTTGGTTTATTTGGGAGAATTTGGTCCACTGCTTGTGTTTTCATTTTAACATACTCAGTGTTAAGGTTAGAGCTGATGGGTTGGATAGCTCCAACTGCTAATCTCTGGAGGCCACTAATAGCTACAAAAAACCAAAAACAAACAGACAAACAAAAACCTAACAAGTGCTGCCACCAGCCTATAGCCAACGGGTATAGGGAAGAGTGTCCGGACTCCCAAGAAAGGGTACTTGTGAAAGAGCAGACAGTTCTCCTCTCCCAACCCTCCCCTCCACTTCCACAAACCTGTGCGGAGGGGAGGGAAACACTCACAACTTAAAATTAAAAAGCCATGTTTTAATAACCAGTGACTGAGAAGGGCGAACGGTTATGAAACAGATTGAGAAAAAGTTGTAAAAGTATACTTAAGGGAATTTACCTCCTGTCAGGAAAAGAGAGGTGTGAAAGAGCATGGCGGGTTGCAGTTACTGACGAAGTTATATTATTCCTCAACAAATGGAGGCATCTCATCAAATTGATTAAATATACAAGGTTTTTCTTCTATAAATATAAGCATTAAACTCACAGTGGAACAGTGGTTATCTTAGGAATAGGGACAGGGTGGCCAAAGGTTACTTTACATTTTCTTGTATACTTTGAGTTTTTCCCCAATGTCAACAGGCTGGTCTGGATGGTAGAATTATGGGCCATTTTGTTTTCTACTTCAATATCATACATGGTCACACACATACACACACCCTTAACATTTTTAAAGACCTTCAAAACATTTATGAAAAAAAATTCTATTTTTGTCTCATGCCAGAAATGGCAGCTCCTTAATGTTGAGATGTTAAGAAAGTCTTTTTACTAGATACAAACTCAACTGTTGTAGGAAACAGAAGGAATAGTTCAGAGTTTTGATTTAAGAATTTATTATCAAGTTTAAACATAAATCTATCAAATTGCATAGATTTTACATATAAAGAAGCACTTTGCTTTACTTTTGTAAAGGGACTGAATTATTCAAAAAGAAAAATTCCTGTGAATTTTTTAAACAAATGGCTCTAAGGAAGGGACAATTATTGCATGAACTCCAAAGATGTTCTCACCTAAATGTGCTTGAACCACATTTCCTTTACTTGCTAATCTTATGGATCGTATTACCCCTAGGTGGCGATATATAATTAGCATTCCAATTATTTTGCAGCCAAACTCATTTGCTTCTGGGGAGATTCAAGTAGATAGCAAATACTTTTCAAATACTTGAAAATGAAGTATTGCCTAGAGCATCTTGTTAAAATAAAATTTTTACAGTTTAAGGTAAGAAAGGAAGTATTCCCTTTTTTTCTGGAATTGAATTCAAGTCATTAAAACTCCTGAGCTGGGTCTGATGATTCCTAAAAGGTAGGACTTCGAAATGCAGGTTTTAAATGCTACATTCTCAAGATAAAGTGAAGAAATGACAGCATTTGTAAATCATAACGGTTATTTTATGTGTTTTCAAAAACTCTCAAACCCAGAAGCACATCGCTGCAGCTCCATTTGTTTTGCTACGCGGATAATAATAGCAACCAATCTTCAGAAGAGACATGACACTGAAATGTCACTGAAGGAAGAATGGAGACATATAAAATCAGGACGGTTCTTTTCCACTCCTAGCAGTAATTCCCCAGGGTGTTACTGTGGAGGGGACTTTTTACCTTGTATCATCTAAAGGTTTGTAAGGTTTCTTACTCATCACACTACAGAAGACAGTCCACACTTTCTGACCGAAAGCCAGCTCTTTGTCATTCTGAATAGTGGCCCCGCAGCACTAGATCTGTCCCGGTTGGTGACTTAGCGGGGTATTGTAAATAGGCCACACTCTCTTTGAGTAGTGGCACCAACTCTCTCTGTGCAGAAGGAAGGTGAAAACGAACACGGTAGAAGGCAAACAGCAGGAAAAATTAGTGCTGTTCGTTCTCTTCCTTGCCCCCTGCCCCAGCCAACTACTGGACATATTGAACATGAACAGATACACACGCACACACACTCCTTTTTGGGGAGTCACAGACTCCTCCAAAAAGTGTAAATGTTCTCTCCATGCTGAGTACAACTTGGGGATTTTATACCTTTGGAAGCCCTAAGATTCTCAGGGTCCCAAAGATAAGAATCCCTAACTTAGGGAAACATTGACTTCTTTGATCTCTAAAACTCGAAATCAGGAACCTGAAAGACTACTCTATTAAGAAACCATAGGAAAGGTAAGCTGAAAACTGACGTTGGTGGTGGAGCACAACACAGATGCCACGTAAGAGAATTGAGGGTCTCTGATAGCTCCAAAGGCCTATGTGATATGAGAGAGAAGGTTCAGTAAAAAGTAAAACCACCAAGTAGGTTTATTAACTATCTGATGACATCAAATCATTTCAGTTGAGTTGCAAAGACTTAAAGAGATTTTTCCCTTAAAAGGGAGGAGTTGAGAAAGCAATTTACACATAATTCCTTTATTCTTCCTGTTCTGCCATGAACTCTAGAAATCTGAAAAATCAAAACTGTGGCTATAAATGGCCCAGTTTCCTCTCATTATCTGTATTCTATATGTTTAATCTTAACAAATCTACTGGCTATAAAGAAAATACTGGTGAAACACTGTGAAAGTTTTTAAAAAGATATAAATAACAAAAACTTTTATTATCAAGGTATCAACAAAATTTTAGTTTAAGAGTATTTTATAATAAACCAATATTAACATATGGTACTATGCCCCGAAAGTGGTTTCTTACAACAGTAGGCCCTAAAATGTCATGAGGAAAAAGGCTTTCTACTTGACAAGTCTGGAAAATTCCACTCCCTAGAGTTGCTGGACTTTTCCCCATGTACCAAAAGCTAGTGAAGATTCTGAGCAGCCAGTAAAGGTGTATATTTAACTCTGCTTTAAGTAGTATTTCCCCAATCTGAATACACAAATCTTGTTTTCATTTTTCACACAGCTAACTATTACTATCTGGCTATACACAAGCTGAGAAAGGCTGGCATTACATATAAAACATTGGGACCACTACAGGCTTATTTTACGATACTTAAGAGTGACTCAATGAATAAGACTTCCTTCTGAGCCTCTAAAGCAGATGTGTGGCTAATGGTTTTAAACTGGCTGCAAAGCAACAGAAAGGTAGTTTCTGTGCTGCAAATTTAGATGGTATATGCATTTGCCAAAGCTCAACAAATATAAAACTTGGACAGCTCATTGTGTGCAAACTTTACGTCAAAAGAAGAAAACTAAACAGATACTGAACTCCAGTAAATGACATACATGTTTTAATATTTAGAAGGAAGGGTACCGATGTCTGCAATTCACTCTGAAATGCATCCCTCCCCCCAAAAGGATTAATAATGGATAAATGGATTAGATACATGATAAAGCAAGTATAGGAAAATGACAGTGGTAGAATCTATTTGGGTAGATATATAGGTATTCACTGTTGTTTCAACATTTCTGTATGTTTGAAATTTTTCATAATAAAATTTTGAGGGGAGAAAAAACTCTAGTTATTAGAATTTTAGACCAAAATCTGTTAATGAAATACACAACATTGCACGGTGTAAAATTAACCAAAGATCCTCCGCAAACAAAATCAGTGATGAAAATGCCATTCTAATAGTAATTTGTAAGAAAAAGTAGTGGGAATCAAAAACCATGGTCAAATCAAAACCATGGAGACAATCACTGATTAAAATGTTGCTGGACTCAATTAAAAAATGGGTGAAAGACCTTAACAGACACTTCACCAAAGAACCAATACTAATGGCAAAGAATATACAAAAAGATGCTCCAAATCATACGTCATCAGGGAAATCCAAATTAAAACAACGAGATACCACTACGCATCTACTAGAATGGCCAAAATCTGCCACCCTAGCAAGGATGTGGAGCATGAGGAACTTTCAGTCATTGCTAGGAGGAATGCAAAATGGTACAACCACTTCAGAAGACAGTTTGGCAATTCTTACAAAACTAAACATACTCTTATAATATGATCCAGCAATTGTGCTCCTTGATACTTAGCCAAAGGAGTTGTAAACTTAATGTCTGCACAAAGCCCTCAGACCTGGATGTTTACATTAGCTTTATTCATAAGTGCCAAAACTTGAAAGCCAAGATGTCCTTCAGTAGGTGAACGGATAAACTATGGTACATCCAGACAATGGAATATTACTTGGTGCTAAAAAGAATGAGCTATTATACCCGAAAAGACATGGAGGGGCCTTAAATACATATTACTCAGTGAAAGAAACCGATCTGAAAAGACTACATATTGTAATGTTTCCAACTATCCTGGAAAAGACAACTATGGAGACAGTAAAATGACCAACAGTTGCCAGGGGTCAGGGAACAAGGAAGAGGAATTAACAGGCGCAGCACAGTGAATTTTTGGGGCAGAGAAACCATCCCATATGATAATATAATGATGGATACATGTCATTATGCATTTATCCAAATCCAAGGAATGCACAACACCAAGATGTAACTAATGTAACTAATAATAAACTACGGACTTTGGATGATAATGATATGTCAGTGTATGCCCATCCTCTGTAACAAGTGTACCACTCCAGTGGGGAATGCTGATATTGGGGGAGGCTAGGCATGTGTGGAGGGTAGTGGGTATATGAGAAATCTCTATACCTGCCTCTCAATTTTTCTGCGAACTGAAAATTTCTCTAAAAAGCAACGTCCATGAAACAACAAAACACAGCCAGAAACCTTTGTTGGAATTGAAAGTCTCTGTGTATGGACACGCTCAGTGGGAGCCTAACAGCCCTGCATGCAGAGTTGCATGGCTGCCAGATTTCTTAACAGAATTCTTCGTGCTCAATAAACTCTAGTAAAATAATAATTGTAGTTTATTAGTACGCAAGTTTAGTAATTCTTCATAATTCACAAGCTTCTAGTGGGCTGACCCGATCTCTATTAAAATAAATTTTTGGATTTGCATGTTATTTGCCCATGGGAAAAACAATTTTAAATCATTTGTAGTCCATGACGGGGTCTCCCCCAGCCCATCACAGGAAATGAACCACATTTTTCAAATTACTGAGCTTGGATAACAGCACCTTGGATTAGTAATTCCAAGATTAGGCTTCTGGTTTCATTTTTGTTATTAAACTGATGTTTGACCTGATGTGTGTCAGTGTCATGACATCTTAAAATGTAATAGGGACTATAATGGTTGTTCCTCAATTACATTGGAATGATGTGTGATATGAGCAAATGATAGTAGTAAGACTTATTGCTGAGGGAAAAGTAACTTCACTAAAATGTTCTTTTTGCTAACACAAACAGAATGAATATGAAATGATGTCTAGATAATAATCCTCAAAAAGATACACGATTACCGGGTGATGCAGTCTTCTGCCTGCTTCTCATTGTTCATCTTGTGGTACACTACAGCGCCCACGGCCAGGGGGCCTGCGTCCCCACAGAGGAAGGTGATGGAACGCTTGCTCAGACTGTTCAGACTTTGCTTTACATAGCCATGTGCCATCTGGAGATAAGCGGGGTCCCCGAACACATCATAGAGATGTAAGTAAAGCAGAGCGATACCTGAGAAGCAAAAAGAAAATAACGTAAAGATGAGGAATGGGCTGTTGACTCTATTAGTCTGGTTTGCTGCCAACTCAGCAGTGTTGATTGTTGATAAACAATAAGGAACACAAACGTAAACTATCCGGAAGTTCAGATGACTTTAGTTCTAGACACAGCTTTATTACCAAGCAGCTCCAAGAACCCGACACAGGCACTTGTTCTGTTTCTTCATCATTGCAACCATAAATAACAGACACTCTGCGACCCTGGAAGAACTCTAACGTAAGTTTATTATTAATCCTTGTCCCACTCTATTGTGTGTTAATGTATTATTCTTGATGGTTACATGACAGGTTATCAAAACCATGGTTCTAAACAGTCACCTGTTTATTTAACAAATAATCATTTACTTAATGAATAAACAAGCAGTATTTGTTCTTGTGAGCTAAAAAAAATTTAAAGTCTGGGGAGTGAAAAACTCAACTTCTCCTTTTAAAGAAGTTAAGTTTTTGAGTGAGAAGGTAGGTAGAGTAACCAAATTCCCTACTCCAGTATCATTCCAGGCAGAGATTACAAGAGAACTACTAAGTTATGTGAGATCTGAGAAAATAAATTAAATTCCTCCCTAATTTTTTTTTCCTCTGCCAGGGACCCAGCCACTTTAGGAATTATACTGTAAAAACTGCCAATGACTTTTGCTTTGGGCTGTACTCGATTTGCTTCTTATCCTGCTCTTGAAGCCTGCTATATACATATAATTGAGGTGTTGTCTGAATGTCCTTATTCCGAATGGCTGTCACAGTAGATAGAGCCTTCCCTCTGAAGCTGACTGGTCTCAGGGCAGACTCAAAGATGTGGGGTAGGGAACCTGCCTGCCTGCGGCATTTCCGGAAACTCATTTTTCCCCTTAAAGTACATTTTCCATCTCATTTACCATTTTTAGAAGATACAGAGCCTCTGTTTAAATCTAAATTAATAGAGCCCATCTCTTCATGGATTTCAGTGCAGTAAAAATGCAGTCTGCAAAATTACTTTTCACTGTACTGAGGACAGTTTTAAATTTAGATAGTTTTCTCATTTTGCATGGGTAATCTCCAAAGCTTTGTGCTACAGACAATTCAATTTCACATGTATATTAAGGCCAAATTTTCATTTCCTGCCAAAGTTAATAACCTTGTCTGCTCTTTCAAAGTGGCTTGGTGTTAGTAATTCTACAAACTGATGATCAGACCTACCAGTGCTGAAGGTCTGTAGACATAAGTGTACAAAACCACGTGTGTAAGAAAAGAAAAAAAACAAAACTCCTTTTCACAAATGATCAACGTCAAGAGCTTCTTCTCCAATTAAGTTCTTAAATGGCTTCATCTCCATCCATACCAGGCATCTGCTGGCGATCTGTTTAAATTGTTACCCTTTCATTTTGGCCTCCTATTCCCATTGCTGCCTGAACTCCCCTAATTAAGTTCTGTAAGCACCACAGCCAGATAATGACATGACTGAGGTCTGAGAAAATACAAAGTGATTAAATACAAGCCCAGTGATTGTTTTCCTTTTCAGACCTTTGTCTCTCATTATCAACAATTCTTCTTGGCCTAAATCTTTAACAAACAAAACCCATTAAAGTTTGCAATTGTTGGGTTGGATGCATTTCTCATGACAAACAGGTAGTCATTTCTCCAGTCCTCAATATTTCATTTAGATGAAAACCTTTTTTTTTTTTTTTTTCTCTTTTTGATCGGCAGAGAGTTATTTTTCCAGCTTCCGGCATTGTATAACCTCAGGTTCTGGTTCTCTCCTTTGTCTCATTTTGGGCCTGAGTGTCCATATATTTTGATTAAGCAATCTGCTGCACCTTGCAGTTTATGGTCTCTACTTCCGGACACAAAACACCCATGATGAAAAGGTTTTCAAGTGAGCAGTGCTGCTGCCAATTTGAAAATGTTTCCTGGACAAGCCTACCAGAAATCAGTATAGGTCCAGGGTTTAAGACAAAATATGGAAGTCAAAGACATTTAATGCCTCATCAATACTGTATATCCCATATGCCCTAATAGCAAAATGAGGGAATTGTGTGTAGCTAGAAGTCTTGAACCTAATCCTTATGCTCTTCCAACCTTTAGTAATATTCATGCATAAAAATCACCTTTGCATAAATACCAAATGCTGAGAGGTAACTGGTGAGGTGGGAAATACAGACACAACCTCAAGGGCTCGGCAGCGAAAACTCCCCTAGTCCCCTTACATATACTTGCAGCCCTGGCCTCAGGCTATGCTTTAAAAACTCTTTTCAGGGCGCCTCGGTGGCTTAGTCAGTTAAGCCTCTGCCTTCACCCCAGGTCATGATCCTGGGGTCCTGGCATCAACCCCCACATCAGGCTCCCTGCTCAGTGGGGAGCCAGCTTCTCCCTCTCCCTCTGTGGCTCCCCCTATCTATGCTCTTTCTCTCTCAAATAAATAAATAAATAAATAAAATCTTTAAAAAATGATTTAACCAACCCTTTTCAAATGTAATTTTTATCAAAATAAATTTGTTCTTCATGGAAAATGTCAAATAGTACTGCAAGGCTTAATATGCTTCTCCACCAAGATATTCATATGCCTCTAGGGAAGGGCCAGGTTTGGGAGGGAAAGCTTACAGCTGTATCCATTCATAAACTCATTATCAAGTAGGATTCCAGTCTCTAAAGGACATTTAACGTAATGAGAAAGACCACTGTATTGGCTTCCAGGATAACAACCATCAAACTGGTCATGAGACTCAACACACGATGATGTATGGAGTTTAATCTTTTTAATGCTTCCTTTTTTTAATCACAGGATATGCTACTTAACAGAGTATTCTGGGCTTAAATTTGCATAGTGGATAAAATGTCCTTCTATATTATTTGCTAAGCAAAAGGTAAGATAAAGGAGATTCACTTCCTCCTTCTACCCTTTCACCTTTTCTTCCAGAACAGAAAAGACTGAAGTGAGATTTAAGTTTTGATTGCATTTAATTGTAAATACATGCTCCAAATCGTTTTAGGTCTTAGGATTATTCTATTAAAAGAAAAAAGAAACCCATTCTTCCCCTCTTTTAAATGTGGAGGGATTTTGACATTTTCATTGACATAAAATTGATTCTATTTCTTAGGTGGTTCACTCTATGATAACTACTGTGATTAAGTTATGAAAACTAATGCTTTTTTGGTCTGAATTTTACTGTCTTGTTAGATTTGCTCATATATATGATTTAAACTTATTGACATATTCTAAATGGGAAAATAATCCATATGAAGAGAGATATACTGAGAAATGAGTAAAGCAAAATCTAATCCATTATTTGCCCATTAATCCCAAACTCATTAAAGATGACCAATAAAGCATTTGGGTAACTAATTCTGTTAAGTAATGAGTACTCTCCTTCAGGAATAAGAGATTATTCATACTCTGGTTGACTGTACTTCATTTCCTAAAGGGTACAGGAAAGTTGTAATAGGGATACCACCTCTATTTTACATCCAAATCCAGATTTAACATCAGTTAAAAACCGATCAAATACCTTTTAGAATCAAGCATGTTAAGTCAGTAAATTTTAGAAATGCCATGTTCATTCTGTAGTTATTCACAGCTTTGGAGACTGGTTTGGTGGAGAAAGAATGGACAGAGGTGGAGAGAGTATCCTCTCCCTCCCAGGGGGCAAAAATATACCATCAAGGAGAAGAAGGTATGGATGGGCTGTAGACCAAAAGAGGAAGCTGAAACAGAGCCTGTGCACAGTACTCTCAGGAAGTGAAATCAATCATCTGAGCAAGTCCATGTGGATGGGAAGGCTAGGGGATGACATGGTTAATAAGGATAGACTCCTTGCAGGCTCAAATTATTAAAAGCCAGACACATAACTTTAGGCTTGATGCTAATCTAGGATTGGTTTATGTAAAGGAGTGGTATTCCCCCCAACAAGCATTTTTTTTTTTTTTAAGTAGGCTCCACACCCAGCATGGAGCCCAATGTGGGACTTGAACTCATGACCCTGAAATTAAGATGGAACTGAAATCAAGATTTGGACGCTTAACCAATGGAGCCATCCAGGTGCCCTGAAAAGCATCTTTCAAAGATAACCCTATGGGTTAGTCCAGGTCTTCCAAGAAGGGCCTTTATTAGGGAATCCTAGAGGGGCACCACATGAAGAGTGCCACATGGCCTCATACCAGCAACTACAGGGTTTGGCTTGGAAGCGACACATGCCACTACCCCTGCAGCCCCCGAACTAGAAGAGGTCACCTCACCTAATGACACTGAAGTTGAGAGGTTTAACCTCTCAGAGTCTAGAAAGAGAGGAGTCCAGAAAGAGAGGGACACCAGACATGGGTGAGCACTAGACATGTCTAACACAGGGCCTGGCAGTGGGGAAGAGGCAGAGAGGTTTGAGACATTCATCAGACATCCAAGTAGAGAGAGAACTCAAGTAGGCAGCTGGAGTTTAGGGAAGAGAGGACAAATGTCCTCCAAAGGTGTGGGGAGTGATGTGACTCCTGGAGTAGTCAGTGATTCTCTGATGTACTTCAGGAGCAAGTGGACTGGAAGGCTCATCAATCCAATGTAAGTAGGGGTTGCTTTTAATAAAAACAAAGCCAAAAAACCCCTCCTTTTTGGTCTGAGAGGCCAGAAGAAACCCAGACATATATTACTCTGATCTTACAACTCCCAGAGCTGGTTTGGTTGCTTACCACTGTGGTGTCCAATAAGACAGTTTCTAACCATAAGTGTCCAGAAAACTTTGAGTTAATTAAAAGTAAACAAAATTTAAAATTCAGTTTCTCAGTCACACTAGCCACATTTCAATGCTCAACAGCTACATGTGGGTAGTCGCTGGCGTAACGGACAAGAAAATAACGTCTCTATCACAGTGGAACATTCTAAGACCGGCACTGCTCTGAACACCAGAGATCGATGTCATTGTGCATAAGAAGTTTGGGAAGTGTGGCACTGCCCCCACAGTTCATCCTAGAAATCTGTTTTTGAAATGTTGACAACTAATTTACTTCAAAGAAAAAAAAAAAACGATACCATGAGGACTGAAGAAAACTTTGCTGTAATAGGAATCTGTCCTGGTTTTTAGCATGAAAGCTATGAACTAAATTTTTCTGTTCTGTCTCCTTCTGTAGCTCTTACTCTGGGAAGGGAGGGTAAACTGCTTAGGGACACTTCTAAATCTGCAATTTCCTTACTCAGCTACTTATCCCCAGTAGTACTATAAATATAGCCAGCTGTTGAGGAGTAATTAATACTAAGCCTTTGAATTTCCGAGTTCATTAGTCTTATTCATCTTGACCAATCAAGACCTTCACACATCTCAAATGTATGTGGACATGATAAAAATCCCCACAGATGTATGAACTCTCAAAAACACTTGCCTGTAATTCTGCACTTTAGAGATTACTCCTTAATAGTGTTCGTTTCTTTTATAACCAGCCTGCACTGATTTAGGAACCTTTGCCATGGTACTTTCTCTCTGCAAAGCACTTCCTTGCAGGTTGGGGTCTTTTAAACATTCTCTTTGTGTACTCTGGTAGGAAATCACACTCAGACTGAAATACTACTGGAGTCACTGGAGGTACCCAGCTAACACCCAAGAACAGGTCTCAATAGTTTTGAGTGATATGTAAGTAGGAACTCCCTAAAAAGGTGATGGGTTGTTTCAAATAAACTGCTCCCTAGTCAAAACTTTGAAAGCTTATCAATACCATGCTTTTTTCCCTTTCAGATTTATGAAAATACAAGTGACCAGAAATTCTCTAGTTAACCCCGTACAGTATGATCACCTGTCGTTCTATATCAGGTTGGTACTTTCTTGTACTTTGTAATGGTTTCTTAATTTTGTGTCTGATTAAGTGCATTTTTATTTTTTCAACAAAACTACGGTTGTCTAGGGGCACCTGGGTGGCTCAATCGGCTAAACATCCGACTCTTGATTTTGGCTCAGGTCATGATCTCAGGGTCCTGAGACTGAGTTCCCACATCAGGCTCTGTGCTCAGCAGGGAGTCTGCTTGGGATTCTCTCTCTCCTTCTCTCTCTGCCCCTCCCCATCTCTCTCTCCCCCTCCCTCCCTCCCTCTCTGGAAACAAAACAAACTCCAGTTGTCTTTAGGGCAGGATTCCCATTCCCAGTCACTATCGTGACTGTGCACAGAGCTCTCTCCACAAAGCCTGTGCGTAAACACTGCCTGGAGCACTGTATCTGCTCAGCCGTCAGCTTAAAGCCAAGCAGCACAGCTTGCTGTCCACTGACAGCTGCTGTTCTCCAAATACCTGAGTACAGGTGATATGGGGAGAAAACCAGCTGTGACTCCGCACCAATAATTAAATAGTATTGTCCTAAACAAAGAAGTAGAAAAGAAAGAGGGCAAACGAGCACTCAGAAGATGTGCCTTTTCTCTTTTTAATGTATTTCCAGAGCTGACTGTCCAATAGGAAAAACACCTAAAAAAGAGGAGACCTCATAGTTTCCTCCTCCTTCCTTCACTGCCCTGCAGCATAACTGTCAAAATGGGAATTGCTCTTTTATTCAGACCGCCTTTCACAGGTGATCAGTCGTTCAACAGAGTAGTCATTAAAGGCTCAGTCTCAGGAATCAATGCCTGGGATTGACGCCACCAGTTACTCAGTGTGTTTTTTACCTCATTTACTAAACCTCTCCGTGCCAAAGCATGTTTACCTATGAAATAGCTACTCCATAGTTACTGTGAATCATGCTGATTATTACAAGTCCCTAGCACATAGTAACTACTCAATAAACACCCAACCCCATTAGAATGATTTTCCAGTGTTGAATCAGTCACTTTGTCTCATCTCTGATGCCTGACTGAAAAGGACAGAAAGAAGAGAGGGAAGCATAGTCTTCCCATGTTCCTGCCTCTCTCCACCCTTGTTGGCTCCTTTGACTAGAAAAATGCTCTCTATACATGTGCCATCTGGCTCTTCTCTTGAGCTTTCTGGGAGTCTTCTGACTTTAGGTGTTCCCTCTTCTCTCTTCTTTTTCTCATGTAGTGATCTATATTTGTACTATCTAGATGCTCTGTTTGAGTCTAAGGAGGTAAGTTCAAGTCAGGCAGCCAAAAAGAAGAAACCCATTTTACAACCAGGTCTAAACAACAGGCTCTCTATTCAGCTTTATCAAGTATAAAGCAGATATTATAAGCCTTCTCTAATTTTTGAGTTCATTTTTCAACTGGATCAGAAGTCAAGGGAAAGAGATGTGACTGACTCTTCTACATCCTAAGACATATGAAATGAGTTGAATTCCACTCTTTCCTCATTCCACCTAGTTTGCTTTATTGTTTTTAGTTTGTATAGGTGGTATACTATAGAAGAGTAACTGCAGAACACTCTCCCTTCGTTCGTTCATTCATTCATTCATCCATTCAGTAAATATGTATTAAGCACCAACTATGGATCTGGCATTGTGTTAAATGCTCAAGTTACTGGAATAAAAAAAGGACAAAGCCCCAGCCTCCTTGTTGTTGTCTGTAAAAGGCAAATTGCTTAGATATGTCTTCTTTCTTTCCCTCCTATCATTTCTTCTGATCAACATTTTCTTCCTGCTCTCAGTGTTTCACCCAAGCACCCTGCTAGCATTTAAACCCTACAGCTGTTTCAAGCCTGTATTTAAGTCACTTAAGATAACCTACAGTACAATGACATCAACCCCAGAGAAAGGGCAGTCTGCAAGAAAGCGCTCTGGCAGGTCTCTATCTAGTGGTCACTCTGAAGGGCTCTAATTAACCCAGTGGAGATCCACACCCTTTATCCCTTCCGCTTGCCCTGACAGTTCTGGCTGGAACGCATATGTGCTTCTTAGGAAGGTGAAGGACATGTGACTAGGGCTCAAATTAGACACTGAAATGCTGGCCCAGATGGAAGAGCTACGTAATAAAAAGATCACATTGCAAAGAAAAGATACCTGGCCAGAGTGATTCCTTTCAAATAAGTCTGGTATCAGCAGAAACTAAGTCCCACGTGCTAAAGCTGTAGCTCAAAGGCTATACATTTGGCAGATCAGAGGAAGAGCATCTTGAAACACTTTAATGACTTGCATTTAGAGCGCAAGTTAATATTACTCCAGGGATTATGCTGCATATCCTCTTATTTAAAATGTTATCTAATACTTGAAAAGAGGAAATATATGCTGATCTTAGCCTCATTAACTTTGTGAGTTGGTTATAGAAGATTGGGTTATGATTTTAGAACTAAAGCCCCTAGAGTCCTGTGTGTATTTTTTTTTTTTTTTGAGTGTGAGCTGATCATTTCCCTTAGAAATCATCATAGTTAAGAGTGGGAAAAAATGAAATTAAATGAGGGCCGGCACTTTCCCTCATTCTCTCTCAAAGACACTAGCGAGATCAGTTATCCCTTGGGTTTACTTACCTTTTCTACTATGTTATCTGCAAGGGAAGCAATTTTTCCTCCCAAACGCTTATTTCTAACATGAGAATACTTCATCTACTGATTTAATTCTTTATAATAACAATTTCTCACCAGTGTTTTGTAATTTCTATTTTATAAGCCATTTAAAAATGTTTTTCTTCCTGGAACCTTTAGCTACCTGGAACAAAACCCAGAGCAGCCCAAAGGCAGGGGCTGTGAGGCTCTCTGGTGAGTCCCGACAGATTCCCAAACACCAATTAGGACTACTCGGTAGCTGGCCATTGGGTTTGATCTTAAGAGACCTCCCCTCCTGTTCTTTTTTTTGCACTGTCTGCTGCTATGTGCATGACATAAAGAACACTTCTTGATGGAGCATCTGAAGAACCAAAATGTTTGCCTTGCTTTCCAAGCTGGGAGTGCATCCTATAAAGAACTGGTAAATCTACCAGGAAAGGATTATGGCTAAGAATGAATAATTCAGTACTTATTGTTGTCATATGTTATACATCAGTATCGTGATGCATTACACTTCAATGTATTAAATTTTATAAAAGAGGATTTCAGTGAAAAGAACTGGGCCTGTTCATTTCCAATATCGTTTATTAACAGCTGTAAGAGCTACTGATTATTTTCAGACTATGGGTGATACTTCATACGCGAAGATCCTCAACAAGCCTTTTCAAATACAAGCAATTATGAGGAAAAGCTTCTGTTTTGGCCCAGTTAATTTTCTATCTTGAAACCATGCTGAATATATTAATTCAGGATTAGGAAGCACGGAAGCAACTTCTGTAGCAGAATGCTAGAGATTTCATTCTTCTGGCTGCAAACGCCCATAAATCTTTCCAGGGTTTACTTTATGTCCAATCCCAAATAACTTCTTCCTATAGACTTTTAAATAGTAATTACTCTTACCTAACTCATGTTTCCCACTTTCTTTCCAAATTCCTTTCATAATTCATCTATTCCAATTTTTTCCTGAAACACTTAAAACTGACTAGTCATTAGCCACTTCTAAAATGTATGTACAGCATGAGTATCATCACGTTATCACTGCTCAACTCACTCCATCTTACACTTATGTGTAGACCTTCTTCACTTATCAAACGTATGGAGTGAACCCAGATGTAGACGTGGAGAGTAGATATACACATGAGGGCACACATTCTCATGGGGGAAAGACCAGGCTTCTAAAGATAAGACTTGTAGCACTGATTCCTAACTTTCTCACTTACTGGCTCTGTAACCTTCCATACATACTCAGCCTTGTTTTGCTTCAGTTTTCTCATCTGTGAAATGGGGATACAAATAGTATCCATGCCATAGAGTGGTTCTGAGATTTAGGTTAGTTAATTAAAGTGCAAAGCACTTAGAATGGTGTCTGGCATATGACATTAGTTACTGAGGCACGTGCACATACACTCTGGCTCCTGTCATTCAAATGCTGATCCTACCAACATTTTATTAATAGCGATCACTTTTAATCTTTACGCCTGTCCTTTAACAGTAAAATGATCAAGAACTGCATATTGATGATCCTCATTCCCTTGGGAACCAAAATTTACTCAATATATTTTACTATTAAATTACTGAATTCTTGTTTCTGACCATCAGTAATAATTTGTTAATTCTCAATTACTGTCTGCAAAATTGATTATTCACAATACTTCATTCCTGGATAAGCATGAGACCCCAGCGCGATTTATTACCATAACTGCCTCATTGGCCAATATGAGATGGCTATGAGGTTTGAAAAATTCTCCCCTCCTTCCTTTCCTAGGGTCAAGGCATTTTCTCTCTCCGTTGTGAATAAAAAAAGGTAGAAGCTGTAAAACTGCACTGACAACCCACAGGAGTGAATATGTAGGCTTTAGTGAAAATGACATCTGAACCCTATTACAAGCCTGTGTTAACTGTTCTCATCACCGTTATATCCTCTGTTTCCATTTGACAATAAAAACCAAGATAATTTCAGCTGTAAAATAGTTTGTAAAGTGAAATACTTTCTAAAGCAGTGAGTTGCTTCTTCTAAATTTTTATTTAAACCTATATACATTCCCCTTACCAATAAAACATCACGTACACAGTACTTTCTATGGTATATATAACATAGGTATATGGTATTATGGTATACATATCATAGGTACAGAAATTCTAGTAAATCTCGTCACTATTAGTTTCAATTTTTCCTGAAAAGACAGAAAATGGGAAAAATGATGGGAGTCCAATTTTTCAGTTTTAAGTAACATGAGTCTCCCTAGAAACACAGAACAGGCAAAATATTGCTTAGGAAATTTCAAAATATTGTATAGACAAAAGTTCCCCCAAATGGACAGACATTTAGATGGAAAAATTTAAGGATGGAAGAATTAAGGCTCATTGTCCAAATGCCTTGTGCAAACACAGGAACAAAAAAAAGTATCACTTCTCCTGTTATACAGGACTTACAGCAGAGGTTGCCAGGTCTTATCCCCAAATCCACTTAATCCCAGCGAACAGACTACATTTACTATCCTTCCTTGCTAACAGGTGTGACCATGTGACTACGTTCTAGCCAATGAGACGTAAGTAGAATTGAAATGTTGACTGGGCCTTCCAGGAAGTCTTTTAAAAGGGGAGGAATGCATTCTTTTTTGCCTCTTTTTCCTTTCTGCAGCCTGAAAAGCTGATGTAATGTATGAATCTTCAGCAGCTATTTGGCCAGGAGGTAGACGTCAGTGGCTGAGGGATAATGGAGCAGAAAGACAGGAACCTGGGTTCCTACTGACATCCAGAGGGCACCGTGTCAACCCTGAACTACACCGGCCTTCTTCTACATAAAAGAAAAATAAACTTCTATCTTATTTAAATGTCACTGTAATTTTGATTTTTTGGGGTATATGCAGCAGAACCTAACCCTACCCTAAATTCTAATTATATCTGAATGAGCATTAACTATCAGATCATACTTCAATTGGGGAATGAAACTTAACAAAAGAGGATGGTAATTTAAAGTTCTAATTAATAATAATCATTTAGTTTTCTTATACAAACTACATAGTGATAACTTGCAAAAGCTTTCATTGTAGACTGACAATAAATGCTCAAGAACTACCAAATTTTGTTGTTGTTGTTGTTGTTTTAAAGATTTTATTTATTCACGTGACATAGAGAGATCACAAGCAGGCAGAGAGGCAGGCAGAGAGAGAGAGAAGGAAGCAGGCTCCCTGCTGAGCAGAGAGCCCCATGTGGGACTTGATCCCAGGACCCTGAGATCATGACCTGAGCCAAAGGCAGAGGTTTAACCCACTGAGCCACCCAGGCGCCCCAAGAACTACCCATGTTGAAGAAGGTGATCAAGTTCTAAAGGTTTTCTACAATAAATGTTTCCCAAAATAATATAATTTTGGACAAACTAGCAACAAGAGCAAACAAATTAATATTTATAAAAATATGATGCTAACTTTGGTGAACAAAGTTAAAGAAATGGAATCCTTATTTTCTAAAAGGTATCACTCTTTGAAGATAATATGGGGAACACACACACAGTAAGATAAAAATCTACACATAATTATGTAAACACTGCCTTGACACACAACAGCAAGTATTTTTACTGTGTTAAAATGTTTATGAATGTATATTCTGGCAATAAAATTGCAATAATAAAGACACCATACTTGGTAAGATATAATAATGGGAAGAGACGGTATCGACATGATTTTATGTGTCAAATGAGCTTTAGTTTCTTATGCAACTCAGTTTCATGCTATTTAGACTGTCTAAACACTGGCAGGGGAAGAAAAGCATTTTACTTGTGAAAACACTGGAGGAGACAGTCCATTTTATGTGGAAATAATGGCTTTTTAACAGTACTCAATTAAGAGACATCAGGACCCCTGCCTCAAAAGCCATTAGCAAATTTATCTGGCAGATTTTATGCTGCATCATAAAACAATCTAAACTGCTTAGTATGCCAATTGGCCTAAGATGCCTGCCATATAAGTTGCTTTTGGGAGCCAGCAATAAGTATCATAAATACTTAAAGATAAAAAGTTGAAGGATATTGGCATTCAAAGGAGATGACACTGTTAACTCACTGCCAAAAAATTTAAACACACTTGCATTTTGTTCTGGAGTCAAATTTCTTTTCTATTTCCATTTCTATTTAACCTTTAGTTTCTCAAATAGTCCTGGCAGTAGAGGCCTGATTGATGGTTTTTCCGAACATTGTCAAACTATTAATTTAAAACTGAAGTCAATCTCCACTTCTTTCCCCCTAAAGCAAGGTACCTTATAATCTTATAATATGTAATAATATAAACTCATCTGAATGAGTAAATAGGATAGAGGTTTAATTCACTCTTTTTATAGACAGGGAATTGAATTTAGCCATCTGTCTCAGTATCATTTTTTTTTTTTTTTTTTGCCAGGAATAACAAAATAATAGAAACGCCAATTGTATTAGGAAAAGATCTGTAAGTTTGGTCTTTAAACAATGTGGAAATCAAGAGGAAAGCTAAATAACTATGGATTGTGCTTGTGCTATTTTGTTCAAATTCTCATGATTTTAAGTAGAGAATAGCAATGTTCATTTAAATGACAACTGTTGTTATAACTTTCTTCTTGAAGCAAAATACTTTCACATTTATTCTCAGCTTTAACATATCTTTTTTTTTTTTTAAGATTTTATTTATTTATTTGACAGAGAGATCACAAGAAGGCAGAGAGGCAGGCAGAGAGAGGGGGGAAGCAGGCTCCCCGCCAAGCAGAGAACCCAATGTGGGGCTTGATCCCAGAATTCTGAGATCACGACTGGAGCCGAAGGCAGAGGCTTAACCCACTGAGACACCCAGGCCCCCCATCATCTTTAACATATCTTATGTTGAGCTTCTAAAATCACCCCAAATCATAAAACTAAGAGGGTGGGCCTTTAACTAAGGGCCTTAAAACTAAGAGGGAGGGCCATTAACTAGTCCATTCCTCTTATTTTATAAAACACGGACCTTAAACATCCTTGAGAGTATAATTTTTTTTTAAATTTTATTTCTTTATTTGACAGAGGGAGAGATCACAAGTAGGCAGAGAGGCAGGCAGAGAGAGGGGGAAGCAGGCTCCCTCTTGAGCAGAGAGCCCGATGCGGGACTCGATCCCAGGACCCTGGGATCATGACCTGAGCTGAAGGCAGAAGCTTTAACCCCCTGAGCCACGCAGGCGCCCCGAGAGTATAATTTTATTCTGATTTTTATCTGCTTTCCTGACTTCGTATGGACAGAGAGAATCACTTGCCATTACCAAAAGGTTTGCTTTTAGTAAATTCCTGCCAGAGAAACCTCTCAAAGTGCAGTCCATAGAGGACTACCTACATCAGGCCCACTGAGGCTTGCAAAATGCATATTCCTGGGCCCCGCTCGAGACCTATTACGCTGATTATCTTCACTGTGAGGCCAAGGAAACTGCATGCTCATGACAAGCACCACTGCCTTAAAATCAAATTTAAATTCCTCAAGCTGAAAATCTGTTCCTCCTTATCTCTTTTTCAGAGTAACTGGCAAACACTGAGTCTCTAAACTGTGCTTCTTTGAGATTATAAAGCTATCTTTCTGTCTCTCTACATTAGTAAACTAACTGAAGTTCTTCAACGTTCCTTCCTTCATTTGTCTCTCTCTCACTTCTTGGACACCTATATACTATCTCTCCCCAATCTTTCTCCAACCTCTCAGTTGACCTCTCAGTGACCAGCAAAACAGTGAAGGCAAAGCAACAGCAGTGACTGTTCAGGAAGATTAGTTCATGGAATCTCTGATTTACTCTGTGTTCACATTTGGATCCCTGTTACGTGGTAACTTAAAAAAATGACACATCTGGGCACGTTTTATTTTCTGTGGATTAATTCTCTTTACTTCTGTTTCATACACTGTCCTCTGGGACGATTCCCAACTCTTCCCACGGAGACTCCATTTCCAAATTAACTATGGAATGCTAAACATCAATTTTTCTTTCCACAAGCAGCCATCCAAATTTGTGGCAGGTATGAATGCCATGACTGTGCTTCCCTTGCCCTAAATTCAGAGCGCTGTTCGAGATCCAAATCCCAAGGCTAGGCTGAGAGCACCGCATTCTCCCGGAAGCAATTACTCAGCCACAGACGCGGGGAAGCAAGTGAGGGCGTCCGGTCAGACACACTCAAAAGGTGATGCTTTGGCTCTCCTCTACAATGCTTAGGCCAGCTCACCGGCAGCACCTCTTACCTGCCCAGCCAGTGTAAACAGTGCTATCCCGAGGGTCTGCCGACTTTAGGCCCCGCTCCATCTGCTGAAGCAGCTCTCGAATCTTATTGTTTAAGCGTTGTGAGAACTCAGGAGTCAGCTGTAGATATTAAAGGGAAAACAAGTATCAAAAAATATGGACCGCTCAACTTCCTGGACTAGAGACTATCAAAAATAGGAGGGTATTTGGTTTCCACTTGGGCCACTTCTTCTGCCTGGGAGAACTGGACAATTGTTTTATCCTTAATAACCCCAATTAATAAAACTTAAAAGAGCTATGACATTTTCCTACTCAAGGCAGCAAATATTTTGTAACTTAAATGTCTTATATCAAATTTATAATAAAGTACTAAAGTAGACTGCTGATGAAAAACTGACACGCAGTAATTTCCACCTAATAGGGAACATGTTATTTAAGCCAGTATTTTTTATTATAGAAAAGTCATCTTAATAAATTAAGCACAAATCAGAAGATGTTTGCTGTCTTCCAGCTATTTGAGCAGCAACAATGTTAATTCCCTAAGGAAACACTCTCGTTACTTTTGTTATTAAAAGATGAGGATAAACATTTATAAAATCCACTTGTAAAAAATGGATAAACAATTTTTTTTATTTTAATAAACATATAATGTATTTTTATCCCCAGGGGTACAGGTCTGTGAATCGCCAGGTTTACACATTTCACAGCACTCATCATAGCACATACCCTCCCCAATGTCCATTTCCCCACTGGATAAACAATTTTTAAAAACTGTAGAAGTTGTGTAAGAAAGTCAAAATAAATTCAGAGAAATCAGGAGCCTCAGGCAGAGTGGAGAGGACATCAGACCTAGCATCAAAAAACTCATGGCTGGCACAGTGCCTAGCACAGGAGGGGCTTCATAAATACTGCCCAATGAATGAGGCTGGCGACATCTTTATCCACATTAATTGAGTAATTGTGCTCTACTCATAACTTCTTTAAGCTTCAATTACCTGTATAAAGTCAGGATAATAATACCTGCCCCACCAATTTCAAAATTCTCGCATTCAAGGATGGAACTGTTGCTATTTTTTTACAATTTTAAGCAGTCCAAGGGTCTATAACAAGTAATACTTGGGGTACGGATTAAAAAGCACATGAAAGAGGTGGCTGTGGGGTAATGATATCCACATGAAGCCCCACAGATGCTGGGTAAATTGTGAGGTCCACAAAAACACTGTTATTTATCCTAAAGGCAACTGAAAAATATTTTGCAAGTTCTGTATACACTGAATCATGAAGGGTCTTAAAAGGTCACTTTAATGTACCCCTCCAGAGTTTTAGAAACCCGCTGTGATTCCCAGACTTGGATTTTTCAGAGCAGTAAAATTTTAAAACAATGCTGGGGAATATTACATGGGCACAAACATTTCATTTCCCCATGTAAGGATTATAAAAACAAACCTACTACCTGCTAACATCATCATCTCATTTTTTAAAATGAGATTTAACATTGAAACAAGATAGAAGGCAGTATCGGAATTATTATAAAAGATATTAAGTTTTACTTCTGATAAGGCAAATCAAACTATCAACCGGATCTGAATAATTTTTCTGAAGCACCACAATCCTTTATTTCACATTCTGAAGAAGAAACCACACTGTCTGACGGACACACTCCCATTATTTAACAATTTTTGCCAAGAGGTTAAGATTTCAACAGGTCTTGAAAATACATTTAGTAAGATAAAATATACTTCAATATTAATATAAAAGGTCTATAAATCTCAACTAGACAGAAGAGTGATCTATATGAGAACATGTCGTCCTCTGTTCATAGATCATGGCTAATTCATCATCTTGCCGGGCCTTACTTTGAGACCAAGAATAAGAACACCTCAGTCTCAGGAAGGGAAGTGACTTTCTATTTGTCACATAACTGCATTTAATAAAGGTCACCTGCCAGAGAATATGAATTGCTTGTGGCAGACCACAAAATTATTCAAACTCCAGCAACAATCTGCAGTCTCCAAAAGCCCTCTTTTTTCTGATTCCAGAAAACAGACCAATTCCTTATTGAAACGTCTGTGTTAACAAATTAAGGAGGACAGATCTCGAGGGTCTGAATCTTGATGCTCAATATTAAACAATTTTAGAACTGGTATGCTAGTTTCTGGAATCTGTTCAAAACCATGTGTTAGGTGATAAATTACTTTATTATTTTGGGACCAGAGTTTGAATTTATGAATATCTTTTTGTCACTCTTAAAATGGTTAAATTTGTAAAAACATTTAATTTATAAACAGCCTGAACAGTGAGCTGTATTTTATTGAAGGCTTCTGTTATTAAATCCTTAAGTGTTCTCTTTGCCAAGTCTGCATGAAACAGCAGGTCTTCCTCCAACAAGATAGGACAAAATACTTCAACTTCAGGATCTGCAGAGGTAGACAGAACACAGGTCCAAATGGCCAAAGGGAAGCCATATGATGTCACGATCATTATAAGAAGCTTTGCTTGCGTGGTTCAATTTAGTTCTTTAAAAAAAAAAAAAAAAAAAAAAATCAGGGGTGCCTGGGTGGCTCAGTCAGTAAAGCATCTAACTCTTGGTTGCAGCTCAGGTCATGCTCTCCTGGTTGTGGGATTGAGCCAAGAGTTAGGCTCTGTGCTCAGTGCAGAGTCTGCTACAGATTCTCTCTCCTTCTCGCTTCCCCCCACTCTCAAATAACAAATAAATAAAATCTTTTAAAAAAATCAGATTGACTCTAGATTCCTATATATTTTGGTACCCTTCTATCCTGCAACTCTTCTCCAGTTCTTTCATTCCTCCTACTTGCATTAAAGATGTTGAAGTAATCCACTGTGACAAATGTTTCCAGGGAAGAACCAAAAAGAGCCACATAAAGTTCACTTGGCAGATAGGAAATCTCTAAGGTCATTATATCTCATGGGAAGTGCTTTTCCTATGGTGAGTTTAGAAGAAATAAACTAGAAGAATTAAAAAATATATATATGTGCCCACTTTAAAGAAATCATTCTCCCAACCTAACAAGCTCTTAGAATTTCTCAGCTAGACACTCTTAAGAACTGTATTCCCTCTAATGTTCATTCAAAGAGGCATGAAAAAACACAGGCCTGAAGTATCCTATATCAAACTTCTCTTTTGTTCTGGGTTTATGAGTAACATTAAGTTACTGTTTATTTCCTCCAGCTATAGGGATGTTCTGCAAAAAAGAGGCAATAGTAGGAAGAATTTCAGGCCTATGTCCTTAATTTTTCTCAGCACTTTCAGTTTAAAGATGTCTTTACCACACATCCCCATTTACGCTCATCATTTACCTTGCCCGTAGTTGCTTACAAATATAAAGCAATAACACGGAACATGTGACATACCCCTAGGACTCCTTCCCTCTCTTTAAAAAGCAAACCAAAACTGATCAAAAATGCAAAATTACATAGGAAAACGACATATTCGTCAATTTTTGTAATTTAAATTATCAGTGATCGAGGCTATTTCAATTATGAATATTAACAACAGTGACTTCTTAATAGAGATATCAGAACTCAAATGGTATATTTTGACATGTATTTTACATATTTACCCTGAAATTACGTATATTTTTAAAAGGGGATGCTCATCCCTTTCTTTCAGGGGGAAACTGAGCTCCCTTCTCAACACTAGGGGCTGAAGGTAGGGATGCAGGCAGATGTATCCCAAACTCACCCTCCCGGCAGAATCAAAGTAGCCTTCGGCCAGGGATTTGTTAAAATCGGCATAAGGATTCGGGAAGGCCCTTTGAGCCATGACGCCGGAAGCGAGCCTGCAGAAGACGGGAAAAGAGGAAACTAGGCTGAGACAGGGGTCTCGGCCGAGTTGCGAGGTCGGCGGCCAGAGCCCGCGCAACACCTTCCTTCCAGCTCCTGGGCCACTGCGCAGTCTTGGTGGTCTGAGTGGACCCAAGGCCCACCGCGGCACAGCTACTAGGGCGCTGCACCTCCGCGAAAAGGCTGTCAAGGCCCCGTGCCCACCGCGAGTAAGTGACCCCGTTTTGCACCCTTCGTTCCCACTCCCAGGATTTTTAGCTGCAGCGGGTTCACGGTCCTGAAGCCCGGCCAGGCCTCGGCCTCTCACCCCGCAGCCTCGGACACCAACAGATGCGACGCTTTCACCGCCCACTTCCTGCCTGCCGGACCAATCAGAACCTTCGACACTCTGGAGGTCCGCCCTCTTCTCATTTACAGTTTGTTAAAGAGACAGGAGTGTGATTTCTAAAGGATGGTACCGGGTGCTTTAATTCCTGGGTAGCTGGAGTAGGGACAGAGCTTAGAGTAACGTGCAAATGTGCCCAGTATGTCGTGCCTTTCTTCTCTTTTAATATTAAAAAAAAATTAATTCAAGTCCAGATAACTCATAAGAGTTAGGAATTTATCTGGAGAAGAAAAAAGACTGCTTTGAGAAATATTCATATTTCTACTGCTCAGACTGAATGAAATGGGATAAGATAATGTCTCTACAGAGACCTTCCAGACTTTTTCTTTTGTTTCTTAAAAAACAAAAAGAAAGAAAATAAAACACCGCAGCCACCACTAGCAGCATCAAGGGAAAAAAACCACCACCAACAACAACAGGGTATATTGAAGAAATGCATAATGGGTCCTTTGGCGATAATTTATGATAATTTAATCTCCATGGCATTAAAGAAGAGATATGAATGCCCAAGGGACAGACTATCAAATGGCAACTGAAACTTCAGAGTATCAAATGGCAACTGAAACTTCAGAGAAAATGCATGAAAACACAAATCACAGCTCTTAAGAATTTTGATCTGCTCATTAGTCTAAATTGGACTGTAACACTGTATACTTCAGTCCTTTAAAAAAACAGCTAAGTCCAGCAGAGCAGGATATCCACAGCACTGAAATTCCATGTTTAACAGTCTCCATTATCTGAAAATCAGTCCTTTCATGTACGCTTAAAGCCCACCTGGTACACATTAGTCCCATTCTGTTGCTCAGAGGATTCTGGAATTCAGTGAAAAAGTCAGAGTCACTCTCTCTGCTCTTTCCTCTTGTTTCAGTGAAGTCCTTGAGCATATAACATCCAGTTGGTGAAGCTCAATTCCTACTTCACCGCCACCTTGGCCCAAAATTGTTGCTTTGTGGCTGCCATCTCCAAGTCTCCTTCTGGCCCCCTCCTGCCCAGATTGTTTTTTTAACTGTTGTCTTCTAAGGCATTCATTAGTTCCTTCGCCCAATTCATGAAGATTTAGTAGAGGCCCTCGGTAAATCTCAAATTTGTGCCCTTCCTATTTTAATAGATGGGTGTGTGGTAGTGCAACTCATAAGAAAGAAGAGAAAAAGGAAAGAGAGGCTATTTTATCAATTAATTTTCTTAAATGATTAATGGCTTACCATCAGTTTATCTCGTTCACAGTCTTTATGAGCAATTACTATCAGGGTGGTATTTAAGTAGATTAATGACTACTAGAGGGAGAGAGCAGCCTAAGACAGTGGATTGTACTTGAGCAGAAGTAAGAGTGGAGAGGAGAAGTTGGAAGGAGAGTAATGGAAGAGTAAGAAGGGAAGGAGGAAAGGAGCATCTTGGTCAGCTTGAAGGACAGCCTCCCCGAAACCAAAGAAGTAAAAGGAAAATGTAGTGAGATAGTGTAGGGGTTCTCAATCTCAGCACTGTTGATATTTGGAAAGGGATGCTTCTTTGTTGCGGGACCCTGTCCCATTCATTGCAGTTTGTTTAGCAGCAACCCTGGCCTCTGTCCATCCAGGAGCCAGTAGCATGCACTCCCCAAGTGCTGACAACCAAACATGTTTGCAGACATTGCCAAAGGCCAGATATCCCTGGGAGGGGTAGGACAACAAATTGCCCGTGGTGTGTGAACACTGAGATATTGTAAACAAAAATGTTTAATAAGATTAGGCAACTGTTAATTCCAGTGTCCTCATGGAAGATTTGCTTTGCGAGGATAATGCGCTGAAAAGAAATTCAGGAGGAACTTGGGGTGGGAGGTTTTGTTGTATGTGTGCTTGTGTTTAAATCTCAGGTGCAGAAATGAGCTAATTACACTCCTTGATTTTTAGTATAACATTATCAATGCATGTAAGACCATATTCTATTGTAATTTTTCTCTTAGTTCCCGGTTCTCATCCATTCTTCTCCCCCAAAAGGCAATCACCACAAAATGTTTAATTTATATATCTTTTGGAAAATATATCATGGGTTTGTAAGCATGTACTTTCAATAAGTAAAGTAGTGCTGTACATACTCAACAACTTGTGATTTATATCTCTGTGTCGCTCCACATATAACTCGTTGTTCCAGATAATGTGAACTATTTTCACAGTATGTCTCCACCCTGTTTTACTTATCCTTTCCCCCAGGGATGGGCACTGTTTCTACCTTCCACGTCACCAATAATTCAGCCAGGTGTATCCAGGCACATGTTCTCAGAAGGATCTGGAGGTGAGTATTCCTGAGTCCCAAACTGCACCTGCCCTCATCCACGGTTTCGCTTTCCGCACTTTCCGTACCCCCCGGTCAGCCTTGCTCTGGAAACAGATGATCCTTCTTGTGGCGAATCGTCAGAAGGTCAACAGAAGCCTAACGCTACGCCTAACACCTACGATGCCTACGTCATACTCCTCACCTCATCTCAGCACGTTGGCATTTTGTCATCTCACAGCATCACAAGAAGAAGAGGAGGGGTGAGTACAGTACGGTACGATATTTTGATGGAGAGAAACCACATTCACATAACTTTTATTGTATTTTTGTAATTTTTCTATTATTATTGTTGTTAATCTCTTACTGTGCTTAAGTTATAAATGAAACTTTATCATAGGCATGTGTGCTAAGGGGATAGAAAACATTGTATACGTAGGATTCGGTGCTCTCTGTGGTTTCAGGCGTCCACCAAAGATCTTCGAACATATCTTCCACAGATAACGGGGGACTACTCTACCCAGAAGCAGATTGCTGGATCAAAGGACATCTTGTACTTGGTTTCCCTAGTCCCTTTAGAATGCTTTGCAGAACTACCGGACTAGTTTGTATTCCCTCCAATAGTATCTAATAGTTTCTGTCATTTCCATGTCCTCTCCAACACTAGTTATTATCTAGAGTTGTAGTTTTTGCAATTCTAATGGACAATGTGGAAAGATCATTGATGGTTAAGCTTTCAGTATTTTTCTTGCTAAGGATGTTGAGCTTTGTTTCATACTAATTAGACGTCTGGCCTTTCTCTGAGATTTATCTGTTCATATAGTTTGTTCATTTTTCTATTGGGTATTGCATTATTTTCTTGTTGATTGGCAGGAGTTGTTTTTGTTTTATTTTTGTTTTTTTGTGGGGACAGGTAGGTTATTATAGATAGTAATCTTCTTTGGCTCTAGATGTTGCAGAATCTCTGTTGGTCTGTTAGCTTTTTCGAGGGCATCCTTCATTGTACTGGAATTCTTCATTTTAATGAAGTTAAACCCATCCAACTTGTGATTTGAGGACTTAGCTTCATGTCCAAAAAGTCTTATCCACTCCTAAGTGGCGAATATGGCTTTCTGCATTTTATTTTATTATCTTTTTACTTTTTAAAAAGATTTTATTTATTTATTTGACAGAGAGAGAGACAGAGCGAGAGAGGGAGCACAAGCAGGGGGAGAGAGAGAGGGAGAAGCAGGCTTCCTGCTGAGCAGGAAGCCCACTGTGGGACTAGGATCATGACCTGATCACGACCAAGCCACCCAGGCACCCCTATCTTTTTACTTTTTACATTTAGGTCTTTAGTCTATCTGGAGTTCACGTTTGAACATAGCATGAGGCATGGATCCAGACTTATTTTGGAGAGTGTATAGAACTGTTTTGAAAGTGCAGATATAGTCAAAGTATGAACAAGTTCTCTCTTTGTTAGCCAGAAGAACCCATCGATTTGAATTAGTAGAAATCACGCAGAACTCATTTCTTTGGTTTGTTTTGTTTCTTTTGTTAGAGAAGCAACCCAAAGAATTTCTCCTTAGCTCTGGCTCAAAAGAAAAATGCTTGACCTTGACACATGTGTGTTAGTTTTCTATGGCTGTCATAACAAAAGACCACCAGATTGTGTGGCTTAAATGACAGAAGTTTATTGTCTCACAGTTCTGGAGGTTGGATAGCCAAGATAAAAGTGCTTGTGGGGTGGATTTCTTCTGAAGCCTCTCTCTTTAGCTTGCACGTGGCTGTCTTCCCCCTGTGTCTTCACATGGTCACTCTGTGTTTCTGTTTCCTAATCAGTTCTTAGAAGGACACCAGTCATAGTAGATAAGTACCCACTCTAATGACCTCATATCACCTTAATTACATCCTTAAAGAAACTATATCTCCAAGTATGGCCACATGCTGAGGTACTGGCAGTTAGGACTCCAACATATGAATTTGGGGTGGGGGGAAGGGGCACAATTCAGCCCCTAAGAGTACTATGTTCATCTGTGGCTATAGTGGTTGAATACATTTGTGGTTAATATACTTTTGATTGTTGATTTTTCAAGGCCCATTCCATTTCTTATAAATTTAGAGTAATTTTTTTTAGAAAAAATATTATGGTGTTCCTTTTCTTAAGTACCTTGTGTAAGCTCTCAGGAAATAATCATTGTATTATTGCCTTTGAAACAGAATACTTCTAGAACTCTGGCAAGGTCTTTGTTAGACTGAGAAAATGGGTATGGTCTGAGGGCTCTTTAGTTCTATTCTAAGACCTTACTTTCAGAATATTATAATGTGTACTAGTTAGGATGAAAGCTAAGTTACAAAGAAGTTCAAAAACATAATCAGTGAAATAAATACATTTATTTTTCTCTTCATTTCATCCTATTGTTTGTTCTTCCCTCAGCATCTTTGTCTATAAGATCAAAACTGGTCATGGCATAGCTGTATTCCAGCTTGTGGGAAGGTCAGGAAAACACAGGGGGGCACATGCCTTTGTCCCTAGACCATGGAGTGGAAACCATCCCTTCCACATTATGCCACTGGTGAGGATTCGGTCACATTGCCACCTCTAGCTGTCCAGAAGCCTGCGAGAAAGTCTTCTGCTGAGTTACTGAGTGTCCAGCCACAATGAAAGAGTGAGGACTAATTTTGGTGGCCAGTTAATGACTCCAATTCATAATGGCAGCTCTAGTAACTGCTACTAGTGTCCGCTGTTAATGGAGCAACATACTTTTGGTTCTTGGTGTTCCCTTTGCCTCTGCCCTTCTAGCAACCAAGCCTTCTCGCTTTCTTCCCACAAATTCCACAGAGCTTTCTTGGCAACTAGGTCATTGACCTTTGGTAGAAGGTAGATCAGAAGACTCCATAGTCTCTTTCTCTCTCTTTTTTTTTTCCTAGAAAATTGTCCGCCT
Source organism: Martes martes (assembly GCF_963455335.1). NCBI lineage: Eukaryota > Metazoa > Chordata > Mammalia > Carnivora > Mustelidae > Martes > Martes martes. The sequence goes on along the minus strand of NC_137890.1, from coordinate 175,206,933 downwards.
TCACAAAACGAAACACACACACATGAACTTAAGCAAACTGCTCTTACTTTTTTCAGTTTTCTCCTAAGTATTATGTCTGTTGCAGAGAGTGCCCCATTTCCTTTCCAACCCAAAGAAGCATAAAGCAAGAGTTATCTAAGCTTGAGTTTAAAATCACCATGTTGTTGGTTTAACATCCAGCTGGGACATTTTATTTTATTTTATTTTTTAATTTTTTTTAAAGATTTTATTTATTTATTTGACAGAGAGAGATCACTAGTAGGCAGAGAGGCAGGCAGAGAGAGAGAGGGAAGCAGGCTCCCTGCTGAGCAGAGAGCCCGATGCATGGTTCGATCCCAGGACCCTGAGATCAGGACCTGGGCTGAAGGCAGAGGCTTTAACCCACTGAGCCACCCAGGTGCCCCCAGCTGGGACGTTTTAATACTGAAGCAATTTTCTATTTCATTCATAGTGGAGAATTCACGGATTGACAGGAGCAACTGCCAGTGAAGGAAACAAGAACAGAAACACACATACACCCTAACTCACTACAGTACACTTTTAATTTCCCAGAGATACTATTTCCTATGGTGCTGGCAGCATTTCCTCCCTCCCTTGTCAGGACTGTTACTAGTGTGCTGACAGATTCTTTTCTGTAAGTGTACCTGCTGGGTGAGAGCCCGCTATCATGTGAAACACAGATGTGCTGGGGTTTTCTTTGGAGATTGAAGATGGTGAGTACAGAAAGTTGGTAAAAAATGTACAAACATTTAAACTGTCTTTTCCTCTCAGCACTTAATATTTGAGAGGGGATCTTGGTCAATCATGGTAGCCTGTGTCTTTACAAGTAAAATGAAAAAGAGGCTCTCCCCTTTATTGTCGAAAGTATGTACCTACATCGCATTGTTAAAATTATGCAGATCCCCGTTTCTCTGTATTCTTAAAATGCATAATGAAGGTAGAAATGGAAAGTGTCCCTTACAAGAATAGACTTCTTGCAGCCGGGAATCATTAATCAGGAGGACTACATTTTCTTCTATCTCCAGTCAACCATATAAAACTCACCTATGGAAGGGAGATGATGTGTTACCAAAGCCCTATAAAATATCGTCCCATTTTGAGTTTTTTTTTTTCTTTCTTTTTTTTCTTTTGGCATATCTGGCAGTCCTGCCTCCTGGCAGGGGAAAGTCACCAACAGAGAGACACTGTGGCCCATATAGTCTCTCTTTTAAGCTTCAGAATTGCCTCACAGCAGGTACTTTTCAATTATTTAAAAGAAAAACTTCAAAATTTTCTAACTTGCCTGGTAGCCACGTTTTTCGTACTTCTTTTTTTCTCTTTATTTGCCACGAGAGGCAAGAATTCAAATGCACAGGTGAGTAACTACGTGAGAAGTTTAGTTTATAATAAGAAAGGGGAGAAGCTGTTCCTATAGAGCAGTATGAATTTAGCAGTATAACTTCAAGAATTCAGTCACGGCCGCGTAGAATCATTTATAACCCATCACACTGCAGGTCAGCCGGTGGCTCCGGTGCTGACGGAAGGGCCCACAAGATCAAGGGCTCTAGCTGCAGGGAGGAGTTGGCTCCTTTGCCAAGGTCCCAACCCTGGGTTGAGCCTCAGAGCTGAGGGCCAGAGCAGCTCTCAGGGTAGGCTGAGAAAGCAGAGCTCAAATTCTCAGCCTGAATTTTCTGTCCCCCAAGGGACAGGACTTGGAGTCCAAGGAGCTATATAAAACTTTTTCCCCAAGTGACTTCAAGTTCTAGAGTAGTCATTCTGATATATTATATGCCATCTTGGGAGCTTATTAAAAATACAGATTTTCAGACTTCACTGCTAGAGATTTTGAGTCAGGGGGTTTGGGTTGAATCTGCATTAAAACAAAAAAAAAGAAAACAGGGGCGCCTGGGTGGCTCAGTGTGTTAATTAAAGCCTCTGCCTTCGGCTCAGGTCATGATCCCAGGGTCCTGGGATCGAGCCCCACATTGGGCTCTCTGCTCAGCGGGGAGCCTGCTTCCTCCTCTCTCTCTCTGCCTGCCTCTCTGCCTACTTGTGCTCTCTGTCAAATGAATAAATAAAATCTTAAAAAAAAAAAGAAAGAAAACAACTTCTCCAATATGATTGTCTTTCTGACTAAAGTTTGAAAAATAACTGGTGAGATGGGGGCGGTGGGGGGGGTGGGGCGTGGAGAGAGAGGGAATCTTGAATATAAAAAACTATGGTGCTAAATGGTAACAAGTAAATTCTGTGAATTATCAGAGCCTCCAGTTTATATTTGACACATCACAGCCCCTAATGTATTTCCTGGGCTACAAAAAACAAAACAAGAGGGAAAAAAAAAAAGGAAGGAAAGAGAAATGTCTGTGTGCTCTGACCTATCACAATCTCTACTGATGGGTAGCTGTTCCACCTGAGATCCCGCCAGGAAAGGAGCTTTCCTACTTCTTTTGGCAGTCAGTTAGGATTTTTTTTTTTTTTTTTTTTTAAATATCCTCCTACTTCTAGGAGTTCTTTCTTGGATTGAACCTAAATATCTCTCAACCAGAAGTTTAAACACGTTTTGAGTAAAGTGGAGAACAACTAGTCACGACAAGTCTTTTTATGTTTTAAAACTTTAATTTGATTTTCTTCAGGCAGAATAATTCCACTTTACACCTTCTCATCAAGGGGCCTCACTGAGAGCTCTTTCGTAAAGCCTCGACCGTCGCGCCAGGGTAGTGCTGAGGGTGGCCTTTTCGTTTTCTTAACAGTGTCTTGGAAGAGCATCCGATGACTGGTCATTTTGAGGAGTACAAGTGCCCTGACCCTTTGCTTCCATCATGGAGCGCTCCGAAGGGGTCTCTTAGATGCAGAGCATCGAGAGGTGGGGAGTTGGGGGGTGGGGGTTTGGGGTAGGGGGTAGGCAGTGGCGGGGGGGGGGTCCTCTGTTGCAACTGCATTGTGATCAGCAGCTCCAAGTGCTCTGTCTTCCCCTTCTCCTCCACCGGCCTTATTCCAGAGGGTGGCCCTGCAATCACCTCCTACCCACAGCCTCTCTCTCAGGGTCTGTTTCAAGGAACCAAACTTAAAGCAGGACCTATGGCTGTCTTTGCAGGCTTTTAATCCTTACTTGGCAAAGGAATCCTACGCTATACAAGCACACACATGAAAAGCACCTGGAAGCACCTCTTGTGTAACTGTAAGTAGTTATTTACCATTTCTGGAAAAGAAGTCTATTTCAAGTATATTCTTCACCTTCTACCCTCTCATTTCCTTAAAGTATGGATACATTGCTTTCTCAGAAGGATCTGTTAAGTAATATGCCACTCTCCTTGTCTTTCATGTGGCTCTAGCTGTAGTGACACCCCCGCCCATCCCCCACTTCTTCCAGGCTAGCTCATGGTCACCTCTTTCTTGCCTTCTGCCCTTAGCCATTTAGATATTCAGCAGGAGGATTTGCGCTCTGGTGCCTTACAAGCAGCTGGTACAAAGGATAGGTGGATCCTGTTATGTAACAGATTCAAACTGAGTCATCTGCATTTTGTGGTAGCTCCATGATTTGTACTTGGGAGTGGCTCAGGCAGCTGTCTCATGGGGTGGGACACAGAATGGCATTGTCTCAACCTGCATTTGCAAAACACTTCACATAACACAAAAGGCAATTGTGCATGTTGAGTTATGTGGTCTGAGGAAGCTGGTGGAAATTACACTCTGTTCCTCCAAGCCACCTCTTGGCACTGGCGTTCTTTGAATGACTCGCTGTCTTTGTGTTTAAGATAGTCTTAGCTGTTGTTTAGTACATTGTGACGCCCCCCTGCCCCCTTTAAAGCTAAGTCTGATTTCTCTTTTGCAGTTTTCTTTCCTCCACAGTTTGTCTTTCTTCATTCAAGAGTTTGGATAGTAAATTTACTTTTACATGTGTTTGTGCTCCCAGCTATATGTATCAATTTGTAAAAAGCCAAATGGAGAACAGTTTAGCATCAGTGAAATGTCAGGAAAATGCCCAGAAGGCACCAATGCAATACTGGAGTTTCAAATTTTGAGAATGGAATTAGGCCACTAAATCAGTTTTCCTGCCTATGTCAGGGACCATAGGGATATGTCCCAGTTCTTTTTAAAAAAAGGGCATCTGAACCTCACTCTGTATAACTCACAGGTCTTTGCTGGGGACCTGTGGGAAACCTTTGGACTTGAAACTAATTGAATCTGCATTGAAATGGCCTTTTCCTTTCTTTATTAAATATCTGATTTGCTCTACAACCTTTTTCTTTGGCTTGCTTGCATTATTCGTTTTTAGTTGCACAAATTGGCTATTCTCCAAGTTTGAAAGAGAAGAAAGAAAAAGAAAAGAAGAGATCAGGACTGAATTATACTGTTTGTTAGATCATGAGTATAACTTTCCCCTTTGTGCTAGAGGAAAGGACACACCTCCTCTGATTTAGTGGGGGAAGTGAGCCAGTTGTCAGTGTAAAGTATTATTATAATGTTTCAAGTGCCATAGTTAGAGCAAAAACATCCTTTCTATTTGAAAAGTGAGGAAGGATGGCAACATGTGTCTGGGCTCATCGTTATCATTCAGATCTATACCATGAGAACTCGGTCTCTGATTGCAGGCTGAGTTTGCTCATGACCACATTTCTTTTCCAAGGCCCGACAGATTGTGGTTTTCTAACCATCTCCTTATTAACATGCTGCCTGTTCTCTCCATCTACTCCTGCAGCACCTGCTGTGGTCACAGTGGTTTTGTGTGTATGGGTACCATTGCCTTGAGAGATTAAGGGTGCCTTGTGAGCAGAACTAAACCAATGGAGGTATCCGTGTACAAATTCCACCCAGTTTTTAAACGATAACTGAAGCATTCTCTCTTGGGAAAGTGATGTTTCTCTTTGGGAATTCTGGGTTAAAAACTTGTGTTCACCACTGCACCTGTATCACCTTTCCCACTCCCCTATCCCTTTTACCTTTTTATTTATGGTTGCATCTCACAGCCAGAAAAAATGGTAGAAAGGTTTATTTTTATATCTGTAGAAAAAAAGTAAAATTCTTTTCTTTCCAAGTAAGGTTACTGAGATTTTTCTAGGATATCTAAGAGATTAGTGGACTGAAGAGTCATACTTTTCATGTATACTTTTGTGCACATTTGGGAAATTAAAGTTGCAATAGATTATTAGGGATTATTGCAATTTGTTCACTGGAGAGCTTAGTAAGAAAATTACTATTTTAACATTTGAAAAATTATTTGGTCTATACTGCAAATTTATAGATGATGGGAAAGCTTATCTCTAAGGCCTGGATCAAGGCAAACAGCCTCAAAGAGGGAAAATCTTTAGTTTGATTACCGTTTAGGACGGAAGAATATATATCCCAGGATTAAAAAGGAAAGGGGTTTCCCCTTTTCCCTCCCAGCACCTAGAGTCAGTTTGACTTGAGGAGTGAGGTGCTTAACTGCTGCTGAGTTTGCTTTGCATTTCTGGCTAGTGAACTTTGAAGAGCACAGATCGAATCTCTTGGGGACCGTGTAGGTGGCGGTGTGTTGGCACTGGTTTGCTCCCTGATGTGTCTCAGGAATGAATGCTTTCCTCATTGCGTGTTGGCTTCACACCAGTGGAGAGACCCAGAAACAGGGCTGCTCCATTTTCATGTGTCCATGAGAGCAAAACAGCCTTCCCTGATATATTTATCTGCTAGCACTTTGATCTTTCCATTTGGGAGGTCATAGGAGCATGTAAATAAATATAAGTTAGGGAGCAATCAAAAGTAGGGAAATCTAGGTTTAGCCAAAAATCATAAAATAGGGAGGCAGAGGCATAAAGCAGTCACAGGACCACCTTGGTTATACTTGCCTTTCCCCATGCTGTCATAAAAATGAAAAGAAGGAAGGTAGGAAGGAAAGGAAGGGTGAAGGGAGGAGGAAATGAAAGAAGGAAGGAGGGAGAAAGAGAAAGATAAATATATCATTCCAGGATGCTTACAGGAGGGAAGGGGGACATTGGGAAGGGCATTTATTGTCCTCATTAATGGTTACAGGTATATCAAATGTTAGAAGAGAGCCTCTCTTCTTTCAGTGGTGAGCCATGACCATAATTACCCAAAGCTGGATTCCTGGGAAAATTGAAAGTGGGGTTGTTGGATTTTTGTACCATCAAAACATCATCTACAGTTTGAGCTACACAGTACACATGTACACAATGAATTTGTTGGCCTGTTAATGTAATTCCTACAAAGCTTAGTTTATACTTTTCATATTTGAAATATGAATATTGTCTATACAGCCCTAGCTTGCGAGTCTAATTCTATTTCTACCTCAGAAGTCCCTTAAAACTCCATGATCTCTGGATTCCCCATCTATAAGATGCAGACTGTTGCGGGGACAAAGCTGGAAAATCCCCTTGAGGCCTGTGATGCTCTGGATTGGGACTTTACAATGTTTCCAGGGAGCTCATTTCTGGAAGCCATTAGTCAGTTTATAAACAAAATCTTTTGACTTGAAGGTTTGAATTGTGTATTGGCAGGAATTGTTTGAATAATTGACTTGAATGAGTTTAATTGGTTCTAAGGGAAGGCTTTGTTTCTTTAGATGATGTAATTACTGCTTGCGTTTAGTTCCTGCAGGAAGGATTTAAATGTTGGATGATGTATCTGAATCGCATTGGTTGTCCTCGTATGCAGTTGATGTCTGTGGACTTGTTCATTTCTTCCTGGTGTTCTGAGTGTCCTACAACAATGGGCAGTTAGCATCCTGCCATCACCATTAAAGAACTGAGTCTCCACCATTTCCCCCATAAAACAAATGGAGGATCACCTTCAGCACATCTGTCAGCGCTGGGGATTGAGGATGCCTCCCCTTTTTCTGGGGCCATATTCCAGTTGGAGGACCAGAGCTTACCCACAGCCCATTAGCCAGAAGAAAAGTCCCACCATTCCACTCTCTCAGTTCTACCTCCTTAATTTGGCAGGGGCTTCAGTGGAGATTTAAGCATGGTGGTGATAAAGCTGGGAAGAGTGAAACTGAGCCCCTGGCAGTAGCCAACCCTGTGGGTCGGGAGTGGCTGGTAATCAAAAACCTGGTGGCAGATCCGAAGCCAACACGGTTGACTGTGATGAATTTGAGGTCAGCCCGATATACCAACTGATGAGAGTTAGGCTTCACTTTTCTTCCAGAATTCTCCTTCTGTGCTACACCATTTTATGATCATATAACATTCACCATTTGGAAGTCTCAAAATATATTCTAAGCAATAGCAGCATTTGATCACTAGAGAACCCTTAGATGTGGTTGTACAGTTTAATGACCCATAGCTTTATGCTTTCTTACATGTAGAGTAGAAGTTCCAAAAGGCTAAGTTAATTGTCATAATCCTCTAGCAAGTCACTATAGAAGTCAGAAATAGTATAGCTATCATGAATGGGTGAAGGTAAATTTCTTTTCTTTTTTGAGAAAGGCAAGTGAAAGTTTTTCCTAATACTGAAGTTTGATCATCTGCAGAAAATAACTTTTAATGTGTTATTTGGATGAAGAGTAGAGGATGTCTGCCTTCTTCACCCCAAGGTAAAGCCCAGAGGGCCACTGGTAGCAAAGAATCTAGTAGAGGATATTTTGTGTCTTGCCTTCCTTGATACACACTTTAGGATTATATGCTCAGGATAAGTAGTGAGAGAATATGGAAACCTGATAACCAATATGTATAATGAAAGGAGAAGTTTCTCTGTTTAGGGGTTCCTAAGTTTTTTTGTGTTTTGACTGCTTTGGTTGTCACTCCTTCTCAGAATAATATTTTTAAATAAAATACAAAGGATTCAAAGAAAACAAATCACATTGAGATATAGTTATCAAAATAATTAAAAAATTGTGATGTAGTAATATACATTCTTCTTATTAACACATTAAATAACAGAATCTAGCAGCTGGCTTAACAATCATCATAAATCAGGGGCACGTGGGTGGCTCAGTGGGTTAAAGCCTCTGCCTTCGGCTCAGGTCATGATCCCAGGGTCCTGGGATCGAGCCCTGCATGGGGCTCTCTGCTCAGCAGGGAGCCTGCTTCCTCCTCTCTCTCTGCCTGCCTCTCTGCCTACTTGTGATCTCTGTCTGTCAAATAAATAAATAAATAAATAAAATCTTAAAAAAAATCATCATAAATCGAAGGTAATGATATATACACTATTTCACTATATCTGTAAAAACTTCAATAAGAAATTAAAAATATCAGTAAATTCCTTTGAATTCTATTCACAGACCCCTGTCTGTGGGTTCAAGATGAAGAACTTCTCTGATGGGTTTCCAAGTCGTCTTCCATCACTTGCTTCTCTGAAATGGTGTTCAAATAGGTTTTCAAATAGTGGCCAAACTGGTGGCTTCATTGGAGGAGTCCAGAAGATTGTAGTAAGAACACAGGCAGGGTGAATCCTACATCCAGTTATAAAGTGAAGATTTTATTTGTTTTGTTCTCCTTTACCATTTTTTCTGCATAATCTTCCTCCAAGTCCGGGGCTCAGTGCTTTTGAGTGATATGAACAGTTTAATTAGATTTAATTGTTAGTGACAATGCTTTGGACTTTACATGGATACTAAGTGTGTATATTTACATAGAGTCTACAGGGAGATGGTGCTATGAAATCCAAAGGAATCCATTGCCAGTCATGAATTTGAGGGTTCTTTTTCGGCACTTGGATAGATGGCTAAAGGGATATTTTTGTTATTTACCGATACCTTTCATTCACCTTATGGTTGACTATTTTCTCTCTCCTACTCATAAGCCAGTTGTAGGTTTTATTTGGCAAACAGGGGAAGTAGTTCTTTTTCAGTTTGCTCTTGGTTCTACTTATCCTGGCAGTAACATTTCCCTAGGGGCAGGCAAATACTCTTTCAAGTTGAACATCTCATTTGCAGTGCTGTCATTTGAAGTGATAGTCATTTGTAGTTTGTAGAGGAATGATTTCATTCATATGAGTGAACAGATGGGTTAATAAAGCTGTCTGAAGTTGTAACCTGGTTCGCAAGCTATTTTGGGGATATCCATCATGATGTCACGATGGTGGGTGCTGAACTACCAATAGTCCATTAGATTATAAGCACCTTGAAAACCAGGGTTAAACCTCATCTGAACCAAGTTCGTATTAACACAAAGTAGAGATATGCTTTACCTCTAGGCTTTAAGAATTAAAGGTGGTGCAGTGTATGTTGCTGGCATGGGGCATAGAGGAAATATTTAAGCTAGGACAATAAATTGATTTCATAAAAAAGAACTAAAATCAGTGTTCTCCTATTTTATTCGAAATGTGTTTTCTTTATTACGTAACTTATCTAACTATAAAATGGCTTTGTCACCTTGAAAGAAATGATCCTGTAAATTAAAATACACTTTTTAGGGGCGCCTGGGTGGCTCAGTTGTTCAGCGTCTGCCTTCAGCTCAGGGTTCTGGGATGGAGCCCCACATTGGGCTCCCCGCTCAGCGGGAGGCCTGCTTCTCCCTCTCCTGTTCCCCCTGCTTGTATTCCCTTTCTTGCTGTCTCTCTCTCTCTCTCTCTCTCTCTCGCTCTCTGTCAAATAAATAAATAAATGAGATCTTTAAAAAGGTCCACACTTCTAATTTTTTTATCTTGATTTTTTATAAAAAGATTTATTTATTTATTTTAGAGAGAGAGCACAGAGGGGAGGGGCAGAGGGACAGGGGGAGAGAGAATCTCAAGCAGACTCTGCACTGAGTGCAGAGCCCTATGGCATGGGTCTCAACATCAAGACCCTGAGGTTAGGACCTGAGCAGAAATCAAGGGGACGCTTAACCAATTGAGCCACCAGGTGCCCTGCAAATATACTTTTTAAAGAGCTGATACTCTGTGAGCTTTAGGTGAAGGGATTTTTTCAAATTTGTTTTTTGAATTGTGGTTTCAAGCTTTCTCACTTTTTGTCATGAGTTAGGTTTTGTGTTATGCTTCATCGCAGTATGCACTGAGATTTGTTTTGAAGCCACATCAGAAGGGAAGACAGGGACAGGAGGCTGCCATTTTGCTGGACCTTTGCTAGGCCCAGCTGTCAGAGCGCACATGGTGTGCACCATCAATGGTTGTTAGCACAAGGCAGTGGCTTTCAGCCCCTGCCACACGTTAGAATAACTGGGGGAGCTTTTAAAACATACCAGTTAAATCGGAGCCTCGGGTGGGCTGTGTCTTTGGTATGTATAATAAACCCTCTAGGTGATTCTCCTGTGCAGCCAGTGTTGAGAATTATTGGTAGAATGGTTGGGAACATCAGTCTGTGAGCTCTATGGGCAAGAAACAGAACTTAAATTATTTTTTACTCCTAATCTCAATTTTGTTATTAACCTCATTTTTTCCTTAAGGTTTACTTAAGGAAACCTTAAGTTCTTACATAGTGCAAAATTGGGGGGAACAGAGGAGCCTCTATTTGTAGGTCATCTGTCCACTGAGGTTGCCACTGGGTGCCCATCATCACACTGGCATGACACTAGGGGTCTAGCAGTGTGGCACGCTTGAGACACTGGCATCTCTCTGTGGTGTCCTGCATCCAGATAGCAGGATGAGGACGACTAAGGGGAGCCACAAAACTCAGTATTACATGAATCATATTCCAATGAGAAATTTTAAACAATATGAATTAATGCAAAAAAAAATCCATGATGAAGAATACAGCAAAAATTTTAAAGAAATTTGCCTTCCATCATCAGCCTCTTTCCTTGTGGGAAATAGTCTCTTACGGCAACAGTGAACTTTCTTCCTGCCTGTCCCTTCCAGCTGAGGAAAATCTCATTTAATCCAAGAAAAATCCTTTTGCTTTCATGTTTTCATATTTGCCTTGCATATTTGATCTCTTAGGAGTATTTTCTCTTATCCCTGTCCTGAAAATGGCCTTAGACTTTTGGAAGCAAAAGATATGAAGAAAAGTATTTAGCAAGCAACTTCCATTCCCCCTCCCCCCCGCCCCCGATTTACCACATCTCTCTTTTTTTGTCACTGAGCACAGAATTCACTACTTGAGGGGTGTGTGTGTGTGTGTATGTGTGTTTGTGCACGCACGCACGTGTGTACACGCGCGGGCACACCCCCCTGCATGGAGGACTAAAGTACCATAGGTTTTCTCTCTCTCCCTTGTTCCCTTCTTTCTTCCTCTCCCTCCATCCCTCCCTTTCTTTCCTTTCTTCTAAAGACAAATTGGTAGGGAACCCAAAACATTCTTATTATTTCTCAAAAATTCAGATCCTTGTCACCAAAATATCTTGTCCCTGCCACCAAGTATTTCTTAGAATGTGTCTTTTTTTTTTTTTTAAAGATTTTATTTGTTTATTTGACAGACAGAGATCACAAGCAGGCAAATAGGCAGGTGGAGAGAGAGGAAGGGAAGCAGGCTCCCTGCTGAGCAGAGAGCCGATGTGGGGCTCGATCCCAGGACCCTGGGATCATGACCTGAGCCGAAGGCAGAGGCTTAACCCACTGAGCCACCCAGGTGCCCCAGAATGTGTCTTTTATAGGTTTTTTACCAGAATGTTCCACCCAGCAGGTTACCTCCAATGCACCAGAAGTGTCCATGTATTTGCTGCTCCCTCAGGCACTATGATTTACAGGAGAAAATGTCCAGATTTCCCATTACACATTTGGCTATTTGAGGAATTTTTAAAAACTGTGTGTGTCTCTGTCTCCAGAGCCCTTTGCAAAAGCAAGCCCTTTGTCTGTCTCTCAGAAGAGCTTCATGGTCAAGGAAGAGCCACCATCTTAATATTTCCTGCCTCTGTTCCCTGGGTGTTCTTGAATAAAACCTTCTTCTCTGGCCGCAAATCAGAGTCACATAGGAATGAACTCAGGCAAATTGAATCTTCTCAGGATGCCCCCACGCAGGACTGTCTGAACTTCAGCAGCTCATCTGTCTGGGCTTTAATTTAAGCTTGACTCCTCTCATTTTCTTATACTCAACATCTGATTCTTCAGTAAACCTTGTCAGCTCTGACTCAGAATAAACTCTGAATCCTTTCAGTTTCCCCAGCTCTACTGTTATCACCCCGGTCCCAGTCAGCATGATCTTCCCTCTTGATAACTGCAGTAGCTTCCCTGGTTGTGGGTAGGAGCTGCAAAAGCTCATCTGTATGCACAGTCTGCCCTTCTTCTTGGGTACACCACTCGCCTACATTTCCAGGGCTGCGGCACCATCACCCAGATGGAGCTGTATGACTGGGTCTCACCTTTAGAATGGGAGACGGTGATGCCTGTCTCCTTAGGTAGAGGAGTGTTGCCCACCCCACACTCCTCCTCTTTCCACTTCTCCAGCTGGATGGAGAGAAGGACCTCGACAATCCTGGGAGGCGGGGGGAGAGAGCAGGGCCACAAGGTGGAAAAGGCCTGGGGTCCTGAATTATTGTATGGATTAGAATCATCACATTGACCTGCACTGGTCTTCACGTGAGTAAGAAATAAACTTACTATGCAGATGGCTGCATGGTTCGGTGCCCTACGTTCCCTGCGGCAATTTTCCTAGTCACCCCCTTTAATACTGACTCCTATCCTTCTCTGCTCATTTTTCTTCATAGCACTTATCACCACCCGGTACTATGTGGGATTTACTTCATTTGTTTGCTGTCTAAGAAAACTGCTCTTATTCTGGACAACTGCTCTGTTTTTAACAAATAAGGAATGTGAATCTTGTACCTGATCATTTCTCCCTTTTTAAAAACAAATAGCTCTAGTAAGCACAACAGAATTTGTGTAAGATCTAATTATGGAGCCATGTACTAACTCTTCCTGATTTTGTCGTACTGTTTGGTTTTCATTACCTTTCACTCTGATTTAAAATTAAAAAAAAAAATACTGTTTTGCATCTACTTTTGTTCTAAATCTTTGTTGAATTGAGGCAGGTTATTGATAAAGAAGAATCCATCTTTATACCTCCTAATGCCAGGAAAATGTATACACAAAGAAGCCGCTAAAAAGAAGTTTAATAAATGTAATAAAAATATTCTTAAAAACCTACATTCTATTTATTTGGGGAGATTTATACTTTTTTTTTTTACTGTAGAATTATCTTTTCAAATGAATACAAAGTTGATTTATGTCAACATATATTGATTTAGTTTGAGTGTTTTTGGATGTATTTCAGGAGATGGGAGAGGAGAAATAAAGAGCAAAACAAATCCATTCTAAAGGGACATCATGGGGTGAACACACGGGAACTGGGGAGGGAGGCAAACCTGGGAGAGGTATGGAAGCTCCACGCTTTCCCCAGACCCAGCCCTATAAGTCTCTTCATCTGCCTGCTGATTCGTATCCTTTATCATATCTTTTAACAAGCTGGGAGATGTCAAAAGAAAAAAAAATAATTAACAAATTAAGGAAGTTGTAATTCCAGCCTGGATGTGCCTCTCTCTTGCCCTGCTCCTTCACAGTCATGTGACCTTCACCTCGCTCTAGCAAGACCCCACAGTTTGGTTGAGGGCCTCCGTTCCCATCTCTGGCCCTCCCGCAACTGAGTGCTGAATAGTAATTCATTCTTCCTTTCCACGAGCTAGAACAAGGTGGGGTTGGATTAGCTCATTGGTCTTTAAGGGTAGATTCAGCTTAAAACACCTGAAGAGCTTTTAAAAACTACCATTTCCAGGAATCTTGAAATTCTGATTCCTTTTATTTGAGTAAGATGAGTTGTTTTATTAAAAATCATTTTTTAGTGTCGTTAAGTATTTGGGCATGAGACCCACGTACTGATAGATTTTTAAAGAGCTCTTCGTGGGATTCCTTTTTGTGGTCAGTGTCAAGATCACTGGTCTCCTTACGTTCTCTCCCAGGACTGAGAATCCTGTGACCAGGCGGATAATGAAGGTCTGTCTTTCTTTCTTTTTTCTTTTCCCCCAGTTTTTATTTAAATTCCGGTTAGTTAACATACAGTGTAGTATTAGTTTCAGGAGTAGAATTCTTCACTTACATACAATATCCAGTGCTCATCACAAGTGTCCTCCTTAACCCATCACTGATTTAGCCTAGACACCGCCCCCCCCCCCCCCGCCCCGCCCCAGCATAGGTGTTTCTAAGTCTATAGAGGGTGAAATCAGAAGCTCTAATAATTGCATCCGCACCTCTGGGAGGTTATATTCCCAGCTGCCACTAGATGGCACAGGCAATTCTTGGGAGGGAGGAGATTCTGGTTATTTGGAATTTTTGCTTTCCCTGTGCAATATACTTGAGACACCTAGCTTAGGACGCTTTGTGGGGACATGACACTTTAGTTCCTTTCCCTGAGCTAGAGCCCAGAAGGTGCAGCTGTTTTGCTTGACATGTTGATAGAGAGAGACTCATTAAGTAAACGTTCTGTCGTCTGAAGGGAGCGAGAACGTGAACCTCTGCATAAATATTAGCTCGCATTTTTCTTATTATTTCCAGCGGGCGTGTGCTTCTTTCTTTTTTCCTGCATTTCTCTCTCTTCTTCTCTGTCGGTGTTCTCTCTTTCCCTTTCTTTCTCCTCTTTTCTTGGTTTCTGCCTCTTATCACTATAATCTGGTTACAAAGTGTTATATATAATGGATTATATTTTATTTTGTTACCTTTGTGGCTGATAAAAACTTCATGCATCTAAAAATGATTCAGACACAGCGTTCTTAGAAGGGTGAACATGTTCAGGTTGCAATGGAGAAATTCTTATTCAGGGGCTTTCTTCAGCAACAGCTGTAGCAGCACCAGCCAAACCCAGAGAAAAGAAAGAATTTTATGTGCCCATCAGGGAAAAACAGTCAAACTCCTCTCCTTTTAACAGCACATTTCGGGCGAGGGCCAAAGCTCCGGGTGTACATCTAAGTAGGGGTTTTGCACAATAATAGGGTGTGCTTCTTCGCTGCTTCTCACTGGAAGATCTCAAAGCCCGTTTGCTGCTTTATTCTATATAGCTGCCTCTTTTCCCTGGGCTGTCAAAATGGGAAGACGTGTTGTAATTTTTTTTCTCCCCAAAGAGATTGCATTCCTTCCCTGGCTTTGTTCCAGCCCAGCTGCTTGTCGTTCAGGGAGATGCTATGCTGTTGGTGCCAGGATATACCACTGTGCTTTCTTCTTCCCTGAGTGACATGTACTGATGGGTCACTGCCTGGAACAGCAGAGCAAAGCATGGTGTGTGTCCATCCATGAAGATCCCTTGTTGTTTACTCTTCTCTGGTTTCCATCTGGCAGCATCAGATACCAATCTTCATTAAAACACAGAACAATCAACCAACCAAAGAAATGCAGAAACAAAACAAAACAAAAATACAAGAAAAAGTCTTTCTTTAAATTAAAAGTTAACATTTATAGCATGCTCATTGTTTGCTAGATACTGTTTTAAACACTGGACATATAGTCTATCGTTTAATCCACACATCGATGTCATGACCTAGGTTCTATTATTAGCCCCATTTTACATATGAGGGAACTGGGTAAAAGCACGGTTAAGTCAGTTGCCCCATGCCGCAAAGCTGATAAGTAGCGGAGCCCACCCAACTTTGAGCTGAGGCAGTCTACACCAGAGATCATACTCTCTTTACCCTAATTCAGGTGGTAAAGGTTTTAGGTATTGGAGTCCCACATAAAAACAAACAAACAAACAAACAAAAAAAACCCGATAGGTTCTCCAACTGGATGGTCATTAGGAAATTTCCTAATGTGTGTCTCCTGTTCATGTAACTGTATTTCCTTTGCTGTAAGATTGAACAGATGCTCCAAACCCAGTTCTTCTCCATTCTGGAGGCCCTGAGTGCATTCCAGTCTATACCTACTTCTTATTGGTTAGGTAGACAAGAGGAGGCGAACTTCTTGATTATGAGTGACATCATGCAGTGTGCCTACATGGTCTTTTTTTTTTTTTTAAGATTTTATTTATTTATTTGAGAGAGACCATGAGCAGGGAGAGGGGTAGAAGAAGAAGGAGAAGCAGGCTCCCCACTGAGCAGGGAGCCTGACAAGGGGCTCCATTCTGGACCCTGAGATCATGACCTGAGTGGAAGACAGATGCTTAACTGACTTAAGTCCCCCCACAGTCTTAGATAAGTTTAGGAAATAAACAACTGGGAGGATGATCCTTGTTTCTTTTTTGGAGGCTCACTTCTGTATTACTTGAGAGGGGACAGAGATTAAGACTGATAGAAAACTAACAGATGGCATTTGGGAGCTTTCCTCACTAGTCATACACTAACTTCTTCAGATTCAACACAACTTTCTTTCTTTCTTTTTTTTTTTTTTAAGATTTTGTTTATTTATTTGACAGAGATCACAAGTAGACAGAGAGAGGCAGGCAGAGAGAGAGGGGGAAGCAGGTTCCCCGCTGAGCAGAGAGCCCGATGTGGGGCTCGATCCCAGGACCCTGGGATCATGACCTGAGCTGAAGGCAGAGGCTTAACCCACTGAGCCACCCAGGCGCCCCACAAGACAACTTTCTATGTTGTACCTGCTGTTCTCTCTGCTAACTCCTCCTTGGCCCTCAAAACTCAGCTCATGCCATCTTCTCCAGAAAGCCCTTAATGATACACTCTACTGTATAGTTAAGACTTTGAGTTTTCTTCGTTTATCTAATATTTTCCCAATTTCTTTCTTTACCATTTCTTTGGTGCCAAGCTTTTCTCCTTCTTTATCAGTTGTTTATTTAAAATATTAGCTTTCCGGCGCCTGGGTGGCTTGGTGGGTTAAAGCCTCTGCCTTCTGTTTGGGTCATGATCTCAGGGTCCTGGGATCAAGCCTTGCATCGGGCTCTCTGCTCAGCAGGGAGCCTGCTTCCTCCTCTCTCTCTGCCTGCCTCTCTTCCTACTTGTGATCTCTGTCTGTCAAATAAATAAATAAATAAAATCTTTAAAATATTAGCTTTCTTTCTACCATTCTTCTATTAATCACTTCTTTACCTCTATACATATATGTCCATTGACATCAAGTTTTCCTCTACTCTTCTCTATTACCCTACTTTATTTCCCTGCCTGTTTGCCCTATAATGTTTTATAAAAAAAGGAAATATTTCATAAAGGAATTTTTAATCTCACCTTATTCACTGCATTATAGTGACAACCTAAGGAAAACCTGAGAACAAACGCATTGAACTTTTCTACCTCATCCTTTAACTTACTCTTCTTGCCGTAATAATACTGTTCTCAGCAGGCAGAGGGGCGGCTATATCAAAGATTAATATGCTTTATTGGTGCATAATCTTCAAAGAGAGTCATAAGGTCTCCCAGCGAGAAAGCCAGCACAAGGATGGGTCAGAAGTCCAGGTTGCACTCATGTATGACTTATGGAGAGGTAAAGGTTTCTATTTGTCAGCGATAAGGCAGGTAGGCCAAGAGCAGCCCCATTCATGAATTTGGTCTGGGTCAGACCCAATTCATAGATATCCAACCAATGTAAGTGTGAGTTGCAATTGTTAGTGGCCTTGAACTGCCCCACCTTGGATCCTGGGAAATCAATGTGGCTTTGTTCAGCAGTGACTGCCGGAAAGGACCATAAATCAGGAGCTTCCCTACAAAACTTTTATTGTCAAGGTAATGACAAAGAAAAATGATGGCAGTTATTCCATTTACACAGTTTAGACTTTTTTCTTTTTCATTGATGTTTTTTCTAATCCCTCCCCCACTTTTTTTTTGTATCCGGCTAAAAGAAGCATATAGCTTTTGAGTTGCTCTTAGAGGAATATGTGATACAAAGCAGATTATGGTTCTTAGAAGGATATCTTAAATGATTTTATTTTTTGAAACTCATTCTGGCTATGCCATATTGTGAATTAATTGACCAAGTGATTTTCTGAAATGAGAGTTTTTTGTTTTGTTTTGTTTTGTTTTTTAAAGATTTTATTTATTTGTTTGACAGACAGATTATAAGTAGGCAGAGAGGCAGGCAGAGGGAGAGGAGGAAGCAGGAAGCAGGCTCCCTGCTGAGCAGAGAGCCCGATGCGGGGCTTGATCCCAGGATGCTGGGATCATGACCTGAGCTGAAGGCAGCGGCTTTAACCCACTGAGCCACCCAGGTGCCCCGAGAGTTTTTTGTTTTTGATAACCGCAAGCCATTTCTTATAATTTCATACCATGATTCTGTATCAGATGTAGGATATTATACATGTTATCCATATTACTGGTATTTGTCCACTCGCCCCCATCAAAAGTGACTAGGGATTGGTCATCTCAGATGGTTATGCTATGATAGTTTAATTATCATCTATGTGGCTCTGTGCACTCAGGGATAATTTTCTCAGATGTAAATGCCAAAAACTTGAGGGGGGAACCTTTGTAGATCTCCAGTGTTCTTTCTGTGTAGCTCACTCCTCTCTGCTACACCACACCGAGAACTCTCCTTGCTGTTGTCTCCCCCTGACCCTGCCAGCTCCAGGTCCTTAAAGTCAGGCGGTGTACTGGATCCTGTCTCAGTCCTCTTTCCCTGAGCCAAAGCCTGAGATGTCTTCCAGACAGTAAGCTGGGGTAATCCCAGGGCTCACCTCATTTGTACCCAGTCTGTCAGGGACCCCTGATCTTGGCTGCCCTCTTCCTTAGTCTTGAAAAACAGCCGTTTTATATGCACTGGTTTTGTTGTTGCTGCTGTCTTGTTTCACGTGGTGGTGGGGGTATCCTGTCCTTTTTACTCATCTTAGCTAAGAATGAAAGTCTCCAAAGAGAATTTTTGAGTTCTAATTTATATACCATAAAATTCACCCATTTTAAGTACATGATTCGGTGATTTTTGATAAATTCTCAGAATTATACAGCCAACATCACTATCTAGTTTGGAACATTTCCATCAATACAAGAAGATCTCATACTCATTTGCAATCAATTGCCTTTGTCCTCTCTCCGGTCCCCGCCTCCCACCAGACAACTACTATGCTCTGTCTCATAGAAGTGCCTTTTCCAGACATTTTATCTAAATAGAATCAAATAATATTTGCATCCACTTCTTTTAGTTAAGATGAGGCATCTGAGACTTCTCTACACGACAGCGATTTATCAGCAGTCTGTCTGGTTTATGACGCGATAGTATCTTTTTGTATGGATGTATCACATTTTGTTTATCCATTTATCAAGTGGTGGAGATTTGGATTGTTTACTCTTCTTGACTATTATGAATAATGCCTCAATGAATATCTGTCTATGTCTTTGTGTGGACATGTATTTTATTTCATGTCTTTGAGTAGATTTCTGGCAGTGGAATTGTTGGGTCATCTATGAAATTTATGTTTAAATTTACATTTAAAAATTTACATTAAAAAAAAGATTTTATTTACTTATTTGACAGAGAGAGGGAGAGAGAGAGAGAACATGAGTGGTGCGGAGGGGGAGAGGGAGAGAGAGAGAAGCAAACTCCCTGCTGAACAGGGAGCCCGACATGGGGCTTGATCCCAAGACCCCAAGATCATGACCTGAGCTGAAGGCAGATGCTTAACTGACTGAGCCACCCAGATGCCCCTATGTTTACATTTTTTAAGAAACTGTTAAATTGATTTCCAAGCTCCTGTACCATTTTACATTTCCACCAGCAACGAAAGAACAAGTGTCCTTATTAACACTTGTTATCATTTTGATTATAACCATCCTGGTGGGTATTTCATTGTGGTTTTAATTTACATTTCCCTAGTGATCACTGATGTTGAGCCTCTTTTCATGTGCATATTAGTCATTTGTATATCTTTTTTGTGAAATATATATACAAATATTTTTATCCATTTTAAACCAGGTAATTTGTCTTATTGTTGAGCAATAACAGTTCTTATTATATTCCTGGTACAGGTGTAAATGTTTTTAATTTTCATGAAGTCCAATTCATTATTCTTATGGATCATGTTTTGGTGTAGCTAAGGCTATTATCATTTTAATAAATTCTTTTTTCTATTTAAACTAGCCAGACTGGATTTTGTTATTTACAACTAAGAAATGTAACTATTATGATTAATTAAGAAAGGAGACCAAAAATTATATTTCATTCCAGAGTTGGTGAATCCAAAATGGGAACAAGCAAATCTGGAATCACGAAACTTTATTTTTGACAGTTATAATTTTTGTTGCTTGCCTTTACTGTTGTCATCCAGAGGGTGCTGTTGGCTTGTTTATCAAGGGACTTCCTTATCTGGATGGTTGATGTTATTTTGATCTAAAACATTCTGGAGACTGTAGTGGACATTTTATGTTGTTTCTTGAGTCCATGGATCTCATCAAGATCATAGTTAAATAGAAAGAACAAGCATATCATTATATTGGTGGGACCTTAAACAGAAAAAGGACACCTCAAATTTAAAACCTCTTATGATAAATGAATAATTTGGGGTTCTTCTTTGGGTTCTAGCTTCTTATGAGAAGCCAGTACACTGTTTCATTGGGCATCATTTTGAGAAAAACAATTCTGAGAAACAGAGGTGAATAATGAAATTAAGTGAAAATAGTATTTAGTTAACAGTTAAGGTAGCTAATCTACTATTTCTCGTTGTAAACAATTTAAAGCTACAGTGGAATCTCGATATCCAAACAAACTGATGAAATAAGAGGGGTGGACTCAGATATGGGAGTCCCCAAATCAAGTCTTCTTCCTAAGACTAACACTCTCCAAGATATTGAGCATCTTACTTTTCTTATCCGAGCATCTGTTTTGTCATCTGGAAATTAAGCCTGGGCTAGATATGGCAGCGTTCCTTAGGCCTTTTCTAGAGGCCTGGGTGTAACTGTTTGTGTAGATGATGATCTGGAAACACCTTCTTTCCTACTTTAACCCAGCAGTCTGTATTTTAGGACTGAGTGAGCTATATTCTTTCCACTTTAGGGGCTGGGGAGAAGGAAGTTCTTAAAAACATCATGAATGATTGTCTTGTCTGAGAACACGTTTAAAGAGAGAATGTTCATGTAAGCACATATAAAGTAGATGGCGTTACTTCCTGTAGTGGGTGTGCTTGAGAGTGGGGCAGAGATGGGCTGGAAAGCTTGTTGTTTCTCTGACCGGTGATGTTGACCCTTTGCACTTTATCAGAGCCGATGGCCCCATTGTGCAAAACAAATGTGTGCTCAGTGGAGGGTACCTCAGGTCAAGGGCCAGCCATACATGCAGTTATGAAGTAAATAAAATTGCATTTCTGCAGTAGTCATTTGTGTATGTATTCCCTGAAATTTTGGTGCACCGTATTTACCCAGATAACGTATGTAAAAGGGCCTATCACAACCACTGTCAGAAAGTACACATTTAATGAACGTTATTTCCCTTCCCTCATTTTCCTTATGCCTTGTTCTCCAACATGTACTGTGCTGTTGACCTTTCATAAGCCTCTGGAAACTTCATAGAGTTCTCTGTTCATCAAGGGTTCCATTAGCATCTGCCTCAGGCCTTGACCATTTTTCAAACTTTTTCCTTTTGAGCATTTACCTATTTTTAAGGACCCATTAGATAACTAGAAACACATGGATTTAGAGTATTAAATTATTTTAGCTCATGTTTATTGAATGCTTACTGTACGCAAGGTAATAATCTAGTGATCAGGATATATAGGGAACCACACAAATAAAAAACTCCTGTCTACACTAGCTTACATTCCAAATATGGCAAAGTAGGGATATGAATTGATAGTGGATATGTTATTTTTGCTGCTCCAAATTCCATTTATCTATTTTCTTATTTCTTGGTATCTACACCTCAATATTTCTATGGGAAACTTATCCTTCTTTGATTGGAGTCTTCATGGGACTGTCCCTTAAGTTACTCCAATCTCCCTTAGTCAATTTGTGGACACCTGACCATCCTGTACCAATCAGTTGCTCTGTCAGATTAAGTAACAAAAGGATTGAAAATTATTAAGTGAATTCAGCTCAAAGATGGCACTCTGACAAATGCCATTGATTTCTGTTACCTAGAACCTCAGAGCTGACTAATTCTTGTTGGCTCCAAAAGCCTCATTCTTTGACTGTTCCTTCTGTGCAAAATCTTCAATTTCCTGTTTAAGTTTTTGAATTTCATCTTGCTTGGAACATAATAATCCTAACTATATTAAATTGGTTAAGTAAGAAGTATCACATTTCTTTATCTCTATTTACTAACTTAAATTCAACCCTCCAGTCTCTCCCACTGGACTGGCAAGAAATTTAATCTACTGGTTTTTTTTTTTTTTTTTTTTAAGATTCTATCTATCTATCTACTTATTTATTTGAGAAAGAGAAAGAGAGAGCATGTGAGTAGGGGGAGAAGCAGAGAGAATCCCAAGCAGGCTTCACGCCCATCATTGAGCCCATCGTGGGGCCCGATCCCATGACCTGGAGATCACAACCCAAGCTGAAACCAAGAGTTGGATGCTTAACCAACTGCGCCACCCAGGCACCCCCCACTTTTTTTTTTTTCTTCAAAGATTTATTTATTTATTTGAGAGACAACACAAGCAGGGGGAGAGGGAGAGAGAATCCCAAGCAGATGCTGTGCTGAGTGCAGAGCCTGACTCAGGGCTTGATCTCACAAACTTGAGATCACTACCTGAGCTGAAACCAAGAACTGGTCACTTAATTGATTGTGCCACCCAAGTGCCCCAAATGTAATTCTTGATGAGAGTTCTTCTTCCTGTAGGGATGAGAACTAAAGAGGCTCCTGCTGTCATTAGTCATCAGTCTACATTGTTCATTGTTGGAAACACCCATTATCTACAACACACTGAGGATAAAGGAATCTTTGATGTGGTTGAACACCCCTGAGTTCAGTTTACAGGTCTGTGATGGAAAACTTAGTGCCTGTAAGTAATATGTAATTTCTCTGAAACTTTGTACTTTTCAGCTAATTATTCTGATGCAAAACCTTCTTCAGAGAGTTAACTTATCTGAGAGCCTATGCTATCTTCTAAGAATAGAGGGCAAACTATCATGTTCATTCTATCTTGTTCATTTATCTGTCTTCTCTAAATGAACCTGGACGTGTGTACTGAACTCTAAGGAACATTTCATTTATTTATTCATTTAGCATGCATTTAGTTTTGCTCTGTCCTGAGTCCTTTAGGAGATTATGAAATTACTAAGAATAAGTTATTATAGTTTCTGGCCAAAAATGACTCACAGTCAGGGGGAGGAAAGTTGATTGTGAGATGGTGGCTAAATAATCAAATAATTATGGCAGTGATAAGTGTTACAGTAGAGGTATTAAAATAGACATAATGGGGGTCAAGAGGATGTTCTCAAGTCTATTTGGATATGCCATGCCTTGGGTGATTTGTAGAAGGAGAAGATAGTTGAGCTGAGTCTTAGGAAACAAATAGGAGTTTACTTCATATACAGACAGAAGAGAAGTGTTATATTCCAAACCAAGTAAATGGAGGGGAAGAAGAGGGAGAAGGACACAGAAAGAAGGAAGAAAAGAAGGAGGAAGGGGAGGTGGAAAAGATTGGGAAGAGGAGATTGGGTGAGAGAAAGAGTGGTCTGTGATAGAAAATGCAAGCAGTCCATCATGACTGGTAGGGCTGGAATGGAGTCCACTGGAAGACTCATGGGAGGTAAGCACAGAAAGGAGGAGAGAAGACAAAACACAGTGGCTAAAGGATGAATTTTATAATTAGGCTGCCTATGAGAAAACTCAAGTTCTCCCCCTTAGGTGTTGTCAACTCAAGAAAGTTACTTAACCCAGCATCCTTAATTGTAAGAGGGAAACAGTACAATTCCTTCATTTGTACATTATTGTAAGGATTAGAGGGAGTCATGAATATGAAGTACATAGTACAGTGCATGCCACACAGCAGAATTCAAGAAATCTTTCTCTCTCTCTCCCCCTCCCCACACACCTTGACATTTATCACAAAAGCCATAAAACTGAAGGTTACTGATAAAAAGTGCTTGGTGGATGCATTTGGGAAGTAGTGGGAAATCACTTGAAGGGAGATGGAGAAGCTGAACTAAAGAGATCCTTTGAAGTGGAGTGGAAGTATTTTTTATTTAAAATCACAAGCTTAAACATTACTTAATTGGAAGTGTAGTATTAAAATGGAACCATAAACCAATGATACAAATTACTGTGATCTTGTCACCTAATCAGTTAATTGATACTGTCATTTATTCATGTTACCTCTGTTTGGTAGGAACAAAATCTATATATTTTCAATTTTTACAGATTTTTAGAAATAATATGTAAATGGGATATTTACATTTGAATTTTTGCTTGAAATTAAATTATATTTTAAAGTTATTCTATAGCCCGTTTTTCCTTTTTTATTCTTCTGACCCTCTTTCTTCCCATTAGGAAATCATTGTTAATAGCTTGATGTGTTTCCCTCCATGTATTTCTCCATGCTCCTTAAATTGTATAACAACAAAAACACCTAGCAGTACATTGTTGTTGTTCATTTTCCTAAAAATGGAGTAACCATCTACATTTCTTTGTAATTTTCTTTTCTTACATAAAAGTACACCCAGGACATCTATCTAATTTTAGGACTCCCATAATGTAGAAAGTTATATGTGTACTGAAAACTAATCATAAAATCTTTAGATCTGTAAGGGACATTAAAAATCACCACTTAGTCCAGTGGCTCTCAGAAATAGGTCTCTTCAGTTAACTATATTCCTAGCAGGCAGAGATTTTGGACATAAGGGAAGTGTTGGAAACTCTATCAAGAGTAGTTTGGTAGTGGTGGGAAAACGGTTTAGAGGGAAGAAACTAGGGTCATCTTCAGGTCTCATCTTCAGTGTTATTTTCTCAGGGAAACATTCCTTGATAACCTTAACTTGGGTAAGTCACCCTCTTATATGTCCTAGTAGGATCTTCTATTTGTTCTTTGTTACATTTATTAGCATATTAATACATTATTAGTTATTAATATACTAGTTATGATCCATTTTTTGCACTTTTATATCTTCATTACCTAATATAGTGCTTGCTAGGTTAAAAAAAAAGACTCAAAATAAATGAATGAGCACAAGAGTTTTTGTGGGGACGGGAACTGTTAGATGTTGAAATCTGATGCAGCAGAGTGGGAGTGGAGGATGAGAGTCAATGACAAGAAGATTGCATCAAGGGCTCGGAAACTGATATTTTCCTTGTAAATTTGTGGCAGCCAAGGTTATATTCCTTAGCATGTTAGGACCACAGGCCAGCTTTTATTGGTCCTTTAAGAAATTATTACACTCTGTGGAAGAGACTCATTGTAACCAAATGCATAGAGATAGTGTTTTTTTAAAAATAGGACCTGTCCCTTTAAAATGCTAACATTCTCAACACAGGTCACGCTGTTGCCAATGTTGAGGTAGGTGGGGATTGATGTTACACTCAGTTAATTGTGATTGTTCAGTGGGCATATAATTAGAGCAAAAAGGAGGTTTTTGGAGGCACATCTTTATCTAGGTTGCCATGTGATGAGATTAAACATTTTTACCCCACAGCAAAAAAATAGAAACCTTTTTAGTGACCCTACTACAGCCTCTCTGACATACATGGTACTACTTCAGATCCCTAAGAGAGGTTTCAACACTGGCTTCTACTTAACATGTCTGATGTCCTTATTTTTACCAAGAGTATCAATTAAGCTTTAACAAAATATAAATCTAGGAGAATTCTGTATCCTTTTACTAATTGTTGATTTAATTTATTTAACCCTCAATGTTATTTCCCTTTGTATTGGTTAAGATTCTTTGGGTTGCAAGAAACAGAAATCAGTAAGTTAAAAAAAGGTAATTTATTGGAAATACACCAAGGTAGCTCAAAGAAAAAGCCAAACAATAGTGCCCTGGGAAAGGCAGGAATTGTGTCAAGTCTGGGGACCTAAGTGGTAAACTTTGTGAAGCTGTTCCAGCTGGGTCTATGACATTCTTTTTTTTTTTTTTTTTTTAACTTTGTTTTTGAGTGATCTCTATACCCAACATGGGGCTTGAACTCACAACCTTGAGATCAAGACTTGCATGCCCTACTGATTGAGCAAGGTAGGTACCCCTGTGTCTACTGCATTATTAGTCACTGAGCTTTAGTTTTATGGGTATGAGTGAGGCAGATCTCTGTCATCCTATTTACTTTTGACTGTAATAGATAAAGGTCGAGGGACTCTGAAATAAGGTGCAGTTAGTAGTAGGAATTGAAGAAAAGTACTGTATTGAGCTAAATTCCTCAGCAAAATTTGACAAGACATGGTGGCTAACTGTGGAACATTGTAGGACAGGAGAGAAAAAGATGAATCAAAAAAGTATATCTTTTATGGCCTAGGTTGCTTGGGAACACAGTGATGCCGTGGGACAATTTGGAGTGTAGAGTGCTTTTTTGGGGGGAGTGGGAGGGAGGGAATTATGACACATTTGGCTTTATGCATATTTGAATTTATCATGATGGTGAGAAGTCCAAGTTAAGATTTTTAAAGGGAGTTATAGTGAAATAGAACTAGGAATATAAAGCCAGTCTTGACATAGCCATAAGAACAGAATAACTCTCTCTGGAGTTAATTTTGTATATCTGTGACTCTTCTAGTTTCTTTGAACGTAGGGAACCATGCCTTAATCATCATCCAGTCGCCGAAGGCTCAGCACTTAGTAGGTGCAAAAGAAGTCATTGTTGTATTAAACTGAATTGAAGTCAAGAGAAAACAAAGAGTGAAAGGCTAAGAAATATTCACTTTCTTGCAGAACTAGTTTAAAATTTGGTCTTCAGTTTTAAAGTCTCTGCCATGGGGTGCCTGGGTGGCTCAGTGGGTTAAGCCTCTGCCTTCGGTTAAGGTCATGATCTCAGGGTCCTGGGATTGAGCCCCGCATCGGGCTCTCTGCTTGGCAGGGAACCTGCTTCCTCCTCTCTCTCTGCCTGCCTCTCTGCCTGCTTGTGATCTCTGTCTGCCAAATAAATAAATAAAATCTTAAAAAAAAAAAAAAGTCTCTGCCAGAATAAACCCATTTTAGAGGCCACCTCTTTCCATAACCAGAGTGTCCATCTGCACCATTTATTTCCTCTGGTCAGGTTTATAGACTAGGAAAGGATTTTTTTCATTTGCCCTCTCTTGGTTGTTGGGTTTATTGCATTACAGTTGCATAAGCCCTAAACATTAGCCTCCAGAGAGAAAACAGCGAGAGACATTTTAGCCCAAGTTTTCCTTTGATTCTGGAAAAAAAAAGAAAAGAAAAAATATTCTGGAAGGATAGCACTCCAGAATATTTTTGCTTACTTTTCACTACTTAATCAATACTTCTAGCAGCAGCAAGAAACAGAGCCTTCCTTCACACTGGAAGAGGGAACTGGGTTAGACACCCTGATAATAAGTGACAGTATTGTGGAGATGGATGGGGATGGATAAAGTATAGATTTTATTTGGTTTCATCTTAACTGCATTTATTCTATCTCCATTTTATTGCCCATTCATTGCTCCATGTCAGTTCAATTCTATTCTATTTCAACTTGAGATACACACTCAATATAAGGATGGACATTTTCACTCAAAAGCATTTTCAGATCTTGTCACCAGCTAAATCGTCTCTTATGGATTTCAAGTTTCTTATAATGAATTTTAGTG
The DNA here is from genome assembly GCF_963455335.1 of Martes martes. Classification (NCBI taxonomy): domain Eukaryota; kingdom Metazoa; phylum Chordata; class Mammalia; order Carnivora; family Mustelidae; genus Martes; species Martes martes. The sequence continues at coordinate 175,179,566 of NC_137890.1, read as the reverse complement.
ATTTTAAGCTCCTAACTTTTAAAAAACTTGGAGACTGTAAACATTTCGTGACTATAGTATCTTGGTAAGTTGCTAAAAGTTGCCATTTTATAATTATTTTCATGATAGGAAGGCTGATACTGAAGGCAATTTAGTGACCTGCATAAAGGCATGAGGTCACATATAGAAGTTGGGCAAAATTACCAAATTCCTGTACAAAATGGGTTGTTGTATACTAAGGGAAATATAATTTTTGATGGAAGGAATTACTAAACTTCTTTTTTTTTTTTAAGATTTTATTTATCAGATAGAGATCACAAGTAGGCAGACAAGCAGGCAGAGAGAGAGAGAGAGGAAGGGAAGCAGGCTCGCCGCTGAGCAGAGAGCCCGATGCAGGGCCCGATCCCAGGACCCCGAGATCATGACCTGAGCCGAAGGCAGAGGCTTAACCCACTGAGCCACCCAGGCGCCCCTGGAATTACTAAACTTCTTAAGTGGATTTGGACTCTTCTGATCTGGAATCACGTTTGTTGAAAATGTCAACAATTCGCTTTTCTAAATGCTGTTGATCCTTAATACAATAATTTGCATCAATTTTTCTTCTATCCTGAATTATAAAATAAAATTATTCACTATTCTCCATTAAATTCTCTTTCATATGGCACAGTAATAGCAAAACTATGGAGCGTTGACTAGAACTCTGCTAACCATTTTACATGAGACAGGTACTCATTATGCTGATTATACGGAGGAGGAAACCAAGGCACACAAATATTTGCTCCAATAAAAGGTTGTATTAACATTTAAATTCAGATGGTTCAACTTGAGAACCTGTGTTTTTGACTACTTTTGCCTCCATTTCAGAGATAGTTGGTTTGGTATAGACCTGAGAAACACAAGGATAAACATCATAATTCCCGAAGCAAAGATGTTTTGTTCTGGCCTGCTGTGAGGGGTGTTCAATTCCAGGGCGGCCCATTTATGGTTGTTCAGTTTCACTGAGTGTTTTCAGTACTGTAAGCCTAACTTTACCATGGTCCTAGAATGAAGTAAGTATTACTATTTTCGTTCCTCAGGTGAGGAAACTGATGAAGAGGAAGGTTGTTTTATAGCTGAGCCTGAGGTAGTAGCCATGAGTGGTAAGGATAAAGTCAGCAGTCAGGCAAATTCCAGAATCTTCCTGCTGCATCACAAATGCTTCCTCCCTACTTGTTTTTACTCCAACCTCCATTTATACTCTAGTTCTACCTCAGAATGAACTTAACCATCTTTCCTTGCCATTGTTAAGCACAGTAAGCTTGGAGAACAACTGTCTTAGTTAATATCAGGGATGTTCATGAGATGGTGACTTTTTAATCTTTATTTATTTATTTTTTTTAAAGATCGAATTCTAATTAGACTTCCCACTGAGCACAGAGCTGGACTCGGGGTTCCATCTCACAACCCCGAGGTCACGACCTGAGCTGAAACCAAGAGTCGCATGCTTAACCGACGGTGCCGTACAGGCACCCCTAATCTTCATTCCTATTTAAGTCTTATATATATATTTTGAAAAATAACAGGTAATATTGTCCTAAAAACTCTTGCCATATCACCAGCTGAATAAAACTGCAAGGCTTGAAAATTCTCCAGGATGTGATATAACATTTCTCGTTTCTGATATAGGAGAAATGATGACAGAAGGAGTAACTGGTATGCGAGTTGAAAGATCGTGGCCTTGGGGCTGAAAGCCCTGGGGAGTTAATTTTAGCTGTAACAGGGAAAGACAGGGGGAAAAAAAAAAAGAACTCTGCAGAACAGATAATTCTATGTTCAGTTTGTAATTTTAAACAGAATTCTTCTGCCAGTTGTTAGGTCCTGTGGTTTCTATTTAGTATTGTGTAATGGTCTCTCAATTGTCCAGTGATTTACCAGTTATTTTAGGATTTCTATTTCTTTGGTACTTATCATTCCATGCCCACTGAAAAAGTGAACAATAAAAGTAATCAATTGGGAACATTTTAATGAGGCAGGCCACCCAAAGCTTTGCATTCAAGTATTTGTTCAAATTTGAGGAAGTTATGCCTCCAAGCTCTGTTTTACTTTACCTAATGAATGAGAAAATAAAAGTAAAAAAAAAAAAGATTAGAGAATTTCAGGTAAATTTGAGCTGCAGGAAAAAAGAAGTCACTTATGGGGAGGAGTTTATAGTAGAATCTTTTTTGGACAGATGACCTGCTTCTTTTGTTTACAGTCCATTACCAAAAAGGATTGGGGAAGAAGATTATAAATTTGGCCTTGGTACGAGGTGAAGCTTTGCCTGTGTTGTAGGATGTGCTGAATGTTAAGATTTAAGCACAAATAGGTATAACTATTTTTTCAGTTCTTTTGTGCTGTACCTGGCTTTCTAGATTCCATTGTTCTTGTGAGATGGAGACCCTGACTATAATTTTGCCTATTTAATTACTGGAAAAATGTACACCTATACATTAAGTTAGCAACTCAAGGTTCTTAATTCAGTGAGGAGAGCAAGGATTTCTGATTGGCCCATGTTATGGCCTCTTTCAACGGCGCAGGGTTTGGTTAACTCTGACAAGCCCACAGTTCTCTGGTAATCTGTAGTGAGGTCTCTGATGAACACTTCACTTCAGTACCATGATTTTCATTTAAGGCCCCTGAAGTGAAATTTTAGTCATTTCATTGGTCTCGACTAGATCACGAAGAACCAGGAGGTATTTTAGAGAATGTATAATTAATTTTGGAGAGTTATAAGGCAGCTCCAAACTTGAAAATAAGGAAACAAGGTCTGAATCTTTGCCAAACTTAAAGAGGAAAGGTTAATTAGTCTTTGACCTTAGAGACATTTGGAAGGGGAATGTGTTACTTGGAAAGTATTAGATTAAAAATTGTTCTGAAGAGTGGAAAGAGAAACTGATACAACACTAAATGAGTGGTTTTCTACTTAGTAGTCCTAAATTCTGAATTAATCTTTCATTTGAAACAGTCTTATGCGAAACTGAAGTAGGTGTAGATTTTTCTGTCTTTCCACTGTTTCCTGGTAGGGCTGGGGGGTGACATGTAAGGACTTGTGCAGAAGGAATAGTAATAGTTGTGTCTGGGTTATTAAATTGAAGTTTGCAAGGTCAAGAAAGATAGCTAGATGTTTTAGATTTTCACATAGTGGTTTCTATGCTGATGCTCAGAATTCTGAATTGTTCTATTCAGTGAAATTGCTTGATTATTATGCCCTTAAGAGATGTATGTCTTCTTATACTATTTAGTGTTACTGGGTGTGAATGAGTAATTTCATTAATAATATTGTGCCATAAAAAAGAAATTAAATTGCTTAAATTTAGTTTGAAGTTGTTTATTTTAAACTTTGGTTTAGGAGATAAGTATTTCTAAATTAAGAAATACGTATTTACCAGTGAGTTTAGTACTGATTAAAAGGTTCCTATACGTGGGGCCTTATACCTGGTAAGCAATTCTACCAAACTGACACAGGTCCAGGCCACAGTCCAAATAGGAAGATTCTATGTTTTTGTTTTTATTTTGTTTTGGTAAAACACATAAAATACTTGGCCTTAAAGATCACACTCCTTGACTGTGATTGACCATGACTTCTAGGTTAAACAGGCCTTCAAGAAGATGATCCTGCAAGCACTGATCTCAGCTTTGGTCAAACCAATGTGGTCAATATTGTAAGAATGAGTGACCAATGAAATTGGGAAAGATAGGGAAGACCAATGCTGGGAAGGAAAGAAAGTCACCTTTCAGGTGTAAAATTTTTCTGGAGAGTGGCATGACCACCAAGGACAGGGAACTAGCATCTGGCAGGGTCTGCTATCACCGTCCTTGAAATTATCTTAAATTGACAGAGCCTTAAGGACTCAAAGAAAACGAATTGGGTTGAAAGGATAAACAGGGTTTTTGGTTTTCTGAAGGCCTAAATTTAGGTCAGAGGTTCGGACAACTGAAAACTGCTCATGGGTGGAGTGTCTTATTAAAGATTGCAAAAATAGCAATAACGAGAATGACAAGTATGTAGCTGGCACTTCTGTGGCACTTCTAGTCTAGATATTGTCGTAAGCATTTTATCGATACATCACTTATGGAATTCTCATTATGACCTATGAGTAGGCAGTGTCATTGTTCCAGTCATACCGATTGAAAATTGAGGCACAGAGAAGTTAAGCAGGCAATTTTCTCAAGCCCATACATTTAGTAAGTGGTGGATCCAGGATCTGAACCGGGCAGGCTCCTGAGTGTGTGCGCTCAGTTACAACCTGTACGAAGAGTGAGATTCCTAAGACACGCAACCATCAGTGGAAGCTGTGCATGTCTAGTTTCTTAGGGCTGAAAATGATGGTAACAAGCCATGTACCTGGCTTCCCCAAACAAGACAGATTCATCTATTTTCTTCAAGGGAAGTATTGGTGGAGTATTTCCTCCCTTTGCAACTTAGGGGGTTCTTGGATGGTCTCTACTTCTGGAAGGCACCTGAGGGGTAATTCCCCAGACAGTGACCTACCAAGGGGAATCCATCAAATGATCATTAATAAACACTGCAGGAACAAGTTCATTTCAGAGTAATCAAAAACGATCCTTTGTTCCTCCTTCTCTTCAAAGGAAAGCCGTTGGGGAATAGGGAAACCAACCGCTCAAACTCTCTCTGCCGGGCTTAATCAGACGGTGAACTGCTGAATCGAGCCAGTGTCCTTAGCTGCCCTCTGTTGACTGCTCCTTGATTAGCCCAAGTGTAATGTGACTGATAGAGCCCTGCTGGATGGCCGTGCCAAGTGTTCTGATGCCTCAGCTCTCGGCGGCTACTGTCACACAGCTTCTTAGAAGAAGCACTGGGATATCCTGTGGGAAATGAGCTCTGTTTCACGGCAAAAAGACTGCCTGTGGAGGGGCTGCCTACAGAAGCACACGTTGCTTAGCTGCATAGCCGGCCCCGCAGTGACTAAGGGATAGGCCGCTCCCTTCAGGTGTTCCCCTTCCCTTGTGCTGGGAAAGGGATGAAGGGCACCTTGGAAGGAGGAGGGACCACTCATAATCACTTCATTTTTCTTCTGCTTAATGCAAACTCATTATGGAAAGATAAATGACTGTCCACTCTTGTCACAGTTACCAAAAACCATTCATATATATCGCTGTGGGTCAGATCTGTACGTTTCGGGGATTTTTCCACTGTGGCAGTTACTGACTTCCTTCTGCAGCATCGAGGGCATGCTTTTGTTAGCTTGAAAGTGTCTTAGAAGAAACAGGCAGTAAATTTCCAAGAGGGCTCAGTGGATCTGCTTTCCATGAAAATATGTAATTGCTAAGACATTATAGTGGGTTCAGAATGGACAGTCATAACGCAGGTGTACGGAAAGGATTGTTTATTTTTCTATTACTGAAACTAACTAAAACTATTTACTTTGTTGGCTGGAAACTCTTACTCTTGCCACCTCAACTTAGTTCAGTTACTTCTAATTTATTCAGTGAAATTCTGAGAGTAGCTTTCTGGTCCCTCTTCCATTACCTCTAAAGATGATCTAAGTTGCTGTGGGGCTTTTAAGTCACCCTGGCATTAACTGAGGAGTGTCTTGTTTCTTGGGTCGTCCCTGGTCCTTGCTGGCTTCCACGGATGTGTAGCAGCCCTTCTACAGCCTTTGGGATCTTCGGGGGAGCGTCTGGTGCTAGTACACATGGGCCTGGCTGAGCCTCTGTCTAGAGTCCAGATGACACCCCATGCCCCAGTTTTGGCTCTCCTCAGGCCACAGGCCCTGTATTTCTTTAGACGATGTTCAGGAACTCATGGCTGCTTTCTATGCAGAGAGTGGGCTCTGGGGTATTCTAGGAGGCTTCTTTTGGCTCATCTGTCTAGAACCTTCCCCAGCTATTGTGGTGGTCCTTGTGCCGTGTTGCTTTGGTGCAGGCTGAATGAGGGATTTTCCTAAGAGCTTACAGTGTTCCCTGGCTATGCATTGAGAAAGAAAGCATTTGTATCCCTGCTCTGGGTGTTTTAATTGCTCCTCTATTCTGGAGGTTAAATCATAGTGGGGTGGGCAGGTGGGCAGAGAGTGGGTCTGGCATCTACGCATATCAGCACGTGACAATCTGCCCAACGTCTGTAAGACTCTCACAGGCTCATCTCCTTCCCTTCCTCACCCACCTCTCATTAAAGGCTTTACTTACCTTTTAGTATTGGGAAACCTTATGCTTTATCCCTGCTGTAGGTTTTATACTATCCATGCTATGCTGAGTCGCTTAAGCTCTGGTCATTGGAACACACAAATCCATCTTCTCACAGTAGAGAATAATAATACCTCAAAGCCTGGCCTTCCAGCCTCTGTCCTCAGCTACTGGCCAACTTTTGAATATCAAAGCTGGGGAATGATGTTTTGCTTCTCTGCTATATACACCCTCTCCTGGAAGTAAGGAATGCAGTTGTCTGATTCAAGGAGGAGGGTAGGAAACGAGGAAATCCTGGGGGAGAAAATGCATCAATTAATATTTCAAAAATATTATCCTGCCTATAACACTTTCTCTTTTTTACTGCACTCACTTATATTAAAAAAAAAAAGAAAAGTCCAGCCTCTCCTCCCCTTTTCCTTTTCCATTCTTTGGTGACCTTGAAACGTCCTCTTGATGCAACTATAGCTTAACTCCTGTTCTCCAAAATTAGTTTGCTGCCCATCTATAGGCCATCTAAAATGGGTGTGATGAGAAGGGTGCTATTTTGATTTTTCATTTTTCAGATGAGAAAAACAAATTTAGAGAGATTATGTTTAGGCTCGCTCAGCTACTAACTGATAAAACTGGGATTCAAACCTAGATCTGTAACTTCTTACCTAACATTTTAAAAAATTGACATTATATTGCCATTTCCGATTCAAGTCGATTTCAAACTAATCACCCATACAGTAAGCTAAATCTATCCTGAACACATTACATGGAAATTAATTTCCTACAAAAGGATTTTATGTGTATACGATTCAAAAATTACATACAACTTTTAAATTTGAAAGACAATTAGTTCTCTTCTGATAATCTCTTTTTTCCTAGATAGTTTAAAAAAATCCTTCTGATTAAAGAGTACTTAAAAAGTTAAAAGATTTATTTATTTATTTATTTTAGAGAGAGCATGAGCAGGGGGAGGGGCAGAGCCAGAGGGAGAAAATCCTCAAGCAGATTCCCTGCTGAGTGCAGAGCCCGATGTGGGACTTGATCCCAGGACTCTGAGATTGTGATCCGAGGTGAAACCAAGCATCAGCTGCCCACCCAACTGAGCCACCCAGGTACTCCTGATTAAACAGTACTTTCGGGATTCTTTAGCGATAAACCCAGTGGACTGGCAATCCAAAATAAACCAGTAGGTCGTCAAAGAACACTGGAATTACAAATACCAGCTGTGGGTATCTGCTATCATAATACCTTTGCAGAGAAGAATTTAAATTGCCTGATGGATCTTGTATTCATTAAGAGGGAAATGAGAGTAAGGAAGAAAGAACATGAGAATGAATTATTGAATGGAAACTGAATAATTTTTATATTACTTCTAAAAAGTTAAATAGTACAAGATAAATAAACGTGAACAGAAAAAAAAAAAAAAGCCCATGTAGTATTAACAGGTGATTTCACTGTTCCAAGTGGTAGAAATATTAGCAGTTGAAAGTCAGTGATAAATTTACATCATATTCATGAACACACCAGAAACCCAGAAAGATATAAAGTTCACTATTCCCTTCCTTAATGATACCAGATGCATTTTAATAGGAATTTCTTAAACTCTTGTACTTTGAAATGCTGATAAGCTGCAGAGGTGTATCATATATTACCGAAAGATGAATTATCAGTTTTGGATTTTTATTTCCTCAAATCACCACCAGGTTCAGTTATGGTACATTGCTAAGGGGGTTAATTTTCAAACCAACGAGTGGTGAGAAGAGCTAGTGATAAGGGAAAAAAGCAATTGTGATTGGCAAAATTCTTTCCATGTGGAGAGATGTCTATTTCTTTTGCATTTGCTCCATATTCTGGAAGGAATAATTGCCTAATTCAGTCTGGCGGGTCTAGGAGGCATGGGGTTGGTAAAGGCTCTATTACAGGATGGTGAGTTCGCTCAAGGGTCGAACTGTCATTCTATGTGGTGGGCCCACCACACATAAATAACGTCAAAAACACCTGCCAAAGCAGCCCTGTGAAGTACTGAGTACTGATAGGCCCGAGTGTTCTCTAAGTATTACAGCAGCAGTATTCAACTGCTGTTAAAGTATGGTCTTAATCAAATGGGATACCCTGATTCCAAGGCGGATGTCTCATACCATCGATTCATAGTAAGCTACCACCTTTCCCTGAACAATGTGTCATTTTATATGAAAATGATAAGACTGCAGTTATTCTTTTAGGATCAGTGGGGATGTGATTCATTGGGTGCTGTTGGCAGACGATGTGTTTGTGCTAAATCTGGCCTCTCACAGAGGCTAAAGCAGGCTGTTTTCCTATGAAACACTACTTTTCCTCTTCCGCACTCCTCTCCAGGAATACTCATCTTTTTCAGGAAGAAAAAGCAGTACCATAGCCACGGATTCTCTTCCTGTGGAGCATGGGTGCGTTGATCCTCCTGGCCTGGGGGTTGGCGCCGTGATTCACAGTCTTTCCTATGGCGGCCATTTTTGTTTGTTCGTGGCAAGATCTGAAATAAGAATAGAGGTTGTATAATTATATAATGAAGTTATCTTTCAAATCAATAAGGCTCTGTTTTCAGATCTCCTGTCTTGTCCCAATATGCTATTCAAGTTTTAAAGGCCATTGTAAACTTCACAGGGGCCTATATTCCTATTACGATATCACATTTGAAATGGTCTACTGTGGTATATTACAGACTGTACAGTATAGCCTCCAGCGAAGGTTCAACTGGTTTTTTTAAAAAAATCAGGGAAACAGAATTTTATAGTAGCGGAATGTATTCAGTATATTAAAATGAGATATCCTTATATGTTTAAGATATGTATTTTAATTTCAATAATTTACTTCTCATTCTTTTATTTTTCAATAGAAATGATTTTATCTAGAGTAACTATTTTTGTTCGTGTTAGTGTTCTTAAGAGGATGCCATTGACTCCTATTTAATTACTGTTCTATGATTAAAAATCAGTCCACTGACATCCAGTGGAGATGGTAGGATAAACAGCTTGCAATTTATTAACTTTCCACATTATCTAATACTTATTCATGCATTTAAAAAATAATTTTCTATATTAGCATATTGCAGATAGAGTAGAAAAATAAAAAAAAAATACTACTTACCACTATAATCTCACCATTTTCCTATCATCTGTATTATTAATTTTTAGCAACATGAGTAGTGCATTACTGTGTTGTAAATATGAAAAATTAAAACATTATAGATAAGGCTAAAATCTTTGACAACATTCAGCCCTATGGAAAAACTCTTCCTGCTACTGGAGGAGAGTATTATTACTAATTTGATAACCCTTTCAAACCTCTTCCATTTATAGATAAAATTGTAGAGTGTTGGTTTGTGTGTATATATGTGTATTTATTAATGTTATGCTGTATGTATTGTCCCGTAAGTTGCCTTTCTCACCCATCAGTATGCCTTCGAGATACTTCTATCTAGGCTTCTCACTAATTAGGGGCGGGAAACTTGAGAAGACAATTTAACTTTTGTGCCTCAGTTTTCCCATACATAAAATGAGAATAACAAAGATCATGCCTCACAGGGTTTTTGGAGGATGAAGTGGGTTAACACATGTGACGCATTTAGAACAAAGCCGATACACAGAGTAAATGCTGTGTCAGTGTTTGCTCTTATTCTGTGTGTGTAGAGATCTACTTTAGTCTTTCAACCTACTGCAAAATATTCCAAAGAATTGGCATATTATGCTTGTTTAGTCATATCTCCACTGGTGATTTTGAAGCAAGATTTGGAATTACTCACGGAAGGCTCAGATATGCAAAGAATATGAAGCTTAATCTTCTTTATTTTTAGAGGGGGGAGGGGCATAGGGAGAGAGAGAATATTAAGCAGACTCCATACTCAGCTCAGAACCCAGTGCTGGGCTCAATCCCACAACCCTGAAATCATGACCCAAGCCAAAATCAAGAGTTGGACCCTTAACCGACTGAGCCACCAGGCAGCCCTTAATTTTCTTTCTTTCTTTTTTTTTTAATGACTAATCTGATCTGTTTCACCTGACAAAAATTAAACTTTAGTCTAAGCTGGTAGACACTGCCTTGAGCCCAATACTGTAATGCAAACATCTCTTTTAGATAACTCTGTCCCTGCTTAGTTAACCTCTGCAGATGCTCAGTTTTTCCAAGTTCTGCCTGCCTACCTTATTCTTCTTCAAGATGGCATCTGGTTGTTTGGCTTACATGATTTGACGGTAGAGAAAGGAAGGGTGCCAGAACTGATGTAGTGTCTTCTGGATCCTTGTTGATATCTGTAGAGAGGCTGAGTTGGTCTGCTGTCTGTGCTGGATCCTGCTAGGTTGTTATGTTCCCCCTGCTCTTGGGGTGTAATACTGGCTTTAGCTATTTGTCTCTTGTATGAAATGATCTGCTTGCAGTGATCTTTTCATCTCAACCCCTGGCCTCATAATTCTTCTGGTACTTTAATGCCCCTGTGTTGCCACAGTGAGGATGATTCTAGGTGATTCTGGGTCTCCAGTTTCCAGGTGTGGAATGCCATGAGCTTTTTCTCAGTTTCACGCATCTGGTGGCCGGCCACTGTCAATTTTTCTCCATGACTTTTTCACTTCCTGAAGAGTGGTCCTGGAGGAGGAATCAGAAATGGGATGGGAAATATGGGATCCGAATCTGACCTTCTTGTTTCCTGTGAGCTTCCATGTTTTTTCCACCACCCTTCAGCCTCGAAGTGGTAGGGTGTCTGCTTCTTCTGTGACATTTCTTCTCTGTACCTCAGTTCCCAGTAATTATAATAGGAAAGGTTGGTCTGTTTTGTAATATGAAAGAATGCTAAGTAATCAGAGTCCACTAGGCCAGGTCTGATAAGTTAATAAGATTTTAAAATACATTTTATCTTTTAAGACTGTTGTCTTAACTGCAAAATACCATTGGAATGCCAGAAGATAAATATTTAACTTTTTCTTTCTCTTTGTATTCCTACTGTAATAATCCTAAACTATCCCAAAGCAGATGGAGTGTGTATGTGCTGAAGGTCAGTAAAAAGAATTTCAAAAGGAAAAAGAATGTTAACACATTTAAGTATTATTTCGGCTGGTTCATTTCTACAGCAATGAATATCTATCTCGGTATTTATCATTTTGTGCATGTTTTAGTATTTCTCCATAGTGAGAAATGTTAATTGCCATAGGATATGCTCATTTTACATTTTACTGTATAATGACAAATCGTGCTACAAAGTGACTAACCAATTTATACTCACATTGTGAGTGACCAGTAGTATCCTTCACTCACCAGTATCAAACATTTTACAGACCTTATTCCACTTAAATTCTCTCAGCAATCCTCATTTTCTTACTTCCATTTTACCTATGAAGAAACCAAGGTGTGAAGAGGGAAAGCATCTTGCTCAAGGTCACACAGATAGTGGCTTATTTGCAAATCTTTTCACGCAAAGCGTAAGAATCTTATTTTATTTCTGCATTCCAGAAATCTGTCTTTACTTTGGGTTAAACTAGCTCATATTGGCTACTATCGTTTTCCTTCTGTCCTAGTGAATAATCTAGGATAAAATAGAAAATGAAGTCACAAATAACGGACAAATGGTGCTATTTACTGAGCTCAGTGTAAATACCTAGTTACTGGTCAAGGGCGAATAGTTGACCTCACGTCTTTTTGAGTCAAAGGAAAAGCAGAACAAAACTCAGTCTGAATGAGGGCTCGATCTGCAAGTAGCTTTAGCACTAGGAATTTTGAGGCCTGAGGCACAGCCACAAGACTAATCATCAGGGGTGCTCCGCGTCCAGAGGGACACATGTCTTCAGAGTCTATATCACCTACTATTATAGACATCTTTATTGAGACTGACAGAGCGAATTCCTCAGGTTAGAAAACAGAAGAGCTCTTTCAGCTGAGTCGTCATATTTAAAAATCTCTCTTTTTGAGTCCGCTGCCTGGCCAATCAAACTGCCCTCCCAGAACAAATTGTCGGATAATGAAACGCATATACTGTAGCTGGCGAGTGCTGTCCTATTTACAGCAACCGCTTCAGCCCGAGGCGCATCTCTGACTGCTCCACTTCTATCTATAAGTTAAAGCAATGGCCTCGGCAAGCAGTACACTGTGTTCAGCAGCTGCAACTCGTTATCGGCTTTGTCCAGAATAACAAACAGAACAAACACGTTTTGCAAGGGCTTTCTCCCCCTCCTATGTAGAGAAGGGGAATGAAGCAATCAGTGAAATGCTGATTGATCAGTTGTGCTGACTTACAGAAGTCCAAGGCCACATTAGTACTATTAAACCTGAAAAACAAAGCCAAAAAAAAAAAAAAAAAGGTTCTTCGAACTTTATTTAAACCAGTATTTCTGAGATGTGAAGTTATATGTTCCTTCAAAGGGAAAAAATGGGAGATACTTGTGTTTCACTTAGTACAGTTTACTCATTCCGACTGCTTTGCAGTGTAACGATGGTGAATTATTTTTGTAAAGAGAACTCATGTTATTTGGCAGATGTTTGTTGACCATGGAGTACTAGAGTTGCATGAACCAAATGGTATGATGTAAACCGATTTTAGCAAACCATCTCACTCCTTTGACTCAATGTTGACTTTAGCCACCAACTCCTGTGGCCACATTGAGACCTCTCTCTACCAGAAATTGCACCGCCTCCAAGATTCAAACATCCCTCTGCCCCAACCCCCTTCCTTATTCTTTGACTTCTGATACTCAAGAATTCCCACTGTGAACTGTTTTTTCAGTATCCTTTCTTATCTAGCTTAAATTCTGCCATTATAATCCTTTCATTGTAGAAACTTCCATGCTTCTGTTTCTCTCTAACTGGCCTGGCAAAACTTAAGCCTTTAGTGAACAAGCCTCCATGTCTATGCCTCCTCCCACGTATTTGAACATGGCTGTAGAAAACCACATACATGGACATTCTGGTATTGCTATAAATTCATGATCAAATGGGAATCTAATGCAGTGAGAGCTGTCTCACTCTGGTTCTCTGATTAATGAGAGTGTCATTCTACTCTTCACAGGTGTTACTTTAACTTTCCTATCTTCAGTTGAAAGCTACATGCCCTACTTCGTTATAAAGTAGAACAGGCCATGCTCTCATCTTCGCACTACCAAATCAACAAACCTTCAGCAAGAGAGGGGATATTTTATGCATCTACTCCTAATGCCCTTTTGTCATAAGTGTGGAAATATCCCTCCCTCCTATCATGAGCCAATCGTTCTCCATGTTCTCTAGATTTCATCCTGACTCTCTTTCTCAAAACTTTCACTTTTTGGATACACTCTTTCTCTCATGCAAATTTATTCCTTCCTTTCATCAAATATGGCCTGGTCATCTTCCATCTGAAAATGAAAAGCCAATCGAAAACCAACCAACCAAAAACCCAGCAAATAAAACCCTTTCTTGCTCCACATTCTCATACAGCTTCAGTTACTTTACTTAACTGTGTTTTTCCCGTATTGTCTCCACTTTTTAAGGTCCCATTAATTTTAATCTACTTGGATTTGACTTCTCCCTCCACCACTTAAAGTTAAATACGTGATCTCTGGTCTCAAGTAAATTGTAGCTTTGTATTGATCCACATGGAGAGGGCCCTAGAGCACAAACCACACGACAGAGTTGTCTGTTCCTGAGGGAAAAAAGTTTGGCCTTTCATGACCCTAAAATGGAGCAAGGCAACACTCACTGACCAGGGCAAGTGTCTGAAAAAGGAGTCACATATGACTGAACAGCAGTCAGTCCTTGCAGTGGCTGGGAGATGAGTATGGTGGCCTGGTAAAGGGGATCTGGGAAGGACTCCCAAGCAGGTCTGCCACAGTTAGCTTCTTACATGGACTCACCTTGCATGCAATGTGGTCTCTACACAGCCAGCAATTTTTATAATATAAATAAAATAATTTCACTTTTCATGTGCTATAGACTGAGAGTTTATGGCCCTCCTGCCCAATTCATGTGTGAAACCCTAATCTCCAATGTAGTGGTATTTGGAGGCGGGATCTTTGGGAGGTCATGAGAGTAGAGCTCTCATAATGGGATTACCGCCCTTACATGAAGTGACATGAAAGAGGTTGCTTTCTCTCTCTCTCTGAAGTGTGAGGAAACTGGTAAGAGGGCTCTCACTATAACCCAACTATACTGGAACCCTGATCTTGGAATTCCCAGCCTCCAGAACTGTGAGAAATAAATGATTTATTCATATTTGTTAAGCATCTCCTATATGAAGTATCATGAGGTGTGGGACCATGTCAATTCATTCCACCAATGCCTAGTGGTATATCTGGTACATAGTAGAACATATTCAACTTGCTGAATGAATAAATAAATAAATGGATAAGTAATGAATACATTTGACATGCAAAAATCAAGGGATCGGGAAATACTCATTTTTTTCCCCTAGTTATCCTTTAACAATTCTACTAAGGCTATGGACATAAGGCCATTTGATATTTCAAAATTGGTGTCCTTCGGTGCTCTCTTCTGAGATCATAGAGCTTGATAGATACTCTCTCATTAACCCTTACACAACCCTGTCATTTATGTGGCATTGACTTGCCCAGTTTTTAGAGAAATTTGGATAAAGGAAAGTTAATTAATGGGCTAACAATAGAATCAGTTTATGACAGAGCTAGGGAAAGAATTGTCCTCCACTTCTTGACTAGTTTAGCATGTTACACACTTGTTAGTCGTTACAGAAAATATGTTGGGGATGAATCCACATCAGTAGGTTTGTGAAACCGGAAACTTGCTTCTGAAAGGGATTACTGCAAATATTCCTCCTCTGCACATAGAACACTCAATGAGATACATCTTTAGGCCATAAACTCTTTTTTCATGATCATTATTAATCTCTCTCAATTTCCTTATGAGAAAATGATACAGACAAATATATGTTAATAACTTAGCTGCTGTGATAGAAGGAATTCATGTCAAAGCTCCATTCTGGGATTTCTAGTTGACTTTCATAAACACAGCTATGTTTTTCATCCTCATTTGGAGAACAGTTTATATGTTTAATATTAAAAATTCCAGTTCTGTTGATTGCTAAGACTTAAAACACATCAGAGGAGGATTACTCAGGATGCTTTGAGTCCTTCTAGGGAAACATTTTGTATAACATTTCACTTAACTCTTTTTATGTCATTCATATGTGTAAATATTACATATGAATCATGATTTTAAATATTTAAAATATTTTTAAAGCCAGAAATTATTTTCAACTGGCTTCATTTAGAAATTTGCTTATGCTAGTTTGAGAGTGTAGATATTCCTTGAAGTAGAAAATTACACCAGACTTGAAATATAATTGCAAATAAAATTTGGAGCATATTTCTGCTGGTTAATTCAAAGTGTGTGTACTGTTTTGAAGTATAATACATTAAGTGTGTAAAAGAACAGTTGTCATACTTCATATTGAATTTTATTAACATATTTAGGACATTTGTTTACTGAGGAAATATGTTAATTTGGAGAATTTTTTTATTGACTTGTCTAGCACTTTTTTTTTTTCTATCCCCATACTATTTCTAGGTCAGGTGATTCAGTAAGGCCTCTAATTCTATTGGTATTAGAATATGACCTGTCTCCTGGACTTTGAAGCTGTGTCTTTTCTTCAGAGAAGATAAGGAAAAGTGTCTTATCTTAAGTCTGGAAGAAACACGGAGTCCAGTATCAAGGTAGTGGAGTAGTTATTTTCCCAGACATACATAGCACAGGGTTTTCAAGCCTGAAGAAAAAGATTAATCTCCTTAAAAAAGGACTTTGCTAACTTGAACCTGGACATGGCAATCCCATTTCCAACCACCCTGTGTATAAGCTTTAACAGACAAAAGTTTGTTTACTTTGACTTTAATTTTCATCTTTTCTTAGCTGTTCATATTCAAGATTTGGAAAAGAAGAAACAGTGGTGAGCTGGATTCTGGATTTGGATTCTGATGAGGTGTTCTTGAGAAATCTTGTTATTACTGACTTTTTAAACTTTTGTAACTGTAATATAACTGGTCTGAGGCCTTACTTTTCTCTCTGTGGTTTAGTGATTATATTCTGGTATTCCTATTGGGTGTAAGGGTAGGCTATAGATTTATAATTTCATGAGTATTTGAGGTTTTATTTATTTTAAAGCTTGCTGTTTTTTTATATTATGCCTTACCTGGTCGTAGCATTCAGTATTAGTCTAAATTCCTTTAAAATAGAGTTTTACATGAATTTTTCTTTCATGTGTTTTCCGAAAGCATTTGTTTTTCCTAAAGGAATTAATGTGAGATTTCATGCTTTATACCTCGTTTTTATAGTCACACATACAGTGGCTACTTACAGTTTTACTCTGGTTAATTTGTTCACTGTTGATCACTAGACCCTTTAGCCAAAATTGGCTGGTAAAAAAGTGTGATTCTTTTTTTCCCCTTGAGAAGTTGGATCTAAAGTATCACTTAGGGTGTGGGTCAATTCCTTTGGGATATGAAAGATGACATGAGGGCTTTCTGTTTTGTAAAGTACATTAGTGGGTGATCACATTTCATCCTGGGAGAGCTGCTAGAGAGGAATATGGATTTGGCCTGTTATGCTAGGGTCTTGTGGGTCTTGAATTCTTGTTTGTTATTCTTTACTATTTGATCTTGAGAGTAAAAAATGTATACCATGTCTCTATTAAAGAATAAGTCTGAAAAGCTTCTCAAGAGCAAGCTTTGGGGGTTCAAGCCTGTATTTGAGTCTTATTTCTATTCTAGGATTTAGCACTGTGTTTGGGACATAAAAGGCCTTCAATAAATGTTGAAAAAAAGAAATTAGAGAGACTCAGTTATCACATAAGTCTTATGTGATCCGTGAAAGGTCACAGTTGATACTATTTCTAACTTGTTGATGGAAAACCGAGACAATGAAGAAAGGAATTTAGGATCTCACAACATGAATGAGGCATAAGGAGCCTAAAGCTGTGGGAAGGTGTATGTATTGTATTTTTAGCTTTGCACTGTAGGCAATAAGCAGTGTGGAGCTATTTCAGTGCATGACATAAAAGTACGTGAATAGCAACTTAACTTTATGATACAGATAAGATATACATGCAATTCATAAAGTCTGATTTCACATGGCTTTGAAGGTTTGACTGGATATGGACAAATTGAGAAAATTAATCTAACAAACAGTTGTCCTCAAATTCCTTCATCAGGTAAAATATTGCATCATCTTATGTTGGCTAAATGATTCACAAACTGTGTAATTAATTATTCTTCCTAGTTTTCTCAGTCAGCGCCGTTTTAGAGAAAACTTCAATGAGCTTTGACACTGTGGGCAGTGTGTCAGGCCACTGTGAAAACTATTTACATATTTTAAATATATTGTTTGGTAATTGTATATTCCTCCTTTGACTTCTCTCTTTTCTCGTTCCCTATAAGATCTTGGTCCCTGTATCTCTCTTTTCTTGTTCTGTCAGGTTTTAAGTATTTCCTCGGGTGAAATCTGGGTGGCCGGATGAGGAAGAGAAGGGAAACAGGTAGCAGAGATGGAGACCATGAAGCCACTTTGGATTTCAGCCAGTGGCTGTAGCTGAAGGGTGGGAGGAAAACATCACAGCAGACCTGGACCCTCCTACTGAGAGGCTCTAGTCTCTGCCAGGACTCAGGCTGGACCCTCAGTGTTAATTTCTTTTCCTTTACATTTGCATATAGCTCAACCTCCAGTGTTCAAGAGTCATCTTGGCTTGTTACCATAGCTCCCCCACATCATGTTTGCCTAAAAGCTGAGCCAGAAACTCTACTTATAAACCCCAAGGATGGAAAATAACAGTTAAAAAAAAAAAGTTGGTGCTCAATGGACGTATTTGCCAAGATTTTGTCAGTTGTTACTACAAACAGCTTTTATTTAAATATAAATATTATTTTTAAAAAACATTTTTTCTTTAAAAGACTGATTTTCATTAAAATTGACTCTGGCCTCTAAGCAGAGAAATTGTCTAAAGACAATTTGCAAAAAAATGCAGACAATTCAGGGTTTTAATTTTGGATTATTAAAAAAGTTTATTATCAGATTTGAGTACTCTTTTCTCAGTTCACTGTGATATTTCATCTTACTTTTAAGCATGATCAAGATAAGAATTGGAATACCTTCATAGTATAGAAATTTCTCATTTTTCTTATCCGCTATGTTAAAAATGAAAGAAAATGAGAGTGATATAGCCTAGTGGATAACAATTCTTTTAGCTAGTGTCACAGAATGATCGTTAGATCATAGGTGCTCTGATCTCCATGTGAACGGGCAAGTTAAACTATACTCCTGAAAGACCTTAGTTGAAGATTTCAGAAACTTTCATCAGGTTTTAAGCCTTTGAAACTTATATGAATATAAATATAAGAAAAAAAATCATATCCCAATAGAAGACCTTTTCAGGCTTATCACACAATGAATTTATCTTGAGGATGTGCAATTCTATTTGGAGGAGAGCTAGATATATTTTTGAGAGAATCCTTGGTTTTTGTTGGGAATAGCAGTATTTTATAACTAACCTATGTTCCTGAGGACCTAGAATCTCTCTCTGTTTTGTTACAATAGGGAAATATTGATTCATTAATCAAGTAATAATTAATCCTGTTAATTAATGGTAGAAAAATACACATTTATAGACAAGTGACTTTTGATTCAGTCTTTAATAATTTGAGGAATGCAGTTACCATATTTAGTACAAATATTATTCTAACTTGACAACACTTTCTTTTTCCAAGTTTTACATTAGTGTACCATCCAGAGTAACTAACATAATACTGAAACTTCTTCTAATATACAACCTTATTTTTTTCATTTATCTTACTTTTTATAATATGTTTAATCACTCTTTTTGTAGGATTTTTATTATTACTGTTTGACCTCAGTTTCTAATCCCAATTAGCTTTTAAAAATAAATTTTTGGAACCTTGGCAAAGTCCTTAACTTTTGAATGCTCAGTCTTCACTTTTTGGTCCATGAAGTTTTCAAAAATACTCTCTAGAAATAATCAGTTTCCTAATGAGAGTTCAGATAGCAGCAATGTTACTGATCTTCCTCTTCCTATCAGCTGAGGATGATCTCGGTGAGGTCAAGTATAAATTAAAAATAAATGACATAAAAGAAACAATACCAGAATAAAACATTTAATTCTTCAACACCCAAGAGAGTGCCAGGAGTTTAAATCCAAGTAGACACTTTTGACTGTGCAGAATTAAAGGATCAGGATGATGGCTTCTTTTTCTTTATCCTTCTCTTCTTCCTCCCATTTTCCATCTCCCTCTTGTTTTTCTTTTTTTTTCCCCTCTAGAGCATTATTTTTCAGCAAAAAATTTAACTTTGATTTAAAAAAAAAAAGACACCCTGTCTTTCAGTAACTCAACTCAAAAGTCTAATCTGAAGAAGAAATAGCTGTATGGTCCATTCATGAGAATTTGGTACTTAGGAAGATGGAACTTTATTGTTTATGACAGCAGTTTAGGAGGACAGAATACATCTTCCTGGACCAAATTCTCCTGAAAATAGGAGGCAGGGGAAGAAATCAGATTTACTCTGACAAACGTAATATAAAAGGGTGTGGAGTATGAATGTGCGTGGGTGACCCGGTTTTAGTCAAAAAAGAAAAAAGTCTTCTACGTCATTTCAATGTAATCTGCTGTCCTTTACTTCATAAAGTCGGTAACTTCAAGACATGTTGCACAACTTGCTTCTTTGTGATCCTCAAAAATGTTTAATTTAAAGAGTGTCCAATACTCTCCTAGCACATGACCTGGATTACCATAGATAACCCCTCCTGGTGGCCAGCTTTGCTCTTTAGAGCCTTGCAAAATCATTTGTGTTTACCCTCAACAAATGTTAAGAAAACAAGCTTGTCAGAGCTGTTTGTTCTGTTCAGCACATTAGAAGATGATTTTGATGCAATGATAATTATTGTGCAAAAAAGCCTGATGATGAATTAAATTTTTTAGCTTAGAAATATTTCACTTTTTAGAATGACAGTGGCCTGATGATTTGGTCATTTTATTTTATGCAATTTATGCTATAGCCATGTTTAAGCCAAATTTTAAGAAAATGTTTAGGCCAACATTAAATGTAGAGTTTGATTGATATAACTTATGTAGTTTGTTTCACAAATTGTGCCATCATTTGCAAATTATTTTCAGCTTAAACATAGTAATTGTTCAGCACTACAGACTTTAGTTCTAGTATTAAATAACTCAAAATAATGAGTTGACTTTGGCTCATTTAGATATTTATTTCTTATATCTATAAAACAAAGGAATTGAAAAGATGATTTTAAAGATCCTTTCAGCTATATAAACCCATCTATCTACATACATTTTTTTAAAGATTTTATTTATTTATTTGACAGATAGAGAAGATCACAAGTAGGCAGAGAGGCAGGTAGAGAGAGAGAGACAGAGAAGCAGGCTCCCCGTGGAGCAGAGAGCCCGATGTGGGGGTCGATCCCAGGACCCTGGGATCATGACCTGAGCCGAAGGCAGAGGCCTTAACCCACTGAGCCACCCAGGCACCCCTCTACATACATTTTTATATTCTGTTTGAGGAGTACTTAAACAACATATTTTAAAAGTTTTTTCATTTCCCATAAAGCATCTTTCATCAGAAAAGAATACTGTTTCCTGATATACAGTGTCTGATACATGGAAAGTATTCAGTAAATACTTCCTGAATTAGTTATTCTTTGAGCAATTCTAGACTTTATAAACAATTGTGAAAATTCAATGGTATTCAGTTATGCAGGTTCTGGAATACAGAACTTCAAGCAATAGGATGTAAGATAGAAAAATATAAGGTAGCCTTTGCTATTTTAGGTAAGTCTAGCTGAATCAGTTAGCCACCAAGAAATATGGCTCTCTGGCCAATTGGTTCTGTCAGACAGATCACTGGAAAAAATGTATAGTTGTACTTCTATGTTACCATCTTTATTTCTTATATTATTTTAATTTTAAACATAAAAATAAAACAGAAAAGTTATGGGTACTTTCTTCTCATTATTTGATTTTTATTGAAGAATATTTTACTAATTTCCCAGTAATGTCATAGTATTTTTGAGCATTGCTACCTCTACAATCAGTAGTCTTCCTATGAAATTAAATCTTATTTTGCCTACACTTTCTAAGTCATTTCATGTTGTTGCCTCTGTCTGTCCCAGATATAACTGACATGCTGGAAAGAGGATGGACGTTGGCTAAGAGCTGGGCTTGGATCTGGGCTTTACAGCTTGTTACCTTTGTCATCTTGGGCAAGCTACTTAACTCTCTGGGACTCACTCACTCACCAACTTTGTGATATGGGGATAGTGTTAGCTATGTTCAGTACAGAGACTGCCTTAAAGATTAGCAAATAATGTATACCAAGTATCTAGCCCAGCACTTAGTAGGTGATCCACAAAAGACAAGTACCTCCACTTTCAGGCAAGATCATATTTATCATCATTGGAGCCATTTAAATGGGTTTATTTAAATACTTATTTGCACTTATTGACATAATAGCAAGTCATGTGTATATCTCCCTAGATATAAGTATATGCTAATATATTGTAGTTATAAATTCCAATGTTTTAACTTCTATTGTAGATTTTTTCTTATATATTAACTACTAATCGTGTCTATTTGGGGGGGGGACTTTCAAGAAGATTGGAAATTTCAATTAGGAATCTTGCATGACATGATTTTAAATTTAATAGTCATCTTATTGTCAGAATTCTACTTTTAGTATTTTAAGTTATTTAATATTTAACTTTCTAATGAACTTTGAGGTTTTTTTTTCTTAATTTTACTCTAAGTTCTGCCATATATGGCTTTGATAATAACAACTTACTATAACCGACTTTGGGCAGCTTGCTATGCTTTATGACTGCTACATATGCTTTTTGGCCTATTTCCATATAATATACAATATAGAATCTGTCCTCCATAGCTCATATTTCAGTTTGCTTTTCTCCCTCTTTTTGGACCAAATTACACTTGACCTCACTCTGCTTGCACTTTACCCTATTTGTGTTTGACTATGTCTTTAATTTGCCAAGGTCACTGTGAATTTTGATTCAACTTTCTAAGGCATTGTCCACTCTGTTCTCATCCCATAAACACATAAAAAGCTTGGTTTATTCACTGGCTAATTCGCTGTATCCTTTTACATTTATACACGTTCTCCAGCAGATGTGTATGCACCTAATCCTGGTCTCGAATATGTGCTCAGTGCTCTTGAATTAAAGTAGATTACATCTAACATTTCTAGTTAGTCTAGTAGTTATGTCTCTTAAAGGTAGGAATCAGAATGACAAAATTTATTCTTTATAAATACATGCTGCTTGTGTGGATTAACCTGTCCTCTTTAAGGTACCTTCAAGTGGGGTCTCATTTATGATAGCTTTTTTATTATCCTAGGATATAAATCACATGTGCCTTGGATTTTACCTGTAAAACCATTTTTACAAAGCCTCTTTTCCTGCTTCATTTTGCATTTTCCTTTGTATCACTTCAACCTTTATGTTATCAAATGTTAGACTGATAAACACATTCATGAAAACTGGTCCCTCACTCTCTATCCCTCTAAATGCCAATTGGATCTTAATGAATGTGTCTCTCTTGATTGGGTTTCCAAAGACATCTTATTTTTTAAAAACTCCATCATCTAATACCCTAATATCTGTCTATTGTTATTATTGATAAACCTTCTCTCTGCCAAACTTTATCTACCAGTTTGTTCTGGTTTTTGCAATGAGAGAAAGTATGTGCCTTTTATGTGGGTACAAATCCACATCACTTTCCTTGAAAGAGTAGCCTTTTTTGTCCATATCCTTACTTGCAATGGTGTTCCTTGCTCTATTAGACTAATAAAAATCAGAATTGAAACATAATAATCATTTCTACCTTTTGTGTTCTAGTTTCTGGCATCCCTACTCAAACACAAAATAGAACTTTCTTTTTTTGGAGGTGTTAACTCATCTTCTTTTACTCTGACTTTGTTTGCTCTGCAGACATACCCTGCATCTTTCTTTAAATTTATCTCTTCAAAATAGCCTTTTGTAGAATTCTTAATTGACAGTTCTTTTCTCCTCTTCCTGAACGTCTTTAATTCCTCCTATTCATTGACATAATTTTGTTTCTGCTTAAATAAGTATAATTGATCAGGCAAGAACTCAGTACACAGGAATCCATTCATTTATTCAGTCGGTTTTCCAGAAGTGCCCCTTGCATGTCTGTTCTGTTGAAGACTTTTTGATAGATGTATCACTTTCTTAGCATTGCCTTTGATTCATTACCTAGCAAGACACACTTCAAGAGGGCATTCGGCAGTTTCCGTATTTTTTACGAAGGAATTACTAACACCATTATTTTCTTTACGTTCCGATGCTTGTGGCCTTTCATCTAGGATGAGCTGGTCTCATTTTTTCCAGTTGGTAGCAGATCCTCCCTTGTTTATGTCAGTGGATCATCCAAATGAAGAAGATACTGAAATTAATACAAGTACTAATACAGGCTTGTTATTCAGTGTTACTTGGTGTTCCTTTTAAGAAGTATTCTTGATCTTTAAGCTGAATGAATTTAGTGATGGGAACAAAAAGATGTAAAAAAAAAAAAAAAAGGAAAGAGTACTTACAAAAAGCACATGGAACTTTCTGACCTCACTAGTAACTTAAAATTTAAATGAAAGCAAAATACCATTTTCTGTGCTTAGATAAACAAATAAAAGATAATGCCTAATGTTGGCAGGGTGTGTTGAGAGGGACACCCATACACTGCAATTGGTATATAGATGAGTATACTCTCTTTGGAGAGAAATTTGGCAATAGTGACAAAAAAATGGCAATACTGATCTACACTGTAGCAATAATAGAAGCAATGAAAATCAGATATTTTACAGCTCTCTCAGTTAAGGTCTTAAAAGAACATGAAATAACATTGAATGTACTCTTTTTTTTTAATTTAAATTTTTATTTTTTTAATAGACATATAATGTATTTTTATCACCAGGGGTACAGGTCTGTGAATCGCCAGGTTTACACACTTCACAGCACTCACTATAGCACATACCCTTCCCAGTGTCCATAATCCCACCCCCCTCTCCCAACCCCCCTCCCCCCAGCAACCCTCAGTTTGTTTTGTGAGATTAAGAGTCACTTATGGTTTATCTCCCTCCCGATCCCGTCTTGTTTCATTTATTCTTCTCCTACCCCCTCTAACCCCCCATGTTGCATCTCCACTTCCTCATATCAGGGAGATCATATGATAGTTGTCTTTCTCTTGATATAATATTACCTCACAAAAGTAAAATGCAAGTTGATCACAGTTTCAAAACTATGACCCTTTCATGGGAATAAGATGGTACTCTAAAATAGCAACAGACTTTATGTTTGGGGAGTGGACTATTATCTATTTTTTCATATTAAAAAAAAATTTAAAATAGTAAATGAAACAAATATCACCTAGTACTTGATTTAGTAGCATTGTTAATACCAGATATCCCAATGACAAATTTATCAAATTAAGTACTCTTAGAGATTTGGAAGGCTGCATGCTTCATTTCTCTTTAGAAATGATAAATTATTACTAGTTAAAGATACTTTTCTTCTCTCTCTCTTCCTTCCCCACTTTTTTCTTTATTCATATATATATGTATGTATAGTATACATATATGTTACATGTATATATATAATATATGTGGATATATATACACATATAAATATGCATATATATACACACATATATATATCCATATATGGATATAGTATATGTGGAGATATATGTATCTCCACAAGGCATTTTCCAATTTATGGAAGAAATAAAATACTTTCTCAGCATTAGATAAAAATGTTCAAGAGTCAAAATCCAACCAAATAGAGATATGCTTGGTTTAATAATTTTTAATGTTGTTTATGAGATTGTGCAGGGTCAAGCAGCTCAGTGCCGTAAACAGTTGTAACTGTGATAAATGTATCAATAGAAAAGAAGGGCTGAATTTGTATAAAATATTTCTCTTTTTGAGTGAGTGACTTATAAGATTAAAGGATTTGTATCTTGGCTCATACAGAATACATTTCAAATGCACAGATTTCCCCAGGTCCCTGTGTGTACATGCATGCCTGCCTGTCACTGTGCTCAGCTGTGCGCAGACAGCTTACAGGAGGGGAGGACCAGGTAAATGTTATCAGAGGGGGGGAAAATCATTCCAACCTGAAAAATACTTTCTTTTGAAATGTTTTGATAAAATGTCTTTCATGAAAGTATAATATTTCCACTAAATTTTTCATCTCTAGCTTTAATGTTTGCTACCAATCAGCTCTTATCATCTCCTCCCTTTGATCTATCCTGATGTAAACTCCCTCACTAACAATCTTTTTTTTTTTTTTTTCAATTTGGTTGTAGATTTCAGTATGTCTTGAACACTCAAATCTGAAAATACTCACCATTTTATTTATTGGTCTTTCCAATTCCCAAGATGATTGTAGAATCATGAGAGATGAATTTCCTAAGTCTCTAATTCAGAATACTTAAAAAGAAATCCTAAATCTTCTACCTTTCTTCTTTCATTCTGATGACTGGAAACAGGGGCCAGAGGCTACATCCAGGGCCTTTTACTGACCCAAATGAAAGCCCATTACAACTCTCAGGCCTACATTTTTCTTTAGACTCTGGAGTCATGGAATTATGTCCTACAGTTGAAGATAACTCTCTGGAAAACCATGTTTAGTTCATCATGCTTTTGGCTAACTGTTGTAAATGGTTACAAAACTACTTATTTTCCTTATTCAAACTCTGAAGTCCTCAGTACCCTAGCTGTCATATTCAATCAAAGTGCAGGGAAGGAAGGGAGAAAACATACCACAAGGTTTACTGCAGGAATGCGCCATGACTCTGGGTAATGGGCAGTGGGACTCTGGGTAATGGGCAATGGGACTGTGACTGATTTAAATTTATTTTGCATTTAAAAAATTTTCCATAATAAGTATAAATATGTCATGTTCTAAGGAGAGAAAGATAAGCCTCACTATATATCTATATCGATATCAATATTAATATTGGTATATATATAGAGAGAGACAGAGACAGAGACATAAACACAAGGGGTGAGACTAAGGTCTAACACAGAATTAGACTAAGCCAGTAAGTAGTAAGTACTGTTTTTAAATTTTAAAAACAGTAAGTACTGTTTTTCTTCTACCAGTTTCAACGTCCTCCATTTCATTTTTTCCAATTCATTCTTCCTTTCACACAAATTCCATCTCTGTTCAGATACTTCCATGACTACCATGAACAGTATTTATGAATTAAGGCCACCCATTTCAAGGCACACAAAGTCTCCCATGTTTTGGTTCCTGTTCACTTCCCCACACTCTACCTGCAGCTAGGCTTCACCAGGCTGTGTCAGCTTTCCCCCCCACCCCCATATGCCATATGATTCTCATCTGAGCTTTGCTCATGCCATCCCTTGTATGTGTGGTTTTTTATTCCCCTTTCATCTACTTGGTGAACTCATGCATCCTTCAGGATAACATAATAACATAATTCCATACTACATTCCATAAACATAAATTTTACTGGACATGAGCAAGGGTGTGTTTCTTTCTTTCTCTCTTTCTTCCTTTCCTTCCTTCTCTGTATTTTTCCATTGCATTTGGACGCACTTCGATAACATTATTTATTTTATTAATTACTTATATACACTAGAGTGAGACTATTTTTTTCAGTTTTCTATCACTAGGGACCATGAAGTACTTCGGCTTCAGAGAATGTTTATACAAAATGCATTAAATAAGACAGAAGACTGAACTTAAACTTTGTTCCTCTTAAAAAAACCAAGTCTCCTCACTTCCCTAGTTCTGGCACTCATCCTATCCTTGTGGAGTTTACAATCTCTATGCTATTTTATGCCATCTTTTTCATTATGGGAAGCCCTGGGAGGAAGCCTTCATTTCTTGGCCTCCTTTGCAGGGATACCAAAGGATGATGGTACAGCGCTTCCTGATCTACACAGGCACGTGCCTGACATGAGCACTTCCACAAGCCAAAGAGACCCTTGGCCTACCCGATTAAGCATGGGATTGAAGGACTCCATGAATCCATTTTGCCTTAGTTGAAGCACGATGGCTCAAGAATTTTATAAATGTGACATTTTGAAAACTAAGAAATCTTGACTTAGAAATAGTACTTACACGAAAATCAATGCTTGCTCATGTTTCGTAGACGTCTTATGAATCTTATAACTCTTAAGAGAGATATAAACAGGCTACCTGGCTCCAGTTGTGTTTTACTTAATATTACTGATTGCTTTAAAATGTGGAATACAAAACAATGCAGTAGTAAGAATGTCATATACTGCCTTATTAACTCAAAAAAGAACAATCTATATTTATGGAGAAAAGTTCATTCTGATGTAATTTTTGCTACATGTGGTTTGTGTCATCTTTTTTCTAAGATGAAGAAAATGGCAGTTCTTCAGGTTGCTTTGGGAATCCCAAATCTCTTTTGAGGCAAAGTGGGCATCACATCTAACACTGGTAAAAGCCTTTGATCTTTGGCATTATTAGAAAGTTACTACTCTTTAGGGTGAGATTCCTAAGGTTATCCACTGTGTCTAGGTCATTCTATTCAGCTGCATAAGCAGTTCCTTTGATGGATGACTGGTTTTCTACAACGCTAGCATTATCTCAGCAGGAGAAGGTAGTGTTTGATGTGTTGCAATTTGTATTACATGTCCATAGAACATCTCCGGACATTACCTCAGGAGGAGGGGTTAGGAGAAGGAGGAGCTGTGGCTGAAGACATTTAATGACAGAATGAATGGAAATTCAGATTGCTGTGCAGTCAGCCTTCAACACCGGACTGCACCCCCCATCTTTCTTTCACATTAATTTAAAAAATCTTATAACAAAATTCTCATAAATATATATAATTTTATTTAATTGTAGTCACAAATCAACATCTTCAAAATGACGAGGATTTTGACAGCTTGCAAAGTGGTGAAGACCCTGAAGACTGGTTTTGGTTTTACCAATGTGACCGCACACCATCAATGGAAATTTTCAAGACCTGGCGTCAGGCTCCTTTCTGTCAAGGTAACATTCCCGTATTTATTGTTTCTGATAAAATCATATGGAGTGTAGTTTAGCATGAAGCAAAGGTGTCACTTAGGAAGCAAATACAGATTTGCATGTAGTTCTGAAGTGCTAATGTATTAATATTGGCTTTAATATTGAATCTTCTGGGTTTAGTAAATGTTCATTTTCAACCGTTCTGAGTAAAACTATGGCAGTTTTCAACCAACGTCAAGAAGGGTCACAATTCCTGTGAATATGTAAAATGTAAGTGTTCTGTTTAGGAAACAATGACTTTTAAAGGCTACCAGGGTTCGCTCTGTCTGTACAGTCACTATTGCACACAGTTAGGGTTCAAACATGAAGTTGCTTCCATGTTCATGAGCCACAGCACAGAAGGTAATTTGTTAAGCTCTGCTTTACTGGCTCACTGTAATCTTTTCTGTTTTGAAACATCATTTTTTAGGAAGAAATTTCGGAAGGAAAATATCTACACAATTCTGATATTTGTTAACCATGATGTAGACCATTTCTTTACTTTTTTCTTTTCTCTCTTAGCTACATTTCGGAGTCCACATTTATTATTTTTATTTTGCAGATTAAGACTTTGAGGCAGCATGGAGCACTGGGTGTGGTGAAAAAACAATGAATACTGTTACGCTGAAAAGAAATAAAAAATTTAAAAAAATTTAAAAAAATAAAATAAAAATGAATTTAACCCCCCCCCCCCGAAAAGACTTTGAGGCAATTAGAAGCTGATAATTCTGTCCCTCTGAATGTATTTATAACTGAAAAGCAGGTCTGGGAAGAGAACATGAAGTGTTCTCCCCTACTCCCACCATTGGATTATGAAATTCCAGTGGGAACTTCTGTTCCTTCCTATAACTTTATTAAGGTATTTATTACCAGAGGTATCTGAAATTACTCCATGGGAACTTTGCCAATGAAAAACATTTTTAGTGAATATAAAGTTCAAGTAATCACGGTAGCTTTAAATAGATTTCTTCTTTTTTTTTTTTTTTAAATTTTATTTATTTATTTGACAGATGGAGATCACAGAGAGGCAGGCAGAGAGAGAGGAGGAAGCAGGCTCCCTGCTGAGCAGAGAGTCCGATGTGGGGCTCGATCCCAGGACCCTGGGATCATGACCTGAGCCGAAGGCAGAGGCTTTAACCCACTGAGCCACCCAGGCGCCCCTAGATTTCTTCTTTAGTAGTAAGAGCTATAAAAAGTGAAGTAGAAAAACCCCCAAACAACCTTTATCCGTTGATGTAAAAATAGGTCCTAATAGTTTTGAGTGTTTTGCTAATACTTTGTATGCTCACTGGGTTGACTAAAAATGCTCCAAATGCTTCCTCAGCTTCTGTTTCTTAGATTGCTCAAGTCAGGATTCAGTATGGTATTTAGCCCTGAGTGACATCTGTAGGGCTCAACCGTGCCTGTTGGTCTTTGTGGCCTCCAGTGACAGGGTGGGGAAAAGAATAGGAGTAGAAAGAAAGGAAGAGAGAGGGAGATAGAAAGAGACAGAGGTGAGGAGTGAGAAGGGGGAGGGAGAGAGAAATAGAGACAGAGACAGAGAGAGAGAGAGAAAGAACACAAGATCTCAGGAGAAACTACCACTTTAAAATTAAGAAACCTAGAAACCACCATTTTCTTGGATTCAGTTTAATTACAACAAGAGAGCCAGAAAGGAGATATGTTCTAAACCATCATCAAATATGCAGTGACTAGACACAAACTCAGAGTGAATATTAGTTTTAGTTCAGTGTTAGCAGTATCTCAAGGGTACTCATATATCACTGCAGAGAGAATAGATAGTAATGAAAGTAATGCCATTTACAGTTAGATGTGTCTTCTAAGACTGCAAAGTTGTCTCCCTTGGAATATCTTTTTCTTCTTACAAAAATAGGTAGGCAGGGATAGGTGTAGCTCCATCCAACACCAGAAAAAGAGAAATTGAGTGACTAGTTAAAATGGCATAGATATAACTGAGATTAGAAGCTAGTTCTCCATGATCCTAGTAAGTGCTCTATATGATCCCAACCACAACCGCAACAAAATGATTTAATTATATGGATGGACTACAGTGAAAGTAGTTCTTCTAGCTCAGGGTGGCATATATGTTTTAAAGGTCTGCCAAAGTTCATAGCTAAGAATGACAAATTTGTAAGAGGAATGAGCCATCATTTCATGATGTAAAAGTCATTATTCACACTCAGTCATTACTGGCCAGAGTTTTGGAGGAAAGCCAGGCATGAAAAATAGAAGTTCTTGAACTTCACAATAGCAAATTAAAATTCTGTGCAGCAGTCCAAGGGGGCTTGTGTTTTATTCACTTATTTTGGAACAGTCCTCTACCTACTTTTTCTTCCTGCCTTCACTTTTAAAACTCAACTCTCCTAGGAAGTTATATCCAAATTTCTTCTCTTTAGATGGACGTCACCTAAAAATTATTAGGATGTGGTTACATAATGGTCAGTGAAGGACAGTGAGAGTAGTCACTAAAGGTTAGTGGCATTATAGTTAGGTATAGCTAATAAATAGATTGCAGAAGGTACCCTTTGGGCAGATCTATAAGCAATGCCCTATAAATTAGTTGCCTTTTCAATGTCTTTGGAGGTCACTTTTCTTGTCCCATTAGTGACAGAGTGGGCTTGATGACAGCAGTGACGCACTTGTAGTTTTATGTGGCCCTTCCTTGTGTGTGTGTTTGTGGCCAATATTTACAAAGTGTAGCTTGCCAATAGACACAGTTGCATTTCTCTTATAGAAAAGAGGTAGGAATTTTAAGGTGCTCTACATTTAAAGGACTTAGATATCAAGGATATACATGATCAACAGCCATATCATATGGAAGTTTCAGAGACCTCCATCTTTTTCTACTAGTGTAGAAAATGTTCAGTTGTAGCTGTGTAGTGGAAAATGCACTGGATGGGGGATAAAAAGATCTGGATTCTAAACCCTCTTGTGCGTTTATTAATTCTCTGAACCTGGTCAAGTCACAGGTCTTCTTTGAACCTAAATTTTGTCATCGGTAGTGTAGAAACAGTTCTTGACTTACTCAAAGGATTATGTGACTATTACATACAATCAGTGGTTAAAAATCTATAAGATACTGGGGTACCTGGGTGGTTCAGTCAGTCATGTGTCTGACTTTGGCTCAGCTTATGATCTCAGGGTCCTGGGATCGAGCCCCATCTCCAGTCTGTGTCTAGCAGGGCATCTGCTTGTCCTTTTCTCTCTCCTTCTACCCCTCCCCCATTCATACTGGCTCTCAAATAAATAAATAAAATCTTCAAAAAATAATCTATAAAATACTGTAAAAGCAAACCCTGGATACTTAAGATTTTATGTATTTATTTTATGAGAGAGAGAGTGCAAGGAAGCAGGGATAGGAGCAGAGCAGGAGGGAGGGGGAGAACCTGATGCAGAATCCATGCTCAATGCAGAGCCCAACATGGTGCTCCATCTCATGACCATGAAATCACAACCTGAGCAGAAACCAAGAGTCGGACATTTAATCGACTGAGCCACTCGGGCACTCCAAGCCTTAGATACTAAAAATAAAAAAATTCTGCCCTACACATTTTAGTAGAAGACACATCAGTTTTTCATGGACTATAAATTAGTACAATGACAAAATGTCTGATGAAAATTCTCGAATATATATAATGATTTTTTCACCTTTGCCTTAATATTAAATTTATCTCTAGGAAGATATTGCTTATAGTGAAATTAGACTCAAGAACTATGAAGCAAATGATCTTTACTATTTTGAATTCAACTCCAAAAGTCAGGATGTACATCTTAATATCCTTTTTAAAGCTTCTATCCTGGGAGTATACAGGAAGAATAATAAGTGGAAATAAACGGGTAGTAAGTAGATAGTCTCTGATTTCAAGAAACTTAAAATTTAAAAATTCTGAATTCACAAGTCTTGGAAAGTCACTAAGACTAAGTAGTTTTATTTTTACTTGCAAATGAATTTGGAAATCAAAGGTATTAAATTGAAAAGGTTAAGTGCTTTATGAATAGAAAAGATTCTCAGTAGGTACAGCTTCTAACATTAATCCACTTGGTTTCAAAATGGTGACCTGTGTTACAATTAAGCTGGGAACATAACAGTCCAAGTGTCCTTCTCTCTGGTACTTCAGATACAATTGAGCCCTAGAGTCATTATTCCCTTTGAATGGTTTTCATTTTGTAAGATTTTTATACTCTGTTTCCAACATTAAACTACCTATTTAGCTCAGTCTTGAGGAGCTATTGTCATTGATTAGAAATTGGCAACTACAAAAACTCCTACAATTAGAATCATTTAGTTATATTGAAGCAGCTTTAAAGATATTCACAGGAAATAGAGTTCATTATTATATTGGATATTACATTGGATATTATATTGGAACCTCTTTGTAGATATTAAAGGTGGGGTAGGAATAGGGTTATCATGCACTTTCAAGAATAACTATTGTATTAGACCTTTACTACATATACATATGTTTTTTTTTGTTTGTTTGTTTCCATATGACATGGTCTTTTTTTTTTTTTTAATTTTTTATTTCTTTTCAGTGTAACAGTATTCATTGTTTTTTCACCACACCCAGTGCTCCATGCAATCCGTGCCCTCCCTAATACCCACCACCTGGTTCCCCCAACCTCCCACCCCCCGCCCCTTCAAAACCCTCAGGTTGTTTTTCAGAGTCCATAGTTTCTCATGGTTCACCTCCCCTTCCAATGTCCCTCAATTGACTCCCTTCTCCTTTCCATCTACCCTTGTCCTCCATATTATTTGTTATGCTCATATGGTTTTAAGGCTGGATTTCATCTAAGATGATGCAAATTTTTGAAAAAAATGATTATGTTTCAATCGCAAATGAATGGTTGGATAGTCTGGATGATTAGCGACTGTGTATATTTTGGGTGAATGATATTTCTTTAATTAGGAGGTAGCTCCCTTTGGAACATTTTTGTTTATGTACTCTGCTTTTTATATCCCACTGCTCTTTTCTAAAGTACAGACTCATTTGTTGGTTATAAAGAATGCCTTGTCATTTTGAGCTTCCTGCCATAAAACTGTTGAAGAAGTGATAGTCAAATAGGGCCTAGATGAGGGTAGGGCAGGTGAGACACTAGCGGTACACCATTGAAGGAGACACTCACTAGCAGGGCCATGGTGTATCTCCTTCCATGTTGTCTGAAAGGCACCTCACTCACTTTATCTGAGTCCCAGCCCTTGGTAGGAGGCTAAGAAATCTGGTGGGCGAAGTGCGTGGAGAAATGGCATGAGCTTGGACTCCTCCTGTTTCCTTCTCCAGCTGATGGAGATTTGAGTTTTCACCTGACCATGCTTAGCAGAATTACTGATCCTGTAGAAGTGAATTTAGTGAAATAGAGAACGTTCCTTTGCCCTCACATCTTCATGTAACCTTTTCACATTTCTGACTTGTACCAAAGGCTAAGTTATAGTAAAGAATTTTCAGTATCTCTTAAGCGATGGTCATGCCAGAGCCCACTTCAAGGCTTCCTCAGTTTGCTATGCAAGAATGAACGTCCTTGATGGGACTAGCATTTTTTAGGGTATTTATAGTGACCGAAGACTGGAAAGAACCTACATGAGCCAGCATCAGACTTGGTTTTGGACTCCTTAGTCCTAGCACATCTAGTTTCCCCTTGATTTTCTGCATGTGGTCTAAATGAATTCAACTCATGGAAATATTTTCAAGACTTCTTTACTCTTTTTTCCTTTTTTGTTAACTTACTAAATATCATATATCAATCTTTTATATTTCACAGGGAGATTACTGGCTAACATGCCGTTCTAACAGGTGAATCAGTAGGGTCAATGTACCACTAAGAATTTTACTGAATAATTTTCATCTATGATGTAGAACTAAATAAAACCATATTAATTTATTGCCATAAAATAAAAATTGTCTTACAATATTGGGAGCCCTCCTAGATTCAGAAAAATTCTACCATAAACTTACACTTTATGAACATAATTTATAATGGAATTTTTCTAAAGGCTATATTTTACTTATAATGAGAAACATAACTAGAATAAAAATTACTTATGAATCTGACTCATTTGTTTACAAATATCTGGAACAGAGAAGTATTCAAGTAAATTAACCTTGTGAGTTTTTCCCCCCAACAATGGCTTACGTTTAACTAAAGGCAGATAACTTAATATTAATGTAGGATGTGGTAAGGCTATTAACTTAGGATGTTGTAAGTCTTGATTGATGACTGCTGTTACGGTACTTTTAATTGTTGAAGTGTTAGACATTATAACTGCAGAAAAGTCTCATTAAATATTCCACATTTAGAAATTGTGCCTTAATTCTGAATTTTAAGTGTCCTTTTTTGATAGTACAACTCCAAGAATGAAAAAAGAGGTTTAATTTACCAATAAAGAACACTTTAAGATTTTAACTTTTACCATATCATCTATGCAGTAATAACTGAAATAAATTCTGGCTTTAAGCTTCTTCCTTTTTAAAGCTTGGTTCAGATTTATTTTATTTCTTGAGAGGATGAGTATTGATATAAACTAATAGCTAAGAAACATCAGGTAAGCCAGAAATCAAATATGTTATATGGCTTTAGGCCTTGGTGAAAATGGAAGTAAACACATGGGGCTTCTGCTTTTTCTGATATACAAATAATTTACATAGTCAAATGATTTAATAGCAATACAGTCAGAGTCTCCGAGTAAATGATTTTCATTTCTACTACTAGCTTAAGGGGATTATTGCAACTATCATGTTTTATATTCAAACCTTTTATGGAACTTATTGCTAAATTAGCTTAAGCCTTTACATTCAGAACATTTTACTGGTAAATTCTCGCACCCAGGGGAAGGAACAGTGCAGTTATTCCCATTTCACGGATGTATAAGTGCTGGAGTTAACACAAGGACACCTGGATGTCTATTTTTGTACAAGTGAAACATACCCATAGCAAATCTGGTTAGAATTTTAATTAGGCCCAAACACCACATGTAATTTTTTAATTTGGATTTTTGTCTACTGTGCTTATTTACTTGAAGCCATCATTGTTGTTTAACCTGGCTTCAGAATGCTCTAAATCATTTCTCCTGCTGTAATGTTATTGCTTACTCAAGAGCCCATGTATATACTGCACTTTATCCTCACATAAAATAAATCATATACATTTTCCTTTCCTTTTTTCTCCTTTTTTGGTTGCATTTTGAGAACAGATTGTTTAAATTAAAGAATTAGTAAGGATTCTTGCTTTAATTAACAATTCTATTAATAGGATATTTTAGGGCAGTGACATATTTCTTTCACTTCAACCAAAATATTGTCATGTATTGTAACAAAACATGCTGTTTTTCAATTTTCAGTTTGTTTCTCTTATAGTCCCATAAGCTTCACATATGCAGAAATCTAATGTGGTAGGTGTTTACTGCGAGTAATTTTGAATTATAAGAAAAGTCTCATTTTGACTTGTTTCCACTGTCTCAAACTAATGGATCCAAAGAAAGCTGCTTCAAAGTGAAGGACCAATATCTTCAAAGTTAGCCCAGAATGATGCTGCAATGTGGGATGATTAAGGAATGAGTGGGTGACTTTTAATAACATAATAGTGAGTGCAAAGGAAAAGCCTAAAGACAGTAATGAACACTGGGCACTTTTAAAGCCTTTATAGGTTAAATTATAAATTATGCTAGAATTTTGACTGTTACTTCCTAAGCCTAAGCTCTCTAAATCAGTTGAGCATAACACCAGGGACACATTTTCAAAGCTTTTTGAAGGAGAATTTAGCTGTGTGACTCCTATTAACAGCTGTTGCATTGTTCTTATCCTGGAAAGTGCTTTGAATCATCTACCCTTTTAAACCTGATTTCAAACTGAGAGTATTAGGGTATAAAATTTCGGTCATTTATTTGTGGTCCCATAAAGCTCATCAGTCATCTTACTAGGAAATGAAAATGGACCCATAAATGTAGGTTTACAATGAATTTTAATTTGAAGGAAAAAATCAAAAGCCCTAAAGAGATGAGTGAGATGTTTAGGGAAAATGGGAGATTTGCTTACAGCGTCACATTTTTTGAGATCATTAAAAAAAACAACAACATTCTGTGGTACGGTAAAACAACATCAACTTCCTTGGCAGACGAATCAACAAATAAATAGAGAATTTGTTGGAATTTCTACTTATATGCAAGTTCTCTCACAAAAATATATTTTCATCAGAAATTACCTATGCTTTGTGAAGGAATCACCAGGTTTTTTAAATATTAAAAAGTACAGGGGCACCTGGGTGGCTCAGTGGGTTAAGCCTCTGCCTTCGGCTCAGGTCATGATCTCAGGGTCCTGGGATCGAGCCCCGCGTCGGGCTCTCTTCTCGGCAAGGAGCCTGCTTCCTCCTCTTTCTCCCTCTGCCTGCCTCTCTACCTACTTGTGATCTCTCTCTGTCAAATAAATAAATAAAATCTTAAAAAAAAAAAAAGAAAAAAGTACAACACCCAAAGATTGTGCACTTTACTAAAGGTTCCATTTAAAAAGTAATATAAGAATGGGGATCATGTAGAAATTTATGTAACTCAATTTAATGACGGAAAGCTCTTGCCCACCAGAGTTTCCTGTGTTGGGCCTGGGCCTTCCTCTCCCTGCCAGCCTCAGTAACCAGAGAGGGCACGGGGCTCTCCGTGCAGGGCCTGTGGCAAAGCAGCTCTCGGCAGCTGAGGCAGACCATCAGGGAACTGACTGGTGGTG
The DNA here is from genome assembly GCF_963455335.1 of Martes martes. Classification (NCBI taxonomy): domain Eukaryota; kingdom Metazoa; phylum Chordata; class Mammalia; order Carnivora; family Mustelidae; genus Martes; species Martes martes. The sequence goes on along the minus strand of NC_137890.1, from coordinate 175,142,648 downwards.
ACTCTCCACTGACCTCCCCCCTTGCAGCAGGGCAGCAGGGCCTTCATGAAGGGGGACTGAGAGGTGGGTCTCCATGTTCACCACATGGATAGTCCCAACGGTCTTCAGAGCTTCAGACTCAAGGGCCTGGAATCGGTGTGAAAAGTTCTCAGAGCCTTCTGGTTCTCTTAAGATCACAGGATACAGCTAATGATTTGTCATTCCATTCTGACGATTTACAGACTTACAGACGGGTGATTCTCGGCTGACCTGGGTGCCTGGCAGGTGATCCACGGCAGTTTTGAAAGAAAGATCTTATAAATAAATTCGAGTGAGTTTGTAATTGAAATGCTTTTTGTTCCCATTGAAAAGATTGGAAAGAGGAAATAGAAGTAAGCTTAGGAGAAGAAAAAGGGGCCATACGTAACTCAGCCGAAGCTGAAACCTTCTACCTGGCTCCATGCAGAGGGTAATGATAGCGGGGTAGAGGGTTGTGGATTCTAAGTAACACTGACTACATTCAGAAGCCACTGTTTTTCTGTTTACTACTGGAATGATCTTGACTCCTCCAAACCTCAGTTAGCTTTACTGTAAAATACAGTTCTTAACATTACCTACCTCATTGTTTTTTTGTGAAGATTAATTGAGAAAACCCATTGGTAGCTTTAGAAACAGTGCCCAACCCATCATGTTAATTATTATTAATGAAACCTTAAGAAGGGGATCAGGGTAGAGCCCTCGGTGAGGTCAATGTTCTCCCAAATCCCATTTTTCCAACATCACTTCATAATTCTATTTGAGGTAAGGTAACTTTCTCAGAACAGCAGACATTTATCTTTCAAATCTATATACAAAGTTTATTTGTGCAACTATATATAGACTTTAATAAGCATAGGTAACTATACATGCCATCTGGTTTATGCCTTAACAAGGTCTCATTAAAGCCATAGCAAAAGGTAGAAACAGGATCGTGACACGTTAATCCACTTTTCTAAGGCATGCTTAAGACATGGGGTGCTTTATATATATATTTTCAAACATGACGATTATTCCAGGATTAAAATAGAAACAAAACAAAGTGGGAGGTCCTTTAACATACATGGACACAAAGTAGAGAAAAATTGAAGTATACATGTCATCTTTAGTTACTATTCTCAAATTTAGTTAAAATCTTTATTGAGTGTCAAGTATGCACCAGCACTAAATGTAAACCTCAGAAACAATATCGGTAAAAATATGGCAGCCTCGGTTTTTTTTTTCTTTCCAGAGGGAGATAAAAAAATTGTAAACCATTTGGGGATTTGGTATAGAAGTGTAATATTATGAGACTATGTTAGTGAATTAAAATAAATGAATTTGCCAGTGACCTATAGTAAAATTTGGCAAGAATTTTAGATGAAAAGGTAAGGAAGGGGGCGCCTGGGTGGCTCAGTTGGTCAAGCTTCCAACTCTTGGTTTTGGCTCAGGTCGTGATCTCAGAGTGGTGAGATTGAGCCCTGTGTTGGGCTCTGTGCTCAGTGGGCAGTCTGTTGGAGGTTGTCTCCCTCTTATTCTCCCTCTACCTCTTGTTCTCTAAAGTAAATAAATAAATAAATCTTAAAAAAAAAGGTAAAGGAAGAAAGGAAAATAATTGGGCTATGTATGCACACATAGTTTATTATTCCTTTTCCCCAGTGATGGAGGCTTAGATTTATGTCGACATTAAGATAATAATTCATATTAGTAATGGAAGCAACCCATTAGGAAGCCCAAAGAATAAAGATTAGAAATGATCTTCTGGACTCTTCTGAAGATATTATCTGTAGGACACCTAGTTGGTATAGAAACCTAGGGGTGCTTATGAGGCAAGGGTTGCCAACCAGTCCCAACTTATTCTTTACTTTCATCTTCCATCTTTTAGCATGAACTATGCCTATGTGGGACATCTGTCTTTGTTTTCAAGTAAAAATAAACAAGCGAACAAAACCCAGTAGCCAGTGGGCATCAGAGAATTGATTAGAAAAACCATAATATCAGCATGTGAACAACATTCAGCATCACATAATGGCCCATATTTCTGTGCATTCACCAAGTATATTGTGATTATATTACTGTGTGAACAACAGTGGGCCATTTCTGTGAGGATACAAAATTAAATTGGACATTGGATTTTCTGTCTCAGAAGTCGTGATCTAGCAGAGTAGAAGAGTAACTTAAACAATTAAAACAAAAGGTAACACAAACAGTACACACACACATGAAGTGAGAGTACAGGAAAATCAGTGGTTGATTCTGACTTGGGGGATCTTTGAAGACATATTATGAGCCGGGCTAAGAAAGATAACCAGGACAGAAACAAGCAAAGAGGAGACATTTATGCACAAAGTCTAGAGAGGTGGGGAGTCTAAGGGATTCCATTTTGAGAATGGGCCAGATGAGGGGACTGGGAACGTTAATTGGGGAATGTGAAGATTAGTGTTATGCAATATACGTTTAAGAAAGATAGCCTTTAACTTCACTGCATGGGATAGGTAGAAGCAGGGAGAGTTTGGAGACAGAGGGAAAAATTGGGAGCCAATAATAAATGATGATGGAGATTTTTCTCTTGGGTGGTGACAAAATCCAATGTAGTATGGAGTTAGTTCTCGAAGCAAATAAGTGACAACCTATGAGTTATTAATAGTCATTGTGAATTATTAGCTACTATGTGATGAGGTGGAACTGTTTTGTTTTTGTTTTTGTTTTTTTTTAAAGATTTTATTTATTTATTTGTCAGAGAGAGAGAGAGAGAGAGCGAGCACAGGCAGACAGAGTGGCAGGCAGAGGCAGAGGGAGAAGCAGGCTCCCTGCCGAGCAAGGAGCCCGATGCGGGACTCCATCCCAGGACGCCGGGATCATGACCTGAGCCAAAGGCAGCCGCTTAACCAACTGAGCCACCCAGGCGCCCCTGGGGTGGAACTGTTTTATTTTATTTTATTATTTTTTTGCAGTAAGAGTACTTAACATGAGATCCAACCTCTTAAAAGATTTTTAACTGTACAGCGCAGTTTTAGGGACAATGTTGTACAGCAGATCATTAGAACTTATTCATCTTAAACATTTGAGACTTTATGTCTGTTGGTTAGTAACTCCCATTTCCCCTTCTTCCCCTGGCCTCTGGCAACCACATTTCTTCTTTCTGATTCTATGCGTTTGACTATTTCAGGTATCTTATGTAAGTGGAATCATGCAGTATTTGTCCTTCTGTGACTGGCTTACTTCACTTAGCATACTGCCCTCAAGGTCCATCCATGTTGCCATGTATGACAGGATTTCCTTCCTTTTTTAAAGCTGAGTAATATTCCATTGTACGTATATGCTGCATTTTCTTTATCTACTCATCTGTTGATGAATATTTAAGTTTCTTCCATACCTTGACTATTGTGAATAGTGCTACAATGAAGATGAAGTTCTACTGTCTCTCTGAGAGCCTGAATTCAATTCCTTGGGTAAATATCCAGAGGTAGGATTGCTGGATTATATGTTAGTTCAGTTTTACTTTTTTTGGAAAAATCTCCATACCGTTTCCCGTAGTGGCTACATCATTTTGAATTCCCATTAACAGTGGAATTATTTTTAATTTCAGTAGTAATTATTTAAGTAACTTTATTACCTAGCCTGTAGGACCAGATGTGATTTGAAACTTGTTATTCCCAAGGGATGTTAGGAAAAGATGCCAAAGAGAGATACCCTGAAACTCCAACATCTTACTATTAGTCTTAATATCATTGGATTTGAAAGATTTGTAAAACCAACTGCTACTAGAAAAGTATCAAATTAGAAATCTACATTTTATAAAAGAGTTCAGCCAAAAATAAGACAAATGAAATAAGAATTCACAATGTGGTGAAAAGTAAAAACTTATATTAAGTATAAAATGAAAAAATAGGTGTTTATTTTCAGTATTAAATTTTATAATTTTCTCTATTAAAGGAAATAATGGAGAAGATTGTATGGAAGAGAGTGCATGCTTTCCTTTTTTCTGTTATAGTGAATTCATTATCATTTAGCAGTACTAACGGTTAGTAGATTATCTGCATGAAGTGATTTTACTAAAGTGTGAATAAAGCTTAAGTATGATAATGACTTTATAAAAAGGAATTGCTGTACCCATTTACATCTCTAGTTGGTGGAATATGGAAGAGAAAAATACTGTGAAAGCAGGTGTTCTTTATTCTCTTAACTAGTCTCCCAGGGAATAAATCACACGGAGTTAAAAGACAGCTGTACATTGCCCATTGTTTCTTACCTTTGTGAGCAGTGCCTAAGAGGAATAGTTAAAATATGACTTGCATTCTGTAAGCCAATTATGTTACAGCGAAACAAAAATAGATTTATGTAGCTTCTTTGCCACCTGATAGCCATTCATTCAAGTATTCATTCATTCATTCAGTCAGTCAGTCAGTATTTGCAAGGTACTTTCTACTGGCGTGATTTTAGGGTATAATGATACCTTCTCTTCAATCTCTATATTTAGAATCAATACAGAAATAAGACACAGTATTCAAATAGACAGTAATCTGAATATCATCTTTATTACTGCTAAAGCTGTTTAGAAAACAAGGCCCAGATCTGTAACAAAATATGTTTCTTATAACTGCTTTCCCTGAGTCAAGTTTATTCACTCACAGCTGCTCCTCTCCAATCTTGATGTACAACTGAGAACAGGTTTCTTTGAAAAGAAAGCTAAGAAGGGCTAAGCCAGTCTTGCTCAATTCCATTTCCCAAAGTCACCAATCATTCCTCTTACTTTTACTTTGTGGACTGGGGTTAAATGACCTTTCCAAAGTCTCTGAAAATTAGCTTCATGGACCAAAGTATGAATTCAGGGAGGAATAAAATGGTTTCTCCAATCACCCGCTATGTGCCAGACATTGTCTTATGTGCTGGTGATGCTGTGTTGGACAGACAAGGCAGACTCTCTGTCCTTGATGTTGTCTGGTGTTGCCTATAATCTTATTGGAGAAATTAGTCATATACTTGGTTATGGGGCAGTAAATAAGTGCCAATTTTTGTTTAGTCTTAACTTGAGAAGGGACAAGTCTTCTACTGCTTGTTTGATTAATGCACAAAGATGATCAAACTTGGGTTTCTAACAAGTGGTAGAGGTCAGGTAGGTAGAAAGAAGGGAGGGCAGAGATGAGGGTGAGAACTTGGGCATACCTGAATCTCTATGGCTCTTCAAGGTTTGTTTTTCTGACAAAGTCTCCAAAGGCATCTGTAGAGTTGACCTTTAATACACTACAATTAGTCGCATTTATAAAACCAAAACCAAAACTAAGCAAACAAAAAACAAACCAAAAAACTGTGAAATCCATATTTTATCAGGAAGTGGGGGGAGAGAGAGTCAAATGGTGAAAGGTAGGAGAGATGGTCAAAATTGCTTTCTCCAACCCAACTGCATTTATATTACCTCTCCTTCCCTTCCACAGAGCACAGTTTTATTCATTCATTCATTCCTTCATTCATTTATTTAATTTCAATTAATTAACATATAATACATTATTAATTTCAGAGGTAGAGGTCAGCGATTCATCAGTCTTATATAATACCCAGTGCTCATTACATCACATGCCTTCCTTAATGTCCATCACCTAGTTACCCCATTCTCCCACTCTTTTCCCCTCCAGCAACCTTCAGTTTGTTTCCTACGATTAAGAGTCTCTTATGGTTTGTCTCTCTCTGATTTTGTCTTGTTTTTTTTTTTCCTCTTCCCCTGTGATAGTCTGTTTTGTTTCTTAAATTCCACATATGAGTGAGATGATATGATAATCAGAGAGTACAGTTTTAAATAGTCCCTAATAGATAGGGCTGTGCACAGATTGGTATGGATGTGGTCAACATAGAAGAAGTAACTGACCATAGTCTATGAATTTTTTTCCCTGTAGTACTTGCCTTTTCTCCAGAATTCTACCCCCTCTATACTTAAAATAATTCCTCACCTGGTTAGATGGAAAATTATACTTACTCTTATCCCGAAATACCTATATAATTTATATATTTACAATATATAGTTGTTTTATTTTTCAAGTCTGTGATCTAGGGATTTGGCAAACCAATGTGACTGACCTTATCGAAATGAGATTTCTAGATAGATGCTTCTTGTTCTGTGGCCCCTTTTGCTAAGGTTATTTTTCTTGTTACATTTAGGGAATGATGCTTGTTTGGGATGATAAATGATATTGAGTGGAGAAAAGGGATTGATTTACATTCCATTAATAAAAGCAGTATAAATATCTCTTAACTGCTAACCTGAAGATGGGTACATGTACAACCCAAAATTTCTTTGTTATATTTCATCATTTTATTGTCAATTTGGTTGAGTCAATATGAATAAAAGCAACTAACAACAACATGTAACTAGTCCTGTGACTTTGAGGCACTTAAATCTAAAATTAGATAGTGAATTAAAAGTTAAGATTTTTTATTGGCTATGATCTTGAGATTTGAAGAATATTCTTATAATTTCATATGCATTTAATTAGTGATGAAGAATTACACTATAATGAAAATGAGTACTCAATTAAAATTAGGCCACTAAGTGGATCCTGTCACACATGGAATTTAATTTTCATGAAGGTTTTACTAAGAAAAGTTATTATAATATTAGTCAAAGACCCAGAGGGGAAAAAGTAAAATGAAGAACTTTAAGGACATGTGAAAAGAATTGGGACCGTTCATCCCAGGTCGTCAACAACAACAACAACAACAACAACAAAACAAGGAAAAATCCAAAGGAGCCATCTGCAAATAATGCTCATATAAGTATTTACATTTTGGAGAATAGTTGTTCTCCATGTGTAATGAGAGCAAACCAGACTAAAATCCTTCATCATTCTACCAAGCAGGGGTCAGAGTAAACTCATTTCAGAATTTATTCATGCTTTCATTGCTCTACAATGACTGACAAAGAGATAGGCAGCAGCCAGTTAGACTCCAATTTCTACTTGAGTAAGGTGGGTAATGATACATGTTTATTCACCTAATTTTGGTGATCAAGAAGTGAATAGCTTTCAGTGCACAAAATAACTTTTGATCCCTTTGAGTTCACCTTACCTTACACCTTTCACTTGAATCTGCTGTGACAAATTCATATTTTAATACCTGAGAACAATATGAGAAATGTAAAATAATTTTTCTTCAAGATTCATTTGCATAAATTATCTTAAAATTAAATAGAATAAAACAGAATTTTCTTCGCGTACCCATATATTTTAGAATATACTGGGTAAGGAGCGCTTTCTCATTCCTTGTCTATGTTTGCAAAGTGAAATAGGGAATGAAACAGTTTATTAAGTAATTCAAGCATGGTCATCCTCTTTCATGTGAAATGCCTAGTAAATTGAATTTTGAATTATCATGATATTTGTCTTAGCTCTGCACAACACGTATTTGTACACTTACGTACAGAACACTCACTATGCTTGTGCGGGTATAACCATCCACTGATCTTTCCTTTCTTCACCCCTTGTCTCCCTCAATGCCACTCATGTCTCTTTTCCAGCATAGTATCTCCATTTGATGGGACTGAATTAAACATATTATAGAAAGGCATTCTTGGTTAAGCATAACAGAAAGGCAACTCAAAACAAGTATTTGCTTAATTTTAAATTCATACCTTGGACAAACTGAAAGCTGAATAATAATGATAAAAATAGTAGCAATTTCTGGTATTTTCCTATGTTATTTTTTTCATATTGACACTCAATGAATCTTTATTCATGCAACAAAAATTGAATAATTGTCTACTCTGTGCAGACCTAATACTCTGCCCACATGAAGTTTGTTTTCGAGGGTAATAAGGCAGGGAGGCAATGACTGCTATAAAGGAAGAGCAGCTAGAGCCCGGGGGATGGGGGGTGGGGGGGTAGGGGGATAGGAGGGGGCATATTATCATTTTAAATAAGAGGGAGGAGATACAACTCACCAAGAAGATGGATGACATTTGAACAGACTTAAAGCCATCTTCTTCTTCTTCCTTTTTAAAAAAAAAGATTTATTTATTTATTTGAGAGAGAGCAAGCAAGCACAAGTGGGAGGGGCAGAGGAAGAGGGAGAGAGAATCTCCAGCAGACTGCGCTCAGCACAAAGTCTGACACAGGGCTTGATCTCAGGACCCTGAGATCAAGACCACAGCCAAAACCAAGAGTCAGATGCTTAACCAACTGAACCACACAGACATCCCTTGAAAAAGCCTTTAAATTTTGGGCTTTAAGTCCAAAATTTGACATGAATTTCTTTCATAAAATTTTAATTTTTATTACTTAAGGCATAGATGAAAAAGAAAGGACGAATTCTTTTATTAAAGAAAAATCTCCCAAAGGAAAGGATATTTTATTTATCTCTGTTATCTCCAGGTGCTTCAGTGATATTATTCTGGGGGTTTCTTCCTTACCATTCAGTCACATATCTAGACCTTTTGCTAAATGGAGGGTCTAGGGACATTTGTCCATGTATTTCCAGAGCCTAGTATGGGATTTGGCACATGGTAGGAGCTCAATGAGTTTTTGACCTGAATGTGAAAGCAGTCTTCTTGACACATATATTTTTATTAAACACATAGGGACCATGTCATGATAGAGGTCCTTTACTTAGTAAAATTCATATTTATATATCCTTTCGTTACTTTTCCTGACATTATATGAGTGTACAGGCTTCTCTTCCTTAAGGTTTCCTTTGTACTTTCAGCATTCAAAGTATTAAAGGGCTCTGGCAGTAGGCACTTAAATTATCCCTTAATGGTACAATCTAATTCCTAGGCTATGGACCTTTTTCTACCAGGACGAGGCTACTAAAATATCTTACAATAGTCACAAGGTGATTTCTTTTGGACTCATTGGAATGAAATAGCATTTGGGGAACTATTAGCTAGAAGAGGGGATACCAAATAATAGCTCTTTGTTCAGAGTTCCTCTCATAGATAAGTCAATTGGTACTCATCATTTTAAACTCATCAGAGGCCCATGTAGTTAAGTGGAATATAAAGGGTACCATAGGCTATAAACAGAAGCCCTGTAACAATATAATGTGTAGTGGGAAAGAGGATTGGAAGATCTATAAAAGCTGCCAAAAAGAACAAAAAATAGAATTAAAGGATCAAAAAGACATATTGAACACAATCTCAGGGACTATTTCAGGCAACAGTAAATGTCTCCTCGAGTATATCTTTAAAAGACTGAAAGTAAAGTAGAAATCTAGTCCCATGGAGAGAGAAAGAAAAATGCCAAATAGAATTGTGGGAACAGGCTAACAAGAATTGGATTTGCTTATGTTAATTTTTACCTTTCTTTAAAATAATTAGATGGTGTCTAACCCAGAGATCAGACAATTTGAAATTCTTAGATGAGAAAAGGGAATAAAAGTAAACAGATGATATTTTAGGCAGGGATGGCTTCGAGTAGGATAGATAAACTGATGGATAGAAAACAGCTGAAATTTGTAGTTTGTAGCTGTTTTGCCAACTAAGTCCATTTATTTTTAGGTTCTATCAAAGTTACGTATTATTTAGGAAGATGTTTTCTTTCCTCCTTCCATTTTGTGAAAGCATGTAGGTTACACATGACTTCCTCAAGAAGAGAAAATAATACTTTTAGGAGAAAATACTTTTTTGACAGTGAATTTTCATTACTTGGACCAAAGAGTTTCACCTAGTGAAACATGTCAGAGCTACCTAGGGAATTTTCCCATTAAAAATATCCCTACTGAGAACCATCACCATAGACATTTGATTAGCTTGTAACCATCTTTAACAATACACTGAACATTATCACTCTTACTTCCTAAAATCATCAACCCCTGTCTTCAATTGTAAATAAACAATAGTTGGTAAATTAAAATAAAATGCAAAATAAGAAAATCATGCTATGAGAAGAAGGGACATGCAAAGTTGATTTCCTATATACAGAAGCAGAACTCAGAACTTGACATCACTCATACTACATTAATCACTTGTTGTGGTTTCCTTTGTGCCAAGTAATTCTAAAAGCTTTTTTTAAAAAAAAATCTAAGTTTAGTTAACATACACTGTGTTATTAGTTTTGAGGGCAAAATTTAGTGATTCATCAGTTGCACATAATACCAAATACTCATTCCATCAATTGCCTTCCTTAATGCCCATCACCCTGTTATGCCATCTCCCCACCCCTCCCCCCTCCAGCAATCCTCAGTTTGTTCCCTATAGTTAAGAGTCTCTTATGGTTTGTCTCCCTCTCTGTTTTCATCTTATTTTATTTTTTCCTTCCTTCCCTTATGTTCATCTGTTTTGTTTCTTAAATTCCAAAAGCTCTTTTCATTTAGTTGCTCAGAGGATAAACCCTAACTATTCAAAGATAAAGTATCAAGCTTGAGATCTCAAACACTAGTTCCAAGGCTATACATGAAACAAAACTGTCTCAAAGATAATTTGATAAGCCAAGTAAAGGACAAAATTCTTTTGGCTAACTCTGCCACGCATATGGACTCGCACACAGAAACACATATGTGTGCAGTCCAGCACTTTGTTTAATCTTTCTCAGAAATATGAATTTGAAATCCATGCGTTGTGCCTCCAATTTGAAAAAAACAGAACTTTCCTGTTGAAATAAGTATCTTAAACATATCAATTTTATTAGGAAATACTGAATTATTTTGTGTGTAAATATAAGTTCATGTGTATGCATACCCTCACATAAACAATATTTAGGCACAGATTATATTGGTTTAAAGATGATCAAACACTACTTTATATATTAAAGAGCAGTTATTCAAATGCCAAAAGATTTGTGTACTTTGTACCTAAAAGAGGCATTGCATTTCTACAGAGAAGACTACTATAGAAAAACAGTCAAGTTTTTCCACTTTAACACCTGAAAAGCTGAGTACATGTTGCAAATCTAAAGGAGTGTAGTAACCAAGGTCTAGAAATCACTTCCCAAGCTTCTGCTGTATATCAAGTTTGGTGTGTGTGTTGGGGGCGGGGAGTGGGGGTGAATGGCAGGGTATGAAAGGATTAGGCACCATGAGAGCAGTCCTAAAAATGTGAGTGAAAGAAAGTAGAGAATTCCTTTGCTTCTCTTTAAGGGCTGCACTTAATCTTTGCAAAAAGAACAGCACGCTGATCTCGCTTACTCCAACAATTTTAGCCTATGGCCGAATGTATTTCATATCCCTACCGGTTCGCCCTAACCCCTGAATATTTCAAAGGAAATTTCAGATATCACAAATATCATAGTATTTTACCCTTAAGTATTTAAATATACATCTTTTTAAAAAAGGACTCTTAAATATAAGCACAATGGTATCTTCAGTCTTAAAAAAACTATGCCAAAAATTAATAAAGTTTCCTCAATTCTTGCAGAGATGTTTTTCTTTATAATTATTCTAAAAGATCATATTCCACTCATTTTGCTCTGTAGTTTCTTACCAAGTCTATATTTTGCCTCCCAAAGTATACTTTAACATGTTTCTCTCTTCCCTAACTTCTATGGAAATGATATTTGACATAAATTGTTTCAACAATAGCATTTAGAGTAATTTCGAAGAGTGGCTGATGCCTGCTTCATAGATAAGTTTCTCTCAATGTCCCTCTTCTTAGTCAAGGATTGTATAGAAGCTGTTCAAAGATTAGTATGGCGAAGTGATCAAATTCAGAGTGCCTTATATTCTAAAGAGAGAACCAGACATGGATATAAATAACTCTACTAAAAAATATAATGTGATCTATATTTAGATATTTCATACTGCTTGCTTTTGTATCAGTATTAATTGAGTGATAAAGTTTTGACTTCTTTATGATCATAAAGCTGGTGTGGAGGGACGACCCTTGGGACAACTCCATCAAGCATAAGAACTCTCAAAAAAAAAAAAAAAAAAAAGAAAGAAAGAAACACAAGAGCTCTCTGGAGCACTCTGGGGGATTTGATGGATAATCTTTAAGATTCCTTCTAGCTCTAAGCCCCAGAGTTTTAGATGATGAGCTGTATGGTACGATACACAAAGTTTTTGCAAACTCATGAACTTCCCTCAAAGCTATCCTTGAGCAAAGCTATGGAATATTAAGGGGAAAAAGATAGACACACAGCATTTCAGCTCAACTGAAGTATTTCTGGATTGTCAATAATTCTACAAGTAGACTTAGAATAGACAATGTATCAACATGCTTCAGTTCCTCTTGCGAGCGAAACAAAATAAAACACCTGCCAGTGACAAGAGCCATACATCTGAAGAAAAGTGACAAGAAGCAGGAGAGAAACTCCAAATGCAGGCAGTATGGTTTCATCACATATACCGCACGTTTCTTTAATGAGTGTGTAAGTTTGTGTATTGTACCTTTGGATATTTTTCAACGTGTTGTGCCTCGTATTTTGTATTCTGCTCAGATTCATGCGTCTGTTTCTTTAGGCACAGACAGCACACATTGTCCTGGAAGATGGAACCAAGATGAAAGGTTACTCCTTCGGCCATCCGTCCTCTGTCGCTGGGGAAGTGGTTTTCAACACGGGCCTGGGAGGGTGAGTAATGCTCGGGCTCAAGGTTTCCTTCTTCCCCTATGTAGAGGACTAACTAGATGATCTTAGTCATGGTGGAAAGCTGAAATCATCCCATCATAGTACGACCACACATTGTCCTGCCATTGGCCTGTGCTCCAAGTCGTCTCTTCCAGCATAGATAACATACTCCTCCCTGCCATGGTAAATGAAAGAGAATGTGGACACGGGTTTTCCCCTGAAAATAAGGCATAAAATTAATTCTAGAAACCTAGAGCCCAAGGACACAAGTCATATGAGATTACTTAAATGGCTTCTGTCGGGGAAGGTATAGATATGATTAAGGTAAAAATTGGAGCAAGGAAAGGATGGAGAGCACACTCCAGTGCCATTGACTTAGTGAAGTTAAGAATCAACCTTGCAGATCTGATATGAAGTACTGTAAGGAGCTGAGAAAGTTCTTAGGTATTCTGTGTAGTTTCACACGCTAGTAAGAAAGGTGAAATAACAGATCCGTGTATTCTCTTAAAGTAATAAAAGGGAGAGCAGGTTCATTGATCTGATGGTCCCAAAATGTATCAATTGAGACACAGGTCAGTGTTTTAGATCTGCTAATAGGTGTGCAGCAAAAAGATCAGAGATGCTGCAGAAATCACGTAGCTGTCCTTATCGACCAACAAATGGTTGTTCTCTGGGAACCAGGAGGCTGAAGTTCTGGTTTAATTTTCAATGCTAACAGGTTATGTGATATTGAGAAAATCACTTAACCTTTCTGAATCCTAGTTTCCATATATGAAACGAGGAACCTGGATTAGACAGTAATTTATAGCGGGGATTAAAAAAAAACAAACCTATGAGTCCTTCAAAAAAATATGATTGGGTGGTTTCAAGAGGTTTCCCTTACAGAGTCAATGAACTAAACTTCTTTGGAGTATTTGACAAATTCTTTAGGAAAATTCCATTAACTTTATAAAGACAAAGAGATGTTGGGTTAACTGATATAGAAGTTATTAACTGACGAAACTTCCTTTATATTATTAACATACATTCTTCTCTAAACTCTTGGCTCTGTCTGAAATGAAGAATATTAGGTGGGTTTTAAAATAGTTCCACTGGTGAGAACATTAAATTACAGTGTATGAAAGCTGTTTGCAAAGTTTTGCTTCACCAGGCAATTATTTAAGCTTTCCGACAGCACTAATTACTAGCTGTGTTAATATACCTGCCAACAAACAACTGTTTAATATAGATCAGAATGATGGAGGGCACTGGAGTTTTCTTCTCTGTGATAGATTATGGGTAATAAATCTTGTCACATCACAAAAGTCAAACAGGACCTGATGGATTAATTTGCAGTGCAGTTCTCTAGGACAAGCTGTATTTATTCACTTGCGGAGAGAGTATTGTAAGCATATGTTTAAAGGGAATGGTCAGTTCTTTTATGGAGAGAAAGAAGAAAGGGAAGTAAAATTAAATTAATTAAAGATGTTTTTGATGTAGGAAAAGGCATTCATTAATAAGATTAGTCCACAGATCCTATTTTCCATTGAGAATTGTTGCTTTCATTCATTGTGTGTCTCACTCAGTAAGGTGGCTGATAATTAAAGGGGTTATTTTGTTTTTCATCTTCAAGAAATGCATTTATATTGTGTGTAAGCCTTGGTTAAAAAATTATCAGTTCCTGACAGGTGAGAGGCATCTGAGAAATTAGCTGATGGAGGTGCGGATAAATATTACAGCACTCTAGTCTCCTCAGGGGTTGGAGAGCTGAAAGACTAAGTGTTTTGTTGACAAAAGTAGTTCTGGAAGGAGTTTGTCTGGATGGGGTTGAAGAATTTATGTTGACTATTGCCTGAGTTGAACTTTATTGGTTTCAAGGTTGTTGATTCTGTCCCCCTCAGCACCTAAATTCATTATCAGTAGTAATCCACAAGAAAGATTTGGTTTAACTCTTTCTGCAGAAAGTGAAAATGTGAGCGGGGTTTGGGGGGGGGAGTGAGGGGGCTGGGTGCGGTGGGTGGGTTGGGGGGAAGCCTCACTTACACTGTATTCCAGGGCATGGAATAGCTACAGATAACTCCTGGTATTTACTGGAATAATGTTTCTTAATATTCAGAATAAGAGTGATATATGTGTGTGTGTGTGTGTGTATGTATATGTATATGTATATATATATATATGTATCTATCTATATATATATAATAAAATTGAGAATATGTCTTAACTTTAAAATGAAGATCTAATGCATTCCTCCCTAATTCTATGCCAGTACTTTAAAATGGTTATTCGGAATCTTTTGATTTAGAAGTCAGAAGTGGCTCAGGGCAATTTTTGTGGGATTGATTTTCTTTTCTAAGTTGATAACTCTCAAACTTGTATACTTCTTTCTAAAACTGTTTTAAAAAACAAGTATATTGAGTAATTCTCTCAGGAATATATGTATTCTTATTTTTCCCCTTCTCCAGACTTTAAAATAAAAACCTACAGCCTTTATATTTTTGGGCAATTCTGCCACAGAAATTAACTCAGTCATTTTAAATGTTGAATGAATTTTAATAAACATAGGCACCCATGCAGTCACCAGCGATGTAATCAGGATAGTCTTCAGGTTCCTGAAAAGTATTTAAAAAAAAAAAAAAAACAACTTTAAAATTTTTGACAATTAGGGACGCCTGGGTGGCTCAGCTGGTTAAGCGGCTGCCTTCGGCTCAGGTCATGATCCCAGCGTCCGGGGATCGAGTCCCACATCGGGCTCCTTGCTCTGCAGGGAGCCTGCTTCTCCCTCTGCCACTCTGTCTGCCTGTGCTCACTCTCTCTCTCTCTCTGACAAATAAATAAAAAAAAAAAAAAAAAATTTTTGACAATTAATATTTTGGTGAAACTGGCAGCCCTTACTAGTAAATACCAGTTTGGATTCATGTCCAGAAGGCGAGGGGAAACTTCAGGATACCTGAAAACTTTAAATAGGACAATCTTTTAGAAATTCCTTCATTCCCTATGAAGGAATTTTTCAGGGAATTAAAAAGTTTAAGAAGTTTAGGGATTGAAACTTATATGAGAATATGCCTTAGTACTTATGAGTCAGTTTAGGTTAAAAGCAGAATCAGACCCATAAATACAGAGAACAAACTGATGGTTGCCAAAGGGAAGGGGGAGGGGGAGGATGGTCTAATGGAGGAAGGGGATTGGAAAGTACAGCCTTCCAGTTATGGAATGAATAAGTCACAGGAATAAAGAGCACCACAAAGGAAATACAGTGATGCTGTAATAATAGTCTTGTGTCATGACAGCTGGGAGCTATGCTTGTGGAGAACAGAGCATAACATATAGAGAAATTGAATCACTATGTTGTACACCTAAAACTAATGTAACATTGTGTGTCAGCTATACTCATGTGAAAAAAAAATTTTTTTAAAGATCAGTTTGTCTTTTCATATAAGTCATATGATGGGATACACTTTTATATCCTATCATAAAATTTCTTTAGATTTGCTAAAATCTAGATGCAGCCTTATAGGATTTTAAATTAATGTTCTCTCATTTTCAAGGATTCAATAGTTAAGAGTGTGTATGTAGATTGTAGTTTTGTAGTTACAGACATTTTTTTTGGTTGGTAATTTTTTGGCTTCTTTACTCAGGTACCCGGAAGCTATTACTGACCCTGCCTACAAGGGACAGATTCTCACAATGGCCAATCCCATTATTGGGAATGGTGGAGCTCCTGACACTGCCGCCCTGGATGGACTGGGACTTAGCAAGTATTTGGAGTCTGATGGAATTAAGGTAGTGCCAGTGATGACTATTTAAAAGGTCTCTTTTATTTGGGGCACCTAGTTGGCTCAGTCTCTAGAGCATGCGACTCTTGATCTCAGGGTTGTGAGTTCGAGCCCCACACTGGGCACGAAGCCTACTTAAAAAAAAAAAATTAATAAAAAGTCTCAGTTGGAGGGGGGGATAGTTGATTTATTTTTAAGAATCCAGGATGAGCAAAGTTTCTCCTCAATACCGTAGGACAACCCATTAAATTTGTGCTCTCAACATTATTCCTGTGTATTATGGGAATAATTTTTAACATGACATAATTTTGAATTTCATTTTTCATGGCACTTTGTATTACTCTTAATGCCTTGGATGAAACTTGGCTTAATTTGGAAAGATGTTGTTATAAGTCTAAATGACAAGTATGCTATAAGAAATGGTGATGAATTACCTTTTAAAAGGTCTTTGGTAATCAACTCTGTATCAAGTATTTGCCTTTTAATCTTATCCTATTTAGGGGGCGAATAAAAGATAGCTTATATGCCAGTCTAAAAGTAAACACATTAAGTTTTCCTAATCAAGATAAATTTGGATAGTATTAAGAATGTGGACCATATAAACAATTAACAAATGTATAATCCAAATTCATCACTCTATTTTTTTCCCACTGTATTTTTGAATGACTTGGACCGATCATTTAGCTTAATTCTATTTCTCACAATTTCCCCCATATATTCAGTCTCCTTTAAATGTAGATTGAAAATTATGTATCCTTTGTTTAATGTACAGAAAGATAATGTAATCTAATTATTAATTAGGTTATTGGTAAATACCATGGAGAAAAAGAACTAGGGTGCTGACGGGGGACCTAGCTTAGTCACAGGCTTTGGCAAATGGGGTAAGACTATTCCTCAACATGGTAATTAAGGCGACAATGATGTTTTTTAAGAGAAAACTGTTGATCATCGTTTTTCTTCAAGTCTCCAGAATTTTAGGCCTTGAATCAGTGGATATAATAAAGCTTTTTAAAACTTTATGAAATTTTTTCAGTGTTCCAAAATTCATTGTTTATGCACCACACCCGGTGCTCCATGCAATACGTGCCCTCCTTAATACCCACCACCAGGCTCCCCCAACACCCCACCCGCCCTCCCCTCCAAAACCCTCAGTTTGTTTCTCAGAGTCCACAGTCTCTCACGGTTTGTCCCCCCTCTGATTTCCCCCCAACTCAGTTCTCCTCTCCATCTCTCAAGCTTTTTTTTTTTTTTTTTTAAATTGCAAATGGACTCGTAAAACAAGTCACAAGAGTTGCATAATATTTTCTGCTCCCCCCAACTCCCTGTCTTTCTAGGTTGCAGGTTTGCTGGTGCTGAATTACAGCAATGACTACCACCACTGGCTGGCTACCAAGAGTCTCGGGCAGTGGCTACAGGAAGAAAAGGTGAGAAACGCAGGCTGACCTGTCCGGACCAATTCTCTTCTGTAATACTGAGGGCCACACATTTTTAGTTTAATCCACTAGGTGGCACTCACACAGGCTTGGTAGCATTTCCCTTTCGGGGAAAGAGCCTAGAGAACATTTTAGATTTTTTTATTTTCTTGAACCACTTGATTTTCCCATTCCCTTATACCCACGATTGTGATATGTAACTTGAGTCGTGGGTTCTTGGACCAGCTTTACCGTTAACTAGCTGTGTGATTTTGTGCAGATCATGTAATCATACCATATTTTCTAAATTGTGAACTTCTTACAAGGATAAACAGATTGCTATTAAGTTTCTTTTGGCTTAAACATTACGATTCGATGACATATAATTAGATATAACCTATTTGAAATGGTAATTGAAAAGTGTTACAAACCTTATATGTTCCTTAGTTTAAGTATTATTGTTCTAATCAAATAAGAGGATTCTCCTGGTTTGAATGTCAGACGTACTTAAAGTTAAGGGACCTGCTATATTTGGCTTCATCTCCAGTGTTGCCGTAGCTGTTTTCTGTTGCTTTAGAGCCTCTAACTGACAGAATATTATTCTAAGAAAGCTCTGCCACACCAATGAACGTCGACCTACTGAGGCTATATGTTGCTCCTTTCTGAAAATCAAGGAATCTTGATTTTGACTTCCTGGGTTTCATTTTTTTCTAAATTTTAAAGGGTAGAACAAGGCATCTATTTCACCTCCTGAATCATTACTATTTCATTCTCAACCATTATCCGAATTTACCTCCATTACCTAGACAGCTAATTTTTGTAATGGTCATTTAGGACACCCTCCTTTTAATGTTTCCTTTGTGTCATTAGGCAATTGATAATACAGATGCTCTGTGTCAGAACTAATGGTTTGAGTATAAACTTCATCCATGACTTGTTAGTTTCTTTTTAAAATGTGCTTTGAATCATCTTTCATGATCACAGACACATAGACTAGAAGAGGGTCTAAGATAGGGACATCTGGGTGGCTCAGTTGGTTAAGCATCTGCCTTGGGTTCAGGTCATAACCCCAGGGTTTTGGGATTCATCCCATGTCAGGCTCCCTGCCCTGCAGAAGGTCTGCTTCTCCCTATGCCTCTCCTGCCCACCATTCTCTCAATCTCTCTCTCAAATAAATACATAAAATCTTAAAAAAAAAAAAAAAGGGTCTAAGATAGTAACCAGTTCACCTCCTTCTGTGTATAGGTGAGTAAAAACTCCTTGCTCAAACATCACTTAGACAAATGGTAGAAGAAAAGAAATTAGAACCTATTTTGCTGCTTCCTAACTCACGGTCCCTTTAATTTTACCACATCTGTCTCTACCCAAACTACTCAAAGAAAAGAAAACAAATGGTTATATTGCCTGATTTCCTAATCAGGTGGGAAATCTTATTAGAGCCTGACTACTTAATAAGCATCCTCAGAGGGGCGCCTGGGTGGCTCAGTGGGTTAAAGCCTCTGCCTTCGGCTCAGGTCATGATCCCAGAGTCCTGGGATCCTTCGGCTCAGGTCATGATCCCAGAGTCCTCAGCAGGGAGCCTGCTTCCCCCTCTCTCTCTGCCTGCCTTTCTGCCTACTTGTGATCTCTGTCTGTCAAATAAATAAATAAAAAACATCCTTAAAAAAAAAAATAAGCATCCTCAGAAAAATGTGTTGAGTGTCTAGTAGGTAGCCAGAACATTTGGCTCCAAATGTGGATTTTCATATTATTTATATATATCATTGCTTATGAAATTCACATATTCCATTATTTATATATATAAATACATGTAATATATATAAATATGTAACATTGCCTATTTACTATCTTGTGTGAAAAGAGACAATACTGTAGCAAAAGATTGATGTTCAGAATTTCTCATTTCTTATTCTGAGGAAGGACCTGGGTATTAAGAGTCCTGGTCCCAAGTGGAACAGCAATTTACCGTGTTCTGACAACACAGTCACCCCGGGTCAGAGAAAAGAAGGAGCAGGGAAATTATTTACTGCTCAAGAAGATAGATGATGAAAAAAAAAAAAAAAAGAAGATAGATGATGCTCAGTTTATAACTTGAAAACAATATGCTGGATCTAATTTCCTCCAATTTCACTGTCACTACAAATTCTTTTTCTTATAGGTCCCTGCAATTTATGGAGTGGATACAAGAATGCTGACCAAAATAATTCGGGATAAGGTATGATCATCATCTTTAGCCAACTCTATGTTTCTTTCTCTCTCTCTCTCTCTCCTTCTCTCTCTCTCTGTATACATATATCTGGTTTATCTACTATATGCTCTATACATTAAAAAATAAAATATATATTCTATTTTTTCTCAGTGCTTGAGGAATCCAACAATATGTGAAAGAGCAAATCTGACCAATTTCTGTCATTTGGGCCTCTGTCATCTTGTTTTACTATTTATGATGTAATTTGCAAAACTGAATACTTGAGTGAGATGTTTGTGGCTGGATGGACAGCAGGTTATTGAGTGCCCACTGTGTGTTCACTATGTCAGAGAGTCGAGGCCTAAGTCGGTCCACGTGACAGAGCTAGTGAGCCCAGTGGAGAAGGTAATCAGGTGCATGGCAACTTTGCCTCAATTTAATACTGACCTGCTGAAAGAGGCAAACCAGGAAGTGTGCAGCATTAGTGCTGTTATTTGTTTAGTCTTCTTGGAGGGGTTATCTGTGAAATTAATGAGTTATATTTCATGGGTGTGTCTAATGAGCCCTGCATACGCTACCTCAATTGTATAGTCTTTCTTGAGACTGTACCAATGACTGAGGTGATAAAAGATAAGTTTATCTTTTGCTTGCAAGTCTGATTGCTGAATAGTCTGACCCCTCCTTTTGAGAATGTCTCCTTACCATCTGCTTGCTTCTTTTGGTTGTAAGAGGAGGGTACTAATTTTTCTTTTTTCTTACATAAAACCTTCATATCCCAGAGCAGAAAGAAACTTTACCTCACTAATTTTAACTAAATTCCCCAAATGCCATTAAAGTTTTTCATTGAATCATATTACCTAAAAAAGGATGGGGTACCTGGGTGGCTCAGTTGGTTGGTTAAGTGTGTGCCTTCGGCTCAGGTCATGACCTTGGGCCCTGTGTGGGGTGGGGGTGGAGGGGGAAATCCCTGCTCAGCAGGAAGTCTGCTTCTCCCCCTCCCTCTGCATCCCCCACCATGGTCTCTCATTCTGTTTCTCAAATAAATAAAATCTTTAAAGAAAAAAAAAAGGAAAAAAGCAACGATACAATTTCAAAGTGAAATAGACTCTTCAAGAAAATATGTTGTTTCCTTGTTAGAATGTATATTGACATAGGATCTCTGTAAGCAGAAAGAAGAGCTTTCTGAAAACAGCTTTTTGAAAGTGAGGCATGGCCACACACCCGTGACCAGAAGGAAGACAACGAGAGTTTACACAGTCCTTCTACTCTACTTCTGATTTTACTTCCTCCTCCATAATTTTCCCAAGAATAGGTGTTAATGAGAATGACCTGCTGGCACTTTCTACCGTCACTCATTCTCACGTGACTACTTCTTTCCTTAAGGAATATATTTCAGAAGGAAACAAAGGCTTCTTCCCTTCCCTTCGATGCGGTGATTTCCTTGGAGAGAGGCAAATCAATGAACTATCTTGAATCCCCTCCTCCAATAAAGTCTTGATTTGTAATATGCTATTTTGTAAATAGATAAAGCTAGACTTACTAACAAATAAGTAAATCTCAAGACATAGCTAATAATAAGAAAACATTTGCCATGTTCAGGCTAGCAAGGCTAATTTGTGAAAACTTCACAGAGGTCTGAACGTTCTTTAAAGTTCAGGGCCTTAGGGACACCAGGCCATGAACAACCCAAAACAGTGAACAGTTTCAATGCTACTTTTCAAAGGTTGTGATTTACATAGCATTTTATATCATTTTGTAAATGAATTTAACTATCATAATATAATTAATACTTCTTTTCAATTTTCTGCTGTTTTTAGATTTCTTATTTTCTTCTCAAAAGATTGTTTTGTCCGTGTCTCCACTGAACTATCTCTAGGTCATGTGCACTAAGGGAATAGGTACCCTAAATGCTCTAATTTGCAACAGCCTGAAACTTGGAGACCCGAATTCTGATGCCTTTAGAATTTGCTTACTCCAAGGGCCAGTCTCAGACCTTTAAAAAAAAAAAAAAGATTGCACATCCCACAGTGTTTCTCAGAATGTACAAATGTACAAATTACTTCATCTTTCCAGCTTGAGAAGATGAGGAACTTCTGCTGATGGTTTTAAGTAGTTATAAAGACATTTAGATCTTGGAGCAGCCGTTTAAGTCCCTGTGAATGGATCCTGTCAGCACCTTGACTGGTATTCCCTTTTAACTGTCTAATTTTTTTCTTTGATAGGGTACCATGCTTGGGAAGATTGAATTTGAAGGTCAGCCTGTGGATTTCGTGGATCCAAATAAGCAGAATTTGATCGCTGAGGTTTCAACCAAGGTGAGAGATTTCCCGTCACATTTTGTAGTTTTATTTCTTATAATATCAGAATCTTCACGTAGGCCGAGGTCTTCATCCTGAAGCACCAGACAAATCGGTGCATTTAAAGTTAGTAAATTCTACTTACTGCAGTCCGGCATCAATCAGAATGACCATGGAGAATAACATTTCATGAAGAATTCCAGCTGTGAGAACTTCCGGGCACCAGGGCCTTTCCCTAAGAAAATGTTATTAAAAGACTGAAAATCGCCTGACTAATAGCATGTCAGTTTCAGAGAAAACACATGTTGATATTATCTGGTATTCCCATTCCTATGCCTAGTCACATGGAAACGGGGACCAGAACGATGGGTCCCTGCGGGTCAGTACTGACCTTGATGCTGATGCTGGACGCAAACATGCGTTCACAGGATGCCGAAGCCTGAGAAATGGGAGTTGTTGTTGTTCAAGACCGTGACTTTTAAATTAGATATGTAATTGCTTATACATTTGGAATTTGATCATAACGGCAATATTCCCTGGTTTTTACTTGTAAAATTCGTCCATACTATTTTTCCCTGTAGCTGTTTCTATACGTTCCCTCGTGAAGTGATTTCATTTGAGACACAGCATGAAAAAGAGCTATTTTTCCTTTTAGTATTGAGAACTGCCTTGAGGATCTAGTGCAGCATTTTCCACACGTGAGGAACACTGACCTAGAGAAAGTCACCTTAAAAAGAATTCTGTGGTCATAAGGTTAAAACCAGTGCATAAGGGGTGCCTGGGTGGCTCAGTGGGTTAAAGCCTCTGCCTTCAGCTCAGGTCATGATCCCAGGGTCCTGGGATCGAGCCCCGCATTGGACTCTCTGCTCAGCAGGGAGCCTGCTTCCCCTTCTCTCTCTGCCTGCTTCTCTGCCTACTTGTGATCTCCGTCTGTCAAATAAATAAATAAAATCTTTAAAAAACAAAAACAAAACCAGTGCATAATACATTTCTTCTCTTCAAGAGTCATAATGCAAATTCACATATTCACGTGTCTGTGAGGTCTTCCTTAAAATTGCTGTCATTCTGTATGGAGAGTATATAATGTATTTGTGTACAGACTGGCAAAAATGAGCCTGTCTATATTTTTATCTATGTCAGATCAAGAGAGAGATTGCAATGGTGAAAACTGACCCCGCTTCTTAATGCTAGCAGAATTGAATAATTTCATTGTAGCTGTGATAAAATGCATATTTGTATCAGATTATATTTATTCTGTGAGTTTTGTTTGGATGTGGTTGATAGCTTAATTCATTCTTGTAATTGCAATTTGATGTAGCTACAACTAGATGGTAATATTGCTTTATGTTGTAGGAGAAGCCTAAGGTTAAAAATAAATCCACACTTTTTCAAATTATCCAATGAGAGAGATTATCTGTAGCATTTATGGATCAGCTCAGAAATAATTTCCCCAGATCATGGAAAGAATTGGGCACTTTTTCTCTAGAATAGTTAGCAGGGAAAAAAAAATGTGACAAACTTTATATATATTTTTTTCAAGTACGGTCTAAAGATTATAATTTCCCATTCTTTAGAATTTGTGGAGAGTGGAGAGTCGACGTTTCAGTTAAAGTAAAATGCTCTTTCAAATATCCAGGTTGCAACTTTCATCTAAAATCTTTTGGAAACATTGAAATCATCCTAAATTCAGAATATACTAGATAATTCTCGAAGCTGTAATCAGTGTGGGCACCCAGCCTTCTAGGTTTTCTCTCCGTTTCTATTATTTCTCCTTTTATGACTTTGGGGAACTGCTTCTTGGGTAAATGCCTGTGAAAATGGATCTGACTCCAAGCAGTGCTTTAGCTGTGGGTAATGATTATGATATGCTCAGGGATCCTTTTATGAAGTCTACCATTTAAATGCAAATGATCGCATGGTAACCTATAGAGAGCAGAGCAGTGGTCTACACTAGCTTAGCAATCCTCTGACTCTCATACTGATTTTACCCATTAGCCCCACTGCAGAAGCCTAATGCACAACAGCTCTGCCCCATCCAAACTTTATTGCAAGCTGAGGATCAAGTGGTATTTAAAGCATGATGTATCTATGACTACATCTGTCTAGTACGGAATCACGCAGTAACACTTGAAAATTCCATTGCTACTGGTTGTTAATGAGGCAAAACATGGGAGAGATTATTGTCAACTATGGAAGTGACCAATTTCTTAGGGATCATTGTTATTACTATAATCAGCATTTTATACAAAACAGCAAAGTACCCTTTCCCTCATAAAAACGATAGTTTGTGGCACTCTCTGTGCCTTATAAATTGATTGTTAACTGCCAGTCATTCCCTAGTAGTTAGCAATCAGTCTGTTACCAATATAAGTGCAAAGCGTCCCCAGATGTGTTTACAATATTGGCGTGTTGCTCATGGCTTGTACTTCCCTCTCACTCTCTGCTTGTCAAAATTGCAGGATGTCAAAGTGTATGGCAAAGGAAACCCCACGAAAGTGGTAGCCGTCGACTGTGGGATTAAAAACAATGTAATTCGCCTACTAGTAAAGGTAAGTGATGTTGTTCCATCTCAAGGGTGAGGATTTGTAATATTGATCTTTAGTGTTAAACTGATTTCCTTCCTCTGTTTCAGAGAAAACTTGTGCATTCCCCTTGGAACGTCAGGGGATCCGCTCTCTTCTTGTTATCTTTGATCTATAAAATAACACTTGTATCCCTGTTAAAATTAGTGATGTAGACTATGTTTTAAAAAAAACTTCAGGGGCCACAAATACAGAGAAGAATGATGATGGTTCTTACCATGTATTGACTGACATTCTGAGACATGCCATGTTTACTTTCTTCAGGTTTAGAAATGACCAAAAATTTGGAGTCAGTTGGAGAACTCCTCCATTGGACTACATTCATTATGTGCCAAATGTTTGCAGGGATCATGCCCTAATATAGTACAAACTTTCACATTCCAAATCATGATTTCAAATTCTCGTCAATTTATTAACACAAATTTGCATTTGACTCTTCAGTAGCAGATGCTGTCGATGGCCTCTCTATATCTTCTTCTCATTTTACCATTATAAGGCATTTTGTCCATCCAATTGCAAATGTCTGCACTTCATTGCTTGAGGGCTCTCTTTAGATGGTTGGAGCCTGCTGGTAGGCAGGAAATAACACAGAATTAATGATCCTTGGAGCAGTCCCACCCAATGACTAGAGAAGGCCAGTGTATATAAATATCCCAACTCCTTTGCCCCGCCAGTGAGCTATCTTGAGAATGAGTAGTCTACACTGGCTCTCAGAGTTCCCTAGTGGGCTGAATCTCCAGTCGTCCATAGTGCTTGGTAATGCATACTTTATTGGGGTGCCTCACAGTGTCACTTTCTAGTGGTTCTTCTTAGAAACCTTTCCAAATAGACTTCTTTCCCTCATATCCTTGTTCCAGGAGATGCTTCTAGGGAAACCACCAAAGATATTTTCCTATCCACTTCTACATATAAAAGTTCTAATTATTCTATCAGAGTATAGATACTACAGATAGTGTGAGAAAACCCTAGGAAAGAAGACTGATGAAAATTTGGTCAGATTAAAAAAAAAATGAAAAATGTAAGAGGTGGACCAAGTTAAATTTTGCAGAAAATAGATTTTTTTTTTCCACTCTCTCTACCACAGGTAGTGAAAATAACCAATACTCCTCAGTGCCTAGTCAGGAATTCTTTAGGCTCTGAAGCCTCCTGAAATACGGGAAAATGTGTTATCTATTTTTTCAGGATCAAAACTTCGATGATATTTTTCCCTCCACTTTCTATTGACCACTGACTTCCTACACATCACACAACATACAGGGAGCCACCAAAGAATTTTTCAGTCAACATTATTTCTTTGAATTATGTGCCATTTTTCCCTCCCCTTTAGGGAGTGGTTAGTCAAGAGAAGGTCTAGACAGAATTACACCTTGACCAAGAAAAATGCTATTGACTTGATCATTTTTGCTCTTCTTTTCCAGCGAGGAGCTGAAGTGCATTTAGTTCCCTGGAATCATGATTTCACCAAGATGGAGTATGATGGGCTTTTAATTGCTGGAGGACCCGGGAACCCTGCTCTTGCACAACCACTAATCCAGAATGTCAAAAAGGTGCAGTAAACCTGGGGGTAGTGTATATCTGTGTGAGGTGAAGGGAGTCTGTGCAGCTGGAAAGGCTATAATCTATTCTGAGGCAGTGTCAGCAGATATTATATGGGGGGAACCAGTGAGGAGAGAGTCCCAGAGGAAAAAGAACCGTTCTTCAGGCAGAGTAACTGGGATTGTGTCCTCAAGTGAAGAGAGCTCGAGTCCAATCTCCAAATGTGTCTTTCTATACAGGTGTAAAATGACAATTCATGTTTCTCATCATGACCTGGGGGCCTATAACACCCTCGAGTTTCTGAAGAAATATTAAGTTTTGTTTAGTTTGAATATTAAGTACATTTTTTAAATTCTAATGGCACATATTTGTCAGTCATATTCTTATTTATAGTCTAGCTTTTTATTCAATGACTATTCTCTTTACCTTTTTAATTAAGAATAAAAGAGATGTTTCATTTTTATTCCATCAGAGGCAGCATCTTTTTTTTTTTTTTTTGGAACAGTACTCCTGGCTAATAAAAATTCTCCCTGATTTAGATTTTGGAGAGTGATCGCAAGGAGCCATTGTTTGGAATCAGTACAGGAAATTTAATAACAGGACTGGCTGCTGGTGCCAAAACCTACAAGATGTCCATGCCCAACAGGTAAGACAGCTACGTGTCTGTTTACAGGTCAAACTGGTTCTGAAACACCGTTAATAACTAAATGCAAAAGCCTTAGAGAACTTAAGTGCCATTTTCTTCAGAAAAATCAGATAATCATACTATTACATGGTTCATAGTTGTCTGACTACCTGCTACCACTTCTATTGCTTGAAAGGCAGCCTTCTCTAACAATAATGTTGCTGTAGTTTAAAGTTATTTTCCTTCCCTTGGCATAAATTGAGGTTATTATGTTCCATCATATGGTATTCCAAAGGAAACTGCTCTGCCTTCCAAGCTAAATACCAGAGCACTGATAACGCTGTAAGACTCAAGAACCAGGAAGTCTTCAGATCCTCTCCATTTTACTTCCTTACCCTGCATGGTGCCGGTTTATTCAACATGGCGCTTTCCCCCATAGCCCACCCTCTTCATAAAGTGTAATTCAAAATTATTCAGGACAGAGTTGTCATCTCTTTATCATTTCCCAAAAACTCTCCTCTGGTTTTAAAATGACTTATCTTCCTTAACATAAATTGCTTGTTATTTGTCTCTCTGTTAAGCTCATGAGCCACTCTTAACTTTTTGTTATGAGCTGAGTTCTCCCTTTGTACTGATTGTGGACGTTTAATAGACCCAGTATTTAACACACAGCAAAGCTTCCTGAATTGATTTTTGTTGCTGAAATTATTGGGATTAACAATCTGTGACTTTTCTCACAAAGTAATTTCCACTAAGCAATTGAAACTTTCACATTTTAATAGGATTTTCTCATCCACTGTTTTACAATGAAGGTGTTTAGAGTCTTCACTTTCCTTTTCCCCCGTTCTTTTTCTCCTTTTTTTTCCCCAGAGGGCAGAATCAGCCTGTTTTGAATATCACAAACAGACAGGCTTTCATTACTGCTCAGAATCATGGCTATGCCCTGGACAACACCCTTCCTGCTGGCTGGAAACCACTTTTTGTGAATGTCAACGACCAAACCAACGAGGTAAGTGCTCTCAGTAAACCTGTTCAGTTGGCAATGAGTAGCGCAGGGCCTTTCATACTCTGTTAGCCAGAAACCGTGTGTGTGTGTGTGTGTGTGTGTGTGTGTGTGTGTGTGAGAGAGAGAGAGAGAGAGAGAGAGAGAGAGAGAATGTGTGAGAACTCTTTTTATAGGTTATTTCCCATCGCCCTCTGCTTTTTAAAAAGTCACTTCTGTCTTACTCTTTTATCAGTTGGCTCACTGAGATACCCTCTTTGAGTGGTTCATCAGTGACTGTCTTCCACATTCATTGCTAATGGACGGCTGGTGGAGATCTCTTTGGGCCTGTCTGTGTGGGTCTCTGAGACTTACTTGGCTCTGAAGGAGCCTTTGAGAAGACCCTCAGAGAAGTAATCTAGGAGTTGGAGATAAGAAGAAGACGAGTTTATTCTGAATAGAGCCTGGGAGGGGGGCCCCCAAAGGCTATAGACCAAAATTGTTTTTATTGAAGGAACCACATTTGGTTGAGTCTTCGTTGGCTTATTTTTATTATGACTGTTAGCTGTTGGAGTGTCCTTGAGCATTTAACTCATTTTTTTTTCTTTGAACTTTATTGTCTGCTGAATAATACGTAGCCCTGGTTGACAGTCATTGTTACAGAAGGAATTTCTCCTATTTCTTGTTCTCTCAGGGAATTATGCATGAGAGTAAACCCTTCTTCGGCGTCCAGTTCCACCCAGAGGTCAGCCCGGGTCCCACAGACACTGAGGTATGTTAGGACATGAGGCCTATTGTACACTGAATTTTTTTTTAAATCAGAAATGTATTTGTGTGAAAACTTGAGAAACAAACATCATCACCTCAGATGATTTAGGTACAGAATATTTTTTAAGAAGAGTGCCTTGATAACACATGTATATTGCATTAAAATTTCCCCATGAATATCATGGAGGAAATTTCTGTCTTTTTTAAAATTTAAAGTGGGAAAGCCCTGAAGAAACCTGACACGATGCTGTTTTCATTTAAATCGTTATCATTCTAATATATTTAGTTCTGAAATTTACAATTGTTGTACTATGCAAATGAATTCCCTCTTGCTCTCTTGTTCTCATAACTGAAATGAAATTTTAATCCCCCATCTGTGACTTCACAAAAATCCCTATGGCAACTGGTTGTGTAGCCAGGAAGAGTGAATAAACAGCAGCAGGAGAAGGAAGAAGCGCCGGGGTACTCGGGAGGGGAGAGGGCATGCACACACATATATATGAGTCAGATGGCTTAAGAAAAGAACCAGAAAGAATGCTTAGAGCAGTTTTGTTTTTAATTTAAATATTTTTATTTTGTGTGTGTGAGCTTTTGGTTCAGTGCTCAAGGTCACCTTTTCAAACAAAAGCTTATGGTGACACAGAAAAGTCTGGAAAGTCTGGTGTGACTTCCTCTCCCACACCTTAAAGCCTCCAGTAGTAATGCTGACAGCTCCTCTCTGTCAGCACATACTCTTAGAAAGACACTCAGGTAAAATGAGGAGAAACAGAATTTTCCCTCTGTAAACTCCATTTCTCATTCCTGAATTCCCTTTTCAGATACATATGTTCTGTTCTTTTTTTAATATTTTTAGGACGTGATTCTTAATACCTCAAATCAGTATAACATTACCTGCCCATGATGAAATGCATAAAGAAACTTAATTACATGGATTTTTTTGGCCTAATACATGCTGAATACTATTTTTTTTTCAAATTTAAAATTTAAATATTTTGCCCATAGTAGTACTTCGTATTAGGAACATTGAAATTAAGACATGCAATGTTAAGTAGCGCTGAATCCTTTTTTTTTTTTTTTTTTTGTCCTGCCAGATAGTTGTAAATGAGTATCTTCATTGAAATTTGTCATGTCTAGTGACACAATAGTAGTAAATTCATTAGTATAGTTTAAGAATAAGCTTTGGAGGTATTTTTTGAGCTGATAGAAATTTTCAAAATCTAGTTATCTCTAACTTCAGGATGTATAAGTAATATAGATTTAATTTCTTTTGTATAACTAGAGTTTTATTTAGAAGAATCCATTTAGAAGAAAATAACTCATAATTAAGGGGATGAAAGCTTGACATTCTCAGAAGGCATGATCTGAAATGTTCATTGTCTGCTGAAAACTTGCTTTTGATAGGATTTGAAGTGAACAATTAGAAATGTTTATTTGATCTAATTCTTACAGTAGTAAATATTTAGTTTTGCCAATTTTGGCAGAAAAGCAAAAAACAAATATTGTATATGAATACTTATCCTAAAAAATTACTTGTTACTTATTTGGAGTTCAAATTTAACTGGGCATATATATTTTATCTAGCAACCTTATGAATTTTGCAGCTTCTAACTAGTTGGATCTATTTTTTTTCTAGTACCTGTTTGATTCCTTTTTCTCCCTGATAAAGAAAGGGAAAGGTACCACAATTACATCCGTTCTACCAAAACCAGCTCTGGTTGCATCTCGAGTTGAGGTCAGTAGATGTGGATTCCTTTCTGGTTTATGTATTTTTGATTTTCTCTATCATATGATAAATTTTTAAATGAATGATGTTAACCATTTTAATGTCTATAAAAGGTTCCTGGTAATATTTTAATTTCCCATTATTTTAGCATCTAATTATTTGGTCTGTTCTTGATGTGTTCACTGGAATTTTCATGTTTTTGATTTAAAATTATACCTTTTACAGTTTACTTCTACAAATTTGTAATAAAATAATTTAATAAAGAATAGGCTTTTAGTTTAGAATTTGACACATTCTTTCACTTAATAAACTATAGTTTTATGTATGCTTGAGATACAGTTCAGATTACAGAATCATTCATTATAGGTGACAGAACTTTTGTTTCAACTAAAAGAATTATTATTCATCATCATGAATAGAAAAATATGATTTTACCTATTAAGAGCAAATAGATAAGGAGTACTATAGCACAAACTTGAGTCCTTATTTGTGTGAATGTATAGGTTAATATGATAAGATTTCTACCCATTTCCTTCATAGTTACACCACACATATACCCACATCATTATTATATAAAATTTAGAAGAAAGTATATGTAGTTTCAAGTATATATATACATATTGGCTTTTTATAAATAAAGGTAATTGAATTTAATGTTTACGTGAAATGATCATTTGAGTTGGATGACCTGTTTTAAGGATTTCCATGGTAGCCTCTTGTCCTGAGCTGGAAATGATGGAGGTAGCCCACCCACTCCGTGTGGAATCAAATTGTGGGTTCTTGGTAAGCAGAGAACCCATGTACTTCCTGTGTAGTGTTCTTCTCAGAACCTCAACTCACGTTCTTCAGATGCTATTCTTTTCTTAATGGTGGGGAAAAAGATATAATTTGGGATTTTGCAGTGCCTTCGCATGTGGTAGGCATCCAATAAGCATTTGTTGAGGCAAACCAAGTTTCCCAAGTCCTTGTCTTTTGCAGTGACCAGGAATATCTTTCTCCACTGAAGGCCTTGGCATTTGGGGCTAAAAAATAAGCAGAATCATTATTTGCTTGGAATCCTATGTACGATTTATAGAATTTCAGTCTATTGTCAAGACATGAGCTTTTTCTTCTTGCATTTTCTGTAAATATTTCTGGCACAAATGGTGAAAATGTGAATATGAAGGTGCATTCAGGTCCCCTTGCCTTCTATGTTTTCATTCGTTTGTTATGGAAGGCCCAGAGTCTTGCTTTGTCTAGAAGAAAACCATGGAATATTGAATGTAATACATTTAAGTTTTAGAGAGATTCTTGTCATACACACACACACACACATAGATGTGTAGATTTACATATATATTTATGTAGTAATTTTTAGATATTTATGTATCTTTAAATAAAATGTAGACCTCTTCTCAAAATTTTTTACCTAAGTGAAAAAAACTTCATGAACTTTGGAAATTGCTTTGAAATTAGAGATTTTTAAGTTGTTCATGTTTTTCCTGATGAATCACAGATCTGCACTGCTGAAACAAATAGTACATTATATGTTAATTAATTGAATTTGAATTTAAAAAGTTGTTAGTCTTTTTCTTCATGTATTTTTCAAAACATTGTACTTTAAATCACAATGTAAACTTGGACAATATAGATAGACTTCCCTGCTCTTGAAATTGCCTCTTTTCCCCATCTTGCTAATCAGAGCAATGCCATTTTCTTATTGCTTACAGGTTTCCAAAGTCCTTATCTTAGGATCGGGAGGTCTGTCCATTGGTCAGGCAGGTGAATTTGATTACTCGGGATCACAAGCTGTAAAAGCCATGAAGGTGAGAGGTTTCTGTAAGAACTAATATACTCCTTTAATGAGTCTAATTAGTATTTCATAATTTAGATTTATGACACTACCTCTTTTCAAAGTCACTGTAATTGATTTCCTCAACAATTTCTCACACATCTTATATTAAAGAAATTTAGACCACAGGTGAAATCTTCTACTTTCTCAAGCTTTTTTGCACGCCTGTAAATCAAGAACATAAGAGTGATCTCCAAAATTACCTGTTACCACCAATGTGTACTGAAAACATAAAAAGCCACGTTTACAGATGTTGCTCATTTCTTTTGAGGTAGTGAGCATTTAGTATATGTGCTGCCGAAGCGAGCACGAGGCAGTGAGCATTTAAAATATACTTGTCTTTTGTGTGAAAGAGGGAATTTGGGGATCCTTGGTGCTGTAAGATATTGTAAATGTTCTAGAGGATGCTTCAGGCATCTCTGTGGTTGATATGGCAAGATCAAGTTGAGGGAGCAAAGGCAACAAATGCCTTTTGCCCAGCTTTAGAAGTTGTTACCTATCATTAGGGGGCCCAATTTAACCATTTATGACTTGGGTTGATGACTGAACAGAACGATTTGGCGGATTTTCCTGTGAAAATGAGGATTTGGATACTCAACATTGGGAAAAACACCCTTCCTGTTCCTTTGAAGTCTTTCAAGATCTCTCCAACCCTTTGTCATAGCAAAGCAAACCTTTAGAAAAATTTCACTGTAATGTAAGGTATTTCTATGGAAGAGCTAACTTGGCTTCTCTTTACTGTCCTTATTTCCTTGCATAGTCCCCATTTTGGTGCTAATCAGCCATCCAGGGACAATATGAGGTCTTCTGTGACTTTGCCTCTGGCTTTGTAGTGTAAAGCCATGCACCAGAGACCTGGCTAGGAGAAAGCCACACAGACAAGGTGGCAGGAAACTAAGACAACAAACACAGGAAAACAATTGGCCAGAATTTTTCTTTTTCCTTTTTGTTGTATTCGTATGCTATACATAAAGATTTTCACCTGATGGTTCTGTTGAAAAAAAATAGAATGCAGCCCCCAGTTATGTTACCCTTCTTTCCATTTATTTTTATATTTTAATACTCTTTTCCATACATGCATGAGTACACACACATACACATGTATGTTTTTTGTGCATGTTTTCAAGGAGTACTTTACTTCATTGTATTATGCTTCAATTTCTTTTCATATAATTAGAGGATGTCCAGTGGTTTGGATTGGTTAGAATACAATGTAAGTGTGTTCAGGTTTTATAAATACATTTAAGCAGCATATGGTTTTTTTATCCTAGTTGGTAGCTTTATAAAGAATTAATATTTTCATCACTTATATATTTTTATGTGCTTTACATTTGTTAGGTGAAGTTACATATTTTAACCAAATAGGAATTATTTGTGATAGTATTATGATTAATGAGGAAGTTAGTAGAAATGAATTTATGGACTAAATATTTATTTACTTATTTATTTTTAAGATTTTATTATTTATTTGACACAGAAGGAGAGAGAGAGAGAGACTGACAGACATAGAGAGAGAGCACGAGCAAGGGGAGTGGCAGACAGAGGGAGAGGGAGAAGCAGACTCCTCACTGAGCAGAGAGCCCCACTCGGGGCTCAGTTCCAGGGCCGTGGATCATGATCTGAGCCTAAGACAGACATTTAACTGACTGAGCCACACAGCGCCCCTATTGGCTAAATATTTTAAAAATAATCAGATGGTGCATGTATTGTAGCCAGAACTATATTAGAAAAAATAATAATATAAAATGTATTAAAATAGTTTGAAATAATTTTTAGTTTTAAAATATATGGACACTCATCACAGTCATTTATGGAACCTTTACTTATATAATTTGATTTACAAAGATAGTTATATCCATTGTATAAACACATTCAGGAAAATGCAAATATATTTAAATCTTTTGGTGATTTTCTCTAGTAGTGAGACCTTCTGTAACTTCTATTGATGATGTGTTTTTAGTTTGGATTTTATTTAAATTCCATGAAACAAAATGGGACCAGGGAGGGAGACAAATCATAAGAGACTCTTAATCTCAGGAAACAAACTAAGGGTTGCTAGAAGTAGGGGGTGGGGAAGGGATCGGGTTGCTGGGTTATGGACACTGGGTAGAGTCTGTGATATCTGCTGTCGTTAGTGCTGTGAATTGTGTAAGACTGATGATTCACAGACCTGTACCCCTGAAACAAATAATACATTATATGTTAATTTAAAAAAATTCCACCCTGTATTTTAAATGCATTTGCTTATCTGTATGTATTTGTTCAAAAATTTCTTAATAACACTTTTTGAAAACTGCTTTCTTAAAATCTTGAGAGATGACTCAGATGGAAGAAAGGGCTAGAACTTGAATCATAAGACTTGGATTAGAATCCTAATTTTACCATTTGATCAGCTAGAAGATCTTTGGCAAGTCATTTAACCTTATTGAATGTCAGTTTTTTCATCTGTGAGGTAGAGATTTTCTCCTGTAGTCTTTTTATAAAAATCAAATAAATTGATAAAAAAGTATATTATAAGTTTTAAGGCACTGAGTATAAAGTAATATGAAATATATTTAATATTTTATTCAGATTCTCCGCCAAGGACATATAGGGCTTTCAAGGATGATTTCTATACTCTCATCTGAATATTTTGTTGATGTATTAGGAGAGTTCTAAATTGACATGGTAATAGGTAAAATAATAAGAGACAGATGGCCATATTTTATAACAATTATTTTGCTGTATCACCCTTATCCCAGGTTATAAAGCTATTTATCCTTCATAGCCTACATGAAGAATTATTTTTGAGATCTTTCCAGATGTCAGAAATAAGATAGAGCTATGAATACCTTTATACGCACGCAGACACACGACATTTTTATTTTATTTTATTTTTTGTCATATGGTCATTTTCTTTTAATGTAATATGTATAAAAAGTTGTATAAGGCCCTTTGTTAAAGCACTATAGCAGTCATGAAAATCTAAAAAGATGGAATCCAGCAGAAGGCTCTCAGTGCTTCCAGCAAGGGAATACATCATCTTGTATTTTACATGTACACTCCATGTTGGTCTCCGACAAACATTGGAAAGAGAAGCTTCTTTGATGTTGCCTCTGGTTCCATTTTATATTTTATTAATTTTTAAGTTTTAAAAATATTTTAGTCTTTTACAGCCAACTCAGTAGTATTCATAGACCTCTAGTCAAATTCTATAGAAATCAACTCCAGTTTTGCTTGATACAAGGAGTTCAGGGTGAACCTCGTGAGGTAACCAGTTCTTTTTGAATAGTTCTATTTTCAAGGAATTTTTTCTTTCCTCTCACCAGACGTTTGTCTTCCTTTACCCTCCATTCCATTCACTAGTCCTATTACTGATCTCGATAGCCCACAAACTAACCTGAAAGTTTTGTCACCCAATACAGACCCTTCGGTTGAATATGGTGATTCTCTCCTTTAGAGCATATGTTCAGATTCTGGATCCTTTTATTTCTTTCAGGAAGAAAATGTTAAAACCGTCCTGATGAACCCAAACATTGCATCAGTGCAAACCAACGAGGTGGGCTTAAAGCAAGCAGATACTGTCTACTTTCTCCCCATCACCCCTCAGTTTGTTACAGAGGTCATTAAGGCGGAACGGCCAGATGGATTAATTCTAGGCATGGGTGGCCAGACAGCTCTGAACTGTGGTGAGTTCTTTTAATTGCAGAATTTGGGCCCATGCACTTATGTGTAATATTTTTTTGACTCTAACAATTATGCTCTGTGTGTTCATAAAAGCTTTTCTTTAATGTGTGAGGAAGCAGTTAGCAAACAGCTACCTGAAAATGTCGTGTGATAAATATTACTGGTTTATTTCACAAAACAGCTGAGGTACTTTAATGCTCTGGGGTGGCCAGGTGAGATCTCCCTGCTCCATTTCAATATATTGCTTTTCTCTTGACCAGCGAAACCCTGAGAACTATTATGAATAAAAAATGAGAATTAACATTGATTAAATGCTTTGTGCTCTTACCTGTTGGCCCAGTAGCATTTGGCTTTCACATATATTCTCATGATAACATAGATCAGTCTCTCTACCAACCCCTTCATGCATCTGCTGAACCCAATACTCTGTCCTTTTTTCAAGACTTCAAATCTTTGGAGCTGGATCATGAATGAGAATCTCATGAGCTAGTTGGAGTAAGAAGTTGGTGTAATAATTTAAATATCAAATATAAAAGTCTTACCCAAAGTCAGATGGCATGTGAGTGGAAACATTATTTTGTATCTATCTGGATTAAAAATCATCAAAATAATGTTTCCACTCACATGCCATCTGACTTTTGCTAAGACCTTTATATTCACTGGGATTATTTAAATAAGAGAATTTCATTATACGATTGGACCTTAGAATGAAAGGGAATGTACTAAGATTTAGAGGTTAACTATATCCTATGATTTTTATTATTGAGATAATAAAAACCATTTGGAGAAGGTGGTAATATAAGTAATGTTACCAGCAGCATATTTTGCTAAAATGTTTTCAGAATTTCTCTTTTTTTTTTTTTTTTTTTTTTTTAATCTTAAACACACTTCTATTGTGGACTGTGGTGGCTTCCTGGAGCTAATTTTAAGGTTCAAAAAAAAGTTGTATTTCAGGTGTCTGTTAAAAAAGACATAAGAGTTTGAGATTTTAAAAAACTGATTATATTTGGTTCTTCTGTAGGAGTGGAACTATTCAAGAGAGGTGTACTCAAGGAGTATGGTGTGAAAGTCCTGGGGACCTCAGTTGAGTCCATTATGGCCACAGAAGACAGGCAGCTGTTCTCAGACAAACTAAATGAAATTAATGAAAAGATTGCTCCAAGCTTTGCCGTGGAATCAGTAAGGAATCTTTGTTCTGGAGAAACAAGAC
Organism: Martes martes; assembly: GCF_963455335.1. Lineage (NCBI taxonomy): Eukaryota > Metazoa > Chordata > Mammalia > Carnivora > Mustelidae > Martes > Martes martes. Next base: position 175,105,591 of record NC_137890.1, on the reverse strand, counting down.
CGTTATTTATCTTATGTTATAGGGAGAGTGGTTTGTCATGCCTAAAAATGATAGTTAAGTTATTATATTTGCATGTATTATCTTCCAGAAATGTGTTAGTACCTCAGAAACTTTGTGTATTAATTGCAGCATTCCATGCTGAAATGTTTGGGATAGGTATTAATAGTTTATGAAAAGGGAAGCAAAAACCCAGAGACGAAGTGGCTTATCAGTGGTTGAAGTGCCATTGAATATCAAATCTCCTGAGGTAAAACAAAGGGCCATGTCAACTTACAATGCTGAAGTGATTTTTACTTTCTGGGACCCGTTACATATCTTGTATGTGCAAATGACCTGCAAGTGGGGAATGATTGGATTGAAATTTTCTTGTTAGAATGGAATGAACATTTAAAAATGAAATCATCTAGAAAAAGCCACTGGATCTGATCAATGAGATTCATGACTAAGAAACTTGTGGCTTAGATGTTTAGGGAGGAAAGATGATTTCTTCTTTTTGTTAATTATTTTCACCTGTAGCCTGTGCCTATTGATAGGCTATTACAAGGCACCAAGATAAAGTTGCTTTGCTGTCTATCTGTTTTGGTCCCTGACTTTATTCCTGATTTCAGACGTGCAGTCAATGAAGTGGGGGTTCTGGAGGCAGTTTTAATGCAACTTTCCCATTGCAAAAGGAGGCAAATTCTTAGGGAAAAGGGCAAGTACCACTGGGACAACTAAAATGGACCACACACTTTTCAGAAAAGAATGCTACCAAGTACATACTATGTTGCAGAGCTGTCAGTCAGGAATAGTCCCAGGACAGCTCTGCTGAACATTTGGAAAGCTCCTGCCATACATTTATTCTTTCATTGCCAGATTTAATTATGTCCTTGCTTCCTCAGGATGAGAAACGGGCATATGGGAAAGGTGTAATTACATTCCCATTGGTAGTGTAATAATATTCCATGACAGAAAAATATAGCCACCATATGTTGTATTCTGTAAGTTAAAAAAAAGAAAAAAAATCCAAGCTTCTGGGACTACACTCTGACTGAACTTGAAAAATGAAAACTCTCTTTCTATACAGTATTCCTAATGGCCTATTGCAGTAATATCAAGTTCTTTTGGGCAGTAGAAAACCTTGTATCATTAAGAGATGAAGACTTTTAAATTGAATTTAAAAATTCAATATGGCTCCCATTCTCAAATTCATAATGATTATTTCAGTTTGGGCCATTGTTTCATTTTTTCTTTTTATATGACAGAACAAAATTTACAACAAAAAGATAAATGAAAGACTTTGCTGTGTATTTAAAAAAAATCCTAGGATTTTCTACTTTAAATTTGTAAAACTGCACTTGTTTTTCAGAAGGAAATGAAAGAATAATATAGCATTTCTGTAGTCTTTCTTCCCAAAGAAACTGACTTACCTGAATTGCTATACTGTCTTGCTGTGGTCTTTTCTGCTAGTGTGGTCAGCTTTTAAGACTTTGAATCTTTCTCGTTGCTAGATCGAGGATGCTCTAAAAGCAGCAGACACCATTGGCTACCCAGTGATGATCCGTTCTGCCTATGCCCTGGGGGGGTTAGGCTCCGGCATCTGTCCCACTAAGGAGACCTTACTGGACCTCAGTACGAAGGTTTGTATTTTCACAGACTAAATTCTTACCAACCAAGAAAATGGATTCGATATGCCCTTTCAGTTAGAGAAAGTTATGTAGATGAGAAATGACCTTTTCTCTATTATTAAACCACTGTCATGTTTTCTAAAAGTATCCAAAAGATGGTACCTTTGGAAGGGAAATGCAGTACAGTTATTTACACTGGAACACAGCATTAATCCAGAAGGTCCTAGGAAAACTGATGGTCACTCTGACTATCGGTGGTCATGCTAACTGATGATGGTCACTTGATCTTTACTGTACTATTTGATTTCAGCGGCATAAACTCAATTCAATTCCATCTCTCTCTGCTTCAGAATCCGCTCCCAAATACACAGGATGTTAAAATATATTTTAGTGATTAAAAAAAGCGAATGTAATGTCCCATTTTCTATTATTTTTTGAAATAATATGACACAGATGACATCTAAAGTGAAACAAAACACATTGAGTAGTTTGGCTTTCCTTCAAAGTCAGGTGTTTAAAATATATACAATATAAACCTCTTAGTATCACAAATGAATGAGCTCTCTCTGCCAACTGCTGCACACTCATCTAAGCAAAAGTGAGATTTGAGTTTTCAAAATTTGTGTTCTGTCAAAATAATTTTAATGTATTACTGAATAGTTCTTAAGTATTAAAAAGAAAATTAAGATGTGTTCCAAAAAATAAATTAGACATTATCAAAGAAAACATGCTCCACAAAAGCAGAGAATTCTGCTCATGCTCTCTCCTTACCAAATAGAACAATGCCTGCTGGTGTGGGGTCTCTGGGATTGCTGGCTGAATGAACAAATATGTGTAGAGGCAAGAGGCACATGTACCTTGATGGTTGTGGACATGAATCTGACAGGATTATTATAAGAGTTACTTCGGGGAGTGCTGAGTAAATACCAAGCACAACTTCTATCTGTCATTATGTATTCTTTAGAATGAAACAAAATGCAGCCTTGAATTCTCATAGGATTTTGAGGACAGATAAATAAAATTAAATATACTTAAACATGACAAACTTACATGTTATCAACTTGGATTTAGTGTTTCCAAAATTGCCAAAACAACCCCCCCAAAAGGAAAATATATCAATATAAATATTTCTTGTTTCCATTCTGGAGTTATGAATCATGTATTTAAAGAAAAGACGTGTTTATAGAGGCAATTTTTTTTCCTCTGGTGTATTAGATGTTCCCAATATTTTCAATACTAGTATTCATGTATACTTATTCTCTATGAAAAAATATATTTTTACAGTGTAAAAATTCTGGATACTGAATTGTCGAAAAGGTTTATGATGAAAACAATTTCAGAATGGAATAGTTTTTAACTATTTAAATTCCTTAAAATAATAATAGGGCATTGGATTTTTTTTTTTTTGGAAAAACATAGCTTTGCCCTCCAAATAATTATTTTTATCATTAATTCCTAAACTACTCCTTATTCTCTTGAGATTATATTTAGCACCTTTCGAAGTAGTATTAACTCATCTAGGTCTCAAAATTAGTCTTTGTATAAAATCTGAGACTGGAAAGAAGGAAGTTGAGGCAACAGGTGAATTTGATCTCAATTGTCCTTGTGTCCAAACATCCAGCCTAGTCCATTAGAATGCAGAGAGCTTTCCCCAATCCATACCCTTTGTTTCCCAGACTTCCTCTTTTAGCATGCAGTCCTAATGACAGATGAATCATTATTAAATTGTTCATGCTGGCTACAGAGTTTTCTAACCACTTTGAAAACCTCATCATCAGGCAGCTGTGGGGACAAATGTGTTACATTTTCAGTTGGACATGGGGGAGCCTGTAATGTTGACTGAGGTTAAAAAGATAGTGTTGAGACAGATTAAACACACACACACACACACACAAAACTAACATTGAGTTATTTCATCATACTTCCTACTAATAATTAGAAAAAATTCAAAGTACTTTCCCCAATTGCTTTCTCTTCCTTTCTCGCTGCTGTTGCAAATCAAAAATACTACAAGACAAAGGGGGCCAATTCTGTCTTGGATATTCAGACACTAAATGTCCTAAGGTCAGAGACAGCCTCTTTCATATTTTGGGTTCAGTATTCTACCCACCATTGGGTATGCAATAAATACGAAATGATAATTATACTAATTCATATCTGTTTAATCAGGCACACATGATATATGACTCAGGGTATTTAAGCACTTAGGTGGTGATTAACCATAATAATAGTCGCATATGATTCTTCTAATTCCCAAGTTTCGTATGCCATCTTGGCTAACTGTTTACAACCATCATTATCTCCTTTCTTCTCCTCATCAACATCAACTGACTTTTATTGTGTATGTCACTGTACAAAGCACTCTCAGCTATTTTAGAGAAAACCAGAGTCTTTAGACTTATTTTTCTATATTTATTCACACTTATCACATTTTCTGGTTTTACAGAAGCCTTGCTGCTGAAATAATTCCATTTCCCTCTGCCTGATTGCTCAATTATTTTCTCTTTTTCCTAAATTAGTTTGATTTAATGTCATATCAGCAGTTTGAATGGCAAGCCTCAATAATGTAAATCAAGCATATTCACTGCAGGATGCTATTCCTAGTACCTCACTGATTTTCTGACACATTGTGCCTTCTGGAGCATAGAGGAGGATGGAGACTAGGCTTCAGACTTCGATGCTGACCAGGATTTAGGCCAGGGCATTTTGCCAAATATCCATGTCTAAACCAGTGCCTTTTCTTACTCTATGATGTCTTTTGTCACCAATTTCTAGGCCTTTGCTATGACCAACCAGATTCTGGTGGAGAAGTCAGTGACAGGTTGGAAAGAAATAGAATATGAAGTGGTCCGAGACGCTGATGACAATTGTGTCACTGTCTGTAACATGGAAAATGTCGATGCCATGGGTGTTCATACAGGTAGGCAAAGAATCTTCAGGAATTGTAGTAATGCCTTCAGTTCATGCCTCTGATGACCCATAGATGTCTTTATTAAGGTCTTTTCTTTAAATTACTATTCTTAGCTGACAGACTAGTGATAAAATTTTACACAAAATAGTATTTCACAGTACTGAAAATAACCTCACATTAATTTTGATCTTCTCAAAAACCCTATGAAGTAAGGCAGGTATTATCCTGATTTCATTTGAGGAAGAGGTTAAATGTAAGGAATGTAGTGGTGGTAAAATCTGTAAGACTTGCTGTTGAAAAGTAAGAAATGAGGTTAAGAAGGCTTAAATCAGACGAGGGTATTAGTTACCAGGTGAATGAAAAAAAAATAGCCACAAGTAATAGAAATAGGAGAAATAAGTTTTTTAGGAAGAGGAACTAGTTAGATGAGAGGGCAAAAATGATGACTTAGGATATAGAAATGCTAACTTTGAGGCATGGGTGGAATTCTCAAGAAGAGGGTTGATAATATGGAGCTGAAATTCAAGAAATGGGGATACAAATAGAGAAGTTGATCAAAGTCATGGGAGTCATTGGTGTGAAGGCCATAATTGAAGCTGGAAGCATAGACTAAGTATTCAAGGGCATAGACATAGAAAGAAAGACAATAGGGTCAAGGGCTGAACTTGGGAACTGTTTAGATTTACAGGGCATGAGTAAGAGGAAGGGTTAGTGTGGAAGAGAAGGAAGGGAGTGGTAGGAAGAAAACCAGGGTGGTACACAAGTAAGCCAACGCAAGAAAATATTTCATAAAAGAGCTTTGGTTTTGGCTTTATCAAATGTGAAATGTCAAAGAATTAGGAATTTAATGTGGGTTTTTGAATGTTCAAGAGGACAGTTTCAATGCAAAGTTGTTTATGGGAGCCATATTGAAAAGAACTATATGGCAATGAGGGATACACAGAACTGGGGAACTTTCAAGAAGTTTAGTCAGGTGAAGAATAAAGAGATGTTCTTCTGATTGGTGGGGCTGGGGGGGTGCAGGGCTTCTCAAGCCAGGAGAAATCTGAGCATGTTTGTGGGCAGGAGGGATGGTGACTAAAGACTAAGAGATTGAATATACAAGGGCTATGATTAGAGAGGGGTGAGACAATGGAAAGGGATGAGATGTGGAAAACAGAGGGATGAGCCAGTCTGAGTGAAGAGGAGATGATCATTTATAGAAGGGAGAACTTGAGAGAGAGAGAGAGATTTTGAGATGAAGAGTTTGATTGAAGATTGAAGAAGTTAACATCAATCTGGTCAGTAGATGACTGAAGCCTTGATAGCTAGATGAACTTGGGAGAGGTTAGAGGGGTTCCTGTCAATAATGTGTCAGAGTAATACAGGCAAAACAAGAATCAGAGGGAAGAGTATCTGCTGTGCCTTATATGCACCCCATTGAGACAGTGATTTTCCCAACAGTCCCTTAGACTGATCTGTGTCTTGTATCACACAAATAGATTTAAGTCACTAAAGTTAGTTATTCAGATATGGTACCAAATAACAAGTGTTGCTCGATGTACAGGTGATTCAGTTGTCGTGGCCCCTGCCCAGACCCTCTCCAATGCAGAGTTTCAGATGTTGAGACGTACTTCAATCAATGTCGTTCGCCACCTGGGCATTGTGGGTGAATGCAACATTCAGTTTGCCCTGCATCCTACCTCAATGGAATACTGCATCATTGAAGTGAATGCCAGATTGTCCCGAAGCTCTGCCCTGGCCTCAAAGGCCACTGGGTAAGATCAGAATGACTGACAATGTGTTTGCAGATTCTTCACAGATAGTTTTGGAAAACTGACAGCTAGTGGAAGACTGAGCTGCATTTACAAGCTACAGTCCCCGTTTCTGTATGCTGGCCGCAAATTGTTTAGGACCCTAAGGACATGCTTATTAATGAGCTTGCTGCCAGATTGAGGCAAATGATATTGCTAGCTGGCTTTGTTTGCTGGCTAATCATAAACTAATCAAAATCTGGGTGGTCAAAGCAGGCTGCAAAAAATCTGCTTCCTAATTGCACTTTGCAGATATTGTTAAAAAGTGAGAATTAATTCTCAATTTTAGTCCTCAACTGGTTTCTTCAGGTATATGGTAAATGGTAGGCAACTAGTATAGTTTACTTGATTCAAACATTCAATAAATTGTTTTATTTTAGCAAAACTCCACAGGACCAAACATTGTAGGGTTTTTCTATGGATAAATATTGCAACCAAATAAATGAATTTGCTACCCATTTAAAAACTGCCAGCGAGCATAATTGGAGGGAACATTAACTAGTACTTTTTTCCATTAATATACTTAGCACACAGCATTTAAATTACATGGCATTTTTGCTTAATATGGCTCCACAGTGCTGCATGGAGTGCCAGTGAAGTGTTGCCCTGAGCAAGAGTCAGGAGACCTGTGTTCTCCTTCCAATTTTCCTATTGACTTTGGACACATCATTTATTGTCTCTATCAATTTCCTCATTTGTCAGATGGGGGAGATATATTAAAGAATCATATGTAATCCTACAGTTCTTTGAATTAGTTCCTCAAATATAATTACCAAAACTATTTAGTTAAGTTACTAGAGTGTTAGTTTTGTAAGGAGTCCCAAGCTCAAAAATAATTTGGGGACAAAGTAAGGACCTCAGCTTGCAATGACTATATTTTCTGACCATTGCATACCCCATAATACCAGCTAACTCTGCTGTCTTCCTAGGTGCAGGCATCTATATATCTTTTCAAAATAATATTTTGCAGATTCTTATCTTAGCGGAGGCTCTACAAAATTGAGCACCTTATCAAGGAAGTCATTGATTTTGGATTAAGGAGGTGAAGGTTGGCAGCTGTTGCCCTGAATGTCAGGCATAGAGAGTGAATTCTTTTGTGATCCGTGCCTCTCTACTTTATCATGACTCACACTATTTTATAAGTGGCTATTAAGTCTTCATACAGAAGAGAGAACCAGATGTGTTTTACATACTGATGTGGAATAATACCAGAATTTCTAAGACCAATTTATATCTTGGGCTGCTTTTAATGCTCATTGCTGAAAGAAAAAAAAAAAATATCTCCTCTTTTATAGCTACCCACTGGCATTCATTGCTGCGAAGATTGCCCTAGGAATCCCACTTCCAGAAATCAAGAATGTTGTATCAGGGAAAACATCAGCCTGCTTTGAACCTAGCCTGGATTATATGGTTACTAAGATTCCTCGCTGGGATCTTGATCGTTTTCATGGAACGTCTAGCCGAATTGGTAGCTCTATGAAAAGTGTGGGAGAGGTGAGTCTTTGGTTTACTCCTCTATTTATTCTTATTCTCAGCTATTTTGTCAAATATTTAAAATCCTTGAAAGTCTTCAGGTTTCCTGGATACTGGGTTCCTGATTAGAGGATATATGGGAATTTCATTTCCTCCATGGTGTTTCAACATCTCTGTGACTATTAACATAAGATATTCGTTACATGACCACTTAATGGATCTTAAAAGCTTCTAATTAAAAGGAGAGGCTATATATGTGGGTGTATAATATATTTACACATACAAAAAATGTATTTTCATAAATAATTGAGTTATAATGTGTTTTATAATCAAATCTAGAAAATAACATGATATAAAGTGGTAAACCAAAAAGATCACTGCACTGAGGTTAAGAATTTAATTTTAATCTGTTCACACAAACTGTGGCTTTGCCCTCCTTAGACCTTACTTTCTACATGTCTAAAAGGAAGGGGCTGGACTAGAAGATCCATGTCCCATCTAGCTGTAAAGTTTAAAATTGGGATATGAAGTCCTCTTTGATTATATTGAAATAGTCTAAGCTTTTAGGGGCTTTAGGCTTTTCATAATTTCCCTTTTTATAGTATTTGAAATTAAAATTAGCTTTTGATTAATCCATCTTCAAGGATGGAGTGCTCCTCTGTATAAGATGAAAGAAAGGGATTGAGATCCCAGTCTCTGACAGTCACTCTCTTCTCTCCCCCACCAAGGGCTTTATTTCTGCTTGTATCTAGTTGGCTTGGAGAGAGCATGAGCCTTGGAACCAAATGAACTTGGGTTTTACTCTTGGTGTTGCCACTTACTAGTTAAAAACACTCATGAGAGACACTGGTCCTCAGGTTTTCCATCCGAAAACTGGAAATGATTATACATATCTTGGGGGGTTCTTATAAGGTTTAGGATTAATACATGTAAATTTTTAGTAATGTCTTTTAAGATAGATTCATAATGAATCTCTGGTAAATGTATTTCATTAGTATTGTTGTCATTGTTTATGGGTAGAATTTTTTATTACCAGCAGTATGCGTGAATCTCAATCTCTATTGATGTATTGACCTATCATCTATTTTATTTTATCTCATCTTTGTCTTTATATGGTCAATGTAGGAGCTCTTTGTCTATGTCTAGATATCTAAACTAATTAGACTATAGAGCAAAGAACTACTTATGACCTATTTTTCTATATTGGCCTTTATTTGCCCTATATTACAGCTTATTACCTATCCTCAGACTAGCCATTGCAGAAATACGCACCACCAGTCACAGGAAGTGAAGCTTAAATCCATCAGCAACTCAGGAGAAAAGAGAAAAAAAAAAAAAAGACATTTTATTGGTCAATCATATTCATGCATGCAAGGGACTATTATTATTATTTTGGTTTCCTTACTTTCCAGGATATTAATGAAAGATTTTAAAGTAATGACAGATAAAGAAAATTTGACCTTTTAAATTAAAATGCCCTACTAGTTGTAAAAAAACCCACAAAAACCAGTAGTCCCTCATAGCTGCTTTAGATCTTATTTTTCCTCTCATGCTTCATGGTGCACAATAGAATTAAAACTCAAATGCCATGGAGAGTTTTGTCGGTAGCTTTTCTGCCAAATAAACAACTGTTATTTAGTTTATTTTGTGGGAAGTATCCCCTTTTCCACATTGCTTACAGTAAAAGTTATAGGCCAAAGAATATGAGATAATTCCTGTAATGTTTTCATTTAAGGCTTATTATCTAAGGGACATTTGTTGTCCATGAATATTTCCCATCATACATTTAGTTCAAGCATTTCCTGAGTTCTTCCTCCATGCAAGATGCAGAATAAGATGTAGATATTTGTTACATGTTATCTGCAGTTGGTAAGTTCAGAATACATAAATAGAACCAAATGTAATATGAATTCAACTGTGGTGAAAGTTAAGATACAGTATTTACATACAGGTACTTTGAGAATGGCGAGGAATAGGGTCAGGGAATAGGGTTAGGGCCATGTCAGTTATTCCAATGAAAAATGGTGAAATTTTCACTTAATGAAGATGAATTTTAATAATATAAAATATTAAAAAGCACACATTTTGAGCAAACACAGTTATGTACTCCTTTATTATTATATAGGTATGTTAATTTTTCTTTCATTGAACATATTTCACATACCATTATGTACAGTGTACTTACAAATAATTATTTATGGCGAGTTACTTATAGAACCCATGACTTTATGGCCAACTTTTAAATATGTAATACTTATAAACTGTATTAAATATTCCAGAAATATTTTCCTCATTTGATAGGACCATAAAATATTTCATTCCTGGCAGTCTCTCTCAAGCTCAGGCTAGCAAGTATTAGGACCACGTTGTATACCCCTTCAAATACCACTATGCCTTGTAAGTTGCCTATCTGAATTGGACTAATATTTTATTTATCTCGGCTCTTGAGAATCTTCCTTACTTCTAATTAAATTGGCAGCAGCATGAAATGTTATCTGTTTGGCTTTCGCGATCTTTGAATATGTATCTTGTCACACAGTTGACATGAAGTTTTATCAAACCGACACGAATGGGAACCTGGGTCTATTTGAGGAATCATGGAAGTTTACTGAAGGCAGCATTATCACTGTTATTATTTTAAGTTGGAGACCAAAAATGCATAGCAATCTATTATTCCATGGAAAGATTCAAAAACAGTGTTTATCCACTAAAAATAACTGGTTAGGCTTGAAGGCAGTTTAAGTTTAGTTCTGAGTTGTAACTTGTCCAAATGAAATCACCATATGGTCTTCCTAATTGATCAGTGTACAATCAGCTGTAAAGATGGTGGGAAAACACATCGAGTTTGTCATGGGGAATTTAGACTCCACCTACATTCAAAATCTGAATCTGTCAGTATTCATTATAATTCTGAAGGTTTTGTTAATGTTAATGCTTAGTTACAAAGAAAGCCAACCTGTCTTGGATTATGACTGATAACCCATTTGGCAATAGTTCTGTTAATATATTATATATATATAATATGACATATTATATATATATAATATATTAACAGAACTATAAACAGAACAAATAAAGAGAAGCCAGACATATATTAGTACAATATATTATATGTATATAATATATATATTATATATTATATATTATATATATTATATATTATATTATATATATTATATATTATATGTATATAATATATGTATATAATATATTGTGTTAATATATGTCTGGCTTCTCTTTATTTGTTTTCTGTTTTAAAGAACATTTCCATAAAAGCAAGATTTTATTAAGAAAGATTTTATTAAGATTTTATTAAGATTTTATTTTTATTAAGAAAGTGTCCATATGCTCTTTCCATGTATTCCTTAGTTTAATATTAGTTTAATATTAAATTAGTTTAATATTATGATTCAGAGCAGGTGCAGGCAATTTCCTCAACAGTCTCAGCAAATAAAGCTAAATTCCTGGTGTGGTAGAAGACTGACCTAATACTGTTAAAGACCCATTCTATCAAAACCATGGAGAAAAGGAGAGAGAAAGAAAAATAACAATAATAATACCTAAATTTCAGTAATATTCTTATATGTTTTGTTCCTACATCTTTTCTGAAGAACATCCATTTGTACTTTTGTTTCAGATTCAAAATATATAAGCTCTTTTTTAAAATACATGTTCTTAAATGTGCATTACAGGTCATGGCTATTGGTCGCACCTTTGAGGAAAGTTTCCAGAAAGCCTTAAGAATGTGCCACCCATCTATAGATGGTTTCACTTCCCGTCTCCCAATGAACAAAGAATGGCCATCCAACATAGATCTCAGAAGAGAGCTGGCTGAACCATCCAGCACCCGTATCTATGCCATTGCTAAGGTAATATGGGATAAGGGGCCCAGAGTGACTGTTTTCTTCAGAATATAGTCAACCTGGACTTTATTTATTTATTTATTTATTTTTTAAGGATTTTATTTATTTGAGAGAGACAGAGATAGCAAGAGAGAGCATGAGTGGGGAGGAGAGGGAGAAGCAGGATCCCTGCAGAGCAGCGGGGGAACGTGATGTGGGGCTCGGTACCGGGACTCTGGGATCATCATCTGAGCTGAAGGCAGATGCTTAACCAGCTGAGCCACCCAGGCACCCCAACAACCTGGACTTTAAAGTAAAACTGAAACATAAAATGGTTCTGAATTCAGGGATTTTGGGGAAAAATATAATTTTCTTCAGTAGCATTATGCTGAAGACTTCTGTGGCTTTTTTCAGATTATTCTATAATTAATGAAATATTACCCCCCCCTTTAAAAATTTGGTTTGAACCTGGACTGAAGAACACATTGCAGGTTTAAAGGATGATCACATAGATAAAATGTTCCTTCCTTTTAGTATATATCTTATCAATACTCTTAAGTAGGTCTGATTGTATTGACCTGCCATTTCTTATCCCTTGGATTACTTGTTCCTTGAAAATGTATGAAATTGTATTTTAGAAAGGAAGATGCATAAAATAGTATCATTTAGTATATGCTACCTCAGACTTTAGAATAATCTTTATTTGCATCTTTTTCTGTGTTTAGACAACAATGACTATAAAGATCTTCCGTGATTCTAGGCTTTTTTGTGTAATTATTTTATCCGTCTTATTTTTAGAACAAAAAAGCCCCACAGTTCTCACTTCCACCCCCTAGTTCCCTTTTATGCAAATTAAATGCCATATTAATCTCCCTTCATGTTTACTATGCGTAGGGTTTTGAAGTTTCAGCTCATCTGATTTTATAAAAGGTGACTTGGGCAGCTGGGACCTGTCTGGTCAGAAATCCCTGAATGGCTTTTTGACATTTAAGGAAGCTTAGGCATTAATCCTCCAACAGTATCAAACCACCCTGGAGCTACAAAGCCCCGCTGACCATTTTATACATGCGTGTGTGCATGTGGGACGAGTTGATGAAAATATGAATTTTGTCTTTAAAGAGGAAATCTGTCTTTGTAATTTGCCTTTGTAGCAACAGCAAAATGCTGTGAATGATTTTGAACTCACTGCAACTTTCATGTCCATATACTGAGTCCTGCTGAGAGGGGAGAAGGGGAGGGAATGTTTCCTTCGTTGCATATAATGTATACTCTCCTCACCTTTATGGTTTCTGAATGCAGAACATTAAGTTCCATTGAAATTCTGGCAGGTGCTAGTGTCTTTCGATGGACATTTCTCAATATTGAGTTCCATGGTAATAGAGAATTAACATTTTTCGGTGGGGGTGGATGATAGCAGCGATGAGAGCTTATTCCAGAGAGCCTTTCACCTTCTTTATTGTTCTTATTTCAGTCTTTTGTTTAAAAAAAAAGCATTCCACCATATTCATATACATATGATTTTTTTCTTTCCAGACAAGGGGCAGTTAATGGATTTTTTTCCTTAAGCCTAGTAATCCTATTTCTGCCATTTTGAGGGGGATGAAAAAGGGAAGTATTTCCAAGTTCCTGGCAAGGCTGTAAAGCTCAAGCAAATCTCTCATTCTTTTCTAACAGACTTATAAAGGATGAGATTTCAGGGGAAATGTGTGGAGGTCCTTTCTCGCACAGAGCACCCTCCATACAAGCAAGAAGGACAGGGTCTGAGGTATAAATTATTGTCTGCCAGCTTGCCGGCGGAAGGAACTGATTTCTGTTTGTTAGAGGTCGTCATTACTGTTCATTGCCCCAGCAACCAGGAACTTGGTGATTTTGACAAAGAGAGTGAGGACTGTGGAGGGCTGAAGGGGAAAGAGAATGAAAGGTGTGAGTAAATCTTCCCTCACTTTCATGGTCCTTACAAAAGGGCAAGTTGCCCTGAGGCCTGATTTTTGCTGCAATCTTATTTCAGGATGACTGGATCATCACCTCTTTCGATCTGGGGAGAATACAGGGCATTATTTTTGATGTGGGAAACATTAAAGTAACCTCAAACTTGTTTGGGATCCTTGTGAACTTCGTGGTAGCTGTGTGACGCGGCAAAGCTGGGGTGCTTGAAGATGAGTTCGTAAGACGGGGAGGACCTGGCTCTCAGTCAGACTCCGTGGGTGTGACTGTAGTTGTCCTTCCTCGTGGTGAAATGAATCCAAGATTCTAGGCCCTCTGACAACTGCGAGGTCTCGAGAGTGTGGGATCATGTGAAAACTTCCTCTGCTCTGTCAAAAGTGTCACTGACTTAAGGTTCTATCCCCCTCATAGTGTTGATGGCCAACAGCTAATTGCACCTTTAATCACTTGGAAAATGAGACAGAATACTGGCAATATACAGGGAGAATTAAACAAAAGAAACATGAATAGAATTATAAAATGAGCAAGGCTTTGAGTATTCCCATTAGGTGTCGTCTTACGCTAGTCGACAGAATTATGAGCTGTGCTGTCTCTCAACACTTATAATCATTGCCTCTCTCTGGTGCTAGAAATCAGTGAAAGTTTAAAGAAAATTAAGCTCCTCGGGTTGAAATATAACAGCAGAATTACTAGTTACATACATTTCTTAATGGGATTTTAAAATATAGTGTACCATTTCTAGAATATGTGGTTTTGGAGTATTATCTGATTATTAATTTTCCTTGAGTATAAACATACATCTAAAAATAGTAAAGAAGAAGAGTGGACATCTTTTGAATATCAGGGTTTGGGTTTTGAGCGTTTATCTCTTCTTTCCATTGCCTTTTCTACTCAGCTTAATGACCCATAGTTGTAATTTTACTTCTGAGAAATTGCTAAAGTAAGCTTGTGGAAAAAGCTGAGCTGCCTATCAGAACAGAAGTTATTGCTACACTGTTTTGGAATATATTAGGATTTTGTAAAATGCCTGTCTTAGCACAAAAGTCATAGTAACTGATTCAAAATAATTTTTTGTTTGAAGTCCTCTCTGAGGAAATATTCTAAAGAAATAACAGTAAGCCAGATTCGATCCATAAATTTTCACTGACTGGTTTGTGTGAGTGTGGAATGAGGTAATAACACTATGGTATTTGCCAAAGGGTAATTTTCCAAAATACAAGTTAAATGATCATCATATTGATGCTAGATTTTCCTACCAATTTGACTTAACTGTAGCTTCAAGAGATTCTCTTTAACTCCAAAGAGATGTACCAAATTTAGGATATAATTAGCAACATGGTTATATAAAAAGCGGGGAAGCAGAGCCTGTCAGGGGGATTTTTCTGAGCACAGACTGCTCTGATTAACTCAAGACACCTCCTTCCTCAACACGCCATTAGTGGATATAGTTGGCAGCATTGGTAGGTTTATTGGGAGGAACATCAATGATATAATATCGGTTCCATTCTCAGTCTATAGCCTCAAGCTCTCTGAATAACATGGAGAGGAATGGTTGCTACATGTTTCCAACCAAATAAGACGTTTATAAAATGTTTGCCAAAGAAAGTATCTCTTCTCCTTTTGGCAGGCCTTGGAAGAAAACATGTCCCTTGATGAGATTATGAAGCTCACGTCCATTGACAAGTGGTTTTTGTATAAGATGCGTGACATTCTAAACATGGAAAAGACACTGAAAGGGCTCAACAGGTAAGGCAGTGTTGTTCTGATTCGCTCCAGATACCTTCTGTGCAGCTTTTGTCTTCCTCTTACCCTCAAGCGTTTGGCCGAAATTCTTCAATTCAAAATTCTTCAGTGAAGTTTGTAGTGCCAAGGTTGGTAAGCAGTAGCCATCAAGAAATAGCAGTTTTACATGTTTACCTTTTGAAAGGTTATCTTTTTAACAGACTTGTACCCCTTCCATTGCCGTCAAACATAGTGGTATTTTTATTAAGTATTTTGAAGTTATAAAAATTGGTGTACATCTATGAATTCATGTGCTACTTAACTTACCAAAAATTACCTAGATCAAAATGTTATTAATCAATAATGAATGAATAATATTCTTATTTTCTATAATATTTCTAAGTTCTGAAGTCAGTTTTTCTCTTAATATCAACCTACATATTGCTGTATATTGATGAGCAAATGTATTCCTCTTGCATTCTACTGATATTTTTAACATTAGGACTTCAAGTTCAGCATACAAATAAGCCACATTCAAGTTCTGTTAATAGATTCTTTACCTCTCACTAATTTACATTTTTATCTCCTTCATGGCCAATTATTTTTAAAATTTCATTTCATGTTCGGAATATTCTGATAACATCAGTGCTTTAAAATCTACTTCTTTATTTTTCATGAGAAGACCGTTTGTTGGGGCACCTCAGGCTTATGAAATCACAGATAGGTTTTAATCATGGATCTTTGATAAGAGGAACATTTACCAACCTAGGAGAGAGAGAGTATAATCCTCTTTAACTTCCTGCCTTTAAGAATGTTTGGAAATACACAATTATTGGAAAAAGGTCTCAATTACAAGCCTAGGCACATGTTTAGAGAGAAGGAAATGGTTTTTTTTTTTTTTTTGGGTAAGTTATCCTCAAATGATTAGAGTAAATGTAAAAATATTAATCACTTAAAATGTTGAAGACATTGGAAAGTTCTCAAAACCTTCATCTGTGACATATGATTGAGTCACTGCATTTACCTAATCAAGATGCACACGAACTGGGCAGTAATAACACTTGCTTTTCTTTTTGAGCAAAACGAAGTTCTTTTTCATCTGTTGAACAGTTGCCCACAACAAATGCTTGGTTTTGAAAATGGGGGATTCCACTCTGCCAAAAATGAAACTAGCTGTGGTTGCTTTTAAGTCACCCTTCCTAGTGATCACATAAAATGAACCCTAGACAGCAAATACGTTAACAATTGAGCCTATACATTCATCTTAGAATTTTGCTGATTTGAGGTTTCCTTTCTTTGGTTTACGAGGCCAGCAGAACTTCCATGTTGAATTATAGTCTGTTCTACGGCTTCCAGTTTCAGACAACTGATTTCAAATGCCTAGGAAACCACTCCAATTAAACCACAGGAGGGTGCTAGAAACTTAGAGTGTGACGGTTGTAGCAGTGCGAGAGACCTGGGGTGAAAAATAGCAGCTGTTGTGATTTAAATTTTCACTTGATATACATTCTGATTTTTGGACAAATTCTGTGTTTAATTGAAGTTTCTGTTGCAATCAGAAAGCAGGTTGAGATTGTAACTAAGCGGAAATAAGTGTATATTGAGAGTGAAAAATGTCCTTGGAGGATTAGACCCACTTATTGTTACAGATCACTTATCTTTCTGATTTCCACATTCTCTTACATTTATTTGCTGATAATTTAATGTTTTTAGGTTTCATTTTCTGGCATAAGCACATTTGTAAATAGACATATTTTCTATTGTCCATAATGATCAACATTAAAAATTTATATATAAAGCTTTTAATAATTTAGAATGGTCTAAAACATTATATTTAAAGTCATCTTTTGTCTTAAGGACTCCACAGGTGATCCATGGTGTTGGTAAACCTAAACCTTGAACTCACTGTTTTCTGAATGATACTTTACTGTTTAATTCTTCTTGGTTTTTTGGGGGGGGGTTTTGTTTGTTTTTTTTGTTGTTGTTTTGTTTTGTTTTTGTTTTTGGAGTATCCTAGATGCACACATAGCAATTCGAAAATGACTGTTATTTAGAAGTGTTAAATAAGTTAAAGAAAGAAAAAAAAAGAATAGATGTCCACTGAAGCTACCTGTCTCAGTCATTGTGTGGTACATAGAGGCCGAAATTGAATGGATATCATAGCTGATGGAGTGTAAGGGTGTAGGACTTGAGTTTTGTTGTCCTATTTTGGTTATCTTCACTGTTACCCTAGATTATGGTGTCTGCTGCTTTTTCTCAGCCTCTGCATATCCAAGAAGGCTTAGTCATCAAGGCAGATACTACTCCAACAATAATAATAACTTTATTAGCAGTTGACATTATATAGCTGAATTACACATTGCCAGTTTGCAAAAAGTTTATGAAGATCAGTTCTTTTTCATTTACACTTATCTGTGGCTCACTTTATTTCAAAATCTCGACTGTTCCAGCCTTGGAAAGGCAGACTTTCCTTGTAGACCCAGGAGGTAACTATTTGGTGTGATTTGACATGGCCCCCAAATTCTCTCTCCTTGGCATCTCTCTGCTGCCAGTGTGCTGAGGTCCCTTTGCACTTTTCTGATAGGTCCCCTGGAAAACAGGTACCGGGGATCTCAGCTGGGAGAAAAGGGGAAACTTAAAGAAGGGACAAAGTATAGAATGCCAGATGTGGGTTAAATTTCACTTGGTTCCTTTCTTGTGTGTTGGAAAGAGTACAGGCTCTGTAGCTAGTCAGATAGATAGGTGTGAAGTTTTCCCCACTGTGGAATTGCACGTGACCTCCCTTCTTTCTCTGGCCTCACATGCTTTCTGCTAATGTCTGCTTGATAGTTTTATTGTGAAACTTAAACAACATAAATGTAAAGGACACTTGGCACACCGTGAATGCCTAAGAAGGTTTTCCCTCATTTCCCCCCGAAAATGAAAAAGCTACTTATTATAATGAAGAGTATTTTGTGATTTCATACAGATACATTTAAAGACTATTTTTTAGGGGCGCCTGGGTGGCTAAGTGTGTTAAGCCTCTGCCTTCGGCTCAGGTCATGATCTCAGTGTCCTGGGATCCAGCCCCGCATCGGGCTCTCTGCTCAGCAGGGAGCCTGCTGCCCCCACCTGCCTCTCTGTCTACTTATGATCTCTCTGTCAAATAAATAAATAAAATATATATTAAAAAAATAAAGACTATTTTTTAGAGTCACACAATTTACATTTGCTTATGTATTTTACAATATGCCATTTCTTAACTTTCTTGATGATGCACTGTCACTTGTTTTAATACCAGATGTATTTTTTTAAAAGAAGCTGTGATAGCAAGTAATACAAATGCTATTCTTATCAGAAGATCAATAACACTCCATTATGCTAATGAACAAAAATTTCTGTTTTACAGTTGTTAATCGTGCTAAAATTCTTCTAAAATCCAATAAACATCTTAACTGGCAGAGGATGAGAACATCATTCAGATTGATGGCCAGTCTATGATTTGTATTTACATACAGTCATCTGAGATGGAGTTCAGAATTTGACTCCTAAATGGAATATACCCATGTATTTAGTATATGTGAGTGTCCATGGGCTGGAATGGGGAAAACAAAACATTGTTTGTAATGAGGTTGGCATTATGGAAGTAACTGAGTTTTCCATGTCCGTGAGAAGGTGAAAATTATAGAAATTCCTTTCCTTGCCTGGTGGAGATGAACATGTGTCATGCTGAGGATAATATATGAAATCCCAGCCGAGTTCAGGGGCGATGAGACCTTAGACCAGTGTCAGAATAATCAACTCAGTGTCCAGGCTGCAAGTGCTTGCTCCCATCAGAACTCGGTTTGCCATCTCCAGTACACGAACATAGCAATGGCAGCCCTCGGGAGACTTCCAAAGCAATAGCCATTCTTACCAACTCAGGTGATAGCCATTATTCAGACAGCTTCCCCACTTGAGTTCACTGACTTTCTCCTTTTCCTCTTAAATTGTTTATCGTTGCCCAAGGGCAGGCTAGGAAAGTTGCCGGTTCTAGGAAGTTCCCCAAATTTATAAGCTGGTGTAGTAGCATTAATCGACCTAGAGTGATAACATATTTTATGGTGAATTTCTTTAGGTTTTGAAAAGTTTCTCTTTACTCAGTGTGATGTGAGTTGTATCATATAGGATTCCAATGCCTGTAATGCATATGTACTGGGATTTAGGTGTTTAACCTGTTAACTTCATGTTACTGGATCACTTTGCAGGGAGTTTAAAAAAAGTTCAGTCACAGTTTTTAGTGGAGCTGCGACGTTTGCATAAGCTCTGTCCATTGGCTTTCACAACTGAGCTATCCACATTTTAATATGTCTATTTTTCCCCACACTCTTTCATACATAATGCTACTCCCATATAGCATTTTCATAAATACTCACTACAAGAAAAAAATAAACTTATTTTGATCTATTAAAGAGTACAAAAACCTCACCTGTAATCCTTTCCTCCATTAGCATATAGATAGATTCAATTCAGGTCATGCAAATAAACCTAACCTGAAGGGCAAAAGTACAAGTATACCATAAATCAAATAAATCAAATGTCAAGTGTCTTCATCAGCTAGGTTCTCCTGATATAACTGATTCCCTAAAGTAACAAAAGAATGGATTTAAAATTATATCTTTTAATAGAGAAAACCAAATTTTGATTCAATCAAACAATTCTGAGTGCCTTCCAAGTGTAAGACAATAATCAGAAAATTTATTGACTACATATCAGTCACTGTTCATTTAATTTTTACCACAACCTAAGGAGATCAGTAATTATCCTGATTTTACATTTGTAAGCTGAGGCACTGAGATATTTAGCAACTTCCTTGCTATCACATACTAATAAATGACAGGTATGAGATCAAACCTGAGCCGGACTCCAGAGTTCAGGATGTTTGAAATTTCACTCCTGTGCTATATGTAAATATGTGTATATGTATACACACACACACACACACACATATGAATATATGTATGTATTCACACATATATTTGTACATGTATGTTGAGGAGTGTGGAAAGATGAATTAAACAGTGTCTGAGGGAAACAAGTTTACATATAATAGACACTTTCAATATAGTAACAGTAGTCAATAGAGGATGACAGTCCCATCACCAGAGAAGTAGCACTATGATAAAGTTTTCAACTATGTTAGTAATTTATAGACAAGTATAAGTACAAGGATCTCTCAGTTGAACCCCTTCTGCTACAAGTAAGGAAGGAAGTCAACTGTAATAAAGCTTGTTTATGAGCAGGGACTATTTTAGGACATTACACTCCAAACATTTCAATTTATAATATCAAGTTGGATTAGCAATTTTAGGTTGAAAGATAATAATGATACCTAAAAAAAAAAAAAAACCTAACATGAACAGGCAAGAAAAAAACCACGAGGGTGCCAATTACCAGGTCTGAGCATCTGCTTATCTTCTGCTCGTGTCTTTTTAATTTTTTTATTTCTTTATTTTGATTTTTGGGTGTTTTGGCTATTTCTGATTGACATATCAAAATGAATCTGTTGTCATCCAATTTAGAGGTTTAAGAATAGGGGATATGACCATTGTACAGTTTCCACTATGTAAGTATAGAGGGCTTAGATTTGGATCTATTTCTCTATTAGTTGTTAATATAAATACAATGTACTGTGGATTAATGTAAAAATTATCCAGTAATTGCTTTTGTCCAATATCCTATAGCCTTCTTTTTTTACTGTTTTAATTCTGACAATATTCTTTTCCTTCTTCACCGCCACTTACTGCTATATTCGATGCGGTCGGAAAGAGTAAAGTAACACTTTCGAGGGTCCTATTGTCATCTGAACATCCCCATGTCCGGTGTGATAAACCGTGTCCATTGGTGGGTGCTGAAAAATCATAGGTGTGCCTACTGCTTAGGAAAACAATCTAGGGCAAACCTGGTGAGTTCCACTTGGGCATTCAAGTGCTAAATTGAGCTCAGTAAAGTTGGCCATTTCCCTGCAGCCACAAACTTCTGGCAGATGTAATAATGCAGGTGTCACCTTAGCTGGAACACTCCCTTTGAATGTCCTCTCCTACACATGTTCGTTTCTATTGGCTTTTTATTTAAGTTGCTCATGAGGCATGGCAAAACCAGACAAGAACCTTTTGTGCTTATATTTGATTAAAGTTTTCTTGGGGAAAAGTGTCACCTAAAAGTTGTTAAAACTTAGATATAAGACAGAAAAATGTCAACACTTTGCTTTTTCATGATAATTTGTACTTTCTGATCGAAAAAAAACCCTAATAATGAAAAATTTTAGTCTTAAAGGGTATCAAATATAGAGATAATTTAAGGAAAGAAATATATATATTTCCTTATATATAAAATATAATTGCATGTTATAATTTCGATGATACTTTATTCTGGATATATGTTTGTGATACCATTGGTTGTTTTCCCCACTCCAGTCTGAACATGCATATATATACTAAGTATAGATGAATGTGGGAATGGTGATGATTGGACACTTTTGTGGAACCCATTGTCTTGATTTGCAGAAAATGAGTGATGTCCTCTCACCTCACCACCAATTCACACTATATTTCTGAGTCTTAGTTTCTCTCTAGTTAGAAACAAAACAAAATATAACAACACACAAAAAAGCAAACTCCATTCTTATTTTACTGGGAAGCCATGCAACTAAGATGAATATATAACATATTTTATGTGTGAAATAATTAACTCTAAAGGAAAATAATTTTATCAATTACTACATATTACCATTCTATGGTTTGTTTTTATACCCTAAATCACTTATCTAATAAACCACGTCAAGAATACTAAAAATTGGAACTTACATGAGAAAATTATTTTTTTCTATTTGAAAAAGGAGTATTACTGTGGGAATTTCTATGCCCCTGTGAACAAATGCCAAAAATAGACTTTATTTTTAATGTGTTTTTATGTTCCATGTGATAAGATATTTTAGGTGATATCATAGATTTGATGGGCCCCCATTAATTTTTTTTAACTAACAATTTATTGAATCAGATAGAATGTAAAAGTTTACATCAAATATTTAATGTTCTGAGAGTCTTCATTAAATTCAGTATTTAAATAGCATTTACAAATGTGTATTTTGAAAGCGTGAGAGAGAACTTGATTCTGGCATGGGCAAAATAAATGTTTTACTCAAAATGTTTCAGAGTGATATTTAGATAATTCAAAAAATAGATATGTATTTTGTGTGTATTGATTCTTAAATATTGATAGTTCAAAAAATCTTAAGTTGATTTAAAATAACATATACTCATAATTTGCATGTACCTATTAATAGTCAAGAATTAATAGATTATCTCTATGTCATTCTCTCAGATCTCAGCATGATGAGTTATGTATTTACTAAATGGCATTACTAAATGGCTTATTGGACCATCTACTCAGTCATTAGTATTTATTAGGTACCTACTATGTGCAAGGCTTGGTACTAGGTCAGTGCCATCTGTTGATGGATAATTGTTGGTCATTAACCTGTCTTCATTGAGTTTATAATCTGTATTTGAAGGTTAAATATATACTCATGGCTATACAGAAGACAGACACTTTTAACAGACCAACTAGAGGCAGGAACACAAATCCAGGAAAGTTAAATGGAGGTTAAAAACAAAAGCTCTAAGACCTCTGCATATGTTACCTCACATAAAGCGTTCATTTAAGAGTTCCTAGAAGGTGTGCCTCCCTACCTCATATTTTATAAATGAAACAATGGCTCAGATGTTTAAGTAAACTTTTTGAGATTTCAGAGGTAGTGCCCATTGGAACCAGGATTTAAGTTCAGGACTTGCGGAATCCAAGGACAGCATATATCCCTTCAATATGCGCCCCCCCCAATCCTTCAATATATCCCAATGCCAGGGGAGCCAAGAAAAGAGAAATTTTAAAACAGAATAAACAAAATCAGAAGACACTTTCAACAATATTGTGTGGTTTAGGGAGAGTAGAGAGCGAGAGAATTGAGCAAGTCTACCGAATTTGATGATCTGGAGGAAAGAGCAGGAACTAGACTCTAAGAACCAAATATGCAAGAAAAGAGAGGAAGTGGGTAAATGGATGAATTTTACTTAGGAAGCAACAAATCATGTTTGCTCTTATTTTGTTATGTTTCTACTATGTTTCATAAAAGTGAGAATCTTACTATAAAGAAATTAAGTCTATGAACAGAAATTAAAGTGGATATTATCTACCTATTTGTTCAATGTAGGTAGTAGTTGGAAGCACATAGTTTCATTTCAGTGTTCTCTAATTATTTGATGCATGTGGGTACCATCCTCCAATTAAATTGTACATTCCATTAAGGCAAATTGCAAATATCATGTCTTAATAGACTTTTATTATAAGCTTTTCTTAAGAGCTTTTGCTGATTTGTGTGAACACAGAATAAAGTTCACTATGCTAAGGCATAGCATCAGCTCCGAAACAGACACAAATGGCTTCCAGTTCTTTATTGATCATATATTTTCTTGAGCCTTGGCAGACAGTGTCTTCCATCAAGCAAAAACTCAAAAATATTTGTGTGATAATATGCCCATTAAATAAATGAATACATATTCTTGGTAGAAAATGAAAATCAGAATTTCTTAGTCATGATAAAGAAGAGAAATTGGAAAATGCATTTATAGTTCCTGGTTGTTTCAAGAGACCCACAGAATGATTACCTGAAAAATATATAGTCCAAGATACAAATTCACTGTGTTGGAAGACATTGTAAATCAGCATCTCCACATTTTCATTTTTTTAAGTGACTATATATTACTGATTAGGTAGGAAGACTTTGAATAAACTGCTTTCTAATAAAAGGGGATTTCTCTGTTTTAAATTATCAAATGGAGACATATATATTGGAAGCATTATAATACCTACATATGCATTATAAAATCTATATTGCCTGTAGACAATGAGCCAAAATTTTTATATTTTTTGATTAAAAACAAAAAACTACCCAGGTTTTCAAAATTGCAAATTTTCTTAAAAGTTGTTGTGAGAAACGTTCACTAATATTTACAAGTGTAGTGAAGGTTCTAATTTAATTAACCAGTGGAGAAGGTTAGGGCAAAAAAGGTATATTATTTATAAGAGATCTATATTTCTCTGTTGACCTTAAGGTGCATTTCCATTATGATACGAGTGGGAAATATCACTATTCTATTTTCGTGGATGGTGAAACTGAGTCAAATTGAGGTGTGTGTCATGCTTTCTGTCACAGCAGTCAGAGGAAAGTAAGGAATCTAGCCCAGGGCTTCTGCCTGCGGTTCTAATCACTAACCCTTTTCAAAGCTTCTTTTTAGAGATATGACTTTTAAATCAGTTCCTCCTTAGCTGTCAAGTTGTGAGCTGTGTGTTTTCCTGCCTGAATTGTTGACCCCACTTAGAGCAGAAGCATTGTAAGGGATGTGCCCTTCTCTGGAACCCTTGTGGGGGAAACACAGGGGCCTGGCAGGGAAAAAGCCCTGGTGAGTCACCTTTAAAAGATGTAAACAGAATTTTCAAGGGTATGTGGGGCTGGGATAAGGGTTTTCCTTTCACGTTTTGGCATATTTCAAATAGAAGACTGTCTATATAGAGGCTTTCATACATACACATATATTTTTTCTTTAAATAAGATGCGAACACCTTATCCTCCATGTTAATGCAGGTCAGTAAAAATTTCTTGAGGTGTACAATGGAGAATACATTTACACTAAATCGTCTGCCTCAGCTGTAGTGACAGAAGCTAGATAATCACTCACTGACCCCCAGAATTTTTTCACCTGCCCTTTCATACCTGAAGTCTCTTTATGGTGGCGCAGAGTCCCTGAGTCCGGCCTTGGAGGTGAAATGCATGATTTCTGTCCTAAGGAGTGTAAGGTAGTGGCCATGCCTCCCCACGGTATAGAAAATGCTTGGGTGCACGTGCTCTGCAGAAGATCAGTTGTGATTTGCAAGGAGAGCCGAGTACGTTGGCCCTCATGTCAGGGGAGAGCTACGGGAATGTTGCAGAGGAGAGGAGAAGTGGGAGAAATGCTGAGATGACGGGGCCGCATTTAAAGGACTTACCAGTTTTGTTCTGATGAATCGCTCCCCCTGCTTCTCTTTCTCCTCCTCTCCCTCTTTCTCCTCCCTTGTGCCTGCGCTCTTCCCTTCTTCCCCATGCCCTGACATCTACATTTGTGAAGCACTTATTTACCTGCTTGGCATTGTGCCAAACACTTCACAGATTTATCATTCTGTCTGATGGATAGGATTGCTTTTTCCGTAGAATTGGTGCCTGACTCTAGGTTTGGCCAGAGATATTTACTTAGGGCTGAAATAGGCGGTTAGACACTCTTTGCCAATGACACATAATGATGATAAAATCACGGCCATCGCCTCAGTGTGAACATGGCCGTGGTGATATTACACATACTGCCTCAAACCCTCCCCTACCTAATCCTACCTACCCTATCCTACCCTACCCTCCCCTACCTAGCCCTCTCCAGCCTCGCCTACTCTTTAGCTGATGGACTGTTATAATTGACCATCCTTTGCTCTAGGCAGCTTGAAGGGAGAGCTACTCAATTTGCTCTTGAGTATATAGTCATTAGCATGAAGTAAGTGAGAATTTTTGTTGTCCAGGGTGTTAATATTTATTTTTATGTCTTCTTCTGAAAAACACTCAGTGATAAAGATTTTTGATTTCCATGTAGGTAGTAATCCTCGAATTAACTGATCTAATGTGATGTGTTATCAGGAATTTAAAACTAGAATTTTTCCACATCCTCCTAGAAATGACTTTCCATTTTATCCCCCCCTTTCTAGAATGGGCTTACTTTTGCTCATGCAAGAACTAAAAAATTTGGTCAGAAATTATTCCTATGTATGTTACATTTAGCAAGAAAAAAATCTATGCAGCAGTTATCAGTAGATAAGATTCAGTTAAGTAATTTATTTTAATAAGATTCTAAGTAATAGTTTCTAGAAGTCAAAGAAGGTTATATATTGAAAATTATACTGTTGTTGCTTGGAACAACACATCTGGTAGGTGGAAAACTACTCTGTGGAAATAGGACTTTCTTTAAACAAAGATCATGGAGAGGTTGTAAAATATAGGACTTCCAAATAAATTTATTTGTGAAAGAACAAATTTTATAACATCAAAGAATGCTCATTTAATCTCAGTTTTCTACTAAGGCCTTATACAACATTTGTTTTTGTTGGATTTAAATTCTGGACATATAAAAAACCTATATTTTGGGAAAAGCCAGGATTTCACTTACTGAATACATCTTAATTTGGGGGAAAGGACCTATTGAATGGATTTAAAATTATAAGTAAATTTATTGATCAGAAGTAAGAGAAGCAGTATTCTATGGTATGCACTTTGCCCTTTAGTTCAATCTGATCAGGTGAAAGTTGTTTGGTAAAAACATTCTTTTTTGAATGTAACAGAACACCTTCTTATACAATTATAGACATGACTTACTACTGTGACAGGGTGCTTTCTGTTTGTTTTTTATCATTACCAAATCTTTGGCAGAGTACGAGAGAGTCACAGCATTTCAGCTAGGAATCAGTGAGATATAAAATGTGATTTATTATGGCTCAAAAATTACAATGAACTTAACCTATATTAGGTCATTTTCCCCATTATTATTACGTGGTATCCATAGACTATAATCATGATACTATAATCAGAATTATGTAAGTTGTTCTTACCAGATCGAAAATAGTACCATAGTAATTCTGGATTATTGTGATCACTAAAGATTGGCTAAAAAAAAATGAATGTTAAGATTCATGGATTAAAAATTACCTGCTTAAAAAGTATCTACAGTATCATTTGCTCATAAGCTTTTCTTCTTTGTTTGATTCTGTTGTTTTTAGTAGCCTTTAAGGTGAAATACAGTTTTAAGTGTCTGGTCCCTCGAAAGTCAACACTTGTAAGATTGTAGCATATTGCAATAGCGCTAAGTGGACCTAGATCCTCATAGATAATTTTCATGCTGGTGTGCTTTCCCATGAACACTGGATCATTGGGGATTGTTTGCCCTGTAGATGAGAGGTAAAGATCAAGGTGTTCTTTAATTCCTCCAAAGACCTCACGGCTATATAGTAACAAAGCATCGTGCTTTGAAGAATTAAGAGAAAATAGCGGTATTTACCCAATTGCCTAGGTCTCATCCTTTGCTTTTCTAAACATGACTGCTGCTTTTGAAAAACGTTTTTTGCATTTCTCTTAAGGAAAATCTTGCATTTCTCCTTGAGGGAAAAAAAAAAAAAAAAGATGAGAAGACAAATAACCTCTCCCCTGCTTGCATTATTGGGATTGGGGCATGGTCTTGAACCTGCAAAATGCCAAAAAGAATCCTTGAAGCCATGCAAGAAAGAGTCAGGGGGAAGGCTGACTGGGGGGGGTGGGGTCTCAGGGCAGAGAACACGAATCTTACTCTTTTTTCCGTCCTTATTAAAAGCAGGTGTCATTGCTGAGGATCAGGCCCTCATGCTTTTCTCAGCTTCTGCCTTTTCGGGGATTTTTAAAAAGAAGACAGTAATAAAATCGCAAGCCCATCCATCCCGTAATCGTAGGCCAAGTGGAGTGCTCATTTTCGCATTAGAGCTTGTGCAATCTGGAGAGAAATTTGTTTAGTATTACTTGTGAGTTGGTGGATCAGATAAAAGCCAGTCAAGTGGAAGAGAGGACTGTGTGAAGTGTGCTGGCTCCCTTGGTAATTGCCATGCTGCCGGCGTTCCTCCAGCCGGTTAATAGATTTCCCCAGCTCCTCTACGCCAGGTGAAAATTTCCTCATTAAGGGGAATTTATTCCATTTCCTTTTATCATTTATTATTGAAGACTAAGTGTGAGTGGAGGAAGTTGCGGAGATGACAGGGTAGAATTTTAAACAACAACAACAAAATCTACGTTGGAAGTCGGAGAGAGACAGGAGAAAGGCTCGTATTGTTTATAAAACCAGAGAACACACAAGAGACTTCCCGCTGTAGAAGCTGAGCCCTGCTGTCTAACCGTTAAAAGATTATGGCAGAGTGTGTAAAAGTCTGATTGTCTGTTTTTAAGGTGTTTTTCCCCCTCCAAAAATTTCAGAACTGTCATTTTCAGCTGCTAAGTAGAGAGGAACTGAAGATTATGAAAAGGCCAACATCACAGCTATCTGGTGTTTCTTTGTGTTATTGTTTAGCTTCTTTTATGCAATGAGGAAAGTGTAACCTTTGCAGAGTTTGCCCCTGAACTCTGAAGGCAAGGAAAGCTGGGAGGGGAGAGAAGAGTTACATATGTGGCATGTTTCCGAGAATGCAATAAAGATCAACAGAAACATACCAGCACACAGGCATACATACCAGATAACAGAAGGATACTTTATTGCACATATTTTAAAACTGTGTGCTTTTATGCAATATGCTCCGTTCAGCTGATCACATTCTTGCTTGGTATAATGCTCCCTTGATTTACAATATAATATAAATGGAGCATTCCCTATTGAGGCTTCAGAAGGCGTTTTGGAATCACAAATTCAGCATTTATACTTCTTTTAGTAATTATTCTATTTTGAGTTTGTTCCAAATTAAGGTTTTTATTTTCCTTTGGAAAAAGAGAAATAGTATAGCCCTGTCCCTAAAATAAGCTTTCATCTAACTTGATTTCTTTAAGAAAAAAAGAAAAAAAAAATCTCCCTCTGATGGAAGTTCTTTTTAGCAGACAAAATGGAGGCCAGCCCAACGTGGGCAGACAGAGATGAGCGCGTATCCGAATCTCCACATTGTTAGATGAGCTTTATGTTCACTTACGATTATTCATCTTGTATTTGACTCTGAAGAGGTTTAACCTTATCTAAATCACTGGCCCAAAGCTAATGAATCCTGTCTTCAAACTGTCTCTTCTTTTATTTTATTATAATGGGACTCAAAATAAAATTTTGTATCAGAACAAGTAGGGAATAAAGTCAATTTTCTTCCCTATGTAATGACATGCCGGCCAGCTCTGTGTCAGACAAAAGCAGCAGAAAGAGTGAAATATAGAGAGAGGCAACCAGCTTCCTGTCTTAGAGTTCGGGGTACCCCCCAGAATTAGGGTAGCGGTGAATGTGGGAAGGGATCTAATTTATCCGTGTCTTTGTAACTGCTGTGCTGGGTCAGGATCAACATGTATTAAAAAAAAAAAAAAAAAAAAAAAGAATTAGAAGAAGAATCAACATTTGTTTTGTCAGTGAGGAGGACTGAAATGCTTTACACAATTTCATGAACATGCCTGAAAAGTAGAAATTAATAACCAGAGAGATTTAAATAAAATACTACAGAAGAGATATCACTTTGAATTTTGTATGAACATACCTACCCAGTATTTGCATTCAAATTAAAAGGGACGAGCATGATTACATTCATATGCCATTCCGATTTAATACACCCTAATTTTCAAGATGTTAAAAAATGTCCTATCATGCTATTGATCTAGCTATTTGAAGATTGAGCAAAAGTTAAAAAGTTGTTTTGCGCTCACCCAGAAAATATTCTGGGAATCAGCTTGTAAGCATGCACTCTGCAAGTCTGGCTTGATAACATCTGTTATGGGAATCTCACCTGGTAAGAATTGAGGGGGTGCCTATGGAGAAGTAAATTTTCAGCCCCATCCTGAAATTCTATCATTTGTGATTCATTATTCTGTGTTACTGTTGCTCTTCTCAGGCATCCCCTTTAAATAATGAAAATTCTCTGGTGTGGAGATGCTATGGGGAGCAGTAATGATTGAGTTAGTCTTAGTGACAGATAGCTGTTTTTTGCCACCAGAGCTGAGCGCAGAAATAATTTACTTTACTTTTTTATGCATGAAGCCAATTCTATCGGTCTTTCTTTCTTTTTCCTTTTTTTTTAAAATTTATTTATTTGTTAGAGAGAGCGAGCACAGGCAGACAGAGTGGTAGGCAGAGGCAGAGGGAGAAGCAGGCTCCCCGCCGAGCAAGGAGCCTGATGTGGGACTTGATCCCAGGACGCTGGGATCATGACCTGAGCCGAAGGCAGCCGCTTAACCAACTGAGCCACCCAGGCGTCCCGCCGGTCTTTCTTTCTTTTCTTTCTTTCTTTCTTTTCTTCCTTCCTTCCTTCCTTCCTTCCTTTCTTTCTTTGCTTATTGGTAAGAGACCAATTTTATTTGGTGAGTGGAGGAAGATGATTGCATATTTGCTGGAGATGTCTTTATGTGCTCTATTGGACTCTTTGGTGGAAAATAATAAGAGGAATTATGCATATTTCAGCAATAGAAAAGACTGCACTGCTGAATGTGGACAAAACAAATGCAAATTTATTTCATCCCTAATAGAAACATGAGGAATCTAAGTGGTTTCTTTTTTTTTATTTAATACTGTTATTTATAATTTTCATTTAGAACAATGTAGCAACCTTTGAAGGATTGACTGATATTCCTTATAAGAGGAAATAAAAATAAATCATTCAAGGCAAGGGGAAAAAAAAACTAAATAGAAAAACATGACCCAAAGAGCTCAAGATGAATGTATTACTTCTGGTTATCTTTGGACTTGAAGAACTTGCATTTTTGCTACTCCCTAGTCATAATTACAGGTGTAATGGCTCTTTTCAAGGTGTATTTCCTAAGTGTGTCTGGATTGTTGCTCTATGGGTTAGGATTTAGTCATTTAAGCTAGTGTGGCTGCTGATATAGTAATATAATATGGGTTTTGCCTCAGATAGTTATTGCAATAATAAAGAAATGTCTTACTGAAGATCTGTTTATTTTTATATTTTTCTTTTACTGCTATGGCACAATTATGGGAAAATGTTCTAGCAAGTAGGTAGAAAAATCTAAGGGTAAGAATCGGCTTAATGTTATATGTACAGTATTTCTCCACCTAACTCAAGCTTCATACTTATGTTTTTAACAAAATTGCAGATCACAGAGAAAATGTGTAGCCTTTCACCATGCAGGTAAACATTAATATGATTTATCTTTCATAAAACTCACGAATATATTTATTTAAAAAGCACATCATGCATAGTTCTAATTGAGAAAAATGGCTTGTTTATCAAGTACTTCCACTTTGAGGCTGAATGCGCACTTGGCGCATAAACAAATGAGCAATTGATTTAGGAACACAATCTTGGCAAGAAAAGTGAAAATATACATTTCCAAAACAAATAGCAACAAATTCTTCTTCTGCTTTTGCCTCAGATTTTTTATTTTTTGCAAGAGTAAAGGTAAACACCAGGAACTTGGGTGTTTCAGAAGCCCTCGGGGGCTCAGCAGTCATCTCTTGGGTAAAGGCCTCTCCAGACTTCCCCGGTGGTAGCTGGGAGCGTTTCCCTTGAGCCCGGGGCTTCTCTTGCATACATTTCTCCTCAGCACCTCTCACATCGATGGCTTTTTTTTTTTTTTTTTAAGATTTTATTTATTTATTTGATAGAGAGAGAGAGATCATAAGTAGGCAGGGAGAGAGGGGGAAACAGGCTCCCTGCCAAGCAGAGAGCCTGATGTGGGGCTCGATCCCAGGACCCTGAGATCATGACCCGAGCCGAAGGCAGAGGCTTAACCCACAGAGCCCCTATCAATGGCTATTTGTTTGCCTCCTAATATACTCTGACCTCCCTGAATGTAGAGAGTCAATATTTTACCTCTCCGTCATTAAAATAAGTAGCGCAGAAACAAAATAAAATAAAATAGGATAAAAACAGAGAAGGAGGCAAACCACAAGAGACTCTTAACTATATCGAACAAACTGAGGGCTGCTGGAGGGCAGGTGGGTCGGGGAAGGGATAACTGGTTGGTGGACATTAAGGAGGGCACTTGAGGTAATGAGCGCTGGGTGTTATACGCAGCTGATGAATCACTCACTAAATTCTACCCCTGAAACTAGTAATCTACTCTATGCTAACTTAATTTAATTAAAATTCCATTTAAATTGAATGTAAATAAAGAATTTAAAAAATAAAGTAGGCGGCATAGAGCCTGAGACACAGCGCATGTTCACTAAGTGTTAAAGCACTGATGTAAGAATGACAGTGGGTGTTGCCCACCTTCACCATTCATAATTTCCTACTAACTACAAATCCTCAGTTTGTATTCTATACCTGCCATGCCCATCGTGGTCTCAAATTATTGCAGACACAGTTACCCTTGCCTACAGTACATCTGTCAACTCCTTCAACCGTAGAAAGCTGAACTTACTTTATGGCTCTGTTCTCATTCCTCTACTGCCATAGTAGGTCTCTACTACATCCACTCACATTGTTCTCTCTTTTGTCTGACCTCACATTGCACCCCATAGCCTGTCTCTCCGTAAAGTGTTTTGAATCGCTCCCTATCATTGCATTGTCTCAAATACTGTTTTGTATCTTCATGAGCAGCATGGCCTAGGTAGAAATTTCTGTGGTGATAAAATATTCTGTAATCCACACCATCTAATACAGTAACAGTAACCACTGGCCACATATGGCTGTTGAACACTTGCAATGTGGCTAGTGCTATTGTGAATCTAAAATTTAATTTAAAAAATTCTTAATGAATTAACATTTATAATTTAAATAGTCACATGTGGCTAGTTGCTACCATATTGGACAGCATAGTTCTAGAGCAGGAAGCCCAGTACTTTGCACACATAGCACGTGACTAATCATACTAAATAATCAGATTACATTCAAGAATTTGACAGAAAAATGTGTTGCTCTGGGAGACTGTTTATCAAACACTTGGGAAAATTAAAAAATCAAAATCAGAATAGAAAAAAAAAGACATTAAATATGTTGGGAAGAAATAATGAATTAACTGGAGAGACAGAAGGAAGTTTAAGTGCCATACAAAAAGCAAATTGACTGGGAAGGGACAGAGCTGTAAAACTCCAAACTAGGACTGATATCCAAAAGCCAGAGAAATAGCTATTAAATATACCAGCTTAATTCTCTCTTCTCTAAACTCAGAATATGAATTAATTAAAGAAGATTGAAGAATAGAATGAACAAAGTGCAATAGATTTAATTCAACTACATTTTATTAGCAGAATTTCAGTGAAAATATTTTATTTATTGTTAGGTCTTCTGAGAACATACTGTTATATTTTAATTTCATTGTATTGACTATCAGACTGTTATAATTGAATTTTATTGTATTGACTATTGCTTGAAATAGTTGGCCCATAGCTATTTAGTTAGATATACTTTTACAGAAGTATTTTATTCTTCTGTATCTTGGCTCTTTACAAATTATTTTTTGTATTATCTTTTGTATGACATTTTGAATTTTAGTTTTAAGCTGATTTCAATAATTTTGTCTTTTCTACAAAAGCTGTTGAAGTCCAATTTCCCTTATTCATTTAATAAATATTTATTGAATGTTGTGTGAGGACTAACCTGCTAAACTTTGGGAATGAATTGATAAATGAGCCAGATGTATTCTTTGTCATCATGGAACATGAATCTAGTGGGGAAAAAAAGTCAGGTTGGTGAATAAAAGCTAGGAAACATTAAAAACATTGGCAATATTGACATGCTAAGCGGTATGGTTCCAACTATGCTCCTGCCTTTAAGCAAATGAGTCAGTGAAGAGCCCAGGAAGATCTGTGAGTGAGAGCAGACTGAGAGGTCTTAGGGATGAAACTTGGCTCTAGTTGACCTATAAGGAGTGGCTGGGAGTTGGAGAGCAGTTGGGTAGGTTATAGGAATGTTGAAGTCGCTACAGGTGAGAGAAACAGCACAAATACAGTCTATACTGTGGGTGGGAAATAATCACAGAGAACGATCTTGTGGACATAGATACATAATACTAGTAAATAGAGACAATTTGTGGAGAGTATACCCAGTCTGATACAATGTTAGGATCCCCAGGTGAAGGTGATTCCTGAAGACCCTATATATAAAGACCTGGAGAGTAAGTCAGACATTAGAGAAGGAGCTACAGATTTGGGAATTATTGATTACTTATGATGCTTGAGCCAATGACCGTGGTTAAATTGAGAGGGAGAGAAAAGGTAGCCAGACCTTTAGGCTTAAATCTGGTAACAAAAGATAGAGACTTTGGGGGGAAAAGCACCAGTAAATAATTTTTTTTGCGAATTATAAAGTAGGGTGAGAAACAACCTATCAGAGCCAGAGGACGATATCTTTAAAGAATGAAACATCAAGTAGGTCATATGTTGACAGGTTGCTGAGAAGAAACTTGAGAAAAGTTTCCTACATTTAGTAAGAGGAAGGTCCATGATTATTTTGAAAGAGGAAGTCCATTAAGACAGTAAATGCAGAAGCCATTTTTCAGAAAGTAAGAGAATAAGGTGCCAGGGGTATGGAAGTAGGAAAACGCATGTTTGAAAAGGTCAGCTTTGAAAACACTGAACGGTTGCAGAGGCTGGACGATTTAGTGTGCTATTTAATTTGTACATTTTTAAAAGATAGGAGATCTAAACATGTTGAAGATGGAAAATAAGGATACTTTGGTGTTTTTGAAATTGAACCATTCACTGGTCCTAACTGTGTCTGTTCTAAACTTGAATTTCTCTTTTTCATTAAATCCTAGTGAGTCCATTACAGAAGAAACCCTGAAAAAGTCAAAGGAGATTGGGTTCTCAGACAAGCAGATTTCAAAATGCCTTGGGCTGACTGAGGCCCAGACAAGGGAGCTGAGGCTGAAGAAAAACATCCACCCTTGGGTTAAACAGGTAAAGGAGTTTCCCTTTCCTCAAGGGGCAAACATAGGCACCAAGTCATAGAGCCACTGCCAATAGAAAGAGGGTTGGAATTCAAAAATGATTCTACTTGTCTAATTGATGCCCATGATGCCACCAATTTTATTTAGCACAGGATTGATTTAAACTTAAAAGGGAAAGGTTGAAGGGGCACTGGGATGTAAAGGTAAGAGTGGGTACATGGTTTTCTCTGCCTAAATGAAAAAAAATTAAAATGACCTCTCCTTTACTTTTTGACCCGTGTGCAAATAGATCTGTGATAAGATAAATCCTTAGTGTAATAGAAGGACTTGAAATACCCTAGCATGGTGGCTGACCTCTTGAAAAGAATAGTTATCTCTTTTGGCACTAACTTTTTACAGGGTAATACTTTATTTTAAGTGTCCCATCATTATGTTCATTTAGTATTCATTGTGATAGGGTTGGGCATAATGAGCTCATCTAGTATTCATGACAATCACACAAGAACTTTCATAGGTGTACCATTGTGATTTTTTTTTTTTTTTTTTTTTACTTTAGTAGAGGGATGCTTTGGCTTAAAGTACCACCAGCTGGTTTTGTCCTTTAAAATCATTGACTTTTTTCCATGTGCTGAGGGGGCACATGCATACCCTTTGGTCTCAGGTTTGATGCTGAATATATTCTATTCAGCAATTATCTTTCTTCCTTCTCACCTGCCTTACACTAGCCTGCCCTGTTGGCCCTGAATTCTTGCTCACTAAGCTGAGCTCCTGGCCTTTGAGAACTGAATTGATTTACTTTTTCTAAATATGTTCAATGAGACCTTGTCCCCTCCCCCTCATCCACAAGCTTTAAGGTATTTTTGTCATCCCATTGCTTAGTGCCATAGGTAACTTAAATCCTATGCATTAATTTGCAAACCAAAACCATTCTTACATACAGCTCATTTTGCTCTGATTTGAGCTGCTTTAGATATCAGTCTGAGTAAATTTTCCTGGTAACCAGTTAACTATGACCATTGTGCTTTGTACATGAAAAGTACTGCTGTAATCAATCAGTGATGCTCAGGGGTGTGTATTGTTATTTATTGGTCAAATGATAACCAGATTATATCATTGTTCCTCCACCTAATCTCATTTTCAGAATTAGGCAGTAATTGAATTGTACCTAGCTTTTTATCTGTCTTTGTATCTGACAGTAAGAGGCATTAAAGGAATATGAATGTAGCACAATTTTTTTTTTATTCTTGAAAAAAATACAACAAAGGGAATAAAATCCCAATTTATTTATTTATGTATTTATTTATTTTCTCTTGCAGATCGATACACTGGCTGCAGAATACCCATCAGTAACAAACTACCTCTATATTACCTACAATGGTCAGGTAGGAACTGCTAAATTGTATGCAGCAAGCTCCAGATTTAGTAAATTGTCCACATGGGGAAATACAATTTTTGTGTTTTGCTTATCTAGTAATCTTGGTATTAAAGGTGACATCAGGGGCGCCTGGGTGGCTCAGTGGGTTACGGCCTCTGCCTTCGGCTCAGGTCATGATCCCAGGGTCCTGGGATCCTGCGTCGGGCTCTCTGCTCAGCGGGGAGCCTGCTTCCTCCTTTCTCTCTGCCTGCCTCTCTGCCTACTTGTGATCTCTGTCTGTCAAATAAATAAATAAAATCTTTAAAAAAAAAAAGGTGACATCATGTGGGTCAGATGTGATAATGTCTTTCCATACTCAGTCTTTTCAGATGCCTAAAGATGGTGAAATCAAACAAGTAAATTATAATAAGAATAAGAGTTATATGAACATACAATTATGATGTGTTCTTCCGGCTATTTAATTAAAACAATATTGAACTTATTTTCTGTGACTAAACAGAGCTTATACATTATACTTACAAGGTCCCAGAGACTAGTAGAGGATACATGTCTAATAAGAGGAAGAATGAGAAAGACAGACACAGTGGCAGGACAAAGAGTTTAATTAGATTGAAGAATAACACACAATAATTTCTATGTCTTTTTTTTTTTTTTCTTTTCCTCTTCAGGAGCATGATATCAGTTTTGATGACCATGGAATGATGGTGTTGGGCTGTGGTCCATATCACATTGGTAAAGTGATAACATATTTCCATAAGACTTTATAGTTTATATAGTACTTTTCACACATGTTCATTCTATTATTCTAAGAACTGTGTAAAAGAGATGCTGTTATAATAAATATTTTGCAAAGTAAGAAAAAGGTTCAGTTGGGTAAAGCCCAAGTTGGTATGGCTATTAAATGATACATGTGGGACTCAGATGCAGGTCTCAACTTAATTCCTTCTCTTGTTTCACCATGTCCTCCTTTTATGTTTTTATGCTCATGAACTAAATTGAGCCTCTCACTGAAGTTGGGGAATGAATTACACTCTGACCTTTTATGGTCAGGCACAGTTTTATGCAATGATCTATATTTGTTCAACAACTTCGTGTATCAACCAGAAATTACATTTGTAGGTGAGATCTGGGAATATATGACTTCTGTTGATATCAAATGCAAAGAGCTTTTATCATTGGTGCATAGACAGAGCATTATATTATTTAATTAAAATGTTCTCAGCAGAAATTGTGACACCTCACCCAGTCACTTAAAATTAGACATTTAATAATGATATAATAATCGTAATTTATAGTTACAAAGTGTATATTTAAATAGGCAATGATATTTCTTAACAAGTGTATTTAACATTTAGTCTTGCAAGTTATTCTAGTATAGAAATGATGAAATACAGAATTTAAAATGTATGTAGTCTTACTCTGTTACTTTAAACATAGTTTATTTTAGGTTTTACAATTAACCAAGTGCTTCAGGATATGCTACTTCAGCAATCTTTGCTCAAATCTTAAAGTAGGTCAAAAGTGTTTTTATCTTTACCCCTTAGTTATCTTATGGCCAAATGGCCTGAATACCTCCACCTGGACTTACCTTTCTCTTCTGTAGAAATGTCTCCTTCCCTATTCAAATTTTGCCTAATTCCTGTAGCAATTATGCATTACCTTAGGACCCAGGGAAGACTAGCTTAGCTAATAATCAAGTATATACTTAATTGATAGTGAAAATTAGCATGGTACTATTTTTGGATAATTATCATTCTGATAAGAATTTTTAGAAGACAGAATCCTAATGCAAAGGATTAGTACAAATCCCAGGACTTTCAGTTCTGTGGCGTCCCAGTAGAGGTGATATTTTGAGGTATTTAGGCCATTATTGTACTTCAAATTACTTTTTAGAAGGTCACTCACTCTGCATGGGGTGGCCTTGCCAAGTTTAAAAGGATATGCTTGGAAAGGACAGGATTTTCCAATCAATCAAGATATGTCAGAGCTTTAAGGCACTTCAGGGATCATTGGGTCTAGCCCTCAGAGAGCAGAGTAAGTGGAATAACTAAAACAAGAACTCAAGTATTCTCATCACTAGCTTGACTCTTTTTGTGTCCTGAGGTCAGTATGTTCACTTTTTGAGTTCTTTTTTTGTAAATGAGATTTTAAAAAAATCATTACAGTGATCTCCCATTAACTTTGAATTTGAATGTTTCAAATATGGAGATTACTTATTGCAGAACTTAGCATACAAAACAGCCAACATGTCATTGTTGTTTAATTAGTCCCTGTTTTTCCTACTATTATTGTAGCGTGCATAATGTATCTGAAATTTACATTTTGGAGTTTTAAAAATTGCAAGGAAAGGGCATTAGCTTCCTTAGCCTTAGCAATATCTTTCTGCTGGTCTTTGTGTTGTAACTTTGGGTTTCTTTTACCCCTCTTCCCAATCTCACCCTCTCTGCAGGCAGCAGTGTGGAATTTGATTGGTGTGCTGTCTCCAGCATCCGCACACTGCGTCAGCTTGGCAAGAAGACAGTGGTGGTGAATTGCAACCCTGAGACTGTGAGCACAGACTTTGATGAGTGTGACAAATTGTACTTTGAAGAGTTGTCTTTGGAGAGAATCCTAGACATCTACCATCAGGAGGTAAAAAGAGAAAAAAAGAGAAGAAAAATATATGCAGTGCATACTTTATAGACGTAGATGTATGTATGTAGATTTATGTTGTAATTCCCCTTTGGAGAAAGAGCTGCCAGTGTCTTCCACTGTCTAATTTTGTAGTGAAACTAAAAAAAAAAAAAAAAATTTAAAAAATTATCCCAGCCTTAGAGTCTTGAGGCCCTGGCACAGAGTGATTATTTTTTTCTTTCTAAGCATTCCAACTAGATTGAAACCCTTCTTTTGGTAACATGTGCCAGACATGTATTAACTAGTACAAGACAATCCTCCAAAATATTTTGCAGAATGATTTAATGGATCATCTAGACGTAGAAGAAGCCACCTCTCTCTAGTTTGTGTGTTGTGACAGTTTAATAATGAACGGTCCCCAGAGGAGAGAAGTCAGTCGTTCACAAATGACTAGTTAATTCTGTGTGGTTCATTCTGTGTGCCGTCAGATGAAGCCATTAGTCCTCAGTTTAAGACGGAGGACTTAATTCCGAACGATTTTGGTACTTCTCTATGTTTCTCTGGCCGTTTTCCCACCCACACTCTTGTGTTATCGAGAGTATCTTCACTTGGGATTGTTATGACCACAGGTTACTATAAGTCTGGAAGACAAGTTAAAGTCTTACAGTTAAAAAAATAACTACTGGTAGATTTCAGGGTGATGTCTAGTGGTTGAGTCTTTTCATGTCATTGCAGTTAATTCCCTACTATGGAGAATCGTTCCTATGTATAAAATACGGTCACTTAGGGAAAAAAAAAAAAACTGAATTAGGGCCACAATACTTAAGTTCAAGCTTTGACTTGACAATTCATTAATTGTACAAATTTCTTAAATTCCGTGTTTCATATTTTTGTTGTTGTTGTTGTTAATGGACCAGATGTGTGTGTATCTGTGCTACATACAGGTATTGTGAAGATAAGGAGATTTGTGGCTGAAACCACATGGGAAAGTGTAAATTTCAGTGTTAGAACATGTAATGATTTTATTGCCTTGAAGAAAAATAGACAAACTTCGGATGGTTATATCATCATAGTTGTCCATTTGAGACTGACACACTTATCTTTGGATATAATGAAATTGAACCCTTAGGTAGAATATAGACAAGTTTTAGTTTTGTCTCTGACATGGTTTTTCTAATAATTTCTCAAGATTCATTTCACGTGAGGGTCAAAACAAGTACATTCTACAAATATATCTTGAATTTCTTTTAAATACCAGGTTCAGCATGACAGGAAGCTGTAAAACCATGTCCCTACCTTCAAGACATTAGAATAATATTGGGACCCATAACAAAAATAAATGAAAAATTACATAATTATTTAAAAAATATTAACGAGGATTACAGGAATTGCAGTGAGCATTTTACACATAATTAATTATTTCCCCATGAAATGGTTTAAGATTAAAAACTTCTACAACTGCCTTTGGATATGGTTATACATGGATATTAATGAAATCCTTTTATAGTAACTGAATTCAGTATGATGGTAAAAAATAAATTGGTTCTTCTTTGAAACTAGTTGACATTTATAGTGCTACTATGTGTAAGATATTTTTAAATGTTACATTGAAGAATATAAGAACAATATTCCATTGATGTATTTGTTAGACTATCCCACAGGAAATATTATATTAACACATACACATGTCATACACACAGTACATGTGTGTATGTTTCCTTTTTTGAGGTTGTTGTGTATCTCCTCACAATCTCCAGGAGACTACCATAATCCAGCTTTGGGTATCCCTAGTGATGCTAAAGGCACTGAGACATTCAGTGGTAAATCTGCAGAAAATTGGAAGCACATCTAAACTTGCTCAAAAGCACACATTTGAGTCACTTTAGAAAGGCACTAGGCTACATAGCTACATAGGATGGGAGAAAGTATGATGAGTCTCCTGGTCCAGGTTTCTTGGTTTAGTTCAGGACCTACCCTCTTTCCATGGCAATAAGGATATACTTCTAAAGAAAACATGAAGGGGAGTCAGAAAAGTGACATGCATCGTGAATAAAGCAGCCTGGCTCAGTTGGTAGAGCATGTACTCTTGATCTCAGGATCATGAGTTCAAGCCCATGTTAGGCATGGAGGCTACCAAAACAAACAAACAAACAAACAAACAAACAAAAACCCAAAAAACTTAGTTGGAGGTGGAATGAGAGGGGATTCTTATGCTAAAATCTCCTTCCTACTTGTTCTCTTTTTTTAATAGAAAATACTACAGTGATATATTCTTTTGGCTGCAGACATTTTTTAATACTTTATAAAGAGCAACCCTTTAAATTCAAGTCATTCAGGGGCGCCTGGATGGCTCAGTGGGTTAAAGCCTCTGCCTTCAGTTCAGGTCATGGTCCCAGGGTCCGGGGATCGAGCCCTGCATCGGGCTCTCTGCTCGGCGGGGAGCCTGCTTCCCCCTCTCTCTCTCTGCCTGCCTCTCTGCCTACTTGTAATCTCTCTCTCTCTGTCAAATAAATAAAAATTAAAAAAAAATCTTAAAAAAAATAAATTCAAGTCATTCATTACTTGTGATTGTGTAATGGATTCTACTCCTTGAGAAGAAATTTACATTTTAATTTTTTTCCTTAATTTTGGTGTTGAGTATGGGGAAGTGCCAAGAAAATGAGAAATTGGTATCTACTATCTAGAAGGCTTTGATAGATAATATTTTGCTTAGTTCATAATTTTGGCTAAGGCACTCCTTATAAGGGAAAAGATGTTCTCAAGTTATTTTGAGGTATAAGAGTTGAAAATTATTATATTGTTTATGAAAGTTGCAACATTGTGTTTCTCTTTTATTAGATCTATTATTAAATCTATTTTCTAGGGTTGAGTTATGCAATAATCTTTGCAGGCTATGGCAATGAATAAGAATCACACAGATCAGTGGGAACCTGGGTGGCTCAGTCAGTTAAACAGCCAAACTTTTGATTTTGGATCAGGTCATGATCTCAGGGTCCCAAGATCCATCCCTGGGTCAGGCTCTGTACTCAGCAGGGAGTCTGCTTGGGATTCTCGCTCTCTTTTTCTCTCTCTCTCTCTCCCTCTGCCCATCCCCCCACTTGCTAGCACACTCTCTCAAATAAATAATTATTTTTTTAAAAGAATCACACAGATCCTGTCTTGTCTTTACATTCCGCTTTTTTCCTCTGGAGACTCATGGTTTGAAAAGTTGTATAAAGGAACATTTACTTTCTTCTATATCCTGGCCCCGTATAAGACCCATTTCTCATTTTTAAAAAATTTCTTCATGAAAAACCAGATTGAGTCTAAAAATGCCAGGCAGTATACCTGACACCTTATGATGTCCCTATCTAGTTTGAGTCCTTCTTAATTTTTCTTTCTTTTATAGTGAATAATTTACTGGATCATACCCACATAAAAATGTACTCTGATTAATGATATAATTCTTCTATTTTTAATACCTTATGCTATATGTATATACATATACAATGACACCTCTGTAACACAATTTGAGTTAAATGAATGAATGAATGAAAATCATTAATTAATGGTAAACACAACCCATTAGGGAATTCATGGCTCTAAACTAGAATTGGGTTTCATTCCTAGCATTTGATTTAATTGTAATTAAATACAATCTTAAGGGTCTGTCTAAAGTGTTGAAAATGTTTTACTGAAATGTGAGTTACTAAGATCATAAAGCACAGTAAAGATAATAAATCAATCTCATAGATGCACAAAGAATAAAGTTTTGTTAATTAGAGATAATATATGAAATTATAAAAGTTAGGGCCATCTTTTAATGAATTAAATGCTATTTTGTTAGTAAGATAAATTTTTTCTCTTGCATTCTGTCTATAATGTATCATTTAATTTGCCCATAAAAATAAGGACAAACCAAAGTACTAAAAATACATTTGTGTTGTGATTGTACTTGAATACTGTTTCAGAAATACTCTTGTGTGGTATTGTCTGAGCTTAGTGATACCAAATTAAGAAAAATAAAATAGGAAACTAAACTGAGTACAAAGATAGAAACAAATCCAGGTAAAATCAGTGGAACTTTAGGACTCTGATGGAATTATTTTCAGCCAGGTATTTAGGGATCTATGAAACCAATCTGAATTTTAGAATATTTTATGTCAGTGAGTTATTTAAAACTATTTAGGCTTAAGTGAACATTATGGTAATAATGATAATTTACCCATGTGGGATACTAAGTTCTTTTACTAAGTCCCTGCTAGTTCTGTGCTTGGAGTTGGGGCCAATTTAAGATGAATTCTTCCCCAAAACTATCATATATTAACTTCATCCTACAAACATATTCTTTGTACTGATTTCCTTTTGCTGTGTGGGCAAAACTACACTACACCATCCACCATTACTCTAAAACGTCCTGTGGATGTATTTGTCTTTCCAGCAACGATCTTTATTTCTGGAGTCAATGATGAGAATGGGGTTTTGCAGAGGAAGTTTTTCTACCACTCTTCAAAAAAGAATATTTCAGAAATAGCTCTCTTTGCAACCTCTAGCAATAATGACCCTTGAAACCAGGCAGAAAATAATTATCTTAAGATTCGAAGATTCGGTTTATTATTTAAACATAACCGCTTTACAGTGTGGAGAATTGAGTTCAGTACTGGCTGTATTTGCTAGATTAGAAATATGGGCAAGTCAGTTCACCATCACTGAGCCTCAGTTTCTTTAGCTGTAAAATGGGGAGAGTAATAACTGTCTCAGAGGAATATAGGGAAGGTCAAACAGATGGTGAAGGGCAAAGAGTAATATCCTTAAGGAATAGTAGCAGAT
Organism: Martes martes; assembly: GCF_963455335.1. NCBI lineage: Eukaryota > Metazoa > Chordata > Mammalia > Carnivora > Mustelidae > Martes > Martes martes. Next base: position 175,061,866 of record NC_137890.1, on the reverse strand, counting down.
TACGTTATTACTGTTTTAAAAGTTGCTAATTTGTTGAAAAAATAAAAAACAATTTCATAGAACATTTTTAAAAATGTTCGTGTATTTATTAAAGACTTTTCACTCAACTTTGAGCTCCCATTTAGTGCGATGGTCCCCAATTTTTGCTCACAAGTTGATATTTCTTTTTAGAAATTATATTGAAGTGCTTCACGTGAGAAATCTTTGTATGCATTTAATTGAGGAATTAGTTTTTAAGCCTCTAAAATATTAACTCTGCTAATGTACTAAAAATAATAAGCAAATAAAAATATTATTATAGTACAAAGAATAAATCTTCTTAAAGGTTTTGCAAAGATGTATATTGAATATGAGAAATGATAAAAGCACTTATAAATATGCAGAACTGTGGATTATTGTTTTCCATACTGTTTACAAGGCATTTAAGCACTCAATTGTGGGGTGTTTGCTTAGGCACTACTATCATTGCTCTCATCAAAGACAAATTAGCTTTATCCCTTTTAAGACTATTTCAGAATTATTTCAAATAATGATAAAATACATTTGGTTAATATCTATTACTTCAGCAGTTCCAGTATTCATTAGTAGGTTATTAAGGCAAATACAAATTATTCCAAAATCAGTGGTCTATCAGTTATAATAATGTTTTCTAATATTAATAACAATGTCTTATTTATGCACTTACAATGTGTAAGGCCTTTAATGTTTATTATCTTATTTAACTTATATAGTAACCTTGTGAAGCAGGCATATATTGTTCTAATTTTGCAGACATGAAGACTAAATGTTAGAGGGAGTTTCACAGAGACAATTAAGATGGGACTTTTTTCTTTTGAAATTCAGAAATTTTTCTTTATTCCTTTTATATCCTTAAGCTGGAATTCTGTTTCAACTTCTTCCTAGAAATTTCTTCCTATATTTCTATTAATAAAATATATTTATCCATAACAATATCTTACATACACATTGAAATTTTAAAAGTTTACTTCATGAGACCTTCAGGCTGTAATTGTTACTGAGCCACCATAGTAGTTTTTATTACCATGGTTATCATTCTATAACTAAAAGCAAAATATGATGCATTCTAGTAATTACTAAAAATAAAAAGTGAACATTTATCGGAAATGCTTTTTTTTTTTTAAGATTTTATTTATTTATTTGACAGAGAGAGATCAGAGTAGATAGAGAGGCAGGCAGAGAGAAAGGGAGAGAGGGAAGCAGGCTCCCTGCTGAGCAGAGAGCCTGATGTGGGACTCGATCCCAGGACCCTGAGATCATGACCTGAGCCCAAGGCAGCGGCCCAACCCACTGAGCCACCCAGGCGCCCCGGAAATGCTTCTTTTAATGAAATGGATGGGGCTTTTTCTTCTTGATTGGTGCATGCACCCCTGGTTGATTATGATGTATTCCTGGAGTGAGCTGGGACTCAGCAGTTTTATTTTTTTATTTTTATTTTTGTTTTTTGATATGTACTTTTATTTTTTAATCTGGAAGTCTTGACTACTAATAGAAGATTAAGGTTAAAGATTCAGATCCTGTTTTCAGGGCAATTAGTAAGGAAACAGGGACTAAAATCAGTTACTGGGTACTGTAGACAAGAGCCAAGGCAACAGGAAAGGAGAGAGGATGTGGAAATGGGAGGTAGGATTTAGACTGGGCTGCAGTGTAGAGATGGTGGAGTTGAGAGAAGGGGGAGGGGAAAGGAGAGAAGCAGCAAAAGCAGGGGAAGGTTAAGTGGGCAGAAAGCTTGCTAGTGGGAGTGCACGTAGGTGCGGACACTGAGTAGGAGGTCTTCTTGGTGCTGAGAAGAAGGGTGACAGAAAAGGCTGGAGACTCTTCATTGTCCTAATGATGGTGATGAGTTTACAACTCGTCCTGTAGGCGTAGGAAAACTTTGGAGTGTCCAGTATAGGAGTGACTTGGTGAATCAGTTCCATAGGATGATTCATCTCAGTGAAGGGCTGGGCTGGAGGGCAGCAGGAGAGGTGAGCATTAGGAGGAGAGATCTCTGTCCGTTTAGGGAATTACAACAGCAGTCCAAGCAGCACTTGATTACAGTAGAGCGCATGGTGAAAACATTCATTGTCTTGATTTCCTTTTTCTAACTGTCATACACGTCCATATCACACATTCCTGTGTAGTTGTGTGGAGGTCTGACATGGTAGTCATGTGTCGTTGTATGGAACTCTCAAATAGATTTTCGCATGTAAGTGCCTGGAAAGGAAGAACAAAGTTTGTTTACCTCTTTGGGGCATAACTTAATATTGCCCACGGTTGGGAGACGTGAAACAATCGCAACATGTGAAGCAGTTGTTCATCCATCACGAAGTGGCCCTAACGGCCGATGCTGTGGGTGTCTTTTCCAGGCGTGCGGTGGCTGCATCATCTCAGTGGGGGGTCAGATTCCAAACAACCTGGCAGTCCCTCTCTACAAGAATGGTGTCAAGATCATGGGCACGAGCCCTCTGCAGATCGACCGGGCTGAGGACCGCTCCATCTTCTCAGCTGTCCTGGACGAGCTGAAGGTGGCTCAGGCACCCTGGAAGGCTGTTAACACTTTGGTAAGGAGAGAAACACGGGTCTGTGTTTAATGTGGGCTTTTGAGGGGTTGCAACCCGAATGTTAACTCCCGCAGGTGTTAACTGCAGGGCAGACCGGAGGCGCTTAGGCTTAGTGACTTGACTTTGAAGTTGGTGTATTTCCATGAGTGCGGTTAAATGCTGGTTATGAATTGGTAAGAGTATTCTCATTAAGATTCGGACAATGAAAGACGTTCAAACTATTTTTGAGCTTGATTGATATTTAGAATTAGAAACTAGGAATTTTATATGTTTCCATGTCCAATTTACATTTTAATGGTGTCTTTTGAGAGAAAGAATAAAAAGAGTTGTGGTACCATTTGTTCTAAAGATGCCTTTCTGCAGTTCTATTGAGTGTTTTAAACTATTCATGTGCTTTTTGTTGTTGTTGTTTCTGTTAATTAGAATGAGGCACTGGAATTCGCGAATTCTGTGGGCTACCCCTGCTTGTTGAGACCTTCCTATGTTTTGAGGTAATATATTGTTTTCCCAAAGTAGTGATTTAAAAATCAGGAGATACTGAACTGCATGCTGTATGCTGATAGCACTTGGCTTTAATGTGTAGTGATTTGTAAATCCACCCACAACCCCCAAACCAAGATGGCCAGAGAGAGGACCGATGCGTGGTCGTTCAGCTTAGCACTTTTCTTTCAGAAGGTGGCAATAAGAGTCCACAGTCCTCCATCTTAGAACATGGCTTAGGGCATCTTGTTGCCAAACTGAGGGAGGGTAGTTCTACATTAGAGAAGAGAACAATTCAAAAACCCAAAGAGCAAAACCAAAACAAACCTGGGACATCTCTTTCCAGGGTCTGTTTTCTAGTCAGCGGAAATGGCAGCTTATCTCTGACTGTTGTCAGCACCTTCCGATGGTGCCTCTGGTTTGAATTTTTTGAGTTTTTGAGATCACATTTTTTCATAGATGAATTATAATGGTGAGGGACAGAGACGGTGAGGATCTTTCATATTAAACTTTGAAACGAAGTTCTATCATCAAAGGAGAGGTTGTGAATTATCACTTACTCTCTTCAGATGTTACCACATGTAAGGAAAGACTTCACTGAACAGGGGAAAATAAGAGAAACACAGTTTGCTGTGCACAATTTGAAAGTGTAAATGGAATTTGTGATGGGATCCTTTAAAATAATGAAAAATTTGAAATGAGGTGGAAAACTTCCCTTTTTATTTAAATGGCTTTTTGTGTAAATCGCCGTCAAATAATACTTCTTCTTTGAGGTATTAATGTAAGTTAATTTCAAGAACACACAGACATTTCAGGGAGGGTTGCAGAAAGCGGCTTTGGCTATTGTGCTTCCTTTCTCATCTCTGCAATCTATCTCTTTGTTCCAGTTTCCTATACTGTGCATTATCAGGGTTATGGACTGAGCCTTCCTGTCTTAAATAGATGAAGACATTGGAAGCTCTTTATGCAAAACTATGTAATAGAGTAGAAAAAGCAAAGAATGCTACTTTTTAAAAAGACATGGAAAGTAGTATTTTTCTTCCTTATTTTTCCCCTCTTACTCCTCCTTCTTCCCTTTGATCTCACTTTAAAAATATCAAAATTCAGCATAAATTGATATCATCATTCTTTCTCAAGCAATCAATAAGAAGGACACAGTTGAATATCTTTCAGTCAGATACTGTATATTATATTTGCAAATGTTACTAAAAATTTTATACTTTTGTAACCTAGCTGGTAGTAGAATGACCTGCTTTCATAGTAGACCTGTGGGTTAAGATCAGCCATTGTCAATGACCTCTGAAGGAACAGAGTAGGAGTAGGTAGATCCTGGGACATCTGGGTGGCTCAGTCGGTTAAGAGTCTGACTCTTGACTTTGGCTCAAGTCGTGATCTCAGAGTCCTGAGATCAAGTCCCGTGTCAGGCTCCACACTCACAGGGAGTCTGCTTGAGATTCTCTCCCTCTGCTCCTCCCCCCTTGCTCTCTCCCCCCACCCTTTCAAATAAATAAATAAATCTTAAAAAAAAAATAGCTAGATCCTAGCATGAATCTTGTTAAAGTTTAAGAATTACCTGGAACCAGCAGAGTGAAAACACAGGATCAGAAAAGACCAACTTTGGGATACTGCTCTCTCTAGAGCTATGTGGTTCTCTTGGGACATCATCATAGCTATTACCCCTAACTTGAGTGACTCTACTTTGGTTGATTGTTCTGGTGATCAAATGGAGTAAAGACTCAATTTAGAAAAAAGTATCTTCTTATTCAGTCCAGACTGAAACTAGAGATTGCCTGGAACTGTTCTGAGAAACAATGAAGTCTAGCATGCTTTTCTTCCAAAAGGGTGAAAGAAACTGACCCGTCCTCTTCTTTTTTCCAGTGGGTCAGCCATGAATGTGGTATTCTCTGAGGATGAGATGAAAAAATTCCTAGAGGAGGCCACCAGAGTCTCTCAGGTAGTATCCGATTTCCTCCTGGTGACTTTTACTTCTTCCTTATTTCAGTGTTAATTGCTACCGTATTTCATATGTTTTTCTTTTCACACTATGTTAGGATGGTTTCCTCCCCACCTTTTTTTTTCCCTTTCTCCCTACTCAGTAGTCTCCTATATATGGGAATAAGAAAACTCAAATGCATTTAATTGTGTTTAGATCCTTTGGGTTAGTGGAAGAAGAAGAAGACCAGCACATATTTGATCGCAACACAGATCTGGTTTTAGCCTCCAGGAGTTAGGGCGTATAAGTATCCTTCTTTGTTCGTAAGTTAGATGCTGATCAAGTTACCCCTGGGCTTCCTAGCCTCAAGGACTGCCTAGCCAATCTCATCATGTATCAGTGAGGGCTTATTTTAACTGCAATTTTAACAGTAAAACCCTTTGCTCACCTTTTGACTTTTTTTTCATTTTGATACATTCCATTTGTCAGTTAATAAAAATGTTTATAATTTTGTGGTGATTCAACCACCTTCCTCCATTGCCTTCAGCTTTTACTTTCTCCCTTGGTATTACCTCAGTGTGATCCATTTAAGATTTACCCAGTGAGGTTATCGATCTGAAGACCTTGTACTGTAAAGGATGAAAGTAATGTTCTCCTTTTAAAAGCTTTCAAAAGCTTGTTGGTGTTTTTTTTTTTTTTTTTTTTTTTTTTTTTTTTTAAGACAGAGAGAGAGCACAACTCATAGAGAAGAGTTTGATGTTAGGCAAGTGGAATTTGGAGGGACCTAAAGAGTGAAGTCAGAAGCATTTCAAAGAGGAAGAAAGAGCATGGACTGTTCCTGCTCATGAAGTCAGACATCCCTTCTGTATGGTGGTTGCTCCCCAGGACATTGGGTCAGTGAAGAGAGTGGATAAGAGTAAAGGGTGAGAAAGACAAAGAGTGCAAAAAGAAAACCAAGCAGGTTCCGAATTTACTTCTGTGTGAAAGTCAGAGAGCTGAGGAGGGCGTCCCCTCAGTGGGTCAGTTTTCATTACTGCGGACTGGACCAAGACACTGTCTTCTCTATCTGGCTTCCTGCCAAGGGATCGGGCACGCGCTCCATTTGAAAAACCAATAGTTAGAACCAGCTGGGCTCGTGTAAATGAGGAAGCAGGTGCCCTCTCTTTTCTGCCTGGGACATTGTGTCCCACAGGACCGCTACTCATTGAATAGTTTTAAAAATATTTTTTTTCTGCTAGTATATGGATAGAGCCCCTACTAGACCAAAGTTTTGTAATGGAGATGTCCTGATTGAGAACATTCTGATTCAGGTGTCCTCTTCAAAATACAGCAGAATCTGGGATACTCAGTTCAGTGAATCTAGAATAAAATCAACCCCCATCAATCACTCATCTATTTATGCCTTCATTCATGTTTAGCACCTGCTATATTATGGCATTGTTCTCAGTTTCAGGGGCTACACTCATACAAAGAGAGATACAGTCTCCTTTCACAGGGGACTCTCTTTACTAGGGACATCAGTCTTCAGATAATTACATGAAATATAATGAGCACCACGGTAAGAAAATACAGGATGAGGGTGAGTGTAAGCGTATTGGGGTTCATCCCTAAAGATGGGTTTTTTAAATTAATTTAAAATGGTTGATTTAGAATTAAGTGGTTGAAAAGTTTTCATTGTGGGTGTGAGTAGGAAGAAAGGGCAGCCCAGGTACAGGTTCAAAGCTGAGGAAAAAAAAATGAAGTTTCTAGAAACTGATAAAGTATCTAGTATATGGCTAGGACAGTCCACAAGGTGGAAGAGTAGAAGAGTAGGCAGGGAACAGAGAAGAGAATCTTGTCAGTTATGATGAGTTTGGGGCCAGACTGCTTTCATGGAAAAAGGTTAGGGGCTATTGCTATAGCTCAGGGTAGAGATGACAGCGCCTTGGAGCAGGGTAATGATAGTGAAGATAAAAAAGAATTACAGGTATTCTAGAATATTTAGAATGTTCAGTGAAGGCAATTAGTGAGTGAATGGAGGCAGAGGGTAAGAGAGTATCTGATAAAGGATGGCTCCTGAGCCACTGCCTTGGACAATTAGACGGATGGTGGTACCATTTATTAAAGTAGGGAACGTGAGAAGGAGAAATTTTAGAGAAAGAAATCATATATTTAATATGTGACCTTTTATGGAAGATGCCTATGAGAAACCCAAGTGCAGGCGCTTCAAAAGCAGTGGGTTATACAGATTTTAAATTGAGAATCAAGGTCATGGCTAGTGATAGAGATGTACATATAGTTTTGGAAATAAATAGCATATCATTTTAGAGTTTTGAGAAGGAGGCAATCACCAAGGCGAGAGTACAGAGGAAGTGAAATAGTGAAGACAGAGATGAGAGGGATACCAGCATTTAAGGGCTGAGTAAAGGAACAGGAACCATGAAGGAGCCTGACAAAGAAACAAGACAATGTAGTTTATGGATATTAAAGGTGGAAAGTATCTTAGGAAGGCCAGCAATGTGTAATGTTGCAGGAAGATTGAAATTTATTAAGAGATTTTCTTTCTCAACATGGTAAGGACTTTTTCATACATTTGTCCAAATGGCCAGGATGGTGGATGCTGTCATTGCCCCACTCAGATCCCTTTATGTGTAGAAGCACCTGTCCCTAACTGTAGTGACAGCTGGTAATACTGACCAGCTGTACTTCTTCTCTGGGCAACTACTCTCAGTCAAATGGGAGCCTCTTCAACACGGAGGCAAGATACCTCACCTCAGCCCCACCCTCAAAACACTAAACAGTGAGCAACCTTTGCCTCATGGTGGGACTTACTCTGTGTTGCAATTCATCCTCCAGAGCCCCCTGTGGGGTAAAGCCACATTCAGTTTCCACTGAGACTATAGACATACTCACCTTTTCCTGTTGTCCCATCCTGCTTTTCTAACTCCCTCCATAAATCACTTGAACAAGGATTCGTGTCTCAGGCTTGGCTAGGGAAGCTAAGACAGCTGGTAAAATTTTTTTTTTTTTAAATCATGCTATTGTCATCAAAATATAGGAAAAAATCCCATATAGGTCTCAACATAGCTCCAGTAGGCCTGCTGCAGTAAACATCAGATACTTAAAGAAGAGGGAACAGAGATGGAAAGGAATCTTTTTTTCCCCTGTTGGCTAGTAAATAGTTGCATGTCCAGTAGGCTTTTGAAGAAAAGGAAGTATGAAAATTTTCCTCATTTAATAGGACAGAGAAGTTTCTTTATAGCATAAAACACTGGTTCTTTTGAATTTTCCACAAAATTCCTTTCAATTTCAAGTGTTCTACTAAAGGAGATAAGATATATTAAATTTGACACATGTGCATGAGATGAACTCCATGAGGTGGGCAAAGAGGCTTTGTGTTCAGAAGGAAGGGAGATGTTTGGAGAAGGCTTAAGGGAGGAGGTAGCTTTTGTGTCAGGACTTGAAGCATGAGTTGAGACTTGAAAGGCACAGCTGAGGAGAGAAGGTGGGATGCATTTGGGGGAGAGAGGCAGAGACAGGGAAAAGCAGGGTCTAGTAAGAAGGCAAGTGGTGTGTTGCTGGTGCCTGGGGCTTCGAGAAGAGATGCCTGAACCCTATTGCTCGTGAGTCAACCTATTCATTTTGTCTGGAAAAAGCAAGCAGTGGTCCCAGGGTGGAGGGCATCACTGCACTGTCATGAAGGAACTGAGAGTGGGGAGAACTTCGAGAAGGAAAAGGGTGTAAAACAGTGGAGAAAGGAAGAATGTTTTAAAATTAATGAAAAGAAATGCTGCAAATGCCCTGCTTTCGAAGTGGTATGAGGCACGTCAACTCCACGTAATGGATTCCATCTTGGACCTAACAAAACCAAAACAAAATGAGATTCTCCTCCTAATTTCTTTCACAGTCTCCTGGAGAGAACTGATTTAGGAAATTGCAGCACTTGGAAAAGATGAGTGTACAAAGAGAAAAAGAACTAGAACCAAGAAAAATACACAGTTATAAGTAAAATAGAGAAATATTCATAACTCCCCCATTCGACCCTCTCCTTAGCCCCCTCTTTCCTGTCACTCACTTAAAAGTCTGTATTTGAAATTTCAGCACTCATGTTCAGTTGACTGAGGACTCACGACTGAAGAAAGACCCTCTCCCCAACTGAAAGCAGAGAATGACATTATTATTACCCAACAAATTGGCTAATGAGTTTGTGTAGTGTGTTGAGCATTAAGGTCTTTGCAAGGATTACACTGAGATCTACTTAAGGTATGCAATTTTCACTTGACACTATACACATGTCAGCTGAGGATTCTGCCCTTCTCTTTTCCTCAATGACAGGAACACCCAGTGGTGCTGACAAAATTTATCGAGGGGGCCCGGGAAGTGGAAATGGATGCTGTTGGCAAAGATGGAAGAGTAAGTACTTTATCCACATTTCTGAGATCTCTGCCTTTCATCGAGTTTCTTCCACGTGTCCCCACCCCCAACTTGGCAGTTTTGAAACAGATTAGAGGTCCTGATTTCTACAAAGCAGGTCTCTAAAAATAGTGGACGAGTGGCTCAGTCCAAAAATTTTCAGATTCACTGACAACTTAGTGTATGTGTCACGGGTGTCATATATCCTGTGTTTCATACCGTTAGGATTTCTCTTTGATGATATTCAAAATTAATTATCATCCTGTACTCATCATTCTTTTTGAATAGATTTTTCTCTCTCATTTTCTTTGGTCTGTGGGTTTCCTTTTATGTTTCAATGGGTATTATAAAAACATCCAATACTTGTCTTTCTGAAGTTCCTAATTGAATCCCTAGTTTTTCTCCTCTCTTGATTTCCCAGCCTCCACCTTTTTTATTGCATTAATAAAGACAAAACTTAACAGAGTAGGGTGGATAAGGATAATAACATAAAATTAGCTTACCAGATCACATCTGTATTTCTAGTACAATGAATGCCTCCAACTTCAGTGAAAAATGAAAATGTGAAGAATGCTTTCCTTAGGTTTGCTAGTTGCACTAATAAGGCATTTATGATTTATCTTGATATATAGGAAGTAATGTTTTAGGGAGTCCGGTCATTTTATTTGCTTTAATGAAAAAATTTTTTAAAAACCGTCCTTCATTTTCTACTTTGTAGATACTTCAAAACACTACTGAAAATGTTAAATCTTTTTGTCTTTTTGGTCTTGCAGATTAACAGTTCAAAGTAGGGTTGTTTAGATGTGTGTGTGTGTGTGTGTGTGTGTACACACACAGCAGTGATGATTTCTTACTACAGAATCATATAATCCTGAGTTTAAGCACCCTTAGAAATCATTTATTTCAACCCCATACCCCAAAGGATGAGAATTTTCTTTACAGCATCCCCAGAAAGGGGTCACTTATTTTCTGTTTAACAACTTTGGTTATACAGAGCCCAGAAAGTTTTCAGACTGAAAGATGTCATATGGACATCTCATTTATTCCTTCTTTTGAGGTAAAGTCTGCTTCCCTAAAATTTTTTCATTCCTGACCTTCTGGACTTCAGAATTGTAGAGCATATGTTTAATCTTTCCTCCTTTCCAACGTTTTAAGTATTTGAGACTCAGGTATAAAATGAGAGTGATGTGATCATACCAATGTCAATGTGGAGAATGTAAGTCTAGCCTGGAGACATTTGTGTTTTTTTCAAATGTAATGCTCATCTGTTGGCCTGATTTGGCCCCAGCTTGCTAGGATATGCTCTTAATCTAAGTTTCTCTCAGACATCAACCATTGCTTATCATTCTGGACTCCTTCTTTTGGAAATGTTCCAGGTTACTCACATTTTTTTTTAAATAGTCACACTCTGAAATGGAAATAGTACTTCAGCTATATTATGATTCTTTTCAGAGCTTGGTGGGAGTAGTGCCTCCCCATTTCTAGACACTATAAAAAAATCTGAATGCTTACTATGCACTAAATATCATGTCAGACACTATATATGCTTTCTCTCTTATACTTATAAACGTTCTTCCAGACCGATACCATTGTTAGCACTGCCTTATCAGAAACCAAGGCTGAATAGATAAAGTACCTTGCCCAGGTCACAGAACTCCTAAGTGACAGCAGGAGACTCAAACGTTACTCTGCTCTAAGTCATTTATAAATCTGATAAACAAATTATCTCTGTAATTTATTTAAGTCTTTTACAGTTACCCAATTATTCTCCCCGACTGTCAGCTTTATCACTTCCCAAAGACACACATGCTATTAACATTCAGGTTATGGTGACTGAGACCATAAACTTTGCAATGTGACAGATAAGGGCTTCAAATCTGACTTGCCATACAGTAGTCACATGCACTTGGGTTATTTCTTCTTATCTTGCCTTAGTTTCCTTACCTGTAAGAGAAGATAAGAATATTTTCTTCTTGCTTTCCCTTCTTTCTCAAATTTTAATTAAAAAATCTCTTGCTCTAGATCTTAAGTCTTCTTTCTGGTCTGCCTAAGTTATACACGCACCTCTCTGGATAGTTACCTCTCCCATCTTTTCTACTGTTTAAAACCTAACCTGGAAGGAAAAGATGAAGATCCCTCCAGTGCCCCGCAAATGCTTTAGCTTCCTATTTGTTCTTAAGTCAACATGAGTCAGTTCAGCTGTTGTGTTTTCCTGATTCATACCCATTCTAATCAATGGGGGAGGGAGGTCAGCTCAGCCACCGTCAGCTGCCCCGGAGGCGTAGGCGGTTTGTCACTCTACGGGGAGGAGGCGAGTCCATGCATGTGGCTTTCTGTGGTCCTCTCACCAAAAGACTCTGCAGAGTAATCAGTCAATTCTCCAGGCGTCTGTTAGAATGGGGTGGAGGGGGGTGGGGAGAGACAAGGTGGAGTGGCAGTAGCTTCCCTGAAGTAGGTGCCTGACAACTCTTTCTAAAATCTTCTCTTGGCCAGGTGATCTCCCATGCCATTTCTGAACATGTGGAAGATGCAGGTGTCCACTCAGGAGATGCTACTCTGATGCTGCCCACACAAACCGTCAGCCAAGGAGCCATCGAAAAGGTCATGATTTATCAAGAAAAGTGGAAAGGGAAAAAGCAAAGATTAAGACAAAAATTTTTTGACTATGTAGCAATGTAGGACATGCCCCAGGTGAAATGCAATTATGAGGGGAATTTTCCTGTACTGAGCCTGCTGGGTATTTTAGAGATAGCGGTTTCCTTGCTGCCCTCTTGAGCCCACTGGGTTGTATGCTGGTGTGCTGGTTCTTGAACTTCAGTGTAACACCCTGGGGAACTTGCTCATCTGCAGATTGCTGGACTCCATCCCCAGTTTCTGATTCAGTAGTTCTGAGCAGGGCCCCAAGTTTGCATTTTTAACAAGTCCCCAAGGGATGTTGCTGTTGCTGCTGTTGGTCTGGGGACCCCATTTGGAGAACACTGCTGCAGATGATTCCCATGTTTGAGAGCCACTTAGGTGAGCAGCGTATAAAGCCGTGCTTCTCAATTAGAAACAGGTATGCAGCAGTCACATAGGAACCTTCTGGAACCTTTGTTTTCACTGTCCACCCTTACCCTCATCTCATACCAGCACTTTCTGATAGGTCTCTTTGAACCTCTCCTTTGGAACCATTGCTTTAAAGACCTTCCCAAGAATGATGCCTCAGTACTCAGTATGCTCTGCTAGGCAGCCTCAGAGACCGTCATCTGAAATAATTCATGTGGATGTTCCTTTACTCTTTAGGTATGTTAGGTCAGGCTTGGCTTTTTCAGTGAGGCTAACCCATAACCCTACCATCCAAATCTGGGTAGGCCTATCTGGCTGTACACTGGGCTGGATTCTGAAGGTCTCATCTTGTTCTCGATAGGAAGGCAGCAGGATATATTGTAACACCAGCTGCCTAAGAGAACACCATCCCTGGACTTCAGATGTGCTTTAGTTGATCATGTCAGCATAAATGACCTCAAGAACTCAGATTTTTCGGAATCTCTCTGAGTTTGATGTGCCATGGACCCTACTCCCTTTTATAACTAATTAAGTTGCTGGGTCCCTCTTGTAAAAGTAATGAACAAGGAGCTCTTGTTTCTTGCTGTCAGCGGCCCCTCATTGCATGGGTACTGTCTGGCTCTGGTTGGATGTAGGGATTTGTTTATGTGACATGCAGAGCTTCCCGGCAAGGAAACGTCATTTCTTTCTGACCGTATCTACCCAGGTAGAGTCCAGGGCAGCAGAAAAAGCACAGCAAAGAAGTCTCTCTGGTCTCTTTGCAGTGCCGTGTAATTTCAGGGCTTGCCCCTCTCATCAGGTAGGTCGTGAGATTGATAGGAAGTTTGGACTGCGGTTTCTGGGGCTGATGCAGCTGGACGGACAGAATTCCATTTAGCCCTCAGAGTAAAACCAGAGTATACAATGGCAGGTAGATAGGGACATTTGGCAGAAAGATAATTTTGTCAAGCTATTTGTTTTTTTTTCTTGCTAGTTGGTTATGGACATTTAGTATGTACTATTATTTTGTTGATAGATGCCTGTTAGTGGCTGCTATTATCATTATTATTAGTAGTAGTATTGCCATTCTGACTGTTATTATTATTAGTGGAGGTGTAGCTCTCTGTCAAAAGAAATTTTTTAAAAATCTAAGTTTGAGGTGTTTTCTTCGTGTTCTGTAACCAAGCTATGCTCTTTAGCACTGTGTCATTGTCCTTTCGATCTAGGTGAAGGATGCTACCCGAAAGATTGCCAAGGCTTTTGCCATCTCTGGCCCATTCAACGTCCAGTTTCTTGTCAAAGGCAATGATGTCTTGGTAAGAAATGCGAAGGTACCTGAGAGGACACCAAGCTGTGTGAGGTTATGTTGGTTTGTGCCCCTCTGGTGGTCTCCTCTGTGAGCGCAGACGGAGCCCTGAGATTCCCGCAGCCGTTCCTTTCTGAGTGTGGGTCGTTGCACAGCACAGAAGGCCTGCCCTGCTGGAAGGCAGAGACCTTTGGTGGCACTGATATGTCAGTCTCCATTATGGAAAGCACTCCGACCCACTGGAAAGGGGATTGCTGTCTGCCATCTACAGTACAGAAAGATGGACACAGTGACTATCTGAATGTGTCGAATTGTCATAAATTGTATACACTGAAGTCTCAGATACTATTGATGTACAAAAAATGTTAAATCAACTAGACTAGTCTTAATTAGTCTATTTAATGTAACCAGTCAGTAACCAGAATTGGTTCAGCAGCATCTACTATGTGAAATCATATGGTGGCAATAAAGATCGATAAGTCACAGTCTTTGCTCTCAAAGATATTCACTTTGGCGAGGACTGGGAAGATGACTTTGTAGACAACCATAGCATAAGTTAGAATATAATAGCTGCTGGAAGGAATGTACAAATACATGGTACTGAAGTCATAGACAGAGAGCATAGCTACGTGTGTGTGTGTGTGTGTGTGTGTGTATGCGTGTGGCTGAGCATGTGTTTGAGTGTCGTACCTGGTTTGGGCTGGATTTCAAGGGAGATTTTTGTATTTTAAGTGGATCTTAAAGAATGGCTGGAATTTTGACAAACAAAGGAAGTAGAGAGAACATTATAAATAGAACATCTAAGAGAAAATTTGGCACACTTGGGGAGATAGCAACTAGTTCAGTTTAGCAAGATCATTTTTCTAGGTAAATAGTGCAGGGCAAACTTGGAAAGTAAAGTTGAGTTCAGGGAAATGGTACAAGATAACATAGAGAGATATATTGAGGCAAGAGAATAGAAAGCCTTCAAGGACCAGACTCTCATCCGATGGCCAGTGGAAACCCAGTGAAGACTTTTCAGCAGGGACTTGGCTTTTTTGAGTTCTGCATTAAAATCTATCAGCAGTGTGTGGAGATGAAGTTGTGGAAAGCAGACGGAAGAAAGTCAGAATTCAAAGTTACTAACTAAAAGGAAACTGGTTAGCCAAAGTGCAAGCAGTGGGGAGAAAAGGAAGAGTCTGGCAAAAAAGAGCCGGCCCCAGTGAAAAACAACTAGAACGCAGGTGACAGGGAGAATGTTAATATGTTGTCACTGGATCTCACCATCATTTCTCTTTTTTTGAATTTTGTTATCTGTCTCTCCAGGTGATTGAGTGTAACCTGAGAGCTTCTCGATCCTTCCCCTTTGTTTCCAAGACACTTGGGGTAGACTTCATTGATGTGGCCACCAAGGTGATGATTGGAGAGAGCATTGATGAGAAACCGCTTCCCACATTGGACCATCCCATAATTCCTGCTGATTATGTTGCAATTAAGGTAACATTTGAAAAAAAAAATCTATCAGTCATTTTTTTAAGTTTCAAGAAATTAAAGGAAAAATTTTTCATCAAAAATAATCTTGAGGGATGCCTGGCTGGCTCAGTCAGTAGGAGAGCATGCGACTTCATCTGGGGGTCATGACTTCAAGCCCCACATCGGGGGCTTACTTTAAAAAAAATTTTTCAAAATGTAAAAAAAATAATTTTGATACTTCATGAACTTTCTAACTAAAGTGCTGGACCAGGGATTTATGATGTTTCCTTTGAATATATACACAGGCAACTTTGTATCAATTTTTATCCATTTCAAAAATAATAAAAAAAATCATTTAGAATTACGTAACTTCAAAACCAATTCTAACTACCTTGGCCACCTTGCTTAGTTCCTATTTTCTTCAGCAGCACAATTTTTCCTCTTCAAAGGCTGAAATAGCCATTGCTATTCATGGTGGTGCCACGAAGGAAATGAAATTGATGGCTCCTCTGTGAAGATTGACCAGGAATGTTTAAGATTTGCTCACTAATTTCCAATATAGATGTATATTTCTAATAATACTTTAATAATAAAACTGTTGAGCTCCTCTAGCTGCCTCAGCACACCCAGGCCCAGGGTATTTATAATAATGACTTTACTTCATTAATCAAGTATGAGGATTAGTGAGATACTATATAAATATAGTTGAATGTTTTAGAAGAAACATAAGATGGAATCAATTTATATCATGTGATGTATTTATGTGACATTTATATATTTTGGATACCTTCAAAAGACTTCCATTCCTATATGTCCTAGTGACCTGAGTCATAATTGTGTTACAGCTGAGACTCTGACTTCTGACTTTTATAGTGGAAGCTTTAAGTTGAAGCTATAAATAAAAATATATATATATTAACCTTATTTAGCTTAATAATTTAGGATGACTTGGATTTTACAGTGCATTGAGATGGAATGTCACTTGTTATATTGGGGAAGGGTGGCACTTTATTCCTGGAGACTATGACACAACATAAATTGTTAAAGCTTTCAGTGGGAATTATACATAGGTAAAAAAAATACATAGGATTTCTTTGTTTGAGACCAATAAGTAGAAGGCCCTGAAAAATATTTTCCACTGGAAATTCTATAGATACATTTCAAATTCATGTTTCTGAATTCATAGACACAGAAATATGCATACACATATGTGTATGAAACAATATCCAACTAAAAACAGTATTGAAGGATAGATATGCCTATTTCAAAATGCACCATATCTTCCAATTTACTTCTTTCCTAGTTATCATTGTATATAAATCTTGACTTTTTAAAAATGAATGGCTTCTTTATAGTCAGTCTCAACACAGGCCTAGGGAGGTGGATGGACGTCCACAGATGAGAGCACAGAAAAGCAAGAGTAGAGAAATATATAACTTGACTAAGGATGACCTTGTGAAGTGACCCTGAGCTAGAGTCCCAGGATAACTTGGAAGGGTACCAGAATTGAAGAAGAGTCCACACTAGAAATACAGATAGATGCAAGAAACCAGGACTTGGTTCCTCATGAACTGCACAGGTAAAATAAATGAAGAAGAAACACTCTTATCTATGTTCTAGTTCACATGAAAGTTCTGGGCAGAAGTGTGCCCAAGCAGAATGTTTTTCAAAGCTTTTTAAGAGGTGTCAACAACAGTTTAATATCTCAGAAGTCAGCTTACAGACATTTCTGGCATGGTTGCCTGTTGCAAGTTCAAATGATCAGAAAAAGAAGAGGAATGTTTCCAAAGCCTACCAAGAAAAAAATGTGTTTGAACTCTGTGCTTGGGGAGACCAATGCCCAGTAGACTTTGTTTGAAATCACTCCAATAAGAATATGTGTAGGCCAGATTAGAAACACTGGACTAGACTGGTCACAGGGGCCCTATTTACAGAAATAATTTGTGATTATTTAACCCAAGCTTTTGGCCAAGAGCTCAAGAAATTCTTGGAACAGAGTTTTAAAGCTATTTTTCAAGTCAGATGCTTAGACCAAAGAGATTTTTTATGTGTCTACCATAGCCTTAATGAAACCTGTGAGAGACGGTTCACTAAATATATTTATCCTCTCTTATTCCTTTTATACCTTTCTCTCACATATTTTTCCTCCCCATTATTTCTGACAGGCTCCGATGTTTTCCTGGCCCCGGTTGAGGGATGCTGACCCCATTCTGCGATGTGAGATGGCTTCCACTGGAGAGGTAACTGGTTAATGATCCATGGATGCTTTCATTAAATCTACTTTGAAATCTATGGTTTTATGATCTGAGTATAATACAGTAAGTAAGTTATTAAGCATAAAGGGGGACACAAACTTCTGTTATCAGAGTAAGTCTGAAAGGGCTGAAGAATTTTGAACTAAAGAAAAGTCTTGTACTTTTGTGGACCAGAGTCTAGATTTTCACACATATTGAACTCATGAATATAATGTATGTGTTCCTAATTCATTTCCACATTACACATTGAGAACAGCTTCCAAAATATTTCTTTACATGTCTAAGTAAATATCTCTGGGGTCTTTCTGCTTTATTTTAAGTTTTCATTTCAAGGTCTCTCTGTAACAGCACTTCCCACCCCTACCTCCCTCAGCCTCTTGTTACTATGAAATTAAATCATTGGGTTTTTACTAGCAATATGTAGAATGACTGTACAGCATTAGAAAGATTGCAGACCTAAACATTGTGGAATCTGCAGGTAAATACAAAAATCTCAAAAAAACTTGCAAAGCAACGTGAATCTCCTGGGGATTATCTAAAACCTATAATGGGATTGGCCACTGGATGTCCCTCTTCACTTGTGTTGGGACTCTTGTCAGCCGAAGGTTTCTTTAAGAATGTGAACTGTGTTTCTGGTAGAGAACTGTCAGATTCTAGAAAGTTCCCTACATGTCAGTGTCAGGACATTTTATGAATCACCCAGCGCTTGACAGACTTACTAGATACAACCTTCAGATTCTCATCAGTGCACATCAGAGTGGCAACATCAGACTGTGAGGCATTATAGTTTCCTCTTGCTATTAAGGAACACCTGAAAGGGGAAAATATTTAATTACAATAAATATGTGATGTCTTATGTGGTTGCCTGGTTACAAGCAACATCTGTGCTGAGATGTGAAGTGAGACAGGAGGGCAGGGAGTGAGGAATAAATGGCTATCTTGTTTGTATTTGGACTGGTGATTGCCTTCTCTTAGCTCCTTTGCTGCTGCTTTTAATTTACCAGGTGAGAAAATCTATCTTGAAAACGAGGGGCCTACATTACAGATCTCTGCTGCTTAAGGAGATGCTCTTCAGGTTCATCTTGATCCCAGGGTCACTTGGTAGCAGGGCTGTAGCAGATCCAGGGTTCAGATCCGGGAGAGATTGGCTTTCCTTTGTGCTGTTTTCTCTAGTATGGCAAACTTATTTTCACTGCCTATGTCCATTCTGCCTCCAGACATACATTATTGGAGTTGTTGAAATATGAAAATACAAAAGAATTAGAAGCACAGCTCCCCTTTGTTGTGCTCTATTTCAGAAGTATAGAGTTAATTCTTCTTCTATTATTAGAGTCATACTTCCAGGTGTCACTGAGTGGGATGTCACAAGGGCTATTTCATAACTGAGATCAGAATAATAATTCTAGCTTAGGTGAAAGTTCAGTTATGCTTCGAAGAGACATTTTGAATGTTCAGATGGCTTGTTGTGGGACTGACTAAACCTTTATCTCTTGATCTGGGTAAGGGCTGTTATTTTTTTTTTAGTGGCAAGGTGGGTATGTTAGACCTGAGCTTACTTGAATATCTGACTGTTTTCTGTGTTGTTTTTTTTTTTTTGTAGAAAACTACTGAAACCTCTTGTGTGTTGTTCTATCTGCTTTTATGATGGGATTGCCTGGTCCTGTCAGTAGAATTTGGGTTTCATTAACTGAGGTTGATATTACTGAGGCTAGTTGACCATTAATTGACCGAAGAAAGAGTTTGCTGAAAAGCAGCATGTACTCGTGGTTGGCTGAAGGTCATAGTCATGAGAACATCCTTTTCACAATAAGGGAGTCATTTGCTTAAAGAATGAATTTAGCCATCAGTGTTATTTACTATAATGGTGGTTCTGTACCTGTGCCAAATGATGATATGCATGGCAGAATCTATTCCCATCATGCTCAAATATACCACTTGTTCTATGGTTATGGGGGCCATTTGACTTGTAGTTATCTAATAGCACAATTACCCTCGCTGAAACTTCTGTGTATCCCAAACATTATATGTTAGTTTGGAATGGTTTTCATTTTATTTATTTATTTATTTATTTATTTATTTATTGACATATGGCTGTGGTATTCAGAACTCTTCTAAACAGGGCATTTTGGTTCATTTTATGAAAATGATTTTAAATTGAGATTTTCATGGATTTATTGAATTTCTCAAAAAGCTTTCTCATAAGCTGTACAAAATGACTCCTAACCAATTGGTCAGCAGTTATGCATGTGTGCTCCTGACCCATGAATTCATGCACCGCGGCATCGCGTACGTGACATATATTGTTATTTAAACATTAAGTCATATTAACATTTGGTAACTTACCACATTATGGACCAGAAGCTGTGATTTGTATCCAAATAACTCACAGTAGAATCCAGTTATGTTGCTCCATGGAGTGTTGTTGGGTAGGGAAAAAATTGCTTATTCATTCATTATGCTTAATTAAAAACATAAGATACATCTGCCCTGGCCGGCTTTGTTAATCCCAGGATTCAGACTGCATGGTCTTTGGGCAACTCAATAAAATCTAGCAAAGGGGTCTATGAGTAAAGTGCTTTGTTTTGTATTTGTTTATCAGTAAGAGCTGTTAACTAGTGTTTGCTTCTTCTTATTTTACATTTTAATTTATTCTAAACAGGTGGCTTGCTTTGGTGAAGGTATTCACACAGCTTTCCTAAAGGCAATGCTTTCCACAGGGTTTAAGATACCCCAGAAGGGCATCCTGATTGGAATCCAGGTAAGTGGTGTGTGGTTGTGTGCATGCCCCTGGGCACATGCTAGAAGTGGCTGAGAAAGGACCTGAATTGTGGTATAAAAGAGGGGAGGTTTGTTTTAAGCTCCACTAAAGAAAACAGCAACTAATATAAAAACTGGATGTTTGTTCTCTATATGTACCCTGGGTTTTGCTTTTTTTCCATTGTAGCAATCAATACAAATAAGTGAATAAATAAAACAAACAGAAGGAAGGTCTCTAGTGAAAAGGGTATTCGTTCTGAAAAGGATTTAGGATGCCTTAAACAGGAATCTCTTCTGTTTCTTGGTTACATCTTTCCCATGTGCTCTGTTCTTAGTTCTTCCTCCTTAGCCCTTGAACATATGCTTTCCATAAAGTTGGGTCTCACCTCGTCTTTCTCTCTGTCTCTATCTTTTGACTTTCCCCTTGGCCAGTTCGTGTCTGTGGTATCCACTGTCCTATCCATAACTGTCACCTTTAAATCTTCATCCTTCATTATCCCATATTTCCAGCCGTCTCTTGAATACCTCTGTCTGGCATCTCAAATCCAACACATCCCCAGCTGAAGCTCTGTGATCCCTTCCTGACCTCTGTTCTTTCCTTCCTTCGTTCATTCACATTTCAACTTGGAAATACTATAGATCTTCCACATCTTCTGGTGGGATGATGCCTCAGTAAACTTATCATAAGTTGAAAATATCAGAAGTCAAAAATGCATTTAATATACCTACCCTACTGAGCATCATGGCTTAGTGTAGCCAATCTTAAGTGTTCTCAGAACACTTTATGTCAGCCAACAGTGTGACAAAATCATCTAACACGAGGCCGATTTATAATAAAGTGTTACATATCTCATGTAATTTATTGAATACTGTACTGAGAGTGAAAAGCAGAATGGTTTTAAGTGTATGGGGTTGTTCGCCCTCATGCTCGTGTGGCCTGACTGGGAACCGCTGCTGCCCACATCACTACAGAGTATCCTACTGCCTATCACCAGCCTGGGAAAAGATAAAAACTCCAAATTCAAAGTATGGTTGGTACTGAATGTGTATAGCTTTCACTATTGTAAAGTTGAACTTTTTCACATTGAGGACCATTTGTAAATATCAAAGATCCAAACCTGAAGAAGACTTGGGCATTACTGGAGGGATTTTCTCACTCCTCAACTGACAGAAAGTTCTTGAAGGGAAGGAGCTTAACGGGCTTAAGAAAGTTAGCAGAGTCCACAGTATCCTGGGGAGGTTCTTGAGTATCATTATTTGGTAAGTCTTCTAAGTCAAAGCCAAGTGAAATAATTATAAGGGAATATCTTTATACAGTGCGAAAGGGCATTATTGGTTTATTATTGCTTTCTTAAGCAGTTGCTTTATTAAGTAACTATTATTGCTTTGCTTATTAATTTTTTATTATTGCACATCAAATGGAAATCATTTGTCTGTTCTGTTTATAAATTTCCTAAAAAATACTAAATACTTTCCACCTGGACTTTCACTTATATTTTGGATCAGTTCTTGGGTCCTTTAAAAACAATAGCTGGTCTTAGATATCACCCCTGCCGTACTTTTAATAAGCTCAAACCCTGCATGGTTACATAAAAATCAATAAAAATATAATTAGAACAGTACCAGGTATTCTCAAGCCTGTGGGTGATTATTATAGATACCACCTCATTAGGGTGTCTTCATATTAGCAAATTAGCCTCTGGAGACTGGATACGTAGTGGCTTTGGAGAAGTTTCTGCACAGAGCAACTTGGAATTTTGCTTCATAAAGGTGCCGAAAGGGAGAGGGAGAACAGTTAGAGCAGAGGCTAACAAGATGACTTGCAATTGTGAAGCTTAATGGCAGTTTGGAGACACATCACACCATATGAGAGACTCATCATGTTATAAATGAGTATTAAGTATTATTAAGTCACAAGTATGAGAGTATTTGCCCAACTTCCAGTTATGGCTTAAAGTTTAATGTGAGACCTGGGGGCATTCAGAGGAGATTGTGCCCTTAGTCCCCGTCTTCACAACTAATCATAATAGTGCTAACATTTTAAAATACCAGTTTAAGAAGGCAGTGAGGTATAAAATTGTGCCTTGTTTGGTTCTAGTGCTGCAGGAAATATTAAGCAAAAATTAATTCGATCCCTATGAGGTATTTGTGTGACTTTGGCATCAGCGAACAGAATTTGTTGCTTTATGGATGGAGGAAAAAAGAGGGTTTTGTAGGGTAAAAAGAGGCTTCTTAAAGGAATGAGGTTCTGCCCACTGAAGTTTTATCTTTCAGCACATTCTTTTTTAAAGAGATCGGTATGGCAGCAGCTACATGAGTTCTTAGAACTTTATACTTGTGTGTAAGTGCACAACGTTAGGGCTTTAGATCTGTGTCTATTTTAATTATAAAGTTTAAAAAGTATATTTAAAGAAATGTTTAAGGGATGCTGGGGTTGGGGGCGGGGCTCAGTTGGTTGAGCATCTGCCTTCGGCTCAGGTCATGATCCCAGGATCCTGGGACCCAGCCCCACATCAGGGTCCCTGCTCAGCAGGGAGTCTGCTGCTCCCACTGCCTCTGCCTCTGCCTGTCGCTCCCCCTGCTTGTGCTCCCTCTCTCTTTGGCAAATAAGTAAATTAAATCTTTTAAAAAATAAAGAAATGCTCAATATAAAATTATATTTAATAAAGTATTAGTAGCTATGGTAGAATTGATTAGCAGGAGATGGACGAGAGTCACTTTCCGACCTAGTCAGCGTGGGTGGCAAGGAAGAGCTGCCCCTCCCGGCAGTTCAAGGACACGCTCTCTGTTACCATCTGGTGGATTTTCACTGAGAGTGACTTTTAAAAAACGCGTCATAAATTTAGCTGAACAACATGACAGGATATACTAACTGGAGCGTTAATAGCTAGAAAACTCACTGGGTATCTTCTTAGATAGCATGGGACCAAACCTGACCGAGACCTTTTACTCAGACTTCCTAGGAACGGTGGACAAAGTAATTCAGATTCCATATTTTCAATATGCATTGCACTTTTTAAAAATCATTTTATTTTACGTGATTCAGCATGGTCAGAATAATTCACTTGTTCAAATATATAAAGTCAGAAGTGAGAAGGACCTAAAAAAGTGCTGCTAATATAATACAAAATACGGACATTAGGGGCCCTATGCTAATATGCTAATGGGCATTAGAACCAGTAAATACAAAGGAACATGGTTAGTTGAGTTCTTGAGTGAAGTTCTAAGAAAGAAATCCACCACTTAATTTTGATTTCTTAAGATAATCATTAATTGAGCCTGATGCCGTGTAGACTTCATGCACAGATGAATGCTCGTAGCCAACACCACTGCAGTTAATTTGCTTAATTATTCCCTCATGGAGAAGTGAGGAAGATAGTGAGGACCTGTCCCATTTATTTGAGGGAAAGGCCTTTTCTCTTATGTCCCCACCTTGCCCCACCTTCCTGTGACAAACAAGCATTTAATTGAAGATACCTTAACTCGTTCATTTTCACAACAGGTTGCAAGAAAAAAATTGGGGGGAAAGAGAAATTACAGAGGAGAGGTAAAAATGACTCTGAGCCAGGAAACATTTTTTTCCTTATTTTTGGTAGTTTAACACATGTTTTAAATAGTAATGTATTACTAGCAAGTATCAGCCACTTCTCAACATCTAGTAAATAGAGTGTGTGTGTGTGCATGCTAATTTGTTGCACTGCAGTCTCCTAACCTTCTCTTTCTCTTCTCTTTCCTACCCTACTCCTTTACACACACAGACCTTCTGTTTCTGCCCTCCCAAAGTTAGATCCTACGGGACAAATCACCTGGGGAATTTGAAATATTCATAACATCAATTGTGTATAACTAGAACTTAGGGGGAAAAAAGTCAAGATTTAGATTTTGTCAAAGGATTCTTGTCAACTATTACATGCATTGGGTCGCTAACAAGAGGCTTTCCATAGGCCCAGATCCTAACATTAAAAAGGCATAATGTAGGTTTATATGGCAACAAAATCATCCTTTATTTTCCTGCAATATTTCCAGCCTCGTTTCATCCCATCAGGATTTATTTTTAGTTGCTATGAGTAGGCAATCTGCCTTGTTTTGAAGTTTTCTGGAACACCCTTTAACAATGAATGATTTACTCTAGAGTAGATCAAGAGCACTCACTGTCTTTTTGCCTCTGATTGGGCTATTCAGTGATGTTTGTGGGGTGGCCAGCACCATCCTGACATCTGCGCTTCAGCCTTGCTCCGAAACACAAAGCAAGCATTTTATTTGAAAAAGACAACGCCGCCCAGTGACATGAATAACCTTTTATCCTCAATACAGAATCATTAGGAACAACCATAGAGTTGTCGGTGCAGACGTCCCCGTAGAATCCACAAGTACCACACAACATTAACTTGGCTTTCTGTTCTGCAGCCAGAAGTTGGAATAGTGTGAAAATGATAATTGGAGGAAATATGGTTTTGTTTTGTTTTTTTCATTTTTAAAGGACTTTCTTTCTTATAAACATTTTCCAGGAAATAAATCAGCTTGTACTTTTCACCTTTAGTAACAAATGGTTTCTTACCCAGGTATTTTCAATCAGCTATTAAATCTGGGGCTACTCAGATGCAAGCTGACAGCTGTAATTTCTTTTTGTAGAGAGGCTGTTTTATGTGTCACAAGTGTTCAATACATGTTTGATAGAAGTTTATAATGTGGCTATGAGAGCCAACACCCCAGACTAGAAGGCAGAGTGGTTCCCCGGCTGGGAACTGCCAATACTGTCATGTTGGATATTTATCTTTTCCACTTGGGGGACAGCATTGAAACAGCTCCATAATGAGGTTCTGACTGGTGTCTGCAGGTCTTAGAGGACTTGCTGACTTATTTTACTTTAAAATAGCAAAGAAAAAAAATTACATTCTGGTACTCCTTCCTCAACATTTTTCATTGTGACTTTGGCCAAGGTTAATGGATCTTCACCTCAAATTACAAAATAAGTGAAGGATGGTTCTCCTATTCCTTCTTCCCGCCTACTCCTAAACTTAAATGTGCATCAGAATCACCTGGAGGGTTTGTTAAAATGCAGATTATTGGGATCCACTCTCAGAGTTCTTGATTCCACAGACCTAAGGTGGGACCCAAACTTTTCTACTTTGTTTTGTTTTTTTAAAAGATTTTATTTATTTATTTGAGAGAGAGCGACAGATAGCTAGAGAGAGCAGGAGCAGGGAGGAGAGGGAGAAGCAGGCTCCCTGCTGAGGTAGGAAACTGATGCAGGGCTAGATCCCAGGACCCTGGGGTCATGACCTAAGCCGAAGGCAGATAGATGCATAACTGACTCAGCCACCAGGTGCCCTTTAACTTTTATATTTTAAACAGATTCTCAGGTGATACTGATTTCCTGGAGAACAACATTTTGAGAACTGCTGTGTTTGTGAAATGATATATTTTTTATTTTTTAAAAATATTTTATTTATTTATGTGACAGACAGAGATCACAAGTAGGCAGAGAGGCAGGCAGAGAGAGAGAGGGGGAAGCAGGCTCCCTGCTGAGCAGAGAGCCCGATGTGGGGCTCGATCCCAGGACCCTGGGATCATGACCTGAGCCGAAGGCAGAGGCTTTAACCCACTGAGCCACCCAGGTGCCCTGAAATGATATATTTTTAAAGATTTATTTACTTATTTTAGAGA
Source organism: Martes martes (assembly GCF_963455335.1). Lineage (NCBI taxonomy): Eukaryota > Metazoa > Chordata > Mammalia > Carnivora > Mustelidae > Martes > Martes martes. The sequence goes on along the minus strand of NC_137890.1, from coordinate 175,036,039 downwards.
GAGAGCATTTGGGGGGGAGGGGCAGAGGGAGGGAGAGAATCTCAGTCAGACTCCGAGCTGAGCAGAGAGCACCACACAGGGCTCAGTGCCACAACCCTGAGAATCATGACCTGAGCTGAAACCAAGAGTTGGACGCTTCATCAACTTTACCACCCACGTGTCCCTGAAATTGTATTTTAGAAAATGGTTTCAATGTTGTGTTACCACATGGCCATATATTATTAGTGACATTTTGCTAGGGAAAAAAAATAAGAAATTGAGAATAGTTTGTTCAATACATGATTAGTGTATCAGTTAATAACTTGTTGGACAATTTTATGTTGCCTCTTCTAATGTGCTCCGGTGCTTACTTCATTAAGTCTGTCCTGTGTTTAGCAGAAGATCACAGTGTAGTGTTCCAAATCAGGGAGATTCAGAAGTTCATTTAGAATATTTCATGTATATTTACTATATTTCAAGGAACCTTGAAATGTGAAGAAACCTAAAATGCCATCTAATTCAGCCCCTGCTTTCCAAGTAGAATCAAGCTTAAAGAGTCATTGTCCTATTCTTCTGCCTAACCTACTCTTAAGGAGGCTGCCATATGCCTCATTAAATTACTCTAAGGTCACTGAGTTACTCTGATTTTTTACTTCTGTATTTCCTTTTCTTTACATCTAGCCATGAGCTTCTTGCAACTAAGGCCCATTTCTTCCTGTTTGGTCCAAAGCAGGAATGGAAAGCTACTATCCTGGGCATGGTTACAATTTGTGTTCTAGAAGACTGTCCGTGAATAACCCCTGAGCCCGCCTTAGCTGAGATTCATCCAGTCGCATTTATCTTTTCTATTTGCCAATAGTTTCCTCTCATAAAACTGCAGTTCTGGGATTGAGAGAGCCTGAATCCAAAAGAATTTTATATTTGAACATAGTCTTTGGAGTCTTTTCCTAGGATTTAGATCTGTTCTCAGAAAGCCTCTGCAAGTAAATATTAGGAGGTTTTATGGGCTGAACATTATCAAAATTGTGCAAGGATCTTGATATGTTTTATTATCACAATTCTTAGTTTCTTTGAGGCTCTGAAATAAGATCATCTCCTTGTTTGTTGTTGTTTTTTTTTTTTTTTAGCTGTTACCAGCATGGTTTCTAAATAGATTATAAAACATGTACTGAAGTAACCAAATTATTTCATCTGTTTGTAAACTTTTTACAAGAGAAAACAGTTAACATGTTTAGCCAAAGGCAGAATAGATACGTTTTTAACTGTGTGCTGTTTAGCTCAGTTACCCAAACATTCCAGTTAATGAGGTCAAGGTAAGGGATTGACTTTTGGGTAGGCCACTTGGCTTTTTTTTTTTTTTTTTTCTCTCACCCTTATCACTGTCTTGCAAATACTGGTTTGTGGTCACAGGGAGGGGTAAGTTCAGAGTGGAGGAACCCTGGTGACAATGTGCAGGAGTCCAGGGAAAGCGGGACCTGGAAACCAGATGGGTCCAGCTAAGGCTCTAGGAAGTTCACAGCAATGGGCTCTAAGAACATATCTGAATGGTGAGATGGAACCTGAGGAAAGCTTGTCTGGAAGTAAAATATATGTGAGGAGAAAGTTGGCTTATATTTGAAATATGACAGCCAGTAGAGGAAGTCAGGCTTGGAAACTAGTGTCCAGGGACGGGAATCTAGTCTCTGGGAGGCTATTAAAACAAATGTTTTAATAATAACAATGAATACTTAATGAGAACTATTAATGGGCAAGTAACTTTGTACAACAACTGTTAATGGACTAAGTTCCTATACTGACACTTTTAAGAAGTGCTTACTTATAAACTAACTCATTGAATACTCACAATGACCCTTTGACACAGATACTGTTGCTATTCCCATTTAACAGATGAGGAAAGTACATCACAGAGGGGTTAAGTAAGTTTCTCAAGGTCACACAGTTTATTGTAGAGTCCCAAGAAAAGGTACACTACCATGCTCACTGCCATTTTAAAAAGGAAGAAATGGAGACTCAAAGACATTAATTTTTCTAAGGACACATTAAAAATGAATGGTAAAACCAGGATCTCAAAGGCAGCTTAGTGACTCTAGAGCCCATTCTTTCATTCTTTACTTTAAAGTTAATGCAAACTTGAGTCCAAAATGGTTGACGTATTGAAGGGAGATATGCACAAGCTGTTAGGACAGGGCCCAGTCATCTAAGAACAGGACCAAGTTAGAATTCAATGGGTAGAACCAGTTGAGCAGGCAGAACCATCAACAAGGCTGACCTGGTGTTGGACTCCTAACCCAGTGTGTTTAAATTCTCCCTGACCTGGAGAAGGATCCATGTAAAACCAAGGTGGATCTTAATCTGCAGACAAAGTGGATTAAGTAGGGAGTGGAAGAATTTGAGGGCAAGGTGAGAAGTCAGACTGTAGAGAGCAAGACTGTGTGGATGTAATTTTACCTATAGGGAGAAATAAGTAAGAACTCGGTACTCACTCTAGGAGGATGAGAGGATTGAACTTGTCACCTTTGAATCTAAAGCACCTGGCAACATATGGCATTGCCTCTGATAATGGCATGAGAGAATACCATATTGCACATGACTAAATAAAGAGCAGAATATCTGGAAAGTGAATTTTGTTAAATTCTTTTAATTTCAGCAATCATTCCGTCCCAGATTCCTTGGTGTGGCTGAACAATTACACAACGAAGGCTTCAAGGTACGTGGTATCAATTTTTTTTTCAAGTCGTTTTCTGTAAGCCCTGAAATCTATTCACAGAAGAGAATATTAATGAATCTTAAGGAATGAAATAGCTCAAAATATATCCTTTCAACTTGAAAGATTTAACTAACGTGATAATTTCAAAACTTCAATAGAATAAAATTATTAGAAAGACTAGTTTTAAGTTATAACAAAGGTACCATAAACTCCATGGGAGTTGGCAGCTAAACACTTAGAAAGTTTAGTTTACGCAGGATTGGGACAAAGGTCCAATGCATTTCCTATATACTTTTTCTTTTTCCTTTTCTTGTTTCCATATGAAGTCATAGTTTCCAGCTGTTGCAGTTATAGGCAAAACTTCTTTGCCACAAATACTTCCTCGCAAAGCCTGGTTCAGTCAAACAAAATGATTCCTGATGTTCAGAATGGGCCTGTGGTCATGGTGCTTCGTTGGTTTGATAACAGTGAATCCCCAGCCAGGAATAATTCTTTATTTTTTCTTCTACAAAAGCAGTTACAGTTGAGGTTATTAAGTTGTTCCTTAGAATATTTTTAAAATATATGAAGTGCACATGACTGTGGACAGTGAGTCCAAATCTCTATCCAGGGTATTCTTGCTTCTCATACATACCACTTTCTTCTACTTTATGATTTAAGTGACAAGTGTGTCCCACTAGGCTTCTTTGTTCCATGAAAGCCTTCCCCGTGATTCAGTAACTGACTTTTCCATTTTAAATGCAGCTCTTTGCCACGGAAGCCACGTCAGACTGGCTCAATGCCAACAATGTCCCTGCCACCCCAGTGGCATGGCCGTCTCAGGAAGGACAGAACCCCAGCCTCTCTTCCATCAGAAAGTAAGAACTGGGGCAGAGTTCTATCTTCCTACAGATAGAGGATTAATTTTTGGGAACTAGTATGATGTGAATACTTCACCTTACCCTATTGCAAGTCTTCTAAAAGTCCTCTTAGCCATTTCAGATGAATAAATCTGTGGATTATAGTAAAGTTTCATTCTCTTGAACTTTGCCGTTACTATAACATATAATGCCATATGTCTATATACTGATACATAGCATCTTTCAAAATATTTTCTAGTAAGGATGCTTTCCTGAATGGACAGCAAGATCTCAGTGATGAGAATCAGACATGGAGAATGTAATACAGCACTTTATATTTTACATTAAACTTAGATTGTATGTAGGTGTGTATATCAAATATAAGATTGACCTGCTGCATCTCACTGAGGTTTGTGTGTGAATAAATCAGTCCAATTTATTGAGCACTTGCTATATGCAGGAGACTGTGGTGAGTGCTAGGATAACACTAACCATTGAATTATCTAATTTACTATTCTCTGATCAGGTTGGTTATTATGCCTCAGGCTATGTCTTCATTAGATTTGGTAAGACATCTTATTTTAGTGCACAATGTGAGTCTTTAGGAATTCCATTACATCAACAGTTAGAGAAGTATGTGGCATAGGTACATAAGAGAAAATTCTCAGTTGTTCCAGGATATTACAATCTGTTAAATGGCTACCATTTGTTTGGGCTCTCAAGAAGGCAACCTATAAATCATTATCAAATTAATAAAAGAAGGGCAAATTGTTCACCTTAGTAGATTTCCAAAGATGCTATAGGCACTCGGTTAGGACTTTGTAAAACAACAATTAGCATTTCTTCATGCTGTTTGACATTTAAATATCCCCTAGTGTGTATAGCAGCCCAGCAACAGAATGTGCAGAGATTTAATTCAAAAGCAAGTGTTGTTGGCATACCTGTGTTGGCATACCATTAGCTGAGAGGCACTGGGAAGCAGGCAGTGAGGAAAAAAAGTCTGGGAATTGGGAGTATGGGAGTGGAATGGACTTCAATACTGGAGAAAAACCTCCTTGTAAAATAAGTAAATACCTATCAAATGACCAATTCTTCTATGGATAGATAGCATTTGGGAAAGAAAAACCTTTCCATTTACTTAGACTTCCATCAGAATTCTTTCAAGAACACAATAAAAAAATTAATGTAATTTGAACATCTATTTAGGAACAGAGGAGGGCAGATGGCAGTCAACTCAGTATGGCTTTGACTTGAATGGCGCAAGAGAATAATTACGTTAGTATTTTAAAAACTAATTATAAAATATACATTGCCACCTACAAACTTTTGTTTATTTTGATTATTCTTCCAGATTGATTAGAGATGGCAGCATTGACCTGGTGATTAACCTCCCCAATAACAACACTAAGTTTGTCCATGATAATTATGTGATTCGGAGGACAGCTGTTGACAGTGGAATTGCTCTCCTCACTAACTTCCAGGTATGTTCTTTTCCTCAAATATAGCTACGTGCAGGTTTTTATTTCTGTTTCTCCCTTAAGAGTATTCATCAACATATGCACATCCCTCTTCTCCCCTTCTTGTAACATTCAGAATGGAGAAGAATTTTTAAATAGAATCTAAAATAATGATGCTATTATGGTAGGTCATGGCCTAACAGACAGTTGGTGATCAAGCAATTGAGATAATCAAAAGCCACAGATAGCCATTCTTACTCATTAGCCACGCAATTATCTTTTAAATAAAAAGTGTGGTGTGGCATGGAATAAAGATACAAACTTTTATTCCATTGTTTCTAAATGAAAGCCATCATAAAAGAGCAACAGGTTAATGATAATTAAGGATTCATATACAGTGCAAGCACTTGTCCAATTCACAGAAAACGATCACATGAGGTATGTTTAGTTCCACTTGGACATGACCCACCAAATTTATTGCGGAGAAGAACTGTACTTCAAGACTCAGTGACTTTCGACTCATCGTATTCCCCCCCGCCCCAGCTGAGTCCGTTTTAATCGCTAGGGGGAGTTGAGGGGCAGGGATTAGCTTACTCATGATAAGGTCTGAAATATAGGAGACAGTTCTGATTAAATAAAAAATTTTGTGTCTTTCATCACATGTCCCTTTGGAAATTGGGAGCAGAAACTGACCTTTTGCTCCTGCTTCATTAAATCTTCACTTTCATGTCATGTGGGTCACTAAGATTCCTACCCTTATGTTTTCAGGTGACCAAACTTTTTGCTGAGGCTGTGCAGAAATCCCGCAAAGTGGACTCCAAGAGTCTTTTCCACTACAGGCAGTACAGTGCTGGGAAAATGGCATAGAGAAATCAACACCGGGCTCCAGCCGAAACCAACCCAAGCCATACCAGATCTAAAGGAACTGATTCCCCAACCATCTTCCACAGAGACAAATATTGACACCAAACTATTTCAGTTTACTTGGCTATGCCTTAACATTCCTTTCTCTCACAAATTGTCGTCCGTCACTTTGTACAAACCTTTCTTAAACTCCTTCCTAAATAACTTGTTCTGCATGAGAATTCATCTATTTTCTAATACCTTATTTTTGGCGGGCCAAACTCACCTATGTGCTTATTTGCAGCTAACATTTTATGGTGCTGATTAATGATGATCACGGTAGAAAACGTCGCTTCTCTATCTTCTGAACTATTACTATACATATTTTCAAGACACTATTGTCATTGGTTTTAAACAGCATCTGCCATACTCAGGACATTTTAACAAGGCAGAATACTATAAAAATTTGTTAAAATGACTTATGGATTTAATTTATGAACCTCTTCATCATGATGTTTGTGTAAGGCATCTTTTTGATACTTATTCTCAATGATCTGGCTCACCCAGGAATATCCCTATTCCTTTCCACAGTACTGAATTTGAGAAGTGACAGAGGTCTTTAAAGTATGGATTTCTTTAAAGGACACAGGTTTGTAGTTTTGTGTTTTGGAGTATGTCTGCAGAGAGTAGATGCCGCTGAGGTGGTCTTCTGTTCTTGTTTTCCTTTGGATCTAACCTGAGCCACGTGAAATCTTCAGGTTGATGCCGTCTTTTCCCACCTCCCCCCACCAGTTTTGGAATAAGTTGGAAGTTATGTTCATTGCCTTCAGATTATGGATTCTGTTGATCGACTGAGCCCCGTACCATGCTATGAATGCCACCCATTTTAAGCACAAGGTTCCCATTCCTTCTGCCTACAAGAAAAGTGCTTTCTACAGGGCAGCCTATGTCACTTTTAAACTTTTTGTGTTATTACGTGTGCTCTAATTGTAAACTTTTAAATAAAATGCTATTAAGAGGCTGTACATTTGTATTCTTGCCTTTATTTTATTTTATTTTATTTTTTTAACATTGACTTAATTGATTTCACAAAATCACTTCACTTCTCTGATGAAACACAGTTTTGAGCCAGGATTATGTGACTTTTTCTTTTTGTTTAAAAGCCATATAGGATGTGAATGAGCAAATTAATATTAAAAATAACAACACCTAGGCTGTTACATTTTTTTTCTTGTTCCCTCACCTTGTTTACAAGTCTCATTAAAGAAATTATTATGTTGTTATGTGGTTATATATTGTCTTTGATCTCAATCTTTTCAAATGTATACAACCACACACTGACTAAAGATTGCCACATAGATATAAGAAACTTTTAAACAAATGCCTTGCATAACGCAGAGAAGTACTTGACCCTATCAGAAGCTGATCCATGTCGCCTGGTGGAGATAGTGCTAAAATCCCAGGGATAACCATATCCCAGACATACCACCTAAAATGGGGCTTTGTGGAGGTCCTAAGATAATGATGGTGTAATAGTTTGTATCCCTTGCCTCTCACCCCATAGTCAAGGGATTACCACTTGATGTAAATTTCCATGAACGCTTTGCAAATTCATTTGCTCCTCCTCTGCTCCTTGTTACCACCATGGTTGAAACCTTCACTACTTCTTCCCTTTGATATTATAATAATGTACTCCCTGAGCATCCATTTATTCATATACCTGAAAATATTTAGTGAGTTTCTGCAATGGTTGGTGTAGGATATACCATGATCCCTCCTGTCATTCTAGTACTTTCCTGATACTGTACCACTTACCACCATCACCCACCATAATAACTAACATCATGGAACACCTATTATACCTCAGGCCTCTCTGAACACTTTACCTGATTTACCCCCATGAGTAGGTGCTGTCATCTCCATATTTTAAATAAACAGAGGCAGACAAAAGTTAAGTAACATGACTAAGGTCACACAAAATGCAGTCTTTTTTTTTTTTTTTTTTAGTCTTATAAGGAAGACAAACGTAAAAAAAAATACATTTCTCACAAAGAAGAAAGACTTAATTTGCCTGCAGAGATCAGAGAAAGGCTTTTCTGGGGAGATGGCCTCATTTGTTGTCTGGAACAGCACGTCATAGTTCCCTGGGGAGACAAAATAGGGCATCCATTGAAGGAAACTACAAGTAATTTGTATGATAAGCTCAGGGTATGTGTGGAAAGAGAGGGCAAGGGATAGAAGTTGAGGACAGAATCTTGGTTGTATGTGTTTAAGCCACATGTAAATTTTAAAAAATTTGTTTGTAAATAATTTTGGACTTAAAAAATTGCAAAAATAAAAATTATATTCTCTTTACCCAGATTTATCTATCGGTAATATTTTACCCTATTTACTTCTTTTCACTTACTTTTTTTTTTTTTTTAAAGTAAGCTTGACATCCAACATAGGGCTTGAACTCACGACCCTGAGGTCGAGAGTTGTAAGCATCACTGACTGAGCCAGCCAGGCCCCCCTATTATTACTTTAACATTTGTGTATTATGTATGTACGTATCTGTCATCTATTTCTCATCTATCTATCCATCCACCCATCCACCCATCATCTTCATCTGTCTCTATCTAAACACACACACACAGGAAGAGAAAAGGTACACTTCAAACAGAAGTAATCAGGCTACTAGCGACCAATTTAGAAATGTAACTCATAGTTGGAGACAGTATTGCTTGCTGAAACTACCAGACATTCAAAGCAATAGCTAAAATTTGTATTGTTTAATAAAGGTTCTTAATTTCTATATTAATTTAAACAGACTATTTGTAAAATACAGTCAAACGAGAAGAATAATAGTAATGAATCAAGCAGCATTGTTCCTAAATAAAGCCTATATTTTTGTTGGTGAAATAAAGGGTCTTTTGGAAAATGGAAGATAAGATATATATACTCTCTTCCTTGTGCTCATATGAAATTACATTAATTTTTGTTTTTGTTATCTTTGTTTTTAATGTTTCAAACTTAATACTTCGAACACAAATAAATAATGAGCTTTGCTTGGCAGAGGGCGATACAAGGAAACGGAAGCAGATTTGTGTTCAGATCTGGCCAGATTTTGGAACATTTTTATTCTTTCATATAAACAGGTTAACACGTTTTATAAATGTCTGAATCTGTTATAGATCACAAGTGCAGACAGACAACAGAGGGGCTATGTCTGTAGCGCTAAATAGAAAATCGAAGTAGCTTTTCCATACTGAGAATTTAATAGCATGCAAGGAGGACCAGCGCTACTGGGAGGGGAGAAAAAGGAGCTCAGCCAGCCTGTGAAAGGAAGAAGAGGAATAAGGAATGATCCATTTATAGATTTAGGATTTTATGGCTTTGGAAAAGTAAGTAGAATATTTTAACTGTACTTCCGTCAAAGCAGCGTTCCTACTAGAAACTTTCAGAAACAGCTACAACATTCATTTATCTCAACAGCTGCAGGTACTCGAACCTCAGCTTCCACGAGTGTCCACAGCCCCTTGAACAATGAAAGTGGAAATTATCAGAGAAACAAACCATGGCTGAATGCAGTTAAGTGCTCCGTAATTACACACCAGCATTACCACATGACTGCTGGTGCGGCCCCCTGTGGGCACAGGTGCCCTAACCGCTCACACACACCCAATCAAGTCCACAAAACCCTTTCATTACGTATCATTTCAGGCACCCTTAGCTTGAAAGAGACTAGCTCAACTTTCTTGCCCTTCTTTCTCCTACCATTTCTTTTCCCTTTGTTCTTACACATAACAATTCCATCTTTCCTAATGAATATTACTGTACTATTTTATGAGAAGCTGGTATGACTGGTGAGCGTGAAGGTAATGTGGCAGGAAGAAGAATGTCTGTCCTCCTGAGTGGCTCCCAGGGCTCTGCGAAAAATCGGTAATAATCGTCCCTACTTCTTCTCTTGCGCATAATGTAGGGTGCAAGGTTTCCAGAAAGAGAGTTTAAGTACCTACAGCTGTTGAAATCAATGCCATAATGGAGGAAAAAAAAAAACCAAACCTCTGAGCAAGTCAAAATTAGCACCATTTGTGCATGTTTCTTGTTGCTTAGAGATCATATTTTGAGTCTTGACACTTTCATTTTATAAAGGACTTGTAGCCAAAAAAAAAAAAAAAAAAACCCAAAACAAAAAACCCCCACTATTGATTGTTGACCAAAACAAAAAATAGGTTTTTCTGGTAGCAGTTTCCCTCTCCTGAAACTACCAGCTAGCTAATTATTTCTTTAACGCCTTCCCTTGAAGAACCACACAAACCACAGAAAAGGGCTTTTGTTTATCAAAGGAAGCAACAGCAGCAGTCTCACAAAAAAGTCAAAGATGCTGTGTCTCCAAATGACAATTTCCCACACAAAGCTTGGTGTTGTTGAGAGCCATAATGAAGACAGACAAGATATCAACATGCAGAAAGGAGAGAGACTCCAACAAGCTCAAATCATGTTATTAAAGAAGAGAAATACTTGAAAAATATATGTATTTTATTAATAAAGAAAGATTCTAATGGCAGTGTCTAGATGACTTTGTTTTCCTTTCTAAAACTTCAGGGCATTTGGCAATCTCTTTCATAGTCTCCTTTTTACCTCCCTATTGCAAGATCTTGAAGGGTAAAATATGGCAGGGTTTTGAGGTCTTTAGCATAACAGAAATATTCTGCTAAGTGTTTTCCATAACTCTTTACAAATTTCTACATAGAAAGCTGCAAATGAAATTTATATGAAATAATTCAATTAAATTGAAACATTTATTTTAATCTCTCCATTCAAAAGGATTTACATATGGATCCTTTTTAAAAAAAATATTTTCTAATTAAAATGAGGACATAATGTCATTTTATTTGCCAGGTTTGATATACTTTCTTTCCGACTCATAATTAAAATATATAGGGAGCCTCAGGGGGAAAATGGTGGTGTTGCAGTTAAAATATGAAGGAATAGGAGTTTTTAGAGATTTTTTTAAAACCGTGAAGCACAAGTCTTTGACGTAAATTAGGCTCATGCTTTATTCATTGTATCAGAATAAGATAAAACAACACTGAATTGACCCTCCCCAACATTGGAGCCCTCCAGAACAAAAAATCAGGTGGTGTTAATTGTATCCTTACCTGCCTTGGGGTACTGTGTGAGGTCCTGTTTGCTTAGGAAGTAACTTGCTAACTCTGGTGCCCGGTTCAGTTGAAATCTGTGAATCTGAATTTCACGTGGACATCTGAATGCCAGCAGGTGGTAATTTGCAGACTGAACCATCAGGGAATGGCCCCTGACTTCCTCTCTTCGAATTTTCCCATGCTAATCTCCTTGGAAGGCTGGTTTTAAACAGATATTCTCAGATATTCTCACGCAAGTTTTTTGGTCACATACAGTAACTAAATGTCCGTAGGTCCTAATGTCCATATGATGGGGTTGGTGTTGATCAGTGATGGTTTTCTTTGATCCACTGAGTTTAGTCCATTGTAAATAATTCCAGATCATCTCAGCATCCTTTTTCTCTAACCTGAACCGAGAGCTGAGAGCCAGTCAAGAGTGTCTGCTGCTGCAGAAGGTAGAATCTATAGAAAGTAGAGAGACTGTTTTACTGACTTACACTTCTGGAACCTTAATGATAGTAGACATTCAAAATTGAATCCACAGTATTTTGATCCTAGAAAACAATAGTTGTACAAAATTTTTGATTAGGATGATTGTGGTCCTGTCTTCTCTTAATTTAGGGGTTCCTGTTTCCTCTCTTGGCTACAGGGACCTTGTCCAGTATCCACTGGTGTCCAGACTTAACTTCACTCTACATGGATACAGGAGGTTGGAGCAGTTTGTAAAGGAAACACCTACCAGCATTAATTTCCCAAATCTTCCATCTACTTTCTCTTTAAGTCTATCACAGATCAATAAAATTATCTTCAATCTTACTTATGTTTCAGTAATCTGATGAAAGTCTGTGTATATCTCCATGCTCACAATATTATAAATAAACATTTATTGATCTCCAAAAATTATATTTATTGATCTGTGTCTTCATTTATGCTTTCTCTATGGTGGTTTGTTCATGGTTATTTACTATTCCTTTTAGTTCTTTTTAACTTCCTATTATAGAACTTTTCACACTGAATATCCATGGAAATTTGTTGTTTTATTTCTTTTTTTTTTTTTGGCAGAAAATAAATATCTTAATTTAGGAGTATGTAGCTGCTTGTATATACTATCTATTGCTTCTCTTTAGACTTTTTGTGTCAAACTTTTTTCATAATTTCACAATATTTTTGAGTAGCTATGTTAAATAAAATAGAACAGCTTTGGACTTGTGAAGCTTATAGTCCAGTGGTGAATGAAGAGAGTTTTTTAAAAAGCTATTATAATAGAGCCTGATTCATGCTGTAGTAAGGGAAGTTGAGAAGCCATATAAACACATGCCTGGGGCAAGTAGGGCAGGCTTCCACAAGGAGGTAATATCTAATCTGAAACCCGAGGGATACGTAAGAATTTGCTAGGTGAAGAAGTGTGCTGTATTCTACAGTGCAGATGCTCAGTGGAAACAAGGTGCATGAAGACCCCGAGGCAAGGAAAACACACTGCGTTTGAAGAATCGAAGGAAGCAGAGTCTGACTGGAGCCGTGAGTCGAGGGTTGATGGCGAGGCCAGGGAACTAGCACAGACTAAATCATAAGAGCCCTGCAAGCTGTGTTAAAGGATTTGAACACTTGACTAAGGATAATTGGAAGCTGTCGAAGTGTTTTAAGTGAGAAGGTAACATACTTGTTTTTGCATTTTTGCAAAACTCAGGCTGGCTGCTTAATAAAGAACGGATTGAAAGCACCAGGATTGGAGCAGGCTGTTGCGGGGGTCCAGGAGAGAGGAGAGAGGTAGAAAGAGAGGGAGGGAGAGAAGGAGAGAGAGGGGGTCATTTGGCCTAGACTAGGAAAGAGAAACCAGTTTGAGGATAATGTGTTTGGAAGGAAGAACTGTTATGATGTGTCTGGAGAGTATGAAGGGTGCTGAGGTTAGGAGCTCCAAGTTGTTGCCTAGGCAGATAGGTGAGGGAGGTCATGTGAAGTTTCTGGCACCAGGCAACCCATGAGTTAGAGCAGATTTATGGTTGAAAATGTTAAGTTCTGTTTCAGGCATTTGAGTTTCAAGGGTCTGTGAGAAGCAGAATGGAAAGGGTATATAGTCAGTGACCAAAAGCCAGACTCTGGAGCGAGTCTTCTTGGGTTTGAATCCAAGCTTGGACACTCAGTAGCTGTGTGATTTTGAGCAAGTCATTTAAATTTTCCACACCTTGGTTTCCTCAGTAAGAATGGAAAAAAGAATATCTATCTACCCATAGGGTTGTTGTGATGGGTAGATTGAGAAAATATAAGCTAGGTACTTTCAAATTGCTGGGTACAGAGTAAGTGCTATGGTGTTAGCCATTATTATTACAGTGATTTTTATGGAACATCCAAATGGAGATATCTAGCAGGCAGTTGTATAATCAGTTTTAAAGACTGGAAAGAGATCACTCGGTCCATGGGTAAGGTCATATCTTCTTAAGTAGCTATTATATTCTGGGGGAAACAAGAGATCCCTAAAATGAGACATTCTAATAGTTACCATTGACTTCTTAGCAGTTTAAAATTAAATTCATGCAATGTTAAAATGTTTAGAAATCCCTGAATCAAAAAGTATTCTAGGAAGATAAAATTACAAATTGTTATTTTTCTTGGTTGTTACATAAGAAAATGTATTTCAGGACCATATTATCCTATATGGACTAACATAGCAAATTTTAATGTACTGAAAGACCAGATAACCCCACTTTAAAATAACTTCAGTATATCTGTCAGAAATGATATAATTATATTGAACAAAGCCTTATAATTATGAAGAGTAATTTAGTTGTACAAGTTTGGATTTCGAATGACCTCAGTGACAGTTTGACAAGACAGTTTGTATGATGGGGTTGGACATTATACTTCTTCATACTGTGACAGTGCTGTGATTTTCTGGGCAGTGTGGTTACTTTGACTTGAAGCTTTTGATTAGAGGAGAGATGGTCTGTTCATGAATGAGCCCAAACGGAATGTAGATTTTTATAGGGAAGAGTGATGGCAGGTTGTAGTTGGTAGTTAGGTGTTTATTGGCATGAGTTCCTGGCAGGGCCACTACGGTTTTAGGCTGAAAGGTAATAATAATAATATATTAATCATAGTGAACACATTTTGAGCTCTTACTCTTTATCCAGTGTTATGTTAGCATGTAAATTATGTTATCTTATTATAATGACCCTGGCACCCCTAATTTACAGGTGTGAAGAGAGGGAAAGTGACTGCTCAAGTTCATATACAAGCAAGGGAGGAGGTAGAGAGGAGCAGTGAGTCCGAGAAGGAGACGAAGCTGCGGGGGAAAGGGTATATAAGACCAAGGGGAGATCAGAGGAGTTAAGACAGGAGGGCAGAAGAAAGGGGCAAACAGATGGAATAACTGGATTTTGTCCACATACCTACCTAGTCACATGACCTGATCTTTGGGTCCTTATAAACTTGTTCATGAAACCATGAGATAAGTCAAATCTGTGGGACCTGGTGCCTTTCAATGGACCCAGAGATTAAAGAAGTCTGCCAGGGAGCAGCCAACTTGCATGAACTTGTTCCCGAAGACATTGGAAGTGTCCTCTGAGGATCCCAGGACAGAGGAGAGTCAGAGGTCCTTGCTTATTTAGCTGGATCCCAATGTGGAAATGAAATCTACTTACAAATGTGAAATGAATTCTTTAGGCCGGGGATTTTAGGATTACTTGATGATAGAATCGGAATGTCAGGCTTGATTCCCTTGTGGCAGAGCCGTATGTCATACTTTTTGTGCATTATTCATTGTGCATAGCAAACTACCCCCAAAACTTAGTGGCTTAACCCACTATTTTTTTTTTAAGATTTTATTTATCTATTTGACAGACAGAGATCACAAGTAGGCAGAGAGGCAGGCAGAGAGAGAGGAGAAAGCAGGCTCTCCACGGAGCGGAGAGCCCGATGCGGGGCTCGATCCCAGGACCCTGGGATCATGACCTGAGCTGAAGGCAGAGGCTTTAACCCACCGAGCCACCCAGGTGCCCCCAACTATTTTATTATAACTCTTAATTACATAGTTTTGAAATTTGGACCAGGCTTGGTTGTATGAGTCCTCTGCTTTTGTGACATTGGTGAGGTCATTTTCTGTATACAACTGGTCGTTGGGCTGACTTTGAAGTTTCAAGAGGGCTTCACTCACAGGTACAGTGACTTGAGAAGGATGGCTGGAAGCATGGACCCAGCTGAGACTGCTGGCCAGAGTGCTTAATCTGATGTCTTCAATGTGGTGGTGTCAGAGCAGTTGAACTCCTTATGTGGCAGTTGGCTTCCCCCAGAGTAAGGATTTTAAAATACCTAAATGGCAGCTGCAAGTCTTCATATGATCTATCCTTGGAATTCTCAGAATGTTACTTCCCCTGCATCCAAATTGGCAAATCCATCACTAAGACCAGCTCGGGATCCAGGAGGGAGGAATTAAACTCCACCTCTCAACTGAAGGAGTAGCAGTGAATTTACAGCCGTATTTAATTGATTACACACCCCCAACTCCAATTAGATAATCTGCAAATATTTTCAATTGATCTAAGAGCCTGAAAATGTATGTGCACAGTTACCACCACAGCTGTAAACACCATCCACGGTGCAAATCTCATCAGCAACGTATGAATAACATTTTCTTATTTGAAGATATACCTAGGTCTCCCACAGTGTAAAATAATATTTTGCAGTGGAAGACTGGGTGGCACTTTAAAGTCACCTGGGGTCAAGGTCTGTAATGATAGTCATTTTGAATGACTCAAGAGCAAAACAGAAAATCTTTGCCAGGAAGATCTATTTGGATGGGGTTTAGAAAAGACAGGCAGGAAGTTCAGAAACACCGTCTGGCTAGAACTGGGAGCAGACAACATCTGCTTGGCAAGAACTACTACTCTGGATGTGATCTACCAAAGAGGCACCTGCATGTACTGTACATACATATAGGATTTTATGGTATTGATCACAGTGCTTTGCAGTGATAAGCACAAGACAGGCTTTAAAGAAACGAGAACATGTGTATGTGTACACAGTCTTCTACTTCTAATCAGGTGAGAAACCTGGTGTGTGTAATGATGAAAATCCAAATTTCTCGGGTTTGAAGTCTGTCTCCGCTACTGATTTGCTGTGTGACTTGGGGCAAGCGATCCAAACTCCTTGTGCTTCACTTTTCTCATTGGTAAAAAGGAGTATGTACTAGTACCTAGTTTATAGAATTGTAGTGCAGGTAAATAAGACAATCCATGTAGACGCCTATAGAAAAGTACTAGACACAGAGCAAAAGTTCAAAAAATATTCGTTCTTATAATTACTTTTTAAGAATAGGCCGCTGATTTCTAGGGACAGCTTAACTCTTTGTGGACAGAAGCATCATTAAATCCATAATGTCCTTTAATACAATTTCAAGGAATGAGGGTCTCATTCACAAGCAACAGTTGACCTACTCTAGGATCTGACAAAATCAGAATGAATTTTGAAATGTTTTGCCATGTTTGTGCTCTCAAGCACAGAGGTACCTAAAAATCAATGTAAAGACAGATATCCAGCTGTTCAGAGAGGAGAGGGAACTACTTTTCTTAACAGATAATAAAGACAGAAGTTCTGGAAGGTGCAGAGAATGTCAATTATATAGAGACCCATTCAGGAATTTAGTTCTTAACTGTTTTCCAAAATATAGAAACCACACTGAAATCAATGGATTTATTAGATCTACCACTGTAAAGCAATGTTATCCTGAAGCTACTTATCTAAAAATAAAATGATATTTTTAAAAAGTTAACTGTTGGAAAAATAGTCTCCATAAATTTAACTCACTAGCTATGATCGAGAAAAAGCCTATTAACAATAATTGGTGGGTTCTCAGTTTTTAAGAATCCATAATTAAATTTTATTGTTTTATAAGTGATTTGGATTAATTACGTCCATAATAGACTGATGCTCATTCCCTACTTTAAGAGAGGAGATGGCAGTTTCATAGAATTCTGTCATTTACTGCAATCCTCGAACATTTTATTTCCTGCCAAGGCAAATCTGCTACAAAGCCCCAGTTCCTCTTAGGATTCACTGAAAAGTGACAGGTGTTGATTTGCTGGTATCTTTCTCAACAGATTCGAATGAGCTAAACAAAATGACTTCTCTATCCATTTAGTCAGAAAAATAAATGGGGACACCAGCTAATGAGGGAATGTAGAGTTAGCTGGACTCAAAGCATTCCAAGCTGTTGGCAGCTGGAATCAAAAGAGGAATCATGCAGACAGTTGCTCGTGTTTATTGCTGAATGTGAAATTAGAAAGATACTTCATCTTCCCCACAGGTGCAAGAACATATAGTTATTAATTACAGCAAAACACATTTATTGACAACCCCAAGCCTACAAAATCCCACACTCAGCAAACGGCTTTCAAAGTTCATCCAAAAAGCACTTTAGAATCAATACAAAAGCACTGCATCGTTGACGAATCTGTGCCTGGTAAAATACTGTATCCTGAAAGCATGGCATAGACTGTCTCTTAATATTTATGTATTTGAACATCATCAATACTTTCTTTCTTCTCGTAGGAAACTTATTAGACACAAATTTTTCTAATTTTTTTTTTTGTTGTTGTTGCTTTGATAGGTCTGGTTCCAGAATATTGATTACACTAATTCTGCTCATTTTATTTTTAGGTTTTAAAAATAATCTTACTCTTTCATTGAGCCATAGACTATATTAAGCCATTTGTTCATTTACGTAGTAAAGGTCTATTACATACTCCTTTTGTAGCAGGCACTATTCCGGATGCTGTGGAGAACATATATAAATTAATAAGGACTTAAAATCTTATGGGATCTATATTAGGAAACAACTAGAACATATTACACCAGTATTTGAGCAAAGACTGAACTGTAACCCATGGACTTTAAGAAATACCTTAGTTAGAAGAGGGTAGGCACTTGAAGGGTTTGCCCATGAAGGGTGATGAGCAGTGGGAAGATGCTGTTTGAAACATTTTACAGGAATACTGTAGGATATAGACGATTAAATCCTCAAAATTACTTGGAAGATACAAAAACTAGATTTTATGACTGCTTGTCCCTTAATGTAGGTCACTACTCTGATAATCTAGCTTTATTTTTATTATTTATTCAATTAAGAAATATTTAAAGTCTTTACTGAGCACTTGCTATGTCCTGGGCCCTGCTCTAGACCCTGGAGACAGATTAGTGAATGAGACAGGGAAGGCCTCAGAGTTGATACACTGTTTGAAAAATGGGGAAATGAAAAATATCATGAAACTCGTTTTAAATACTGATCCGTGTTGTGCAGGCGATACAACAGGATTGGGTGATGGAGAGTAACCAAGAAGATAAGGAGGCCCTCCTCTCTGAAAAATGATAATTGCGGCACATTTAAATAACTACAAGGAACTTGTCTTGGCAAGATTAGGAGAAAAGATGTTACAAGCATAGAGACCACTAACTGCAAGGTGGAAGAGGAAGAAATAATCTTGGGGAGTTGGATAGATAACAAGGAAACTGGAATGACTGAACCACAAGGAATGAGAGGCAGAGGAGTTGAGAAGAAATGAGAAGTAGGCATACTAATTTACAGTAAAACATGGATTATTCTAAGGGCAATGGGGTAAAAGTTGTTTGATTTGGAGTATCTAGAAAAATGGGTAATTGAAATCTTCTTTGAGCTTTACTTCTTGTCAGTTTTAAGAAATTGAGGGTTTAATCCACTATATCCCACAGTATCCCTTTAAAGGATTTGTAAGAGATATTTATCTTGCATATTTATACACAAGAGCAACTAGCAACTTGTGTACTCTGATCCGGGATCTCATATCTCCTTTACCCTATCTCGTTTCTATCCCTGGCTGCCAAGAAGCAGAGGACTAAATCTGAGACCCACCCTCAAAATCCAGACAGAAATTAATGGTCCATATTTGGAGTACTGAACTCACCCTTAGAGTCATTGCATAATATCATTTTTATCATTTTATTTTATTTAATTATTAGGTGGTACTATATACATTTCTGTAAGTTGTCTCAAACCTGTTTGGAATGAAACAAATTGAAAAAATGTGTAAGCATGTTTTAACCCTCATCATGCATCATATTTTTTAGTATCTCATTGGTCAAACTGGTTGCATGATCAAAACCAGATGAAGGGGTAGACAAAGAGACTTTATCTCTTCATAAAAATATTTATATGAATATTTTCCTTTTTGATGAGCAATTTCATGTCTTTTGGTCGTTTAAAAAAATTAACTTGCAAAATTTTTACTATTGAAATTAGAAGAGAGTAGGCCTTTGTGTGTTACTTACATCTCAATTATGTTCCCCATTTTGACTTTTGTTGTTTCACTTTTGAGTATATCTGTGGTAGATTGTTATTCATTTCTCTGTTAAGAAGCAGCAGTCTCTTTTTTAAATTTTTGAATTCATAGATGATAAAGGTTTTTTGTACACTTAAAATATTTTGTCTATCTGAGATTACTACTGAGGAAAAGCTCGAGTTTTATTGTATTATCTAAGGGTTTCATGGTTTTCCAGTATTTATACCTTTGAAACATTTGGAGATTTAGGAATGAGGGTGGTATCCAACATTCATTTGTTCTAAGGATTATCTTGATACTCCAACACTATATTTAATAATTCCTATTTCCCAACTAATATGCTTGGTACATTTATCATTTGCTAAATTTCTGTAAGTTTCTGGACTTCTTTATCTGTTCCAATAATCTGTCTATACATGAAAGCTATATTTCTATTCATAGTGATAGTATGTACCAATTGAGGTTCCTGTAGGAAATAGATGATACACTCAAAAGTTTATTTGAAGAGATTACCAAAGGGCCTATTTACAGAGGAGTGGACAAATTTAAGGGACCCTCCAAGGGATGGTAAAGCCCTCAGCGAGTAGAAACAATGGAAAACCTTTTAGCTCCATAAACCTCAAGAGATAAGAGAGGGAACATTGTTGCCATCATCCAGGAAGGCCTTCCTTCATGGTAATAAAGGGCTGGACCAAAAGGAGCTGTGGTCAAAGAATGCAGCTGCTTCCAAAATTATAGCCCCCTGCACAGAAGGAGCTGAGCCGAGGGAATAATTACTTGATTTTTTACTCTGTTTCTCCACTCTCCCACCAGTGCCAACCATGTTGAGCCCAACCAGAAGCCTGCCTGATGATGAATCCACAGTTTCAGTCTCCTAAGAGCACAGAGCAGAGTAAAAAAAGGCAGAATGGATCCAGAAGGGAAAATAGACACTGACCAGTGTATTCTATCACGTTTTTAATTGTTACAACTTTGAAATATGATTTAATAAATGTTTGGTCCCTTCTCATTATTCTTCAACTTTCATTATTTCCCACCTAATTCTTTTTTTAATTGGGATGTAATGAATTTATTATATTAGTTTCAGATATACAGCATGATGATTCAATATTTGTACGTATCGTGAAATTTTAAAAAATTGAGCTAATTCTTGATGTTAGCTTTTCTATACAAAGATTATCTTTTTCTAAGAGTCCACTTCAATAGACTTTGTGTGTGTGTGTGTGTTTTTAAAGATTTTATTTATTTATTTGGCAGAGAGAGAGCACAAGCAGGAGGAGCTGCAGGCAGAGGGAGAGGGAGAAGCAGGCTCCATGCAGAGCTGGGAACCCAATGCAAGGCTCGATGCCAGAACCCTGGGATGATAATCAGAGCTGAAGGCAGACGCTTAACCTACTGAGTCACCCAGGTGCCCCTAAACTTTGTTTTTGAAGTATAAAATACATATACAGAAAAGTGTACACATCATAAATATGCCGCTTGACATTTTTCACAAACATATCCATGTAATCATCATCCAGACCAAGAGACAGAACATAGCCAGCTCCCTAGAAGTCCCTTATAGTCTATACCCCTGGAGGACTATTATCGTGCTCCTAACACCATAGCTTAGTTATGTCTGTTTTTGACTTTATATAAACAGAATAATATACATATACTCTTTTATGACCACTTGCTTTGCTTCAAAAACATGGTTATAATCTTCATCTATGTTGTCTGTAGCTGTAGCTTACTCCCATTTTTAAATCACAGTCTGTTGTGTGAATATGTCATTCCTTACTTCTCCATTCTGCTGTTCGGGATTTGCATTGTTGCTGGCTTTGGGCTATTCTGCATAATGCTGCTATGAATACCGTTGTCCCTGTCTTTTGGTGAATATACATATTTATTTATGTTGGGCATTTTTCTGGGAGAATTGCTGAGTTAGAGAGCGTGCATATGTGCTTGTATTTGGTACATACCACCGGTTTTTTGAAGCCATTTTACCAACCTACACTATTGCAGGAGATGACTTTCATTTGCTCCACACCCTCACTGAAACTTGTCTTGTTTTTTGGTCTTTGTTTCTGGTTTTTGTATTTTGGCTCTTCTTCATTGCAGTATGATTTGAATTTGCATTTCTGTGATGACGAATCAACCCAGACTGCTTTTCATGTGCTTATTGGTCATCTGGACGTCCTATACTGTAAACTGCTTGTTCAAGTCTTTTATCCACTTTTTATTGGGTCATCTTCCTTTTTTCCTTTTTTTATTCCTTTTTTTTTCCTTTTTTGTTTTTTTTTTAAACTGATTTATAGGAATGCTTTATATATTCTGGATCCGAGCCCTTTGTTGAACATAGGTGAATGTATTATCTCTGTGTTGCAAATTTCTTCCATTCTGCAGCTGGCTTTTCTTCAGAATTTTAATGGCATTTTTTTAATTAACATATAATGTATTATTAGCCCCAGGGGTACAGGTCTGTGAATCGTCAGGCTTACACACTTCATAGCACTCACCATAGCACATACCCTCCCCAATGTCCATAACCCGACCACCCTCTCCCTACCCCCCCAACCCTCATTTGTTTTGTGAGATTAAGAGTCTCTTATGGTTTGTCTCCCTCTGGATCCCATTTTGTTTTTAATGGCATATTTTAATAAACCTTTAGTTTAACAATGTTTTGCTTTACTTATTTTATTTATTTATTTTTTATTCATTTATTATTAGTTATTACTATTTATTTATTATTTGTTGCATTTGTTTCCTCTTTGGCCTTCTCGTGTTTTAATTGAGCATTTTATATGATTCTATTTTATCTCCTTTCTTAGCATATCAATCACACTTCTTTTTTTTTTTTAAGATTTTATTTATTTATTTGACAGACAGAGATCACAAGTAGGCAGAGAGGCAGGCAGAGAGGGGGGTGGGGAAGCAGGCTCCCCGCTGAGCAGAGAGCCTGATGCGGGGCTTGATCCCAGGACCCTGGGATCACGACCTGAGTTGAAGGCAGAGGATTAACCCACTGAGCCACCCAGGTGCCCCTCAATCACACTTCTTTTATATATTTTCTAAATTTACCTGTTGCCTTTGAGTTCACAAAATACAGTTTCAGTTAACCTAAATCCACCTCCAAGTAACACAGTGCTACTCATTAGGTCAGGTGGCTTACAACATTACAACAGAGCATTCCCAAATCCTTCTCCCATCGTTTATGACACTGTTGTCATTTAGAAGTATCCAATACATTGTTGCCATTATTGCTTGAAACAGTTGTCTTTTAAGTCAAATAAGAATAAGAAAAAAAATTATCTTACCTCTAGTTGTCTTTGAAACTTTTTTCTTTTTGTGTTTTGTAATTCTGAGTTCAGGATCTAAAGACCTGTATCATTCTACTTCTCAGAGCAGTCATGAAATTAGTACAGATTTCTTTCCTTTTATTGTCTACAAAATGATTTCCACAGATTCCATCCTTTTTCTTATGTTGTATATTTTTTACCTCTGTAAATAAGCCTATTCTCCTTATTTTATTTACTGTTTAGAAATATATGTTACATTCTACATTTGAAATTTGAGGGAATCAGTTGTATGTGCTTCTTTCTCTTCTTTTTCCAATTATTATTCTTATCCTTTCCAATTCATTTTAATTATTTTCCACAAAGTTCTTCTTCACATCATTTAGTGTGTTTTAATAGTCTTGTCTCCTCTTTGTTTCTCTGACGGATTTCATTTTTGTGATTCTTTCTTACTTCTTTGATGAGCTCTGCAAGATTATGTTTCATCTCACTCTGTTGTTTCACTGCATTTTTTTTCCCTGAGTTCTTGTAATTTTTCTTTGAACTCTTTGATTAATTCACTTGGTTATTTTGAATTCATGGCAACATGCCTGGCTGAGATTTTTATCTGTTTGGTGGCAATATTTTTTCTAGTTGCTGTGTTTTGGGCCCGCCACTTGTTTTTTCTGTTCTTTTTGTTCCTAAAAGTATTTTTAAATGATTCTGTCTGTATCCTTTACAAAATTATTATAATACATTCTTGATTGAGGTGACAAAGCACATTTGTGTCGGTTATTTGGAGAAAGCCTATGTGGGGAGGTGCCGGGGCGATATTGGAATCGGCAATGTTTAATTTGTACGCGGCTTGTTTAGCCTCTGTTTGCTCTCCTGTTCTCACATAATCTATCGGCTTTTCAGCTGCCACAAATGACTAGAAATTAGCCTCTTTAGACTCACCTGCAGACGACTCTCTATAAAATGACGTGTCTGTGTGTTCCTATTCCGTGGTACCAAATTCATTCTAGAGAAAGACCAGCCCTGAGTCCATTTACGCTTCTCATATTGTTCTAAACAATGTACATCTGTCAGTATCCCAATAAGAATCAAGTGGTCCATTTAAATGCAATAATTGGAGGGGGGGAGGAGTCAAGATGGCGGAGAAGTAGCAGGCTGAGACGACATCGGGTAGAAGGAGATCAGCTAGATAGCTTATCTAACCATTGTGAACACCTACAAATACAACGGGAAATTGAAGAGAAGAAGAGCAACAATTCCAGAAACAGAAAATCGATCACTTTCTGAAAGCTCCAGCAATTGACTGCTTTCCTCGAGGCGCGACCACAAGCCAGGGAGGCGGGGCTATTGGGCGCTTTGCTCTGAGAGCGCACTGAGAAGCGGAACCCCAAGCTCTCGGCTCCTCCGGGCCGAGAGATTGGGAGGCCGCCATCTTCATTCCCGTCCTCCGGAACTCTACGGAAAGCGCTCAGGGAACAAAAGCTCCCGAAAGCAAACCCGAGCGGATTCCTTAGCCCGGCCCCTGGCAAGGGCGGTGCAATTCCGCCTGCGGCAAGGACACTTGAGAATCACTACAACAGGCCCCTCCCCCAGAAGATCAACAAGAAACCCATCCAAAACCAACTTCAGTCACCAAGAACAGCGGAATTCCACAGCAGGAGAAAGCAAATCCTACCTGGACAAAATGACAAGGCGGAAAAACTCACCTCAAAAAAAAGAACAAGAGGCCGTACCGAAGGCTGGAGACCTAATCAATACAGACATAGGTAGCATGACAGATCTAGAGTTCAGAATGACAATTCTCAAGGTTCTAGCCGGGCTCGAAAAAGGCATAGAAGATACTAGAGAAACCCTCTCCGGAGAGATAAAAGCCCTTTCTGGAGAAATAAAAGAACTAAAATCTAACCAAGTTGAAATCAAAAAAGCTATTCATGAGGTGCAATCAAAAATGGAAGCTCTCACTGCCAGGATAAATGAGGCAGAAGAAAGAATTAGTGACATAGAAGACCAAATGATAGAGAGTAAAGAAGCTGAGCAAAAGAGAGACAAACAAATACTGGACCACGAGAGATAAGTGACACCATAAGATGACACAACATTAGAATAATTGGGATTCCAGAAGAAGAAGAAAGAGAGAGGGGAGCAGAAGGTATATTGGAGACAATTATTGGAGAGAATTTCCCTAATATGGCAAAGGGAACAAACATCAAAATCCAGGAGATGCTAAGAACGCCCCTCAAAATCAATAAAAATAGGTCCACACCTCGTCACCTGATAGTAAAATTTACAAGTCTTAGCGACAAAGAGAAAATCCTGAAAGCAGCCCGGGAAAAGAAGTCTGTAACATACAAGGGTAAAAACATTAGATTGGCAGCGGACCTATCCACAGAGACCTGGCAGGCCAGAAAGAACTGGCATGATATATTCAGAGCACTAAACGAGAAAAACATGCAGCCAAGAATACTATATCCGGCTAGGCTATCATTGAAAATAGAAGGAGAGATAAAGAGCTTCCAGGACAAACAAAAGCTGAAAGAATTTGCAAACACCAAACCAGCTCTACAGGAAATATTGAAAGGGGTCCTCTAAGCAAAGAGAGACCCTAAAAGTAGTAGATCAGAAAGAAACAGAGACAATATACAGTAACAGTCACCTTACAGGCAATACAATGGCACTAAATTCATATCTCTCAATAGTTACCCTGAATGTTAATGGGCTAAATGCCCCAATCAAAAGACACAGGGTATCAGAATGGATGATAAAAAAACAAAACCCATCAATATGCTGCCTACAAGAAACTCATTTTAGACCCGAAGACACCTCCAGATTTAAAGTGAGGGGGTGGAAAACAATGTACCATGCTAATGGACATCAGAAGAAAGCTGGGGTGGCAATCCTTATATCAGATCAATTATATTTTAAGCCAAAGACTATAATAAGAGATGAGGAAGGACACTATATCATACTCAAAGGGTCTGTCCAACAAGAAGATCTAAAAATCTTAAATATCTATGCCCCTAACATGGGAGCAGCCAACTATATAAACCAATTAATAACAAAATCAAAGAAATACATCGGCAGTAATACAATAATAGCAGGGGACTTTAACACTCCCCTCACTGAAATGGACAGATCATCTAAGCAAAAGATCAACAAGGAAATAAAGGCCTTAAGTGACGCACTGGACCAGATGGACATCACAGATATATTCAGAACATTCCATCCCAAAGCAACAGAATATACATTCTTCTCTAGTGCACATGGAACATTCTCCAGAATAGACCACATCCTGGGTCATAAATCAGGTCTCAATCGGTACCAAAAGATCGAGATCATTCCCTGCATATTTTCAGACCACAATGCTCTGAAGCTCGAACTCAATCACAAGAGGAAATTTGGAAAGAATGCAAATACATGGAGACTAAACAGCATCCTTCTAAAAAATGAATGGGTCAACCAGGAAATTAAAGAAGAATTGAAAAAATTCATGGAAACAAATGATAATGAAAACACAACAGTTCAAAATCTGTGGGACACAACAAAGGCAGTCCTGAGAGGAAAATATATAGCAGTGCAAGCCTTTCTCAAGAAACAAGAAAGGTCTCAAATACACAACCTAACCCTACACCTAAAGGAGCTGGAGAGAGAACAACAAAGAAAGCCTAAACCCAGCAGGAGAAGAGAAATCATAAAGATCAGAGCAGAAATCAATGAAATAGAAACTAAAAAAACAATAGAACAAATCAACAAAACTAGGAGCTGGTTCTTTGAAAGAACTAATAAGATTGATAAGCCCCTGGCCAGACTTATCAAAAAGAAAAGAGAAAGGACGCAAATAAATAAAATCATGAATGAAAGAGGAGAGATCACAACCAACACCAAAGAAATACAAACAATTATAAGAACATACTACGAGCAACTCTATGGCAACAAATTTGACAACCTGGAAGAAATGGATACATTTCTAGAGATGTATAAACTACCACAACTGAACCAGGAAGAAATAGATAACCTGAACAGACCCATAACCAGTAAGGAGATTGAAACAGTCATCAAAAATCTCCAAACAAACAAAAGTCCAGGACCAGACGGCTTCCCAGGGGAATTCTACCAAACATTTAAAGAAGAATTAATTCCTATTCTCCTGAAACTGTTCCAAAAAATAGAAATGGAAGGAAAACTTCCAAACTCATTCTATGAGGCCAGCATCACCTTGATCCCAAAACCAGACAAGGATCCCACCAAAAAAGAGAATTACAGACCAATATCCTTGATGAACACAGATGCGAAAATTCTCACCAAAATACTGGCCAATAGGATCCAACAGTACATTAAAAGGATTATTCACCACGACCAAGTGGGATTTATTCCAGGGCTGCAAGGTTGTTTTAAAGATTTTATTTATTTATTTGAGAGAGAGAGAGTAAGAGCACAGAGGGAGAGGGAGTGAGAAGCAGACTGCCCGTTGAGCAGAGAACCCAGTGTGGGCCTGGATCCCAGGACCCTGAGATCATGACCTGAGCTGAAGACAGTTGCTTAAGGGACTGAGCCACCCAGGTGCCCTCTAAATCTTTCTTTCTTTATCTAGCAGTGGAAATGGGTGAAACAGGGAATGACTGAAGCATAGTAGAGGATGTGGCATAAGAGGATTTTAGGACTTTGGGAGTAAATAGTGCTTAAAACAGCCTGATACCTCTGAAAGGGGGAGGGGATGGAGATGTGTTATTCACGCAGCAGAAAGGGTGTGGTTTTAAGGGTACACATGTGATGTGCTATGTGGTGCTTGGGGAAGATAGACTAAGTACACTATTCCTCAGTCCTTACTTGACTCTGAAGTTAGAAACTTATTTGGAATTTGGGATTTGTGTGTATGTCCTTGACAGTCTCTGGAAGTAGGTAAGCCATATTTTGTAACTGCCCTCACCCCTATTACCAGCAGATATGTACATTTTGATGGCGGGGAAAAATTAACCTCCCAGTGAGAACGTTTCCTGTCTCTGACTGTCCTGCCTTCTCCCTACAAGGTAAATGATATAATGCCCAGGTTATGCAGATAATATTTGACAAGGAGCAGGTTTGGGAGTGAAAATCTTAAGTTTAGTTTAGCATGTTGAGGTTCAGGGTGAGATATCCAAGGGGATACCTCGGTTAAGAAATGGGATTGGCGGGGCGCCTGGGTGGCTCAGTGGGTTAAGCCTCTGCCTTCGGCTCGGGTCATGATCCCAGGGTCCTGGGATCGAGCCCCGCATCGGGCTCTCTGCTCAGCGGGGAGCCTGCTTCCTCCTCTCTCTGCCTGCCTCTCTGCCTACTTGTGACCTCTGTCTGTCAAATAAATAAATAAAATCTTTAAAAAAAAAAAAAAAAAAAAAGAAATGGGATTGGCAATGTGAGACTTAGAGAGAAATGTTTGAGCTGAAGATACAATTTTGGGTGTTATCATATAGGAGGCATTTAAAACTGTACGAATGGATGAGCTTGGCTAGGAATAGAGTGCAGAGAAGTGCTCTGGAGAACGTGGGATTCCCCCAGGCTTATGCATTTAAAAGTTGGGGACAGGAGGGGCACCTGGCTGGCTCAGTTTGTAGAGCCTTTGACTCTTGATCTCAGGGTTGTAAGTTCAAGACCCATGTAGGATATAGAGATTATGTAAAAATAAAGACTTCATTAAAAAAAAAATAAGTTGGGCAGAGGAGAATGGGTTATCAAGGGAAATTGAGATGGGCTGGTCATAGGAAAATAGAAGGGAACCCAGGGGAATCTGCGCTCACAGAATTCAAGGGAGAGAGTATTTTAAAGAGGAGAACAAGGCCAATTATGTCAATTATATCAAATACTGTAAAATGAAGAATCAAAACTTTTTTTGAGTCACGAAGAATATTGGCTGTGTTGAGATGTGTTTTCATTGGTGGCATGGGAGAAGCCATGCTGGAATGGGTTGAAGAGTCAATAGAAAGTAGAGATAAGAAAGATGCAGAACTGTCCATGAGCGTGAAGAGGAGAAAAGAGAAGAAAGAAGAATAGCTTAGGAGAACATGGGATCCAAGGACTTTTTTTTTTTTTTTTTAATCCTATAAGGGATGATTAAAGGGATGATTAAAGCATTCCCTCTGGGAGAGGGAAATATTCAGCAGACAGGCAGGGACAGAGAGCTGTGAGAAAGCATCAGGTAAGGCCCTTTGTAGGAGGAAGGATATTTCCTCCGTTTTCAAAGTAGAGAAAGAGGTGAATCCAAGTGCCTATGTGAGTATGACTGTGTATTTGGTGATGAGAGTTCTGTAAGTTCCCCTGTGATGGATCTCATTTATTTTAATTTATTTATGATTCTAATTTGTTGATTTTAGCAAACTCAGAGAGAGGATTGTCCACTGAAATTGCAGTCGGTAGAGAAGGGTCAGGATTTAGGGAGAATACAGAAGACTTAAAACGACCACTGTGGAGAGCTGGAAAACAAGCCAGGCAATCTTGAAGTCCTTGATGAGTTTGGAGACCATGTATGTGCCCCATCGCATTATATTTCCCTGGCATTTTAAAGCTATCTGAAAAAGATCAAACTTACGACCCTGGCACAAAGTCTGGCAAAAAGTTTCTGTGTTGTCTCTCTCCAATGTACTTAATATACTGCCACAGGGAAGCTAGTTTTATCTCTGTCGAGCAAACTCCCTTTGTTGCTTAACTGAGAAATTCTCGTGCTAGATATGCCATCTAA
Source organism: Martes martes (assembly GCF_963455335.1). Lineage (NCBI taxonomy): Eukaryota > Metazoa > Chordata > Mammalia > Carnivora > Mustelidae > Martes > Martes martes. Next base: position 175,006,807 of record NC_137890.1, on the reverse strand, counting down.
AGTGACTTTACTCTCTTACATAAAATTACCCCATGGACCAGTGATTATAAAGGTGGATTTTGACATAAGAAATTAAATTCTGCCTTTCATTGATTATACAGTCATTTTCCACAATTCTCTACTTGAAATTCAATTTAAAGTGTTTTTTTTTTTTTAATACTACCATGTGCCTAGCTATGTGGTAGGCACAACAGATAAAGAAATACAGAATAGAGACTTTCCTTCAAGGAATTCATGATGTTCTAACCTTGATTTTAAGAGGTTATTTTCTTAATATTTACATCAAAACATTTAAAATATATTAACTCCTCAAATACTAAATTTACATATATAAATCTGTGTTTAGATCAGAAACAAGTCACTTCTAAGGCAGTATATTTTATAATACCTTATTTCTATAACAAATCAGGCTTAGAAATTCTTGGTTTTGCTGGTATTCAAGTAATACTGTTCCTTAGAAAGAGCAACAAACTACCTTTGTAGGACATAGGTAAAAAGGTTAATATATATAGATACTACTTTTTTTTTTAAATTAGAGACCAAGTTCTAATTTTCTAAAATTCTCTTTTTCTTATCCATATCAGTATTAGAACTACTTTCTCTTTCCCTCTTTCCCAAACAATACCAAGAAATGGTATAAAGATTTAAAAAATATTTAAAATAATATTTTCATGAGGCGGGGAACTGTTAAGCCATAATTGCATATGTTGAAGCATGAATAGGAAGTGGAGGCAGGAAGTTAGCAGACAATGTTTTCCAGGAGGCAAGTTAACTCCTTTATTGAGTCTTAAGTACGGTTATGCATGAAAATTTTTACTGTGCATATCCAAACCCAAAACACAAAGAATGAAATAAAGCTGGTAGTTTTCAGCTGCTCTAGGTGACCTATTCAGAATTTCCGAGAAGGAAGAATTCTGTAAATCTTTTTGTGTAAGAATTGCTTTTATAAAAGGTATATGTGGGTAGCTTTCATCTAAAACCAAAATATTTTGACAAATCAAAACTTCAACTAGAACCACTGTGACTAAATTTAAATCCATACATTGAGATATAAAATGGCACTAATCACATATTTCAGCTGTCAAAATCCCTGGCAAGAGTAGATTAGTGAAAAAAAGAAGTCATAAAAGAACAAGGGAAAAAAATCTGACAGGGAAAAAAAGATGGTTATAAATGCAGCAAATTTTCTCAGCAGATTCAAATGTTTTCACTAAACAAGTCAAGAAAGGATAATTTAAAATCTCTGTAAGAGGATGTGGAAAGTCAAAATAGACATAAAAAAGAGAGGCTGTGCAAGTGACAGTTAAAAGTCTGGGGAGAAATCCCTGATAATTTTTATCTAAGTTCTTTTAATCTCATTGAATCTGAATGCCATTCTAACTTGGAGACTTTAGGAAATCTAAGATCACATTTGTTTTTCCTATTGATATTCAGCTGGAAGGGTAAGTCATACATTATTTAAATAAAGAATAATAAATCCATTTGAAAGGGCTACATCAAACTCATAGAGATATGTATTATTCTCCCAGAACTTCACAGACTCCAAAGGCAAGTAGAAGACCCCACAGGTCACACAGTTCATTTTTCTGTACTTAGAGCACTCCAGAAAGACAGCTTTGTTTCTTCTTATTAATTTTGCAGACAGGCAGTTGCTATACTACTGGTCCAATATCCTCCACGAAGGTTTGGTTCAATGATTTCTTCTCTATCAATTTCAACGTTCCATTTATTCAACAATTGGGAAACAACTAGTATATGTCAGATACTGTACTAATCACTGAAGGAACCACGGTGAGTAAGAAGGTCCCTCTCCTTGGAAAAGTACCGAGCACCAAGTGGAATGAACAGGATGCCCTGGGAGTTTAGGGAAGGGTGTGTAAGCCAGATGAAGGAAGCCCAAGAAGGGACATTTGAACTTTGTCTTGAAAATGCCATATCAATTAGCTAGGAGAAAGAGTGAAAGCAGAACGTTTCAGGAGGAGGAGGAGGGATCACATGCAAAGATGAGAGGGTGTTAGGAGCATAATGGGTTCCAGCGGTTCCGGATGCCTTGGGTAAAGGCTACTGCTGGCAGGGGATAGTAGGAGGTGAGGCCAGAACAACACTTTTCAAAATAGTTTTTGGGGAACATTCCTGCTAGAATCATTACAAGAAATGTTTTCAGATTCAGTTGGTATGGGGTAGCAAAATAAATCATATTCTTCTTCTGCAGATTCATAAAGATATGATCATTTTAAGAAATTGTAAGAAATCCTGTATTATTGAATTTTCTTTCATACCAAACTCATTGTACGAAGGAAATTCTTGTTTTAGTACAACACTTTCAGTAACAGAAATGGTTCTCCATAGTGCATGCTTTGGGAAACATGGAACCAGCATGGGAGAACAAGCTATGATAGTTCGGCCTACAAACCAAACCAAGAATTTCAGTCTTCATAGTGAATATCTTGAGGGACAGTTGAATTATTATTTTTTTTGACATTAATCCAGCCCATTTACCAATACTTTTAATTATCATTATTTTTTGCAAAGCTATATTTTTAATATAGAATCATATTCTTTTGATCTAAAATACTTTTTAAAATTTTCCTTTAGTGTGATTCTAAGCTCAGAATTTTCTTCAAAACATTGTTTTCAAAGTATATTTTGTACATGAAAATATTAATGTATGCAACTTGATGAGATTGTAGGGAAGTATACTCCTGTGAAACTATCACCACAATTTATGCCATACATCTATTCAACACTTCCCTTTTGTTATTATTATTATGTGTGTGTGTGTGTGTGTGTGTGTGTGTGTGTGTGTGAGATAAGAACACTTAACATAAGATCTACCCTCTTAGCAAATTTAACTGGAAAATTCACCAATATGTGTAATTTAAAGAACACACTCTTCAACGTTCATGGGGCCAAAGAAGAAATCGAAAGGGAAAGTAGAAATAAGGTGAATGATTTTAAAGCAGGGAACGGACAGGGTCCCATCAGGTGTTCCTTTTAGAACTTTCTCTGGCAGTTTTGTACGCTGTCCAGCTTCGCCAGCTTCAGGGGCTACGTTAGCAAAGGGTGGAAAGGTCCAGAGAAACTAGATGCAGATTGCGGTGGTATTTAAGAACGGCAATGCAGGCGGGACCCAAACAGCAATGAGATGGAGAGAAGAGGATGAGCCAGAAGAATGCTGATGAGGTAGACGGAATCTGCTGGGAGCTCCCGCTAAATAAAAATAACGGGATCCAGAGGCTCTCAGGAGGTTTGCTTGGCAGAGCAGGCATGGGAGAAAGTGCTGGAGGCCTCAGAAAGCCTGGAGCAGTATTGGGATACAAGTCCAGGCGAGGAAAGCAAAACAGAGGCGTTCCTATTGGAAGCAGTGGCTTGGGAAGGTGAGGCTGAGGGTAATGTCTGGAGCTTTAGTTTCTTCACTACTAGGTGGGGGGACTGTGGAGGTATTATTATGTAAGACCATAGGATGCTTCAAGCCTGTGGTCAGGCTTTGTCTGCAGATCTTTTGTAGCAAAATATTTTATGTTTTGGCCTCTCCCCAAGTGGTATGGGTACCTACACACATGTGTGGCTTCCTTTATACCTCCTTTCACCATTGGATGTTTCCCTGTAGGTCACAGACTATGGAAGGTTTCCTCAAGGACGAGTTAGAGCTTCAAGGATTCTCGTTTGGCTCTGTCAACTGTTCACTCACTGGATTCCCCAGCACCCCCTGTTTGTAATCTAGTTCTTCATCTTCTTACCAGCCCCTTTAGAATTCTCTAATTCTCATGCTAACTTCAGTTCCGGATGAGGGCTACTACTTCCGCTTTCCCTTTTGACTCCTCTCTGAAACTACAGTTTCACACTGTGGTCACACCCTTGCTGGTATCTAGATATAGTCTGTTAGATGGAATGTTCTGGTAGGATGACTCGCTGTCCTGGGTAGCTGTGGCTGAGGAGTTGCTGGGATGCAGGATTTTCTTTGCTAAGACTGGGAAAGTCCTGGATAGACCAGGACAGCTGGTCACCCGACGTCATTTTACTTCCCAACGCAGTGCCCGTCACACAGTAGACCTGTTTCAAATAAATACTAGCTTAATTAATCAGACATCTATGATTATATTGATGGTAGATACTACTCTACTTATTTTACATATGAGGAACTTGAAACTCAAGAGGTTGTCATCTACCCAGGGCCACAGTAAGTTAGTAAGTGGCAGAGTCAGGATTCAAACCCAGGTCTGTCTGATTTCAGACTTGAGTTATTTCCGGAATGCAGCCATGTCGGAATCACACCTCCCATCATCCACCTGCTTCGGTTTTTGTGTTAGTGCTGAGCTTTAGGAGGTGTCAGAGACAGGCTTCTGGGGACCAAGGAGTGTTAGCAGAGGGCAGCACTCCGCCGTGCACCTGCAGTGATGGTTACTGCCCTTTTCTTCCCAGGGCCCTTTTCCCCAGGGCAGCTTGTTATCTACAAGAAACATGAATTCATGAGAAAGAGCAAATGCCTCACTATCAGCATGAGTTACAAGTCAGACATTGGTAGTTACTTTTATCTTCGTGTGCATATGATAAAACATATTGCTTTAATAACCCTACGCCTTCATGTACTCTTTACACAACAGCTTTTGTAACTAAAACTAAAATACTATGAGATTAAAGGATAGATTTCTTTTCCGTGTTTACCCACAGGTATGTTCACAATGGAATAGATGCCTTATGTATGTCGTATGGACCATCTTATGACAAGAGCTGGCATATGACATCTTCTAGTTTGGAACAAAGTAACTCTCTAATCACTTTGAATTTTCTTTGTAGTGTAGATTTATAATGTAACACTGAATTCTTTTAATAGAATATTATTATCAGATTAGTTATTCATATGGCATCTATTATTTTAGTATAATAAACAAGTGCAGCTCATAATTGTAAATTATGTTATGATTAATGAGTGTGTCACCCTTGCACAGCAGTAACATATTTGCTCTTTGTTTAATCAAATTTAAAAGGAGATGGAAGAAGGAATTATGATATGACACCTACTAGAGATGAAACCGATAAAGGAGCTCCAGGTCAGTGCTTCCTTTTCCTGTATGTGAGCAGTTTCCTTGATATAAATTATTTATGTAGCCAGAGATCACAGTGGACTAAAATGTACACAGGGTCACACATCCATCATTAATTATATAATGTGGTATGAAACGTTTCCTGTTTCTGAAAGAGCAATGAAAATGGAAATAACTGAGCCATGAAAATAGAGTAAATGCTTTGCCTAATATTTATTTTTAAACTTTCAGATTGTCACTGTTTTGGTTCCCAGGTACGTGAACTACTGGCAAGTCTATCATTTGTATATTAGTGGGTTTAGCAGATTAAACTTTTAAAAGTGGTATCTAGACCATAGTCCTTAGAATCTTCACTAATAAAAATAACAGCCTAATGTACAAACTAATAATTTGATTATCAGAATGTTATAAGAAATAGTTACGGGAATAATTTAAAGGCTAATATTTTATAATGGCAAGTCAAAACAAAACTACCTTTGTCATTAGAAATTAGACCAGTTTTGGGGTGCCTAGGTGGCTCAGTCAGGTGGTCGTCTGATCATGATGGTCATGATCTTGGGGTCCTGGGGTTGAACCACACATGGAGCCCTGTGTTGAAGACCCTACCCTCTGTCTGGGCTCCCAGCTCAGGCACTCAATAGGGAGTCTGCTACTTTCCCCCCCCACTCCCTCTGCCCTTCCCCCACATCATGCGTGCACACGTTCTTTCTCTCTCTCAAGTAAATCAATCAATTAATCGATCATTCTATCTTTAAAAAGAAGTAATTAGGCTGTTTTGTAGTTTTCATCTTTGAGGAAAATAAGAATATTCTTATTTCTACCAAGTATATATACCAAGTATCTCATATCTACCAAGTATAATGAAGGCTTTGGGCAGCCAATGAAGCATGATGAGACATAAATCCAGTGGATGACAATCCAAAAACTGGTGTAATGGCGGTCATTGTTTTAAAGAGATTCAAACTACTCATTTGGCATACTTATTACATCTTATTCTCTCTCTCCCTCTCTTTCACTTACAAAATATCTTTTATGTTTTTAGTTCCCAGTTATTTAATATTTAAGTACCTTGGTGACAAAAGAGATTTTATCTATCCTTGTAGCCCCCATAAAGCCTATCATAAGCACTCACACCTTTATGGCACTTGTAAATACATATTGATGACTTGATCTATAATTTTGGAATAACTGTGTTGAGAACATGGCAAGATTGCTATTGAGACAAGCAAAATAAATTGATGTGACATATCTCAAAGTTAAGGGATTAATCAATTATACTTCAAATTTGATAGACGGAATAATATCCCACTAATTACCAGAATTTAATGATCCAGTCTTGCCATCAATTTACTGCTGCTGCCAGGAGCTAGACGAGGGCCTGATTCCTGAATTGGATGTGGTTGGCTAAGTGCAGCCTTCTTACTCATGCCCAGTAACATCCAGCATTTTGCCAAACTTGACAACTATTTCTATTTAAAAGTCATATTTAAGTTTTTCTCACAATATTATGATTATTTAGAGAATATCAGTGCTTTAGAATAGTTTCTACGATTTTTTTTATCTTGATGGGGGTTATCTTTTGTTATGTTTCAAAATGTAAACAGATAGACGTCAATTAAGCTATATCTGGCCGCAGTTTAGGCATCAAATAATTACTGGGAGGGAGTTAAAAAGAAAGGGCAGCCCTGCTCCCTGTGAAGGCGGGCTCTCAGGGTGATCATGACCATGTGGCAAACGTAAGGTAGAGAACTAGAAGTCTCTTCTGCTACGGGTGCAGAAGGGTGTAGAAGTTCTAAAAAGGGGCACCCGGGTGGCTCAGTGGGTTAAAGCCTCTGCCTTCGGCTCGGGTCATGGTCCCAGGGTCCTGGGATAGAGCCCCGCATCAGGCTCTCTGCTCAGCGGGGAGCCTGCTTCCTCTTCTCTCTCTCTCTATCTGCCTCTCTGCCTACTTGTAATCTCTGTCTGTCAAATAAATAAATAAAATCTTTAAAAAAAAAGTTCGAAAAACAAGTAAGCTACAGAGGTAAACCAAATTATTTTCCTAATTAATGTGGACACTCTGATTATAGTCTGGCTGTGACAGAGAAGTTAACAGCATCTCGGGACACTCAAATGCTGAGGATGGTCGAGAATAAATTTCTGGAGAGATTTTTAACCCCACTCTGAGGTGTGTATGTGTGTTAAAAGGGAAATGACAGAGGTTTTTTGTTTTTCCTTCAAAGTAGTCACGAAGAAATATATCCTAGGTATTTATTTCTGAAAGAAATCTTTCTCTAAAAGAATTGTATTTATATTTACTTGCTTTAGTAAAGAGTTATGTTTCAGTACCCAAAGATATATTCTCATCTCTTAAATATAAATGACTATACTCTGCTTCTTTAAAGGCACAGATGCGGTGTGGTGATCTAAAATTGCAGGCGTGGTGTTTTTCGAGTGGTGAATAAGCTTAATTTTAAAGGCTGGCTCTCCTAAACTAAAAAACACAGCATAGAAGTACGTTGTGTGCCTGAATAGAATCACTAATAATAATGAACTAAACCATTGATTTGGGAACAGAAGGGACAATATGGATTCTATTTGCTAAGACTCAGAATCTTTGGAGGCAAACCCCATATTACTAAGCAATATGAAACCTCTCAATTCCTGGCTCCGTGTTCATTTATAGCAACATATACTTTATTATTGAAAAGAAAAATCTGCAGAGGCCAGCTAATTAAAAATTCTCCTTTCGCTCCACCACACAACTAGAGGAATGTTCTAAAGATTCTCAGGCAAACACAAAACTTTAGATAAAATCTGTAGTGTAAATATGCTATTAGTCCAGTGAGGAAGGTAAATGGTTACATTGCCGGTTTTTGTTGTTGTTGTTGTTTAAAGATTTTATTTATTTGTGAGTGAGAGAGAGAGAGAGAGAGAGAGAGAGAGCAGGCACAAGCAGGTAGAGGCAGGGGGAGAAGCAGGCTCCCTGCTGAGCGAGGAGCCAGATGCGGGACTCAATCCCAGGATCATGACCTGAGTCAAAGGCAGACGCTTAACCGACTAAGCCACCCAGGCAGCCCAACACTCTCAGTTAAAAAAAAAAAAAAAAATTCTATTGAGATATGATTTACTCACCACACAATTCACCCATTTAAAATGTACAACTCAGTTGTCTAGCGTGTTCAACAGTAGAGCAACTATCACCACAATTTTAGAACATCTTAATGACCTCAAAATGAAACCCTGCGACTATTAGTTTTCACTTACCTTTTCTTCCCAATGTCCCCAACTTTTGGCAACCACTACTTTCTATATCTTGGAACAAAAGGTGGTCTTTTGTGGCTTGCTCATGTCACTAGTACGTTTTCAAGGTTCATTCACGTTTATAGCAGGTATCGGTTTTTCATTCCTTTCCTGTTGACAAGTAATATTTCATCATATGAATATACCACATTTTATTTATCCATTTACCAGTTGATGGGCATTTTGTTGCCAGGGGAACTGGGGAGACCACGGACCCTTAACCCAGCCCGTCCCAAAGGACTAGCTGAAGATTCTTAATCTCCTCTCTAGAAGGAATCCAAGGGCAGACACACAACACAGCAGAGGAGTGACAGAAGCTGATGAGGGAGCAGAAGTCAAGCTGAGAACAAAGCAGAAACTCCACCTTACACCCCCCATTCCCGTGTGATATGTGCGACATTCCTCAGGGGCTCCTGGCTGTCCTAAAGGAAAAACAAATGGTTAATGGATAGAGATCACAGTTCTGCAGGACAGGAGTCTCCCTCAATTTACAAATGTCCTGGTGATTTACAAGAAGATTTTCTTACCAATAATCTAGCTTCCAGAGACCCGTAACTCAGTTTCCTGAAGCCCTAACATCACCCTCCCCTCCATAAAATTGAGGTGGGCTGAGGAAACTTCATCAAAGCAAAGAGGGAAGTCGTATTAAAGCAAAAGTACACTCGGGAGATGTGAGTGGGAGACCTCCAGTGAGAGAAAGCTGAGTCCCTGGGGTCCAGGTTTCTATCCTTTTATTGGCAGTTGTTAACAAGTGGGTGAGATATTCATTACTTGAAGCAAGGAAGCAGAGTTTCCACCTTTTCCTTTCTTATTTGGTCAGGGGTTTCGTGTCATGGCACCCACCATCTTGGGCCTACCTGGTCTGATCCCACTTCCTACGGAGTGCTGCCTGGACGGGTGCCTAGTCTAACAATTTGGGTCGTTTCCACTTTTTTATTCATTATGAATGCTATTGATGTAGTTTTTGAATATAAGTGCAGTTTGGTGGGGTGAGGTCTGGAGCCGATGACCAAGAAAGAATTCTTGAGATATCTTTGGTGCAAACTGGTGGTTTTATTAAAGCCCAGAGACAGGACCCGTGGGCAGAAAGAGCTGCTGCACCTGGGTTGTGAGGGGCGGCTGATTATACACTCGGGAGTTGGGGGAGGTAAGGAAAAGGGAGGTCTCAGAAGGACTTTCATTTGTTAAAAAAAACTCACAGGATACCAGAGACCTTGCCATTGTCAAATTATGGTTGTTTTCCCCTCTGGCGAGGCATTAACCTTAACACAGTTGGGAGCTTCCTGGAACAATGTTGCACCTGTCCCACCCAGGAGTGGGGGAGGGGGAGAATTGCAGGGTGTCAGCTTGTGCTTTGACCTTAGCTAGACTTCTCCTCTCTCATCACTATGAACATTTGTTCATAGTGATTTTTTTGTGTGTGTGGAGATATGTTTTTGTGTGGAGATATGTTTTCTTTTGAGGGGGGAGGGGTATATGCCTAGCAGTGGAGTTGTTGGGTCATATGGTAGGTGTATATTTAAACTTTGGAGGAATCACCTCTTTTCCAAAGTGGCTACACCCCTTGGCATTTCCACCATTTTTTTCCTGTGGGTTCCAACTCTGAAAACTGGTGCACCCCCTCCGGGGCTTGCTGCGGCTGTTGATGTTTGTTTATATTTTTAGTTTCTTGGCTGGATTAGTTCCGTGAAATCTGTGTCCCCCCCCAGTGTCCTGCCTCGGTGGATGCCGCCTTTGGCACCACACACAGTCACCCTGGGAAGACAGTGGCTTTAGCAGGGCTCTCTTTTGTCTTTTTCTCTGATCTCTGTCGTTAAAACTGTTTGCCTAGGGGCGCCTGGGTGGCTCAGTGGGTTAAGCTTCTGCCTTCGGCTCAGGTCATGATCTCAGGGTCCTGCGATCAATGGAGCTCTGCATCATTGGGCTCTCTGCTCAGTGGGGAGCCTGCTTCCCCCTCTATCTCTGCCTGCTGCTCTGCCTACTTGTGGTCTCTCTGTCAAATAAATAAATAAAGTCTTAAAAAAAAAACCAAAAACCTGTTTGCCTCGGATGGTATCATATCCAGCTGCTGGCTTCCTCTAATTGCTGGCTGATTGTTCTATTGTTTTCAGCAATGTCCTGGGGCTTATATCAACTCCAGTCTAATCCAATTAAATTTTGGTCTCTGCAGGGGTTGTCTTTGAAGCTGGCCTTTGAGGTTTGTTCTGACCCCAAATGGAATCTTCTTAGCTCTTTCCCTGGTCCTTTCTGTTATGTCTGCCTGGTCTGCGGTTTAGCTTGTAGGAGTTCTCAGCCTTATTTTACTTGCTTGCGACCCAAACCTCTGTATCATTGCTCTAGACCTTGGGGTAAGGAAAGTGACTCACTTACCTAAAAGTGACATCCCTTTACGAGTGGGGCATTGACTTCTGACCTTGGCTTGCCTCTTCAGGCATAGAAATTCTATCCCACCTGTAGGCGAGCAGAGACAGGCAATCAGGAATCAGTGTTTTTGGTCTGATGGACCTGGGTAGGGCCTCCACCAATGCAGTGAGGGCTGGGTGGAGAAAGGGAGCTGCTGATTGCTCAGCCACTCTTGCCTGGAATAGAGCTCTTGCAACACAGAGCTGTGGGATGAGTTCTAGTGGTGTGCCCTGCCAAGAGAGATAGTGTAACCCTTGACAGGTTGCTGTGGAAGGGATCCCTGTGTTCTTGGCTGCACCTGCTTGGAGTAGACTTATGATCACAGTGCACTGGGGGAAAGGTTATAAAAGCTCAAAATCCAGACTCGCTGTTCATAACTTAAGAAGATTGCATAGATTTTCTTAAATAAATGTTTCTCCATTTTCTATATGCCCATAGGACAACATCCAGAGGCTTAATTTATTTTTTCAATAATTTTCATCGGTTGTGATTGTTTCACTGGTGATAGTGATGTGGGAAACAAAGGCAGAAGGAAATGGAGATAAAACTCAATTTCCTTATTACCTGCAGCCCATTGACAAATCCTTGAGGAAGGCAGAGTATAACCTTCCTACAGGAAACTCCCAATTGTCTTAGGGTTAATGCTTTGCTAGAGGGAAAAAAAAAAAACAACCTTAGCTTGATAATAGCTAGAGCTCCAGGATCATCTGAATATACTTTAGCATATGAAAGTCCTTTTGGAAATATTCCTTTGTCTTTACTTCCCCCAGCTCCAGAGTTTATAATCAGCCATTCCTCAGAAGCCCAGTGCAGCTCTTTCTGTCCACAGGCCGGTCTCCGTGCTTTAATAAAACCACCTTTTTGCACCGAAGATGTCTCAAGGATTCTTTCTTGGTCATCAGCGCTGAAATCCAACATTTCCCACATCAATAGGGTCTAGGGAGCTCCTCGTGTTGCTATTTCAGATGTATCCCTATCCATAGCCTCCTGAGAAGGATGCGTAACTCGTACATATGTCAATTCAGCTAAGTCAAAAAGAAAATTCTAACAAGCACAAAAAGAACAAGAGCAAATCACCTAATCACCTACAAAGGACCCCAAGTCAGTTGTATGTTATACTTTCTGCAACAGAAACCCAATTGCAGAAGATAATGGAAAGTTTCTAAAATGTAGTGAAGGAAAAGGAAAAATAAATAAATCCACGATTTTCTCACAGCTTCTGGGGCACAGGAGTACAGACACAGATGAGCTGGGGTTTCTGCTCAGGGTCTCAAACAATCTGCCATCAAGGTATTAAACAGACTGTATTTTCATCAGAGCCTCGACTAAGGAAAGTTCTGCTTCTAAGCTCCTTCCAGTTGTCGACAGAGTTCATCTCCTTGTAGCTATGGAACAAATGAAGCACGAGAGAGGGGTACTGGTCTCACGAAGTTGAAGAATGAATCTCACAGACAAAGGAGAGTGAGTAAAGCTATCAAGTTTTATTAACCAAGGAAACAGAAAAAAGCTCTCAGGAGTGAGAGGGGTCCCGACAGGGTTGCCACTGACGGCTGGTCTTTTATTGAAAGCTAACCAGGGAACTTAAATCTTTTTAACTTCTCTATTGACAGCACCATTGATTAAGGACTAGTGATAACATCTTCAATGGCTTACTTCTTTTTAGGGTCTGGCTGTTTTCGGTTGACCACAGGAGACTGTCATAGGACAGTCTGCCTAGGACGGGGTGGTCTGTTGTGCTCCCTTATCTCTGATTTCCTTAAACCTCCACATTTGCTAATCACGTAGCCCCCTAACTATCTCTCCCTACCTAGCCCTGCCTGTCCCTTACTCAGTGAGGGCACCATTTTCTTGCTCACTCTTGGCTGGGGTCTGCACACCTCCCACAGTTCCTTGCTACGGGAGCTTCCCCATCAGTCCCTCACAACATGGCTGCTTACTTCACCACACGGGGAGAATTTCTCTCTCCAGTCTTCTAAGTCAGAGTCTTATATAATATAACAAATTCATGGAAGTGACATTGCATCACCTTTGCTATATAAAGTAACTTAATCAAAGGCATTACATCCTATCTCTTTGGTTATAATCCATCATTTAGAAGCACTAGCAGTATCCACCCTCCTCAAGAGGAGGCAGTTACACGAGGGCGTGACTCACCAGGGTCACTTTAGAGTGTGCACCAAATCTTTCTATACTAGGAATATTTTAAAGGAATTCCAGGCACACGGTTTTTACTTAATTTTAGAATAGTCCATGGTAGGTTACTAGTTGAACAATCAGTTTGTGGAGAAAAGCCTGCTGAACATCTTCCTTCCAAACCTCCCTGATGCAGAAACCCTTCTCTCAGGGCAGTGCCCTGACCTTTATGTATTTGCTCTGTAGACTCTGATGGGAATCACAACATCAAATTACAATATACATTATTTATTTTCCATTTCTACTTTATATGCTGTGGCTTCAGCCTCCAAGGAGTAGGGTACATCCTTGGAAACTTTTGAGTTCTAAACTAAATCTTTAGACAGTACAGGAGGAACTCTGACTAGGGAAGGTGTGCAAAAGCAGGACTGGGTTAGCCCAGGGGAAGATTTTAGGAGACAGATGCATATGTAAGGAAAAGAACAGGAATCACCAGGGAACGAAAGGGCAGATTCTGTAATCTTGTTTGTAGTTCAGTAGCCAATCCAAAGAGGAGTAAAATCAGCCCAGTTGTTTACTCTCACGCCTATTTTTAATTGCCAGTGAATCAGTTAATGCAATGTTAAAAAAGGAAGTTTAGGAGGTGTGGGGAACATTGCAGGCTACGACATTACTCAAGATTAACCTGATGAGTTTCATTCTGTAGTCTGCGGTGACTCCAACTAAAATCTATTAAGGCAGCCCGTGACTTATCAACAAGACAGAAAAAGGCTATTTCTCTCTCTGTCCTTGTGGTTCTAGTACTCGCTGGACTGCAAGTCTACGTCAGCACAGAGGCTCTGGTTGGCTTTGATTTCCAGAAGCTGATTAATGATGGTCGTCGTAAGTAAGCAGAAGTTACCAATAAAATCGACTCTAATGGGTGCTTGGAGTGTTGTTATTACACAGCTGCAGACAATAAGCCAAGAGGAACAGCTGATGTACATCTTGAGATCAAGATAAGAGGTGGTGCTTGGAGCTATAGTTCAGTAGAAATTGCAGAGTATTTATAGTACTTATTGTATTTGTGGTGCATTAGTTGAATTGGCAAGAGTATAGCTTGAAGAGAGCTATGGATCTACCGGTCAAAAGCATGTTGAGTAGAGGCTGAAAACTGCTAACTCTAGCTAGTCTTCTCATATGTCTGTGCCAGTCATTCATGTGGAGAGCCTCTCCAGTCGGAAAATCTGCTTGTGGCTTTCATCTGCTTAATTTATGTCTGTTTTTATCCTTTTGGATAAATTCCCCAAACCTTGCATAACCTATATTATTTCTTCCTTGGCTCCAGCCCTCCCTTCAGGTGCTCCAGCCTTCCTGGATATCATTTTTCTTCAAAGTATCTGATTCATTCTTGCTTCAAATTTTTCATGCGTGCTGCTCCCTTCACTACAAGCACTCTCCCTTTCCCTTACTGATCCTGCTCATCGTTCATCTCAGATTAAAAGCCTCTTCCTTGAGGAGTCCTTTCCTTGTCCACAGAGTAAAATTAGTTTCCCTGTGACATGCTCTTAGAACTTCTTAAACCACCTATGGGCGTAACTCATAATACTGATCAGGATGTATTTATTCTCTAGCTCTTCTACTAGACCGAAAGCTTCATGAGGGCATGAGGGCATGTGTCCTTGGCTGCTGGTTCAGTACTGGGCACTCAGCAGACCCCTTTGTATCTATCACTCAGGTAGAGGGATGAAGGGGGTGGGGTCTGGAGTCAGAAGCAGCCGGCTACCTGTTGAATGTGCAGTGTCACCGTGAGCAAGGTGCTTAATCTTGCAAACCTTATTTCCTTTCCATGTGAAAAGAAATGGTATCTTCCATGCACAGTTTCCTGAGAATTCAATGAGATTATGCATATCAATCTGTAGGAATAGTGTAAAAACTATGGTTGATGAAACACAGGTAATTCAGATGTGGCTTTTGTGTGATATGAAACTCATTATCTTCCTATGTTTTTACTTTTTTTTTTTAGACTTATTATTTATTTGAGAGAGAGAGAGAGAGTGAGAGAGGGAGGCGCGGAGGGAGAGAAAATCTCAAGCAGATTCTGGGCTGAGCATAGAGCTCGATTTCATGACCCTGAGATCAGGACGGGAGCTAAAACCAAGAGTCGGTTGCTTAAATGACTGCAGCACCCAGGTGCCCCTTTACTTGTTTTCTTAATGAAAAATGTACTCTACATATCCCAGAGTAATGAGAAACACATTTCATAATATACGTAACTAATTTAATCCTTTTTTGACAGTTGTGGCTAATGTCTCAGATTTTTTTTCCCCCTCTCGGTCCTCAGCCATTCTGTCGGGTCATTAAGGGTCATCAGTTTACACCTAATTCCTCCTATGGTTGTATGTGGACTGCCACATGGTTGATCCTTCATAAAAGCTGGGTCTGTTGTTTCATCCTTGTGCGATAGAAAATACCCTTGTCTGCTTATTCTCTTTCTTTCAAGAGATTTCACAGTATTAGGAAGATGGTAGACGACAAAAAAGATGTTTCAAAACCTTTCTTTCTTTTTTTTTTTTTTTTAAATTTTGAGTAGGCATCCCCAATATAGGGCTTGAATTCATAACCCTGAGATTAAGAGTCATACGCTCCACCAACTGAGCCAGCCGGGTACCCCAGAAGTTTCAAAAACTTTAAAAATTAGCTTTTAATGAAGAATAGTTAGCATGTTGCAAAAACTGCAAAAATGCAATAGTACAATGGGGTCACCGCACGGATTTCATTGAGACTCCACTTTTTAAATTTACTGTCTGACTATTTTTATCTGGGTAATGTGACTGTTTATAATAGTTGGAGCCAAGATTTACTGAGTCAGGAACTATACGAAACACTTTCTGTGTATTAATCTTTGCAACAACATTTGAGAACAGGTACTCTTATTATCCTCATTTTAGTTAGCAAGGCACGAGAAAAAAGGTAACATGAATTCCTTAAGGTAAGTCACACCATTACTTGGCTCGATGGAGGTGGCATTCAAACTCTCAACTACTTTGCCATTCAACAAGACACTGGAAGTACATTTCTCCCATTTTAGGGTTGTTAAGAGCCACCCGGGAAGCATTTTTTTTTTTTTTAAGGATACATTTTCCCTGGACCTTAGATGATTCTGATTTATAGATGATTCTGATTTAGGAGCCAGGGTTGGGGCTTAAAAAACTGCATTTTTAACCCATGATTCTAATGGATTCAATGCAGGTGTTCCCGAGATTACTTTGAGAAGCCTGGGATCTATATAACCTTGAAGAAAATTCAATTAATCCTTTGAGTTCTTTTATAAGGTAAAAATGTAGGACTGAAATTCTAAAGTCTAATTCTAATTTCTGTGTGCAAAACCATTTCTATCTTGGTATAATCCAAACCAACACTAGCCAGGTTAACTATTACTGCATTCAAAACACAGGGTTTCAGATTAAATGCTTATCGCATGTAGGCTGGAGGCACAAGATTGTCCTCAGGTTCTAGGAACCAACACCCTTGTCCATGGCGCACTGCGATGTGCGTTCCTCAAACTGGGCCTTTGTCCATGTCCTCAAGTCATGGCACGTAGCTCTTTCAGATTTCTCTTCTGGGTTGCAAGCAAGAAAGAACTTGCAAAGAAAACCTGATAAAATACATTTGGTTAATTCAGGTAAAGGAAATCCAGGGCCTTCTATAAAATAAGCCTGTTGTCTTATTATTATAATAATTCCCTCTGCTCCACTCTGAGAAAATAGAATGGGTCTGGAATGACTCGTCTGCGGTTGATTGTGCCATACCCCAGTATCCTGTTTCCTTTTTTAACCTCTTTTTCGTGTTCCTCACTAAAAATTACATCTCCAGTCAGACAAAAATATAGCACCTGTCTTGACTTCGGGCTTTCCTTTGCCAAGTTGTGCTCAGTGAATCCAAGATCAGATTCTCCTGAGGCCAAGCAGGGTAATCAGCCTGCCCAGACTGACCCAATTAAGTTTAATTAGTTGTTTCTTTATCTTTAAATTTCCTAGCCAGCTGGATTTTATGGTTTTTATTAAACAACGAAGAAGAGCTGAATCTTTGGAATTAGTTGGCCTCTCAGGTATTTTCTGTTGGTAATAAAACTCCAGGAAATCTTCAAGTCTCCATAAGGAAGTCAAACGATACTAAAAAACAATTTGGCTGCTCTTCTCTCTGGCTCTCTCTTTGAAACGGAAAGTGTTCCTTTCTCAGCTTGAGCAAATATCAATCTCCTCTATCATTCTTTGCCAAGATCGTGTCTCAGTGGCGAACCTTCCGCTGTGACAGTCTTGAGTCTCACCCCACCTCAACTGTGCCTTTGCAACTTTTTCTGGTAGCTGGAAGTCAGGTGGATGAGTGCCAATGTAGGCAGTAAAGGGGATTTCAAGGAAGTCATGAAGTGTCTAGAATGAAAGCGGAGTTAAAGTAAGCCACGGGGTGGAGTAGATAGGGAACGGGACTCCCAGAAAGTACTTGTTTTGGAGACAACAAATGAGAATAGTTAGTAATAATGGTGAGCAATGAAGGTTAAGAACGTGGCTGTGTGGGCGCCTGGGTGGCTCAGTCGTTAAGCGTCTGCCCTCGGCTCAGGTCATGATCCCAGAGTCCTAGGATCCGGGCCCACATCGGGCTCCCTGCTCAGCGGGAAGCCTGCTTCTCCCTCTCCCGCTCCCCCTGCTTGTGTTTCTTCTCTCACTGTGTCTCTCTGTCAAATAAATAAATAAAATCTTAAAAAAAAAAAAAAAAAAAAAAGAACGTGACTGCGTTGAGCACGTTTCATATTGAGCTGTCTTGTGACCAGTCATTTTATACAGATGTTACCGATACTGGGTGCTAGGACACCTGGAAAAGTGTTTTACTTTAATTTTCTCAGTTCTTACAGCAGTAGTCTGAGGTAATTATTCTGCCCTTCTAATTGGTAGACACCTAGTTGCTTATTACTATCTTAGGATAACTATGATTCTCTTTTTTTAGAGTTCCCCCTTTTTTGGCCATTTTTTCTTGCTTTCCCTCTCTGTTTTGCCCCTTCTCTTCCTTCTCTCCTAGCTCTCTTTCTCTCACCCCTTCTAGTCCTCCTCCTCGGGTCCCTTGCCCTCCCGCTTTCCCTTCGTTCACTCCATGCTTCTCAGACTCTTTTGTACATGGCAATCCACAGGGGAGCCTGTGGAAAACAGCGGTTGCTGGCCTCTACCCAGACTGTAGAGTTCAGTGGATTTGGGGTGTGGCCTGCGAACTCGCATTTCTAACAGATTCCCAGGTGAGAACATGGTTTCTGCTCTAGGGACCATACTTTACGAACCACTTTCACTAACATAATGACCCAGTCTCAGCTTTCAGAGTTAAACCAGCACAACTTTAGATCAATCTTGGAATTTATTTGTAAAATTGCCAGTATTGTCCTAGGCAATCTTTATTGTCATTCCGTGTAATGAAAATTGGGGTTACAAATACTTAAAAATGAATATTTGATAGCTTTTCTTGATGTAATAATATAATATTAATACCATCAATCAGAATTACTTTCAAAATGGGAAGAACTGAAGCTCCTAAATTGGGGTAATCCCTGAGCTATGTGTAATGCTGCTGCAATGAGTTGTAGAGGCAAGAAAATTAGAAAAGCATAAACGATTGCAAAAATTTTCACCTGATTTAAACAACTTATAATTTTATGTCCAAGGTAATTGCTTTTCAAGACTGTTTTTCTTTACTTCTGCTATCTCTTGCACTATTAAACCATTGCCCCCTGATACATATTAAATGTGATTTACTTACCCTACCTTTAGGAAGAGATGCTAAAACTGAAAAGGGCTACTGTCCTGGTTGCGAGGAGGGAACCAGTTGTCAGAAGGCAGGGCGATGCTGGAGACAGGAGAAGGGTTAATAAGGCCAGGGGGACACAGAATAATGATAGAATGGAATTGCTGAAAATGGTTTTCAACGCTAAATTTGAAAATCAAGTGTTCAGCAGCATTTGACGACTCCTTCTTCCTAGAAACTTATTGTCACCTATTTCTTTCTGATACTCCTTGGATCTCATTGGCATGTCTTCCTTCTCCATTTCCTTTGCTAGATTCTCCTTTCCAACCTCCGAATGTTGAAGCACCTCAGTGTCCTGAGACTTCTGTTTATACTCATGCCCTGTGTGATCTCACGTAGCTAAACACCTTGAAATGATGTATTTATGCTAAAGCATTCTACATTTACAGCTTCAATTCTCACCACTCCTCTTAATTCAGACTTCTGTGTCCAACTGCCTACATGGTATCTCTGAATGTCTAATTTTCAAATTTCTAATTTTTATCATACAGTGGTCACGAATGATGTCTTGTTTTCTTCTAGAAACTGTTTCTTTCCCTGTCTTTTCCAGCCCAATAAGTTCTATCTCCATTTCCCCCATTGCTCAGGTCAAAATTGTTAGTGTCATTCTAGCTTCTTCTTTACTTCTTGAATCCATTAAGCAAATTAGTTAGCTCTTGTCTCAAAATGTTTCTTGCCACCTTTGCCCTTGTCCAAGCAACAATGTTTCTCCAGTAATATTCCAGAAGTACGCCAGTAATATTCCTAGCAGTGTTGTTTCTCCTGTGAATTCCAGAATTATCCTCCCGACTGATTTATTTACTTTAGCCCTTACCCCTCTAGAGCCTTTCTTCACAGAGCGTCCAGAGTGATCTTATAAAGCATAACTTTTATCATATCATGTTTTTGTTCAAATCCTCAATCATGGTCTTTCATGTGCTAGACTCTCAGTTATATTCATTTAATGGGTCTCATCTCTTGGCAGTCTGATTCAACTTTGCTTTGTCACTCACTTGGGAGTATGGTTCACTGTGTATACCATGCTGCTGCTTTCTCTATACTTTCCAGACTGGGTTTCTGTGTTGGGAATATTCTTTTTATTTCCTCATCTCCTATCTTTAACATGTCTCTCTTCTATCAGTTCTTCCTAGATATTACTTCTTCCTTCCATTGCATGTTTGGTTAGAGAACTGTCTTTGTTTCCCACATGCCCTTTGCATGTCAATCATCTCATTTAACACAAATAACAATCAATTGCCCATTTCTATGTTCTGCGTGCTTTACTAGGCTGTGGGTTTCTTGAGAGTAGGAACTGGTCTTAATCCTTCTTCTATCTCCAAAGCCAAAGTCATTGTCCCATGAGTAGTAACAAATGTGCAATGTATGTTTACTGAAGAAATGAATGAACGAAGAGAACTTTAGTTTGGGAAAGGAGGTTGGCAATTTTCCCTTTGAGGTCGTACCAAAGAGGAGAAGAATAAGAGTGGATAGAATAAATGTGAGCACACACTAGTATGAGAATGGTCCAAAAAGTTGGAGGTTTCACATGAGAGACTTTTTTTTTTCTTTTTTTTCTGTTGTCACTTTGTAAGAACATCTACAAAAACTGGGAAAGCCGTGAGTAGATAGGATGTCTAAAGTGACTAGTGTTTGGGAATAGCTATTTTAGAAAGTGGTTTATTAGTTAGATTTCTTATGGGAATAAGTGACAGAATCTCAACTCAAAGTACTTTAATCCTAACACCCCCCTCCTCCCACTACAAATGGGAGCTGTAAAGAGCTGGCAAGTCTATGGTCACGTCAGTGTCAGAAACTCATATGATGTAAGATATTTTTCAGTTTCTTCTACTCCCCTTTTCTTCCTGTCTTTTTGTTTCCCTTTGTGGTCTGTCCTCCGTACTGTAGAAAGTCTTTCTCCTTGTGTCAGGAGAAGTTAAGAGGCTGTGACCGTTCTACACATGCATCATTCAGACTAAAACCCCACAGGAAGCAGTCTTAGGTACCTAAAGTCTCTGTGAAGGACCCTGGTTCATCCAGCTTGGATTTTATGCTCATCGCTAGGCCATCCACCATTTGGGGGATAGGGACTGATTCAGACTTTAGTGGTTGCAGTGGATGTCTGTCCTTTTTAAATGAAATGAAATTATTTTAGTAATAGGATCCCAAACTTTGGAGGGCTGTGTGTGTGTGTGTGTGTGTGTGTGTGGTGATGGAGTTTACTTGTCTTCTTACTGTACACAGCTTGGACATTCCACAAGGTGTCCTGGCCTTTCTAATGGGACTAAGTTAGGTCCACAGGACTTTTTTCCTCTGGGATTTGAATGTTGATTTGAGTGATATAAAGACAGAAGATTGTTAGAACGCATTCTTTTGTGAAGAGACCATGGAGAATTGCCTGCTCTGTGGGCTGTGGAACACCTCTGGTTCCTGCCAGTTTCTAAGCTAGATATTTTCTTCGCTTTTCATTTAATTTTAGGAACATTCTGATACTTTTTTTCCCCCACATTTTTCTTAATGTAGCCAGAGTCGTGTTTTGTTGCTAGCACCCAAACAATGTGTGTATACGCACAAATACACACACACAGACAGACACACACACAGGCACATTCACAGTGACGCAAACTAGTCGACTATGTAGCTATGTTTGACCTTTTTTTACCAAACTCTAGGGAAGAACCTGTGTGATGAATTTATAAATCTGATCTGAGGGGGGGAAAAGTCACATCTTAGTCTCTTCTGTATCTTTTCCCCACTGCTAAGTACAAAATTTTCTAGATGTTAAAGAGGGGAAGAATGCATCACTCTAAGGTCCTTATGTCTATTTGTAAGTGACACGGTCTTTTCTCTTAACCTCCAGGAAATCTTGTTTCAAGTTTCAGTTCTTTCTTAGTTATTTTTATTTTATCTTTTTTTTTTCCCCTGTTAAAATCATGATATGGAGGGAATTGTATCTGTTAGCTATCAGTGAAGTGTGATGCAAAATGCTTAATGAGTTACCATTTCCTCAAGCTCATATACTTCAGTAAATGAAACGGGATGATCAGTCTACTCTGTCTAACCTAATTAAATTTAATTAGTGCTTTTGTTTTTAATTTTTCTCATTCAGGTGGATTTTGCAATTACAAGCACTGGTTTTCTATTGGATGCATCTCAACTATAGCCCATAAATTACGGAAAAGTAGGGGGAAAAAAGTAAAATAAATCATCAGGTAGTCTTTATGATGGAAGAAATTGTTCAACTTTGGATTTTCTGAGCTAACTACATTCATCAGCAAGTAATTTTTGTGTGAGGAATGTGGAAGCTCAGCAGTGCAGTCAGGTCAGGAGAGGTTGTTAAAAAGAAATGTAAAATTGTGGTCTTTATCCTTATAGAAACTTGTAATCCAGTCTCATGAAAGAGCATAGGAGCTCAATGTTGCTAGGAATTGACCACACTCTCACCTCACCTGAATTAAAACATGGTTTAGTCAGGTACAGTTAGGCATTTTGGCTTTTGGCATTTGGCATTTGGCTTTTGGCCTTTGGCATTTGGCTTTTCCTTTTCCTCCCACCCCTTTCTTTCTGACCTTCTGTATATTTTTGTTGTTTCTTGTGTTTTGTTTTGTTTTGTTTTTAATTTGATTTTAACCTTTGACTGACACCCTGACTTGAAAGCCTATTCATCCCCCCCACCCCACCCCTCATTCCATGCCACAGACTGTGGACATGGCTTTCTTGGAAATCTTACCAGGACCTACTAACTTGAGGGTGCATGTTGGCATCAAGAGAGTATGTGATAGCATTTCAAAGCATAATTCAAAGTCGTAAACTTGCACAAGTTTATGTAGAACAAATCTCTCTATGTATCACGTAAGATCATTCAGATGATCTTTTCATGGTTTAACTTTCTGATCATTACGACAGCACCAATTCCTGCATAAGCTGTGAGGTTCCTGGCATAGAAGATAAGAAAAGTCAAAAGAACAAGTCAACAAATGCAAACTTTGTCTTCGTGTCAAAGTTATTTCTCATGGGGGTCTTTTCCAGCTGTGTTACACTTCTTTATGAGCCCTTCAAATTCTCAGGCATACCAGCCAACTAGGATTTGACAGTCCTCTGTCAATTTAGGTGTCTCCGGCAAGATGCTGTTCAAGGGCATACTGTCCTTCTTAAGGTCCAGAAGCAACTGATAGGATAAATGTAAAAATTCTTAATCAGTATGAATGATCTAACCAGTAACAGAAAGCCCAACTCAAACTGGCCTAACTAACAAGGCAATGAATTGGCTCCTTGTCCCAGAAGTTCATTAAGTGTCACCTTTGGGGAGCAGCCCTAACACCTGTGGCGTTTACCTGTAACCTGTATCCACAGATTACAGTGCTGTAGATTAAATCATCCCAACTCAAATTATAGAGTAATAGGCTAATCATAGAGCCTACAAAAGTACTAGAATAAAATGGAAGTTTTCATTGGATATCTTTTAAACAAAGGTGGTGGAGATTTGTAAAATATTAGTAAGGTGAATTAATCGATATGGAAAACATACATGGGAGTAAAAGTTTGATTATTGTCTGTGGAAAATTTGACTAATGATCCCCAGTATTAATTCTCTTTCTTTCTATAATAGAATTCTTTAAGTTTTAGCTGGCATATGGCTATATAGCTAAAGACTGTACTGCCTAGCCTTCTTTGGCAGTTAGGCATGGCCTGTAATAGGTAGAATAAATATTTTGGTAGGGAGTGGGGGTGAGGCAGGGAATGAACAGAAGTGATATGTGCGGGGCGCCTGGGTGGCTCAGTGGGTGGAGACCTCTGCCTTCGGCTCCGGTCATGATCTCAGGGTCCTGGGATCGAGCCCCACATCAGGCTCTCTGCTGAGCGGAGAGCCTGCTTCCTCCTCTCTCTCTGCCCGCCTCTCTGCCTACTTGTGATCTCTGTCAAATAAATAAATAAAATCTTAAAAAAAAAAAAAAAGAAGTGATACGTGAAACTTCTCTTCCTCCTCTCCTTCCTCCTCCCCCTGCTTCTAGCTTTTTGCTCTTTATTCTTTTTAACCCTTCCATGCCAGCTAGGAAATGGTAGCAAAAAAATAAAAACTGCCTCAAGTCTAGAGTTGAAAGCCAAATGTTGAGAGTGGCAGAGCCACCCACCAGATTTGGACTCATCATATTGGGATTGTTATGTGAGAGAAAAATAAACTTACATTTTGTTGAATGGGTGGATTTTTAAAAAAATGTTTATTGTTATAGCACTTAACCTGAACTTTAAGTGATATACCAACCAAAAATGATAAAGCAGAATTGAAATGCTAATTGCTTTCATTTATCCTTCCATCTTGGTGTTGCTCAGTCCAGTTCTGTTTGTACAGCCTCCTTTCAAGCCCCCTTGAAGAATGGACTACTGGATAACCGACCCATGCATTCCTTATTTCTATGATCTGTTTACAATATACCGAATGAAGGCATGTCATTACACTACTACTCTCTGAGCTATAGCCACTTAAGTCTAGGTTGGTTATCTAACCTATGCAAACTGATCAAATTTCTTCTCCTGGGAATTAGGAATTCTGACAAGAGAAAGACAGAGGTTGGTGGCTGAATTATGTTATTGGACGTAAACCAGATGAAGTCAGAAACTCCTATACGGAAGTCTCCTGAGCTCTACTTCATCATGCTTTTCTTGAGATCTGATTGTTCAAATGTTTCCCTTGCCTTTAGTAATCTATTCCTATATACTTAGAATCATGTGTTTGTTTTTTAAATAAAAATTTTAGTTTGGACATTTTAACAATGTTTATTCTTCTGATCCATGAGCATGGAATGCTCTTTCATCTTCTTGTGTCTTCTTTAATTTCTTTCATGAGTTTTCTATAGTTCCTTGAGTACAGATCCTTTACCTCTTTGGTTAGGTCTATTCCCGGGTATCTTATGGTTCTTGGTGCTATAGTAAATGGAATTAATTCTCTAATTTCCCTTTCTATATTTTCGTTGTTAGTGTATAAGAAAGCAACTGATTTCTGTACATTGATTTTGTATCCTGCCGCATTACTGAATTGCTGTATGAGTTCTTGTAGTTTGGGGGTGGAGTCTTTTGGGTTTTCCATATAAAGTATCATGTCATCTGTGAAGAGAGAGAGTTTGACTTCTTCATTGCCAATTGAATACCTTTTATTTCTTTTCGTTGTCTGCTGTTGCTAGGACTTTTAGTACTATGTTGAATGACAGTGGTGAGAGTGGACATACTTATTGTGTTCCTGATCTCAGAGGGAGGGCTGTCAGCTTTTCCCCATTGAGGATGATATTCATTGTGGGTTTTTCATAGATAGGCATTCTATACTTTCAGTGCCATCCTGATCAAAACTCTACTGGCATCTTTTAAAGAGCTGGAACAAACAATCCTAAAATTTGTATGGAACCAGAAGAGACCCCGGATTGCTAAAGAAATGTTGAGAAAGAAAAGCAAAACTGGGGGCATCAGATTTCCTGATTTCAAGCTTACTACAAAGCTGTGATCACCAAGACAACATGGTTCTGGCACAAAAACAGACACATAGACCAGTGGAACAGAGCAGAGAGCCCAGATATACACCCTCAACTCCTGGTCAAATAATCTTTGACAAAGCAGGATAAAATATACAGTGGATAAAAAGCAGTCTCTTCAATAAATGGTGCTGGGAAAATTGGACAGCTATGTGTAGAAGAATGAAATTTGATCATTCTCTTACACCATACACAAAGATAAACTAAAAATAGGTGAAAGACCTCAACATGAAGCAGGAATCTATCAAAATCCTGGAGGAGAACATGGGCAGTAACGTCTTCGACATTGGCCACAGTAACTTCTTTCAAGATATGTTTCCAAAGGCAAAGGAAACAAAAGTGAAAATGAACTGTTGGGACCTCATCAAGATGAAAAGCTTCTACACAGCAAAGGAAAGAGTCCACAAAACAAAGAGGCAACCCACGGAATGGGAGAAGATATTTGAAAATGACACTATAGACAAAGGGCTGATATCCAAGATCTATAAAGAACTCTTCAAACTCAACACACACAAAACAGATAATCATATCAAAAAATGGGCAGAAGACATGAACAGACATTTCTCCAAAGAAGACATACAAATGGTTAACAGACACATGAAAAAATGTTCATCATCATTAGCCATCAGGGAGATTCAAATCAAAACCACATTGAGATACTACCTTACACCAGTTAGAATGGCCAAAATCAACAAGACAGGAAACAACAAGTGTTGGAGAGGATGTGGAGAAAGGGGAACCCTCTTACACTGTTGGTGGGAATGCAAGCCACTTTCCAAAAGCCACTTTGGAAAACAGTGTGGAAATTCCTTATATTCATTTTGTAACTTCACCATTGTTGCTACATTTGTCAGTTGGATTCTACTATAAGGAAGAGATCTGCTTCACCCCTCTTTGTTTATTATATTTGTATCAGCATAGATACATGGATTCTTTTGTTAAATCAAATTGAGGTATAATTTACATATATAAATGCATTCATTTTTAGAGTGCAATTCAGTGAGTTCTGGTAAGTATGAATATCCATGCAACCACCATACCATCAAATTATAGAATAGTTCCATTACTCCAAAAAATTTCCTCATGCCCTCTGCAGTGAGTCTCTAGCGTCACCCTCAAACCCAGGCAAACAGTGACCTACTATCTACATCTATAGATTAGAGTTCCCTTTTATTTTGTGTCTGGCTTCTTTCAGGTAATCTAATGTTTTTGTTCAGATATCCTTAGTTTTTGCCGAAGGTGCTTCTTTTGTTCCAGGATCTCCTTTAGGATATCACATTACATTTCATTGTCATATCTTCTTAGGCTCCTCCTGGCTTTTTCTCAGACTTTCTTTGTTTTTTATGACCTTGACTATTTTGGGGAGTACTAGTCAATTATTCCTTAGAATGTCTCACACTTCTGCTCTCCTACTGTTTTCATCATCATTAAACTGATCTTATGCATTTTTTTACAGCAAGGCTAGAGAGGTAAAATGCCATTTTATCACCTCGTATGAAGGGTACATACCATCAATAAAGTGCCATTTTATCACACGGTATCAAGGGTACATATTACTAATATTGACCTTAATCACTTGGCAGAGGTAATGTTTGTCAGGTTTCTCAACTATAAGGTTATTTCCCTTTCCTCTCCTTTCTATACTATCATCTTTATAAAGAAGTTACTATGCATAGCTCACACTTAAAGAATAGGACATTCTACCTCTTTTAGGACTGAGCATGTACAGAAATGAGTTGGGATTCTTCTGCATGGGGTATTTTTCTGTTCTCATATATCTGTTTGTCAATTATTCATATAATGTGGTCCCATGGATATTTATTTTATATGTAGTTTGTAATCCAATATAACTTATTTATTTAGGTGCTCAAATTGTTCCAGTTATGGTCGATAGAAGCTCTTTCAGTTGGCTTCTGTGTCCTTTGGACAAAGCCTTATTGTAGTATTTTTGTTTTTTTATTTATCTTTATTTTATTTATTTATTTATTTTAATAATTTTTGTGCTTTCTGGTACTACGAGCTGTTTCAGGTTCATGTTGCACATTTCCTGCCCCAGTCCTAGAATCGGTCATTTCTCTAAGGAACCCTAGTTCCTTTTTGGGGGGGTATAGTATTAGAAACTAACATCTGGGTACTAGATGTGCACATTACTGATGGGATATCGCTGTTTCCAGGCCCTTCCAGCTGTCAGAGCAAAGAGGCATATGTATATACTAGACCATGTACATGCACATTTCTACAAATATTTCTGTGTAAAATCATCTGTATCTGTATTAAGCAGAATATGAATTTAAACTGATGTGTCTACCTCTAAATCCATTACAACATGGATCATTCTATCTTCTTTCCTTTGATTACCTATAATGTTTTATTCTAACAGTGAAAAATCTGGCTCTCCCTTCTGCCATGCATTTACTTAATTATTCAATTTCATTACACATGCATTTTAATATCAGAATGGTTAACCTGTATCCCCAATGGAAAATTATTTTATAAACTAGAGTACAGTCCTTATGTACAGTTTGTTTTGCCTTTAGTCTTATAGACTGCTCATTTCCAATGTTACTTGGGTCAGCACCTTTCCCCCCAGTCATTTCAGTGGTGGTTTCATGTATTTATCGTATACTTAGATTGTTTTGTCATATTCTGAATTCCTTCTGGGATTTCCTGTCATATTATTATGTATTTTTAAAAATATTGCTAGAACCAGTTTGAATTCATTTCTGTTAATTATAGTCAATCCAAATTTAACACACCGTACAATAAAATCTATGGGGGAGTAGGGTTTGCAATGGTAGAGAAGTCCATATCAATCCCAATGGATGCCTTTGTGTGAATTAGAAAGAGACTTCCCACCCCATTACAGTTTACTTCCCCTCCCTTCTGCCAAAAAAATTGTCAGAATAAACTACAAATAGAGGGAGACTGTGACATGAAAAGTGTACCTTGTACAACTTGACCAACATTACCAAGTGACCCTAATCCATGTTCCAGGTATCAGAATAACTAAGTGAGTAGACAATTGTTTGGTACAAATATGCAATGGTGCCAGCCTGGAAGTGAGAGGAATGTCCATCTGTGGGCCACAGAGAAGACACTATGATAGAGAACACCTCCAGACATTTAAGTTCAGGGAAGTTCAACAGTCTCAAGAAGGAGTTTAGGCGGAGTGAAGAGCAAGAGATTGACCAGCTCCATAGGATCTGAGAACCAGGGTAGGAATAAGGTTGGTAGAGTCAGGACACACCAGATGTTTGTCTCATGAAAAGAAAGAGATTGTGAAACTCAAGAATAAATTCAAAGTAGCCCTAATGTTATAGCACTGTATATCAACTAATTGGAATTTAAATAAAAACTTAAAAAAAAACTGTAGTGGCCACTGGATGGCTTAGTTGGTTAAATGTCTGCCTCTGGCTCAGGTCAGGATGCCAGGGTCCTGGAATTGAGCTCCCCATGGGGCTCCCTCCTCAATGGGGAGTCTGCTTCTCCCTCTCCTCTGCTGCTTCCCCTGCTTGTGGTCTCTCACTAGCACACACTCGCTTTCAAATACATAAACAAAATATTTTTTAAAAAGGTAGCACTAACATAAAGACCTAGTAGAGGCTCTGCCTAGAGCTCTTCACATCTCTCATAACAGAGAATGTCTAGAGCAACTTGTTAATGCATATATTACCCATTCATGTTTTTTCTATCATTTACACAATTATTTTTAAAATATTTTTTATTTTATTTTAATACTTTTAAATATTAAATTAATTGCCAATATTTTAAGAAATCAGTAGATTGCATATTTAAAAATGTAGATTTCTGGCCTCTGTTGAGCAACTGGAAAATCTGGCCACCTGGGCCCATTTTGTTGCTGACAACAATAGGTGGAGCAGAATGAATCTATCACCCTGCTTTGCCAGCATCCCCATCATTCTTGCTGTCTTACTCTGGATTGCTGGGTTTGTAATCTCTGTTTCAGAGTCCAAATCTAGGGGTTACAAAGCCTCCAGTATGAAAGTTGAAAGGTCACAGAACCAAGGAACTTGGTAGATCATTATATCCATTCTCCTAGCTTAGCCCTGCAAGGCAGAGTGTGAGAAAGATTGCCTTGTCATGATCAATATGTTCTTTTTCACTAATCGTATCTATTTCTCGAGTGTCCATCGTTCTCTAGCTTATTACATTATTTATGTAACCTAAACTGCATTTACTTCCTGTTTGCTTGTTTTGACAGCTACCTGGTTTATGTTGTTCTGTCTGGTTTATGTTGCTTCCAGGTTCCCACGGCTTATCTGTGCTTTTCAATCTTTTAACTATCATAACTGCTCTCATTCTTTCCAATGCAATCAGACATTTTTCTTCTGAAATTTTTGGGCATTCACTCACATTCATTGGTAAGAAATATGGATCAGACAACGTCAAAGTCTGCTTGAAGATCTGAAGTCTTCAGGTGGGCACTAGCAAGTTCTGTCCCAAGGGAAGACGGTTCTCCTCAGCATCACTTCCCATGAACTCACGATGGTCATTAGTAACCCCACTTTCTTTTCTATGTACTCATAACCCATTTGTATAATAACTTGTTCTGAACCTTGGCCAGGGAACAATGCCAGTGTAAACAGTCAGGACATACAGAATTCTATAATCTCTTCTTTCTTAAAATCAAGATTTTTGATAATGTTCAGTATTGTAATACTCTCCTGAATGTTTCTGTAATTTGAAGACTCAAAAAATGATTAACCTCCCCTACAAGTTCTTTCTGTCTCCTAGATTTTATTTTTCCAAAAGAAAATTATCTTCTCATCCATATCATATTTGATTTTAATTATCTCTGATAACGTGTATTCCTACTCTTTCTATGTTGAAATACATTGTGTATTTTTTAAAAGATAAAAGTAAGATAGAATTTTATTAAATCTACTTTCTGTCTCGTGTGACTATTATACTATTTTTTGTAAACTGACTTAAATCCCAGCAAGCTTTTCAATGCAAGATTATTGTCCTCTTACCGTACAGAAGAATCTCACACGTGGGGTGCCTGGGTAGCTCAGTGGGTTAAAGCCTCTGCCTTCGGCTCAGGTCATGATTCCAGGGTCCTGGGATGGAGCCCCACATCAGGCTCTCTGCTCAGCAGGGAGCCTGCTTCCTCCTCTCTCTCTGCCTGCCTGCTTCTCTGACTACTTGTGATCTCTGTCAAAAAACAACAACAACAACAACAACAACAACAACAACAACAAAAAACAAAGAAGAATCTCACACGAACATTTCATGAGAAAAACTTTGATTTTTGAGTAGCTTAGCTCATTGTATATCATTTGAGTGAAGAAGGAGCAAAATATGAGCTCTTTAGTCATTATTCAATTTCTGTGAAGCAATGACATTTGGAGGACGTTTGCACAATTCTGTGTCCCCACAGTTTGGTGTTTGAATTTCTCTTCCAATGCCTCCCCTGGTATCGCTTATAGACTTGGTAAAACAGCTTTCTCTCTTTCCTTCAATTTTCTATTTAAAGACATTTTGATGAGTCAGCAAATAAATACTCTACCAAACATGTTCTCCCTGTTCTGTTCTCATTGACATTCTTCCTTTTACTTGCTAAATTTCTTCATTCTGATATAAAACTGATAAGAATTGTGTGATTATTAATACTAACAATATAATACAAGGATGTTTTTGACTCTGCCCCAATTTTTCTTTCCTCTAATACACACACACACACACACACACACATACACACACATGAATTCCATGAACTAAGCCCTCTTCTTGGGTTTAGCTAAATGGATGGTCACTACTTTATTCTTCCTTTCAGTATGTCCTATCTCCTACTGGCCTTATCAGTAGGGCATTGCATTGGTGGTTACTAACACTTTAAGGATCATTTGAGAATTTGATGGAAGCTCTAAGATTCTCAGAACAATGCACACAGATCAACAAAGTATACTATGTGTGTGGTGGGGAGCGGATTGGATTTTTGGCTTTCTTGAATAGTGTTTGTGGACCCCACATTAAATACTCTAGCATTAAGGTGCGAATCCAAATTTCTTTTGGAGGTATTTTTCACTCTCTGAGATAGAGGAACACATAGGTTTTGTGCTAGGTAAGCGTTTGCAGTCTTTTTGACCTGTCTCTGCAGAACAACGCTGTTGACTGGTTATGTTGGTTAGCCAGACCAATAATGGTGGTTTGTAATAACTGGTATGAATATAGTCTTCTTTCTTTTCCTCAAAAGGATTTCACCTATATGTGTAAAATAGAGATCCTTGCCTGCTGGGGACTAAAAAGTCCCTATTTATGTTCAATAGAGAATATGGTCTTATGACTTTCTTACTAACATTCCTACAAAACTTTGAATCTTTGATAAATAGTGATGCAGATTTTCTTCTCATGTTCTTCCCTTCATTTTAAGATGGTTTATATTCTGCTCATTCTGTTTCAGCTTCTAGAATTCCTCCTGGCCCCTCTCCCCTCAATTTTCCCTGAAAAATTTTTTTTTTTTTTTGGTGCAGTCTAAGATCTGTTCATCTGCTCCCATAAACTAGAGCAGAGTGAAGACATTCTCCAGACACCACCTCACTTCCTCCAATGAGATCAGCAAGCACATAAGGACGATACTTTTACCTGTATCCAGCAGGAACACAGATCCTCCCTGTAGGTGAATGAAAGAGTTTCCGTACCTCTTGTACTTGCAGTCATGGTACTTTGTAAACTTCTGGGAAAATCCTCCATAAACATCACAACAAATGGCCCATTTGTTCCTTCTTTTGACATCTGGACTACATGTTTGTGTGTTGATTTACTCCCTTTCCTGTTCGTTTCTGTCAATTCATTAATCATTTGCAATTGGCACTCACAAGAACTAAATGTTTCTTTCTTTCCTTCAGCAAACCCAAAGAAGCCGTTGACTTATTTTGTAAAATCTTTTGTAGTTAGCATCAAACTGGACATCGAGTGATTTATTTTGGTTTGGGAAAAGATAAGCTTTGTTTCTCAGCTTTAAGCATGATAAAGAAGTGCTTCCCAGCCTGGTCAGTTTGACTAGTGGTAGTAGCATGCTCTTCTCTCACTGAGTTTGAAACTTTGCTCTGGTGAAGCCTATTTAAAGGAATGGAACACGGTTCCTAGTAATCACTCTTATGGGATGTAGTGGGTAGAGCATGAGACTTTGAAAACAAAGCAGCTTTGTTGTTGTTGTTGTTATTTTTAAAGCACTCGAGTCCATCTGATGGATTTTTAAGCTATCAAGTAGACAGAATGTCAGAAACAGAAAATTTACTGGTCTTCCATGGCTCTGATTTACCCTAGAAGGTGACAATAAAAACCCTATATAGATGGATCGGCAGGAATATTATGCAGCATCTGGAAAACTCTTTAATGTTTGAAAAATAAGGTTTTCCCCATTATTTATCTTTCTTCATTGATTATCTTTAAAAAAAATTTTTTTTAAAGATTTTATTTATTTGATGGAGAGAGACACAGTGAGAGAGGAAACACAAGCAGGGGAAGTAGGATACGGAGAAGCAGGCTTCCCCATGAGCAGGGAGCCTTATGTGGGCTCGATCCCAGGACCTTGGGATCATCACCTGAGCCGAAGGCAGACACTTAACCGACTGAGCCACCCAGGTGCCCCTGATTATCTTTCTTAAAGTGACTTTGGCCAAATGAGAATATGGGATTTTTAGATAGTGATGTGATACTATCCGTTTATGAATAGAAATGATTTTCACTTTTTAAAATGCCTATTGGACTATATTATTTTAACTTTGGGCTTCTGGGCTTCAAATATCCATAGTTTTCAATGTATGTATGCCAAATATAAAAGTGAATTTGCTGACAAGGAAATTACAATTGATTATAAATAACATTTTTGCAGGATCAGTATGTGGTTTTGTCATTGATTTTAATGCATGCCAAATTAAGTTATACGGAATTACTGTTGTAATTATTAATAATAATGGTCAGCATAATTATGAAAACTTTCACCCAGACAATCAAAGCATTCTACTCATTTTTCGTCTTAATTAAATACATGGAGAGCTAAGTAATCAGGGGAAATTCAGAAAAACAAAAAAAGTGTTTATTTATTGATCTTTTGTTTAAAACAAACATTTTCTGAAGACTCTTCATACCAGTGACATCTAAAAAATTATTTGAATATGTATTTCTTTTTTTTTTTTTAAGATTTTATTTATTTATTTGACAGAGATCTCAAGTAGGCAGAGAGGCAGGCAGAGAGAGGGAGAAGCAGGCTCCCTGCTGAGCAGAGAGCCCAATGAGGGGCTCGATCCCAGGACCCTGAGATCATGACCTGAGCTGAAGGCAGAGGCTTAACCCACTGAGCCACCCAGGTGCCCGGATATGTGTTTCTTGATAAAGATAAAATTTACACAGTTTTGGATTATATTCATAATATTAAAAAGAATCACATATAATAATTAAGATGGAGCTTTTATGAAATACTCATTATCATGGGAGTAAATTCTGACTTGCAAATGTCCCAATAAATCTGGGTAGATGACACCTCTGTTCTTTTTCTCCCTCCTTCTCTCTGCTTTTCTCCTTCTTTTTTAATGAAAGTTTTTTACTTCTATATTGCTTTGTATTTTGAGAATCCAGGAAGAACTGAAGCAAAATTACTGAATATCTTAACAGGAACCCAAATCGGACATAGAAACTGTAACAGATCTCCTAATGAGGCAACTTGCTGGGGAAGCAGTAGCCCCATTTCTAGTCCTACCAAATCTTTTTTGTTTTAGAAAAGTACATGAGTTCATAGCTGACACTGAACTTCATGTGGGTGATGTGCAAATTTGACTTTAAGAGACAAGAATGTTTTGATGAAAATTTTCTCTTATTGGGCAATCACCCTGTTAACAGGTACATGAAGAATTCTCTGTATGTCCAGCTCTGTTAGTAGGTATGCAAATACACACCCATGATTCCCCACTTACCATTCTGAAATTCTAAATCTCAGAAAACTGAAAGCTTTCTTTCAAGTCATTTGATAGCAAACTCTGACCTAAACTGAGCTGAGGTGACTTATAATCTTTTTAAAGCTATACTTAATTTGAATATTCATACATTTCACTACAGAATATTAATATGCTTAATTATGGGGTGCTGCCTCAGACCTTGCTAGAGGTATGAAATATGCAGGCTATGCTGTATATTACCTTTCTAGGATCTGAGTAATTCTGAATTTTGAGATGTGACCCAAGAATTTTAGTTAAGGGACTGCAGACCTGTGCTACCATCATTACAAATCATTTGGCAAATGCTTTATAATCAATTCTTCAGTAGTTTTTTTTTTTTAATACCATATTGATTTCATACTATGATCGATTACTTGTTTGGCATACAAAATTTCTGAGAGTAAAATGTATTTTTTGAAATGAATTTCTATTGAATATTTACTATGTCAATGTTGCCACTAACTATGTTTTATGTATGTATATTATACAGATTAGAAGAGTGAGATAAAGCAATGTGCCCAGAATCCTGTCGATAGTAAGTATCAGAGCCAGGTTTTAAAACCAGGTATTTGTAATACTAGAGCCTAAACTCTCAATGAGAGTTTATATTATTATTACCTCCCTTCTTACACTGTTATTGCTTTTGTGGTTAGAAAAAAGAAAGAAAACCTAAAAAAGTAAAAAACAGTTATATGGGGTTTAATTCCTATAAAAAAAACAATAGCCCTATGAGGCATTGATATTCCTAATATGCAGATAAAGAAACTGTGCCTCAGTGAGGTCAGGGAACTAGCCTGCTAGCCCAAGGGCTACATGACAAATAAATGATTGAGATAGATTTTGAACCCAGATGGATTGATATTATGTTCTTAAGTATTATCTCAAATATAAACCTTTTGGAACTGCTTCTGTGTTAACCTTGTAAGTGCTTAGTTCTTTGCTCATAGTCTCCATTTCCTAGAAGTTTCTACTGGAAAATTATTGACAAAATGGCAGCCTTGTGAAGATGCAGGGTTTGTTTGAAATGTATTATGCACAGTGTTTCTCATTTTTTTGAAAGCCCTGTTAGAATCCAGCTGATCTAAAGACTATATGTAATTAAGAGAACCAATAAATACTAGTAATACTGGTGGATTGATTATCTATCACAATATTTTTTCTTAATGCATGGTCATTTTTGATGTGAACTTTCTTATCCTACCATTGATAATTGCTAGTAAGTCAGAGCAGGTGACTGCTACATGAATGCTTCTGAAACTTGCGGTGATGTTCCTAAATTGTATTTACAACAGCCAGTGAAAGTACCAATGTGGGGACTAAACTGGTGTCTAATGAAGTTAATGAGTTAACTGATTCTGATCAATTAAATAAATGGTGATAAGATAACATGATGAGTCATGTAATCATATGGAAAACATAACTTTCCATGGGTGCATAGTTAGGCTAGCTGAATCTCTGTCTTCCAACAAAGAAGTCTTTTGCTTTGTTTAGTTATTGTGAGAATGAGTATTTGATGATCTTAGAAATTCTGACCAGAATAGTGGCAAAGTCTAGGGAGAAGCTACAAATAGATACACTGAAGAATTTCCACAACAGTTAGCTGAAATTATTAATGGAGATGCTATGGCTTCCTTACTTCAAGTATTTAATTGTCTATAAAATAAGAAATTATTGAAGAGAAAATGACAGCCACAGACTCTTCTCCTGTCCCAGAACTCATCATCCAAATGATTTTAGAGACATTCATGAAAATCAAATTGACAATGAAATTTTTGAGACAGATGATGATAATTTTGAGTATAGTTTAAAGATCCTTAGATTATTAGCATATGTAACTGGTAAGAAAGGCATGTATTATTTTTCTCTGTATTAAACTGCTACTGTTATATATAGCATGTTATCAGTTTTTATAACAACTGGTTTAGTTTTAGGCAGTTAATGCTAAAAATATATACTTGTTTTATATTTAATGTTAGATATTTTATTATATTTATATAGGTTTATGTCAGAAATCCAACATATACTACTGAAATAACAATATGAACTGTTCCCTTGTAGTACCTCAAATTGAGATGCCTATCTAGAAATCAACTGTCTTAAATAGAAGCTTCTCTGTTTAGAGATTTCATGATCCTGTATTTTACCATGAATTGATGAGGGTTCTTTTATACTGAGATAGAAAGGACGGTAACTCAAACCTCAAGAGAATCTCATGAGACAATATCGAAATGTGGCTTTAGAAGAGATGAATAAGGAAGAGAATAGGTCAAATACTGCCTTGAAATTCTCAACATTCTATCTCAATGAATCACAGAGAACAGTAGGAATTGGAAAAGGATCCATTCTATTTACATTTTTTTATTATGTCTAACAAGGAAATGGTTTATCAGAATGGGTCATTCTTACAACCTACTGCATATCCATAGTCTCCAAACTAATATTATGCCATTTATTACTACATACTTAATATGTGTTTTTTTAGTTTTTGTAACTTTTTATTTTGAAATAATTTCAAACTTTTAGAACAATTGCAACAATTCAAACACCTCTCATTTACTCCTTACCCAGACTCCTCAATGGCTAACATTTATCACATTTGCTTCATCATTTTCAGGATAAATAGGTACAGACACAAACACACATACACACACAATTACTTTTCCTGAGCCCTTTGATAGTATGTTACAGTTATGATGCCACTTTATCCTAAAATACTTTAATGTACATTACTTACTGATAAGAGCGCTCTTATATATTAGAGAATGATGACCAAACTCAAGAATTTTATATTGGTATAATATTATTGAATCTACAGACTTCATAAAAATTTTACCAATTGTCTTCTTCAATGTAACATATAGCTAAGTATATGTTATGAATATGTGTACATATGTCTTGTCTGATTTAGGATTCAGAATCACACATTAAGTTTGGTTGTCATATCACTTTAATCTGGAACAGTCTTGAATATTTGTCTTTCATGAGCCTTATTATTTCTTAAGAGTAAAACTTAGGTATTTTGTAGAATTGAGCTCAATGAGTTTGATATTCCCACAGGATTAGATCTAATATACGAAGAATATAAAAATCTTTCGAGCAATGAGGAATACATGTTTATTTAGGGGACATGTATCTAGTGAAGAAGACAAGATATTCCATCTTTATTAAACCGGTACTTTGATACACTTTAATGCTTTATATCAGTTTTTATATCAAATGTTTGGTTTTAAGAAATTAATGTTTCTAAAAACAGTTGTCTATTATCTTTTTAATGTTTGATATTTTTATAAGATCTAAACAGGGTGTGACAGGTGTGATATGTCCTTAGTGCACCATATTAGCAGGTATATGATGTTGATTTGTCCCATTACTAGTGATATTAACTTTGAACACTAGGTTAAAGTGGAGTTTGCCTATTTTCTCCTTTAGAAAGTGTGTGGGTTTTTTTTGTCTTCTTTGTAATTACTAAGTAACTTGGAAGATACTTTAGAACTATGTAAACAGTTTGCTTTTCATCAACCTTTCAACCACTAGTTTTGTCATCCAAAGATGATTCTTATATAATTGACTCACTATAATTGACTCATGGTTTGTCTCCCCCTCCGATTTCCTCCAACGCACTTCTTTCCATCTCCCAATGTCCTCCATGTTTTCCTTATGCTCCACAATTAAGTGAAACCATATGATAGTTGACTCTCTATGCTTGACTTATTTCACTCAGCATAATCTCTTCCAGTCCCTTCCATGTTGATACAAAAGTTGGGTATTCATCCTTTCTGATGGAGGCATAATACTCCATTGTATATATGGACCATATCTTTTTCAAGATCAAGTTTCTGCACAGCAAAGGAAACAGTCAATAAAACAAAGAGGCAACCCATGGAATGGGAGAAGATATTCGCAAATGACACTACAGACAAAGGGCTGATATCCAAGATCTATAAAGAACTCTTCAAACTCAACACACACAAAACAGATAATCATGTCAAAAAATGGCCAAAAGACATGAACAGACATTTCTCCAAAGAAGACATACAAATGGCTAACAGGCACATGAAAAAATGTTCATCATCATTAGCCATCAGGGAGATTCAAATCAAAACGACATTGAGATACTACCTTACACCAGTTAGAATGGCCAAAATCAACAAGACAGGAAACAACAAGTGTTGGAGAGGATGTGGAGAAAGGGGAACCCTCTTACACTGTTGGTGGGAATGCAAGCCACTTTCCAAAAGCCACTTTGGAAAACAGTGTGGAAATTCCTTATATTCATTTTGTAACTTCACCATTGTTGCTACATTTGTCAGTTGGATTCTACTATAAGGAAGAGATCTGCTTCACCCCTCTTTGTTTATTATATTTGTATCAGCATAGATACATGGATTCTTTTGTTAAATCAAATTGAGGTATAATTTACATATATAAATGCATTCATTTTTAGAGTGCAATTCAGTGAGTTCTGGTAAGTATGAATATCCATGCAACCACCATACCATCAAATTATAGAATAGTTCCATTACTCCAAAAATTTTCCTCATGCCCTCTGCAGTGAGTCTCTAGCGTCACCCTCAAACCCAGGCAAACAGTGACCTACTATCTACATCTATAGATTAGAGTTCCCTTTTATTTTGTGTCTGGCTTCTTTCAGGTAATCTAATGTTTTTGACATTCATCCATATTATTACATATATCAGTAGTTTGCTCCTTTTTATTGCTTTTTATTACTTTTCATATGTATAGACATGTGAAAATTCTATTGAACAGTACTGTTTTCACTCATTAATTTTTGCATTTTATTATTTCTTTCCTGTGGTTTTCTTTGGTTTATTTTATTGTTGTTTTCTTGCCTTTAATTGGAGAATTTA
Organism: Martes martes; assembly: GCF_963455335.1. Taxonomy (NCBI): domain Eukaryota; kingdom Metazoa; phylum Chordata; class Mammalia; order Carnivora; family Mustelidae; genus Martes; species Martes martes. The sequence continues at coordinate 174,967,796 of NC_137890.1, read as the reverse complement.
ATTTATTTAGTTTGTTTTTCTATTTTAATTGACATGAGTTTCAGTTTATGAATTTTCATCTGATTACTGTTTTCAGTATAGCCCAGAGGTTATGATACATAAAATTGTCATTATTATTACTTTTGAGAAATCCTATCATTTTGGTTTGTTTTTGCCTTTGCAAGAGTTGTTCAGTATGTTATTTTTTTTTAATTTCTATATAGAAAGGACTGTAAAACTTTTGTTATTAATTTCTAGTTTTATTTTGTTTAGAACAGAGTATTTGTAATATTTCTAGTTTATGGAATTCATTGGTGCTTTCTTTATAGCAGCATATATAATAAAAATTTGTGAATATTTCCTGTGTTGTTAAAAAGGATTTTTCTCTGCTGTGAAGGTATAAAGTTGAAAGATTTTATTTATTTGTCAGAGAGAAAGAGGGAACAAACAGGAGAGTGGCAGGCAGAGGGAGAAGCAGGCTCCTGGCTGAGCAAGGAGCCCCATGTGGGAGTTGATTCCCAGGACCCTAGGATCATGACCTGAGCCAGCAGACACTTAACCAACTGAGCCACCCAGGTGTCCCAAAGGTATAAAGTTTAGATACACACAATACACACACAATCTAGGTTATTGATTATATTGTTTACATTTCTATATTCATGCTTATGTTTTGTGCCCTTAACTTGTTCTGGTATTAAAAGTAGTATTTTAGGGGCGCCTGGGTGGCTTAATCAGTTAAACATCCAACTCTTGATTTCAGCTCAGGTCATGATCTTAGGGTTATGAGATAGAGCCCCCCACTGGGCTCCATGCTCAGAGCAGAATCTGCTTGAGAGTCTTTCTTTCTCCCTCTGCCCCTACACTGTTTTTCTCTCTTTTTCTCTCAAGTAAATAAAATATTTTTTTAAAGCAGTATGTTAAAATCTTCTATTAGTGTATGTTTCTTATCATCTTCTGCAGTTTTCCTTCTTAACCATGGTCACTGTGTTGTTTGGTGTATACTCACAACTTTTTCAACTTTATTGTGATTTTTAGCAATTGAGAACAAATTGTTCCCATTTATTATATTCACTTTTTGTCTTGAATTGAACTTTGATATCAATATTTTAAACTCTCTGTTTTAAAGAGAACAATATATTTGTATTTCATAAATATAAATTTTTATTTTTTATATATTTTTTTAAATTTTTTTAATTTATTTACTGGACAGAGAGAGAGATCATAAGTAGGCAGAGTCAGGCAGAGAGAGAGGGGGAAGCAGGTTCTCTGCTCAGGAGGGATGCTGAGGCAGATGCGGGGCTTGATCCCAGGACCCCGAGACCATGACCCGAACCGAAGGCAGCAGTTTAATCCACTGAGCCACCCAGGCACCCCTATTTTTTATATTTAAGGCTATAGCATTTTTCTAGTGATTGCCTTTATAATTATATATTTTTATGTCCTATTTCTTTGATTTTTAAATTTAACCTCTTAATGTCTTTTGTCAGTTTTTAATAATATATTTTGGCTGCTTCTTATTGCCTACATAACAATTAGTTGTCTTATTATATTTCCGTTTTATATCTGCTTGTTCCACTGACTTTTAGTTGCATTATTTCTACTCTTCAGAACATAAAAATTTTATATATTATTATTCCTCTCTTACCTCCACATTTTAAAAAATAGACTTTATTTTTAGGACTGTTTTATGTCTACAGCAAAATTGAGTACAAAGCACAGATGCCCCGTTTATTCCTGATCCTACTATCAAAAGTCTCACATGTGAGAATAATACATTTGTTGTGATCCTGAACCTACATTGACACATCATTATCATGACATAAGTTTCACTCCTGGTGACTTTTGATAAATGTATAATAGCATGTATCCACCATTATAGTATCATACAAGGTAGTTTCATTGCCCTAAAAATCCTCTATGCTCTATTCATCCCTCCCTTCCCCCTAAATCTTCGCAACTACTGATCATTTTACCATCTCCATGGTTTTGCCTTTACCAGAATGTCATTTGGTTGGAATCATATAGTATGAAGCCTTTTCAGATTTTCCTCTTCCACTTAGTAATATGCGTTTAAGGTTCTTCCATGTCTTTTTATGGTTTGATTATTTATTTCTTTAGTGTTGAATAATATTCCTTTAGCTAGATAAACCACAGTTTATCTATTCATGAACCGACTGAGAAACATCATTGCTTCTAACTTTTGAGAATTATGAATACAGCTGCCATAAACTTGTGTCCAGGTTTTGTGTGGACTTAGGTTTTTAATCATATGGGTAAATACAAATGATTGCTGGATCATAGGGTAAGCGTATGTTTAATTTTGTAAGAAATTGCCAAACTCTCTTCCAAAATGGCTGTACCACTTGCATCTTCACTGGTAAGGAATGAGAGTTCCTGTTGTTCCACATGCTTGCCAACATTTGGTGTTATCAGTGTTTTGGATTTTGACCATTCTGAGCATGTAATGGTATTTCACTGTTGTTTAGTTTGCAATTCCCAAAGGACATATGATATGGAGCATCGTTTTATATACTTCCTTGCTACCTATATATCTTCTTTGGTAAAGTGTCCATTCAGGTCTTTCAGCTGTCTTTTAAAGATTTTTTTTTTTTTTTAATTTATTTGACAGACGGAGATCACAAGTAGGCGGAGAGGCAGGCCCAGAGAGACGGAGAGGCAGGCTCCCTGCTGAGCAGAGAGCCCGATGCGGGACTCGATCCCAGGACTCTGGGATCGTGACCTGAGCAGAAGGCAGAGGCTTTAACCCACTGAGCCACCCAGGTGCCCTTTCAGCTGTCTTTTAATTGGGTTATTCCTTTTCTTATCGTTGAGTTTTCAGAGTTCTTTGTATATTTTAGGTAACAGTTCTTTATCAGATATCTTTATCAGATATGTGTTTTACAATATTTTCTGCCACTCTCTACTTGTGTTCTCCTCTTGACATTATCTTTCACAGAGCAAAATTTTAAATTTTAACAGTCTAGCTTATCAGTCATTTTTTTTCATGAACTGTATTTTTGGTATTATATCTGAATATTCTTCTCCATAACTAAGGTCATCAGGTTTTCTCCTATGCTATCTCCTAGGAGTTTTATAGTTTTGTATTTTACATTTAAATCTGTGATCCATTGTGAGTTAATTATTGTGAAGTGTGTAAAGTCTGTGTCTAGATTCTTTTTTTTTTTTTTTTTTTGGCAAGTGAATGCCCAATTGTTCAACACTATTTGCTGAAAAGATTATCTTTGCTCCATTGTATTGCCTTTGGTCTTTTGTAAAAGATCAGTTGATTCTGTTTATATGGTTTATTTCAAACTCTCTGTTAAGTTGCATGGATCTATTTTCTTATTCTCTTACCAATATCACAGTCAATTACTTTATAATAAGTTCTGGAACCTTGAGGATCCTCCAACTTTGTTCTTTTTTTTCAATATTATGTTGGCTATTCTGGGGCATTTGCCTTTTTATATAAACTTTAGACTAAGTTTGTCAGTATCTACAAAGTAACTTGATTTTTTTTATTGTGATTATGTTAAATCTGTAGATCAAATTGCAGTCAAATGCTCTGCCACTGAGCTATACCCCCGTGTAGATCAATTGAAAAGAACTAATATCTTGACAATATTGAGGTGTTTTATCTGTAAACAGGGAATATCTCTCCATTTATTTAGTTCTTTGATTTCCTTCATCAGGGTTTTGTAATTTTCCCCATATAGCTCTTATACATATTTGGTAGACATAACTATTTCATTTTTTGATACTAATATAAATTGTATTAATTTCAAGTTCTACTTGTTTATTGCTGAACATGATCAACTCTTGCAACTTCAAGCAACCTTGAATCTTGCAACTTTACAAGAATTGCTTATTAATTTCAGGAATGTTTTGTCAATTCTTTGGATTTTCTACATAGATGAACATATTCTCTGTGAAAAAAGACAGCTTTATTTTTCCTTCCTATTCTGCTTCCTCAAAGATAGTTTCTATTACCTCCTGTGAATCAGCCACACTTTTTGTTTCTTTGTATGTTTTCCACTTTTTTGGTTGAAAACTTGATATTTGAATATAATCATGTGGTATCTGCAGAAATCAGATTCTTTTCCTCCTCAAGGTTTATGTTGCTTATTGTGTGTGGGCTGTACATATTTATTTTTTAGTGACTTTCTAACCTACTTTTGTAAAGTCTGTATTTTTTGTCATTGTGAGCTTTGAAGTCTGTTTTTCTGTTCTTTTAGCATATATTCAGCTACTATTTTGACAAAGACTTGCTTGAAGACCAAGAGACAAAAAATTAAAGAAATTAAAAAAAAGGAAAATAAAACTCTTAATCTTTGCAGGTTGGATCTCCTTCAATGCTTGGTCAGGTCACTTACCAGTTTGTTTTAGCCTTAACTTGGTGCTCAACCTGAGCCTTAAGGATAGCTAGAGGTTGAAATCTTAGGGTCTTCTCACGTCTTTTCTGAGCATACATTTTTGCCCTGCACATGAACAGAGATTTTAAAATTCTCCAGTATACACACATGTGCTTTTGAATGCACTCATTTCCCAAAGGGACTCTCTCTCTCTAGGACTGTCCCCCAGTTTGTTCCCCCATACTTTCCATGTCTACTGTTGGCCTCACTTGCTCATTTGCCTACAATATTTACTGGGAAGCCCTCTGCATTGCTTCTTTTCTTTCCTGAGCACAGTCTAAGTTGGGCAAAACATGCCTTCTTTAGCTACTCAGGTAGGTTAAAACAGACAGACACAATTCTCTGAGAATAAGATCTGATCCATTCCCTCTAGAACCCAGGGTCAAGGTCTCTCACTGTGAGTGTGGGCTGTGTCTCACTGAGCTGTGAAGGCAGGTGGGACAAGAATAAGTAAAACTGTTGTAAAGTTTTCTTACCTTTTTTAAGCTGTATTTTTCTTGATTAAGAGTTCTGTATGTTTTGAAAACCTATGACTTTTTTTTTTTTCAGAATTCTTACCAAGTTGTTTCTTATGGTTAGGTTTCATTTTTCAATAATTCTGTGGAGGGATGGGCCCTTTGAGTACCATCTCTTTCATTTTTGCTGACATCACTATGTAAACTTTTAAGTTATTGTTCTGATGTAGACTCCTTTTTTGTTTTCTTTCTTTCTTTCTTTCTTTTTTTTTTTTAATTCTCTGTGGGAGTACGTTTTATCTCCATCCCCTCTTCTCTCTTTTGGACTATCTTTCTAAATCTCCCTAACTCCCTACAAAAGATTGTGATGGGTTCAAAGATTGTGACAGGGATTCTGGTGGAAATTGATATTTATTTTTCTACTTTTAGTTGATCTGAAGTTTGTTATGTTCTCTGTCTCCCCCCCCCTTTTTTTTTAAAGATTTCATTTATTTATTTGACAGAAAGAGAGAGAGTACAACCAGGGGGGAGCAGCAGAGGGAGAGGTAGAAGCAGGCTCTCTACTGAGCAGGAAGCCCAATGCAAGGCTTGATCTCAGGATCCTGGGATCATGACCTGAGCCACGGGCAGACACATAACTGACTGAGTCACCCAGGTGCCCCACTGTCTTCCACTTTTGCTGAAAACATAAAATTCATGTGGTTTCATTTGTTCTTTTTGTTGATCTGTATAGTTTTTGGAGGATGTGTGGAGAGACCTGGGTTTAGGCAGCTACTATTATCTTGGTTACCTAGAAATTTCTTTACTATGTGTTTTATTGGGTAAGATTGTGAGTGGTGATGTCATTTTTATTCAAATTGGGTTATCACTGATTACTGTATTAACAGGTAGTTAATAGTTACTGAATGTAACTATTAAATGTAAATGTAACTATTAAATGTAAGGGTTAAATCCTGTGTTCTGTTTAGTTTTACAAGTGTGGAGAGACTGACATGATCAGTATCCTGAAGGATTTGCATTCTAGCAAAGAAAGAAACAGAGATTTTCATATAATGTAGTGATAGCTCTTGTCTTACCACTTTCTATACTCCATTTAAAGGGAAATATATGTATATATCTCATCCTCATATTCTTAAGAGGTATTTTCTGCTGGCAAATGGGAAACTCAAAAACTCTTTGTACAATTCAACAATATGATGTATATTTTATAAAATTATTAGTTGGCAGCTGCCACCAGTTGTTGATACCAGTCAAAAACAAAAGCACCAGGGAAAGGATGGTTGACTTTCATGTCTAAATCTCCAAGTCATTGTATTTCAATTAATTTGTAAATATCCATTGAGTATCTACTACTCCATGTAAGGCCCTATGATGTGTTGGTCTTCTGTGGACAAACAATAAAAAATAAATAAGACAAAATTACTGCTTTCCATGTACCTGGTTTTAACCAGTGAAGAAAAAACACATACACAAATTACTCAAAAACAAGGCAAGACTTGAAATAAATGCTATAATAATGCTGTATTTGAGGCATAGGCCAAAAGATATAGGCACAGGGCTATGTAAGAAGGTTAGATGTCAAATCACCGTGTTGTATACCTAAAACTAATGTCACATCGTGTATCAATTATACTTCAATAAAAAAACTAAATAGATAGAGAAATACCAGGTCCATCACTAAAGAAAATAAAATGGTTAGGTGTCAGGGGCTCTTCTGCAACCTTAGAAGCCGGAAGGCATTTTCAGAAGCCTTAGGAAATGTTGCACTTGGGGAAAATGTTCATTCCTTTGCATATTTAAACTTTGCTTTGAATACAGTTAACCGTCATGCCAGCCTCCCTGTGAGAGTAAACTTTTCATTTCCAGAGTGAGACAATGAATGTCAGAGACCGAGACAAACAGGGTACAAGAATGAACAATAACACCAACCTTACTAATCAAGCCTCTGAGTATTTCTAAGAGAGCAAGTTAACAGGACTTTTGACTGGATTGCAGCCTATAATTGTTGTACTTGTGAAAAAACAACAACAACGATGTTTTCTTTTCCTTTCTAAAAGGGAAGCAGGTGCATAGAAGCCTAGAAGCTATAACTTATGTATATGTCAACTGAAGATTTATTTCTAGATAAAAAATAGCTGGTTTGGCAGCAAGAATTTTAACTGTTGAATCTGTTATGATTCTAGTTTTAATTAGTTGTTTATTGCTTATTTAAAACAGATTGATGATGTTGATTTGAAACAGTTTGTGATCATAACCAAATTGCTTATATAGGACTTTTCCCGATATTTTTCTTAGAAATTGTTCTGCCTGTCAGAGCACTGTGTGTTTGCCTAATTGAAATAAGCCCACCCCAATCCTCTTGCACATGTAAGGTAATATTGCTCAATTAGTTTGCATTATTTTACAACAGGAATTGGATTTATTTTCTGTATTAGCTTTCATAAACTGAATCGTAGCTCACAGTATTATGTTTGAGTGTCTGAGATGTGTAGCACCCTGTTCCCATTAGTTAAGGAAGTTGTATGATAGGAAATTAATCTTCAGTATTGTTTGGCCAAGAAATTGCAAGCAAGCCAGAGGTCTGAAGCTGGGACATATCCAGGTTCCCATCACCTACCCACCTAGCCACCACACACAGCTTTGAATGTTAAAATGTACATTATTGATACTTTAAAATAACATGATATTTGGATTTCTGGCTTTCTTGAAAATTCAAGGTGTCTGGCAATGCTTGGCCTCAGTTCCCAAATGACAAATTCCACCTAGAAGGTAGAGATTTTTTATCTCACTTCACCTGGGCCACATTCTCCACGTTAACAGTCTGTGCCTTCTGTATTTCTTTATTCTTGCTCACTTTGCTGCCTGGTTATTGTAGGCATTTGAGCTTAAGTGAAATCATATTTAACCTCTGTCTCAATGCCCAAGTCGCCACACTTAAAACTCTCTTAATTTTTGAACATATAGTAATAGTGATAACATAAAATATGTTCCATACAGATCAGGTATAATTTTAAGAAATTATTTGGATGGTTTAGCAAGATCCTAGGAATCTTGGCCATGTGTGTTCATGTCTAGAAAATACTAGGAAACAATGAAAAAATGAGACCCCTAAAAGCATGCATCTAACTCTATTCACTGTTCTGAAAATTACTCTTTACTGCATGACAAAGCTTATTCATTTTGTTACATAAATATTTGGTGGTATATATTTAGTAAATATTAGATAAATAATATAATTTTAGAAGGAGTAGAAAGCAATTGCATTAATTCCTTTTTGTTTATCTTGGATTTAGTTATACATTGTTTATATATTCTGGTACATTGTGGTTTGCCTTTGTATCTTATAAACTGGCACTTATATGTTTGCCAGTATATAATTACTTTCATGGTCAGGAAAAAATTAATTACATATCTATTTGATGTTTGCTTGGTAAAGATAAAGATCTTACCAGTAACTTAACATGGCCCAATCATTATTCTTCTTCTTATTGTTGTTATAACAAACTTTAGTGATGTCATATTTTGGGAGAATACTGGTTAGGAAAAGTACTGCTACATCTTAGTTTCATAGAGATGGAGAGAGAGAGTCTATGATGGGTTTTTTCCAAGAAATTTATAATCGGAGTGAGGAAAGAAGATTTATAATCTTAAACTTTCAAGTGAGAACACTTTCTTTTCTATTCTTCAAAGCTTATGGTTTAGATCAAAGGTGAGAACAGTAGGTTGGGAGAAAAACCACATCACAAGAAGTTGATATTTTCTAAAATTGTGATTTTCTTTTTCTATTTTCCTTTATTATATGTAGTAAGAGCAAAAGGTAAGGTAAACCAAGCCTCAATCTTCCACACTGCAGCAGAGAACATTAACCTTAAAATTCTTGGTGGTTATCATATGACATCCCTCTCCTTCCTCCTGCCTCCAACTGTCTACCAAATTTGATTTATTAGTAGCCTTAAAGGCTATATTTTTATTAGCTTCTATTTATTAGGATTAGGTCTTAAATGATAAATCTACTCTATCATTCAAATCTCCCTAAGCCTTTGGAACCTTTCCTCTATGGTATTCCATGACAATTTTAACGTGTCATTTTATTTATTTTAGGTCACCTTTGAGTCCATGTTTCAGCCAACGAACCAGACTGTTACAATTATTTATCATCCACCAAACTGTAATGTTAAATTCAAATCTCCACTTAGTAGACCCATATCAATAAATTTGGCCTGATACAACTCTATGTTGCACTACCATCTCACATAATTAATATCCATGCCCACATATATTCCCAGATTTCTGTTTTCTATACATTGGAAGCATTACAAAGTTCTTTTAGAGCATAGCTCACATCTTCATGGGTCATGATTTCATATAACCTTGTTGGGTCGGCTGGGACTTGAGTTAGCTTAGATTTAGAAGCAAAGAGGAGTGGTGGACATAGGTCCTTAGGTGAACTTAGAGTATCTTTCTTAGAGAAGGCCATTTCAGTTTCCTCAGGTAAAGCAGGGTTATTTGCCTCAAATAGGGGTTGAATGGCTGATTCTACTGGCAGAGAAACCTCAACAGAATTTAGGGGTTCAATGTCTCCACCTTCATCAGGATCTTCCCATATATCCCCATGCTAATTTTCAGGATGCCATTCCTTTCCAGTCCATGCCCTCATTTTAACAGCAGACACCCTCTGAGATTAGGAATTCAATTTGTGTTGTAATCCGGCCTTTCATAGAATGAGAATCTGGGTTTAGTTTGCAGCAACCTCAGTCCTGCAGCTATAGGCGATAAGGGTTTCTTTCAGGGTAGACCTAGAAATTTGCAGATCATTTATACAGTGCTCTAGCAGGGAATTTTAATCCCTGAGCTCATCCTTTTCTCTCTCCAATTCACCCAGTACAATTAGGAGCAATCAGCCAATCTCATAATACTCATTAGTTTGGCAAAAATGTTCTAAGTTGTCAAATATGTGGTTACTTAGGACCTTTATCTTGTAAGTATTTCATTAGGAATATCCAATGGTGATATTTTCTGTATTTCTGTTGTCACATCACACTATGAACTATTACTGCTGTCTTTACTACTGGAAATAGAGTCATTCTTCTCTTCAAATCTAATCAGAATCACAATTCCAGAAACCCCAGAACCAATTTAGAAAACTCATCCTTAAGATTCTGTTTCTCTAGAACTGCTTTAAGTAACAAAATCTGTATTAGTCAGGGTTCTCCAGAGAAAAGAAGGAGCGACCATGGTCCCAGGCTTATACCAGATAATGCTACCTCTTGGAGCAAGGATGGATTCAGAATCCAAGCTGAGAGTATCAGATTGTCTTTTTTATAGAACGTATTTAAATGAAACAGAAGCTGAATCTGATTTATTAAGCTTGGAGGCTTAGAAGCTTGGTGAATTGAGAATTCAGCATCAACATCATGGTGATCCAAACCCAATCATAACCCAAAGTTTGGAGGAACAAAAATTATCAGCCTGCTAGAGATAATTAGCAGACAAAGGACTAGATCAGATATATTGCAGAGGGTAAAAGAGAATGAGAATAAGAAAAGACCTCTCAGTTCCTGTGCCAGCTGGGTGTACTTTCTGCACTGGGGGCCTGTGCAATTCTCCTGATTCCTTGTATTGTGTTCCCTCTTTCCTAGTATGATTGGGTTTCTGATCATCGCTCAGTTCACCTCCCTGCCTTTTCCATGGATTTTTTTATGTAAGTTTTATTTATCTTCTAGAGAAAAACATAAGTTTAGAAGAGTTAGATCCTTTTTGTGAGAATTTTAAGTACTCTGCACTTAGAAGACCCTAAAAAAATCTCTCAGATTAAACAGTAAAATATCTGCTTAAACTCTTACTTTTCTTGTTGCTACAATCTTTTTCTTCCTACCGTCTGTACCATAGTTCTTGAATTTTTTGGGTAAAAATCCTCTCTGAAACTGGTGAAATCTATGACCACTCTGGATAAATCCATAGTACACACACACATACACACGCACACACAAACACAGAATTTTGCACATGATTTCAGGGATTTTGCAGACTTCAGGAAACTTAGTAATGAGCCCTAATAACCCAGCTTAGAAATCTCAATCGTTAAAGTGTAATTGCATTTCTATAAACATGTCGACATCAATATATTAATAATTCACTATGGGAGCTTTCTATTTAAAGGAATCCTATGGTAATTCGTAGATTAAAGAAACCTCCCTGAAACACAGAGATATTTAAATTTTTTTCTTCTATAATTCTGAATTTTAAGGTATATACCTTTAATACCAATACTATAGAATTCTAAGCATGTGTCAGATTTAAATTGCTTACATTTTCTTGGTTATAAAACTTCCACACCATATGTCTAATCCAGAGAATGTAGCTGTATCCATCTTTCATATGAGAAAAAAATTCCACTTATAAGGGAGGGTTTTTAAAATTTAATATTAAATAATTAAAATCCATCCTCACATAGACTTCTCAAATTAAGATTGTTTACATGCTCTTTAATTAAGCGCAATTAAGAAGCTCTCTCAAAACATTTAGGCCCAGAGGGAGCCTTGGTTGCACGGATAGAATGACTCTTAACACACAGGAAGTTGCCATGGTACTTGTGGAGGAGTTTCCCTTTGGAAGACACAGCAGGTACACTTGTTTCTGCCACATGAGGAAACAGATGCTGAGAGTTCTCATTAGAAAAGGATGGATGAAAAGTTCTGTCCACCCGTCCTGGACAGTAAGAAGGCTCCTCTGTTCTGTTCTTGTCCTTCCAAATCTTTTCTCATCCCGGCAGCAGTCGTCATGACGGCTAAGGCAGAGCATGTTGTTCCTTTGCTCAAAACCCCTCAATGGCCCCCCAGCTCTGTGAGATGCCTTCCGTGGCTGGCGAGGCCCTGGGACTGTGTGAGCTCATGCTCCTCCTCCCTACCTGGCTTCATCTTTGTTGCCCTTTCCTCATCTCCATCTAATTTTGCTCTGGCTCCCTTGGCTCTGACATACACCTGCCTTGTCTTCCTGGAATGCTCCTTGGGTATTTGCATGGCTTGTTCCTTCATCTCTGTTCAGTATGTGTTCACTGCCCCCCTTTCAGTGGGTCCTTCCCTTATTACCTTCCTCACCCATTTTTGCCCCTTTTCCTCCTTGACCCTGACTGTTGTACTCTACTTCCTCAATTTATTTTTGCCATGACACTGATTACCAGCTGACACATTTCATATTTTATTCAGTCAGTTTATTCTTTCTCTGCTAAGATATAAATTCTTAAAAAGCAAATGTTGTGACTTTTTTCTTTGCTTTGTCTTCAGAACCTATAAAATGATACAAATAGGTACTCTGTAAACATTTGCTGAGTGAACGAATTCTTGAATGAATGAATAAATGAATGAACAAATGAATGAAATTAATGTGATTTTTCTGATTAAATTGATCATAATTATGGTTCTGTTGAATTTTTATTTTTATTTTTTAATTTTTTTTAAAGATTTTCTTTATCCATCAGAGAGAGGGAGAGAGAGAGAGACAGCATGAGAAGGGAGGTCAGAGGGAGAAACAGACTCCCCATGGAGCAGGGAGCCCAGGGTGGGACTCAATCCTGGGACTCCGGGATCATGACCTGAGCTGAAGGCAGTTGCTTAACCAACTGAGCCACCCAGGTGCCTGAATTTTTATTTGTTAAGTGATTTTTTTTTTAAATTTTGGAGAGTTTGAGTTTGTCTATGCCTGTTAACAACAAGGCAAGCCCACTTTTCCCGTGTTTACCGGCCAATTTAACATGTATACTGGCTTTATTTAATTGTGGAAGCAACTCGTCGAGCTAAAGTAGGAACTTCATGAAATTAGGTGACAGTGGTTGCTATAAACTGACAAATAAGATTGTGCGATGTGCCCCCCTTTTCAAAACAGTGGGAACAAAGTTCATGGAGAAGACAACCCATCTGAAGAAGTGACTAGGAATCTTAAGACCAAATGCAGAGTTTGAGAGGGACCTTGGGAAAGAAAATAGGTTTTGGGTCAGTCTTACCATTTTTTGGCTCTGATCAGTAATCATTTAAAGCTCAAACTGGGGGGGGGGGGGACCTGGATGGCTCAGTCAATTAAGCATCCAACTTTTGATTTCTGCCCAGGTCATCATCTCAGGATCCTGAGATCAAGCCCCATGTCAGGCTCTGAACTGAGCAATGAACCTGCTTGAGACACACTCTCTCTCTCTCTCCTCCTCTGCCCCTTCCGTCTTTGCACATACACACTCTTTCTCTTTCTTAAAAAAAAAAAAAAAAAATTAAAACATTTTTTAAAAAGCTCAAACTGAAAGTGGATGAGCTAGAAAGTAAAAGTAACTAAAAATTCCATGTTTAGCAGAATTCTCAAGGGACTTAAATAAGGAAGCGCTGCAATTTATTCTGATTTCTGGGCGATGAATTCGTCAACAGAAGAGAGGCCCTAGTTTTTTTGCTAGGAATGTTTTGTGTTGGAACAGTATAAGAGGCAAAAGATAGACAAGCTTTCAGAAACAGACCTTTATGCTATAAAAATTACTCTTGGCTGATTCTTTTCCTTAACTATAACGTGCAGTGAGTGATGGGAGAAGCCCCATTGGGATCAGAGCTCTAACTTTGAACCACACCATGATGCATAGAAAACACATTCATCTTTTTCTTAGAGTCAAAATACCAGGCAGCTAGAATCGGATTGTATTCGTAGGGATTCTTTGGGTTATAATGATTCTGTTTTTATAACCAGGAACTTAGAACATGAGGTCTGGCAAGAATATTGGAAGTTACAGCTGTGTGTTGTTAACAGCTAGGAAACATAAACCACTCCTCCAGCAGGAGCTGTCAATAGGCTGTCTTTCTTTCCCCAGTGGGTCTGCCAGATTGGGTCATTCTGCAGTTTTGTTAAGGAACTGTGTTAAGTCAAAGTCAAATGGATGTCTCAAGAGTGGCCACTGCTGCAGCTAATTTAGGTAAAAGGAGACAAGGGATTTAATAGTTACTACTTTGGTAATTCAGGCAATCTCAGGGTGGGTCAAATGACCTTGTGCAATTTAATGTAAGAGGCAGCGAGAAGAGGAATTTGCTTAGTTTGAATTGGGCTGTTGCGATGGATTTAATTTCTCCCTTCAGTTGTACAGCCCATGGATTTGTGCGGCTACCTCTCAGTCATAATCTGTTGGTGATTATTCATATAAATGAGTTTATAGATCCGACAAGGACACGCTTTATATTTGTTTTCTATGAGCAAATATTATCAAAATTACTGGCACATTAAAGAATCTGTACCCGTGGTTAAACTGTTGAGATGTAAAATTCTCTTTCCGTTTCGTAAAATACAAATGACAGATTATTAGGTCACTTAAATAAAGTGAATGTTCCGATTTGTCAACACGTTTCACCAGTCAGAATATTTAACAATAATTACAGGATGTTCTGAATTTTAAATGACTAGGAAAGAGAATTCTTTTACAAATGAAAAGTGGTTTTTTTTTTAATATTGAGCTTGTTTGAATCTATTTTCCAAAGTAGTAGTAGGCTTCATCTGAATATTTCATTTTTGTATTTATATATTTCTGCAAATTTTTTTAAAGATTTTATTCATTTATTTGACAGACAGAGGTCACAAGTAGGCAGAGAGGCAGGCACAGAGAGAGAGAGGGGAGGAAGCAGGCTCCCCGCTGAGCAGAGAGCCCGATATGGGGCTCGATCCCAGGACCCTGAGATCATGACCTGAGCGGAACGCAGAGGCTTAACCCACTGAGCCACCCAGGTGCCCCTATATATTTCTGCAAATTTTTACCAGACTAGCTGTCTTCTTGGCCTTGCAGGTGAGCATTGCCTGTTGGTATTCAGTTCAGAGTTTATAGTTGCTGGTAGGAGAAGTAGCTTAGATAGAAGACAAGCACCTGCAATTGAAAACATCTGTCCCCAAAACTTTAGTTTTGAGGCTTATATCTGGATCCACTTTCTTCTTTTTCTTGCATTTTAATACATATTGTAGCTCTTCTGATAGTGTCCCAATTTCACATTTTCTAAAGGGTGCTGACCTATTTTGTTGAGGAGACTCCTCCCGCACATCTCAAAGAAAGAATTTTGAGAATGCTTTGTAGCCTATATTTTCTCCTGTAGACTCCAAACCTGTGCAAATCTGTTCGGGCATTTTCTGCCTAATATGAAAATAGCCCAAAAGAAATTTAGCTTTTTCTAAAACTCAGTAAGTAAGAAGAAAACTGTGAGCAAAGAATTCTGAAAGTAGACAGATTTTCTTTTTAAGATTTTATTTATTTATTTGACAGAGATCACAAGTAGGCAGAGAGGCAGGCAGAGAGAGAGGAAGGGAAGCAGGCTCCCTGCTGAGAAGAGAGCCCGATGTGGGGCTCGATCCCAGAACCCTGGGATCATGACCTGAGCCGAAGGCAGAGGCTTTAACCCACTGAGCCACCCAGGTGCCCCAGTAGACAGATTTTCTTATGGGAGATACAGCATGACATGCAAGCTTAGATGTTATTTACTTATGAACATGGAGCAAATAATAGAGATGTCATATTTACCATTCTTAAATTTTTATGACTTTACTTGGAATTTACTATATATCTAAACCTTATATTATTGCACATATACATTTGAAGCTCTGAAAATTACAGGTTAATAAACTTATTTATTACCAAAAACCACACCATTTTTATTACTCTGGTAGTAAATCGATAAATTCTCAACATTTCTAGGTGGCCCAGGTAAAGTTCAGAGCACGAGGACAACCTACATGCCATTATACGAGGAGTATTTTGAAAAACAGAGGTTCATTATGATGATTTTGTAGGGGTGAGGGGTAAGTGCCCGGCTTCAGGAACGGTCTTTCCTAAAGGAAGCATCAGACTGTGTTTTGGTAGGATGGTTGGTGTTGTAAGTAAACAGTTTATAGATTACCTTAAATTATTCCAAAGAAAGATCCAAGAGTCAAACTGTAGGAATCAAACACCATGTAACAATCCCCACTTATTTGGGAACTAACTTTGTTGGCATTTTTTCTAACATCTCTCCTTTGTAAAATAAAGCAAAAACTCAGAAGACAAACTGTTAAAAAGGCGTTTTCTCCAATACTGAGTATAAACTTTGTCCAGGACCCACAGTAGCTGCGGCCCCAGCTGACTGACCCCAGTAGCCCGTGCAGCCGAAACAAAGGCTGGAAATGATCTTCTGATCATCATTAGGAGCTTCGTTATCAAACACAGTGTGTCCTAATACTGTGCATCGATTCATCCGTTGTACAATGGTAAAAAGTCCCTCACACAGCGATGTTAAGAATAACTCCCTCACGTTCCCTGAGATGTATACTTTCTTCAACACACTTCAAACAAACATTTATTACCCTGTGTTGGATTGCAAAAGGAACTGAAGGACAGCAGAATATGACCACAGGAATTCAGGAGACGCAATCCCCAAATATGCCGCTTTGGCATCCTGGTGATTTTGAGCTGTAGGCACTCGAAAAACAATAAGTGCAGGGACAGGCTTTCTCTGAACTCTCCTTATCTACCTAAAGACACGTCCTCCAAAAAGAACTCAACTGTCTCCTCCCCAGGAGTTTCATCAAACAGGGAAGATTGACTCTTGTCAAGGCAACTGTGGGGGTGGGGGGTCGTGAAATAGAAGTCCACACCACACCCAGACACACTCTGTCACCAACTCTCACACCTCCCATCTATTCTTCGAAAGGCCCATCCGTTTTTCCTAAAACTCACCTACCCCGAAGAGACCTACATTTCCCTATTAAGGCCTCTTTCCCTTTTCCTAGTATTGTGTTTAAGCCTGAATTTTAAAGTCACCTCATTAGGTGACTCATTTTTCCCTGAGTATCTCTCATGTGTCCATGAGGTACACATGTTCACTTCTAATTTTCTTTTGTTAATCTGGGTTTTATTACAAGGGTCTTAGCCAAGAACTGAGAAGAGTAGAGGGAAAATTATTTCTCCTCCTCTATGGAACAGAGATCAAAGACATGGGAAAACATGCAATTATTACACAATATGGTGTAGCCAGAGTTATAATAAAAGGAAACTTATCAGAGGCATCTGGTCCCAACAGTCTTTGTTAGGAAAGGATGGGACTAGGGAAGTCTTAAGAAAGGTGCTTCTGAGGGGTGTCTTGGTGGCTCAGTCAGTTAAGGATCCAACTCTTGATTTAAGTTCAGGTCATGATCTCAGGATCATGCTTAAGAGTCTCTCTCTCTCCCTTTCCCTCTGCCTTTACCCCACTCTCTCCCTCTTAAAAAAAGAAAAAGAAAAAGAAAAAAAAAAGAAAAAGAATAAAAAAGGTGCTTCTGAAAGTATTTTGAGAGGATAGGATTCTTTTACCAGATGATTCAAATAAGGGGGGATTAATGTCATGGGTGTGTATTAGGGAAACTAAAAATCATTTTGATGTGATTTATTGTGAGTGGGAAAATGTAATCAAAATTTAAAAGAAATAATCCCCAAAGAGGACAAATTTGATTACAAGAAACGTGAATAATTTGAAGACAAATGTAATGAAAATTTTTTGTTGCTATGCAATAGTGTAGGAAAATGAAACTCATTGGGATCTTTATATTATTAAAGTGGAAATTGAAATGAGTTATTACCAGAGCAAGTGTGGTTCATCTCCTGAAAGTAAGGAGCAGATGAAGCGGTAATTTGAAAGAAGCATCCCTCCTAAAGTAGAAGGTGACAAAGCAGGGGCAAAAGATCATCCATCTCTAATTGGGGAGTGGTTTGTCTTGTCTCAGTGTCCAAAATGAGAAGAAATATGTACCCTATGTTAAATGGAAGTTAACCTGAGACATCCACAGAAATTGACCTGCTTTTTGTATTTTCATGGATAAGTGGTCTTTGTTTCTTACTAACTAACTGGTATTGGTAACACCAGAGCTTATTACTACTTCTCAGGTTATTTTTTAGAAATACTGAATTTTTTTTTTTAATTTGCATTTTAACCGTATGTAAAAGGCGTCTCATCTGTAATTGTTTCTTGCTGCAATGAAAAGAAGTGGCAGCTGGCTCCTTCGAGCCAAGATTCAGCTGCGTTTTCTTCTCAGTAAGTGTAGAACCAAAGATAGGGATTACTTTTATAAATATGTAATTATAAATTTTTTTCAGATTCTGATTAATAATTCATCTGCCATTCCTATAACATTATGTTATGAATGTTAAACAACTGGATGAGTCAAAATTTGATATTTAAGGAGATTAAGGGGAATATTGTGCATGTATTTTAGTTTCCATAGCTGCCTTGTAGAATATTAGTAGAGTATAATTTAAAATAAATTTGTTTCTCCTACTGAAGCCACATATCCGTATGTTTTACTCAAGAAAGGTCATTATTATCAGCGGCTTTTAATACTCGTATGGATTACCTTATATGGCTCTCATCCAAAACAGTGATGCTGCTTTCTATCAGAAAGCAGAACTAAGTAAAATGTGTTCTTTCTTCCCCCCGCCCAACATTTTAACACAGAATTTGAAGTTTACTTAAAAAAAAAAAAAGTCTATAGTATAACATAGCAGGTAAAAGTTAGAATCTTTTAATTCAAGTCCTAGTTTAATGGCATAAAAGTTGGGCCAATTTGGGTAAAAAATGACTTAATGTCTCCATATCTTACCTGTACATAAGAATAATAAAAGTTTTTCCTCACAGGGTTGTTATAAAAATGAAACAAGACAATGTCTATGAAGTTCTAAGTACAGTATCTAGCACATGATAGGAATAAACCTATGGAACATTAGCTATTTTTGTTATTATTGAAGCAGGGGTACAATGGAGTAAAAGTGTGTATGTGCGTGCATGTGCAAACGTGCACGATGGTGACTAAGGGGGAGCAGAATTGGCTATGTAATTTGTGGGGCCCAGGGCAAAGAAAAATATGGAATTTTCCTCATTTGAATATTAGTAAGTACTCGAAAATAGCAACAAAAGAGCCTTAAACCATGCAGGGGACCCTGTCCAGCCTGTGGCCTGTGTGATTGTACGGGTGGCACATCCATGAAGCTGGCCCAAGAAGGAACAAGGGAAAGCATGAGGACCTATTTTTTTAAAGGATTTTATTTATTTATTTGGTAGACAGAGAGAGAGAAAGAACAGTAGTAGGGGGAGCAGAGGGAGAGAGATTAGCAGACTCCCCGAGCAGGGAGCCCGATGTGGGGCTCAATCCCAGGACCCTGGGATCATGACCTGAGCCCAAGATTGGTGGTTAACCAACTGAGCCACCTAGGTGCCCCATGAGGACCTATTTTGAATAAAAAGCCAGAACGATACAATTACTTGAGTAATTCTTAATAAAATTCTTAATAAATAGTAATTCTTAATAAAGAATTAAGTAATTCTTAATAAAAAGTAATTCTTAATAAAAATTAAGAATATCTGAAAGTTGCCTTTGTTGTGCTTCTGAATCAATTATTACCTTAAGTGATTATCAGGGAAAGACTAAAATAAATGTAGGGTGACCCTAGTACATAGATATCATAGAGTGAACACGGTGATCATTTTATGTGAATACAGCTTTTTAGAATGCATTTGTCTATGTATTAAGGCCCCAATTTTTAGCCAGAGCCTCTTTTTTTTTTTTTTTTTTTTTTTTTTAACCTTCCTATGACTTTCCCCTGTTGCACGGAAGAATAGAATCAAGACTTTTTACCAGGGCTTACAAGGGTATATGAGTTAGGATAGAGCCAGCTGCTGTAGTAAAACAAACCCTCGCATAGCTAACACAGTTAAAGTTTTCAGGTCATCATCAACTATTATTTATTTATTTACTTATTTTTAAGAGAGAGAGAACTAGAAAGCACGAGCGGGGTAGGGGGAGGGTAGACAGAAAGAGAGAGAGAGAGAATCTTAAGCAGGCTCTACACACAGTGCAGAGCCTCACATTGGGCTCCGTCTCGTAACCCTGAGATCATGACCTGAGCTGAAATCAAAGGCCAGATGCTTAACCATCTGAAACACGTAGGCACCCCAATCATAAGCTTTTTAAAGAGAGTGCCACTGAAAAAGTTGTCATCTATCTGTTTCTTACTAAATTTACCAATCCACAGTTACAGAAACAAAGGGACCTCTTTTGAAAGTATAATTGGTATGTCTCAGCCAGTCAAAGGTTTGGTTATTTATTTATTTTAGTAATTTTGGCCTCTGCTTTGCCCAGACCATTTCTTAGCTTTGTGTATCAGTAGAGTAGAGAAGGAGACTTATTTGCTTATCTAATTTCAAATATGATTTGATCTAGAAATGTATGGTATTATAGCAGGACCGGCCATAGCAGTTCTGAATGGTAAAACTTTATACCACATTGTCCAGAAAAAGAGTAAGAACTTCTTCACTGGTTTTCTGGGAGGATCAGGAAAGTTGCTTTCTCCACAACATCTCCTTACATTTATTGAGTCATATAGATCGTGTTCCCATTTTGAATGAGTCACTGTGGCCAGGGATGTGCAGTGAGGCTCAGGGAACCAGGACTTTCCTGTCTCCACCTTAGGAAGCTCCCCATGAAAAATGTGGGCTACTTGGAGGTGACTTAGATACCCAACAAGCTGACAGGACAGTGGGAGTAAAAAAGTCAACATACTTCTAGTATTTGCAGGAGCAACTGGCAGATGTGGAACAGGTCAGTGATGAGTAAATCAAGGAATGAGTCAAGGAATTAAAAGGCAAGCACACTGGAAGCTTTCTTAAGGCACAAAGTGGAAAAGGAAATACCAGTTATGCCCCAAGTACATTTGTGAGAATGACAGTGAACCAGCATCTGTAGTTTCATGAAATAAAAGGGAGTGATGCTCATCCCCCCACTTATCTGAGTCTGTGGATTTCCGTGAGAAGGAAGTGTACGTGGGTGGTGGGTGAGATGGAATGGGGTTTTCAGGGGATTGAAGAACAAGAACACCTACCCCACCTCCAAAGACAGTCATGTGGAGAAGTTGTGTGGAAGGGAAGACCATCATCACTTAGATGCAGTGTCCTTAAGGCAGAGCCAAGTTTCTGTTCAACAAGTAAGGAGACATCAAGAGAAACGTCGGAATAGAGGGATGTGCAGAGTTTCCGAGGCCTCCGAGGCATCTATCCTGTCTTTACTCAGGGTCTGCTCTAGTCTATTAATTCTCCCACTACCTATGAGCCCAATGCATACTTGTCCCCCAACGCGCACGCACGCGCACACACACACACCCTTCATGCTTCTGTACATGTTTGTCTGCAACGTGCATGATTCAGGCACCTGCTCAGCCATGCTACATTATAGAGAGAGTGTCACACCATGTTGGATTCAGTACTGCGCCCAAACCAAGCCTTTCCGAAGGTGTCGTTTCCCTTGGTTTGTGTGTAGAGCAGTGGGGTCCCAGCCTCTGGGTTTGGATTCTCCCAGCCACGTGTGCTGTATCTATCCCTTAGCATTTTGTCCTCTACCACCTCCCCTCCCTACACGCTGAGCTGAAGAAAGTGAATATGAAAGTGAAAACAGTTCTCACCGCTTCATCTGGCCATTCTTTTCCTCCCCAGGTTCTACCACCCTTTCCTTCAAAACATAGAGAGCCGCTCTCTCCAAAGTAAGTTTTTCTCCCACTGAGGTGGATGACCATACTACATCTTTCTTCTTTCCTCCTTTAGGCACTAACCTCTTGGCTTACCCATGATACAGGGCTTAAGGAGAAGGAAAATCTGTATTAAAAAGAGATAAGATGTACCTGGAAGTTTTTCAAAATAGCGTCACCGTCACATACCTTTCTAGAAGGCACAACCACATATGATGCTTGTTTTCATTGAACTTGATCTGGAAGTAGCTGTAGAAGATAGTATAATTAGCCGTATTTCTGTACCGAACATATATTAAAATGGTTTTCACCCAAATGGGTCGGTTCTCCTCGCCCTTCTTCCTTGTATTTTGCATTAGTCAGATTTTATAGCACCTATTTATTACTTCCCTTTCTCTTCTTACCTGTCCTATTATGTAGAAATAGGGATTTTACTGCGATAGTGGTTCTTTGACTTTTTATCTGCATAAATAAGCCAAATAACTTATGTCTAAGAATATCAGAAGAAACCAAACAGGCTTGGGAATCCAGTGATGTTCTAATTCTTTGATACCAACTTTCTGGTTAATTTTGTGCCAATGCAGACGTGGTTACTCTATGTCCGTTGCCGTGTGCCAGCTCTCTCAGCCAGCTTCCTCCCGGAGCTCTTGTTTCCCTTACTGGTAAATGGAAAAGGTTAATCAAGATAATCTCGAGGGTCCATTTCCGCTCTTTAGCCTATGAGCTGGATAATGTTTACCTTACATTTTTTTTTCCTCTAAATGTTTATAAGCCGTGAGTTCATAAAATTAATTTATTGCTGATATAAAGGCCATAGACTTCATTACATATAAATATGTGAACAAGCCTGTTTTTTCTTTTCTTTTTTTTCTCCTTTTTTTTTTTTTTCCTTTTCCCACCTTAATTTTGTGGGAAGAATTCCTTCGTAGTTCCCCTTCTTCTGTGGGAAACTTAGATGCATCAAGCATTCAATGAATATTTGTTAATTACAGTCCATTGATCTGCTTCTCTGTGCTTCTCCGAGATGAGGAAAAAAGGTGAAACTAAGTTTTTCCTGTTGGTTGCCTGCTGAAAGGTTGTGCTGAGGGAAGCCAGGGGCAGCTGCCCTTTCTGAGCAAGGCTGGAAGCCTTCAAATGCTGCTCTCTCTGCGTCGCACACTGGGGACTGTCTACCTCCACTTCTTACAAGATTCATTTACTTGCAAGACTGGAAAATGCCAATATTCTAAAGGTTAATAGGCTGACGTGACTTATGAAAACTGTCCTCGTAGCTTACAAAGTCGGTGGTAAAGAAGGAACACTGAACAGAATGTACTGTACTTGGGGGGGGGGGTCCCTAAACGGGCTCTCAGACCAGGTAGTACCCGGAAAAAAGAAAGACTGACAAGGCTGGGATTTGCCACAGGACATTCATGACTCACTCCTGGTGATTTGATAGCATCTAGTGGTTTGCCGTGGGGTTTTCTTTAATGATATGTAAATGACGGTGGTGCTCTGATTCCCTCCAGGGTCCTGGGAGTCGTCCACATCAAGGACTCCCATTCTGGTGGAGGTTAATGCGGTTGAGAAATGCAAGGCAGGTGGGTCCCTTCCCCTAAGGGATGTCCCAGAAGACTTTCTTCCAGTAACGAGACTCAGCATTAGGGAAAACCCCGGAGTCAGGATTCTCTGCGAGTGGGTGGGATTCCTGAGAGTGCTAGAGCAGCTTTCTGGGCTCCAGGCTGAATTCTGCGGGCTGCTCTTGACAGAAGCTGAGCCACCTTGATGGTGATTATCTGATGACAATTTCACAGGCTGTCAGTGTCCGTTGTGCCTGAGTGGCCCTGCTGAAGGGTAATGGGGTTTAATTGCTCTTTAGGGGGAGGATGTGGGGATGCTTGGGGGTGAAGCGTGGGAGGGTATTTTAAGAAGAGGTGTTAGATAGACACGGAGGGATCAAAATCTATATTCATCTGCGCAGTGGGACGGTACTGCTTAAAATAACAGCCTGAAGTTCCAAAAGCATTTTAAAGCTGAATTTGAAAGAAATGTAGTGGGTTCTTTCTTTTTCTTTCCCTTCCTTCCTTCTTTCCTTCCTTCCCTCTCTCCATTCCTTCCTTCCATCTCCCGCCTTCCCTTCCCTTCCTTTCCCTTCCCTTCCCTTCTTCTCTTCGTCTCTTCTCTTCACATTTGGTGGTGTTTGTTGAGGATTTCTCCCTAGTAAGAGCTGGGAAGGATGCCTGCCTTGGCCATGCCCCATGATTCAGCCAAGAAAGGAGGCTGAGTGATCCTGCAACTACTTCTCTGTGCCCCTGACCTCACCACCTTTGCCATTCCAATCTGTTTGTGCACACAAATGGAATGAGTGTGACAGTCTCATGTGTGTCCCTAGTGAATTCCTGTCTCTATCAGAAGAAAAAATCATGCCCACCAAAGCACAAAATGAATTTAGCATGTGACATTGTCACCAGCGTCTATGCAGTCTTGCCTTAGAGGAGGATAGAATGAGCCGAGGGGTGCTTTGCGGCAGTCCTCTACTGTCAGATTGCTTTCACTGGTGCATGTCTCTCCTCACTACCAGAACTACGACATCAGTCTTCACGGTGGGTAAACAGAGGCAAAGGAATTTTTCCTAAACCGTGTGCATTGCCCTGGAATGGGATAAGGCCGCCTTCGTTCTTTTCTCTTTGTTCTCCTTCTCTGCTTCTCTGACTGGTGATGCGGGCTCTGGCAGGTCCAATCTGTTTATTCATTTTTCCTTCTTAACTGTGTATTTGAAACCTTAACTAGTGTTATGGGAAATGAGCCATACTTTCGGAGCACCGG
Organism: Martes martes; assembly: GCF_963455335.1. Classification (NCBI taxonomy): domain Eukaryota; kingdom Metazoa; phylum Chordata; class Mammalia; order Carnivora; family Mustelidae; genus Martes; species Martes martes. The sequence goes on along the minus strand of NC_137890.1, from coordinate 174,943,626 downwards.
TCCCTTTAGGACGAAGCTCTAGTCTGAGCTACTGAGGGGTGTGATGGAAAGTTGATGGAAATCTGGCTGCTCATTTCCAATGTCTAAGGTGGTTCCTATGCATATAACATTGGAAATTGCCTAAATGGCAAACCCAAATCCCTACTTGGTTAAAAAGTTCAGAATTAGCTATTTAACAAATATGAGAAATGCAGCTACTGCTTGTTTCGTGTCTTTGAACAATTGCACTTGTTCCTTTCTAAGGAAAGCTAAACCCACAAAATATCTACTGAGCTAAAAATGAAGTTTGTTGTTTATCTCATTGTCTATTTTACACACATTCTCGGAATCTCCATTTAAACTTCAGTGAATGTCAGTAAGTCTTTTGCACTAGTGTTAATATAATAACTTTGTCATTTGTCAGAAGCCTTCATAATTTAAACTTAAAAAAAGTCTGGCTGGGGAGCAATGATAATGATATGAATAATTAAGCTGCTGCTTTAAGACATAAAATGCTACACGAAGCAACTGCGAGGCATTCCCCCGTCACTTCACGCCTGTACACCTGCCAGATGACGTGGAGATGAAGTTAGGATGTGCCGTTCTGGGATAGAGTAAGCATATTGTCTAGAGGTCGCATTCTGAATACTCTAAACATTTCTTGAAATTTAGAGTTCAGTTTTATGAGGAAAGAGAAATCATACCTGAGGTATAATTTTAGACTTACCCGACTACGAGGCTCACGCTCTGCCTCATGAGGTTGCAATTGTCTTTGTCATCTTCACCCTTTTCACTTTGAGGGCAATAGGATTGGGAATCGATGCATTTGGAGTTGGAGTCCATTTCCTCCCATAAATCCATTTTCAAAGGAGTTGCTGTAAGGCGATCAAAGCCGTGTATGTTGCATCTCTGGTTGCAAGTCCATTTTAAAACTTCTCAGTTGGCGAAGATTCAGATTTTTTAAAGCCGGATACCAAGAGCCTTTGACTGATTGGATTCTAGCCGCTTGTTAAGCTCATGGGGTTCCTATAAGAAGCATGTTATGTGTGTGTGTGTGTGTGTGTGTGTGTGTGTGTGTGTACATACATATAGAACCTTACAATTTTGATAAATACCATCCATCCTATAATTCTATAAAAAGTTTGTATATAAAGCTTCTTTTTATTTTATAACTTTGATAACTTGAAATTGAATATATGCTACATGTATGTCACTTATGAAGCACAATAAAACAAATGTCTATGATTTCCTTCTAAGAACTATAATTTCTTCCTATCGCGTATACTCCAACCCATTCTTCAGTTTTCAGGTCAAACGTCACTTCCCCAGGAAGCCATTTCCTTACTTACCAGTGTAGACCAGTTCCTTTCCTATTTTTGATAACAGCACCTCCCTCTCCCCCATACCACTTGCCATATTTTGTAATTATGGATATTTAGTATTTGTCTCCTCTTCTATAATGTAAGCTCCCTGATATTATAATCCATGTCTGTTTCATACATTACTCTTTTGTTCACCTATTACTGTGGATGCCATATAGATTTTCTGTGGAAATTTATGGATAATGATTTAATCGAGAATACATAAACAAAGCTCTGAAAGTTATTAACTGTACAAAGTCAGTTATTAGCAAAAGCTTGGACACAGTGATTAAATTACGGATGCTTAAAATCACTCCACCTTTTGATATGGAATGCCTGGTTTAATGGTAACTTTTAATCACAAAATATGAGTATTAGTGAGGAGCAGTCTGAAGGTGTATTCAATGCAAGAAAAACATATTGAGCTTCCTCTATGTGTGCAGTGAGAATATATATATGTGTGTGTTTATGGGTGTGTATGATCATATATGTATGCATGTATATGTATATATGTGCGATGTGTGTGTGGGGAGAGAAAAGAAATAGAGAAACAATACATTCCATGTGAAATTTTTGTAAAGAGAAAAAAAAGGAATTATTAAAACCTAATAAAAGAATAGGAAAGAAGGAACCATTAGAGAAGTGGGAGGAAAAACAGAAATATGTACCAAAAGCCATGGGACGAGAGAGTTTCATAGGTGAAATGAGATTGGAGTTTTCTTCTAAATCTAGGTATTGAAATAATTAACAAATAAAACAAGGAACAAAGAAAGAAAATAACAGTGGCACTACCGCTGAACCAAATGGGGTCCAAATGGACTTCATAACAGGGTTCTAAAAGTAAGCTAATTTATTGATCTGATCACAGTCAATTCTATATCTGGATAGGCTGATGTGGGCATCTGAATGTCTAAGTCTTAGCTAAGGAGAAGCAGAGAACACAAGCTCTCAGCAGGCAGATTCAGCACCGGCAAGAAGCAGTTGGAGATTAGCTCAACAGGCCTTAGTTTTCCCTCCCAGATTTAGGAGTCTGGTAAGTCACATCACCTCGGCAGTATCAGACTGAAGCCCAGAGTCATGTTAACTGAGCCCTTTTCCTAGGAAGGAGATGTCAGGAGTTGAAAAGAGAAGAGATCACTTTTCTAAGGACAAAAACCAGGTTATCAGATTTGGAAGGTATAACCGGTAAATACCGAGAATGGTTAAGCATAATGGCAATGGTTGGGACAAAGGTCAGATTAAACACATGAAGAAACCATAGTTCCCATCAAAGAAAAGGACAAAATATATGTCTTATTTTATTTTATTTTATTTATTTATTTTTAAAGATTTTAAATGTCTTCTATGATAGAAGAATATATTGGTAGCAAAGGATTTTTTTCCCAGAGACAAGGAGAAGCTTTTCATCTCTGAAGTTAGAGGAGGAACTTATATTGGGGAATGAAAGATGGAGAATGCTAGAGCTGAAAAAGAAAGGGTCAAAGAGACAGGGAGGTGGTAAGGTCATGGGCACTTGCTCATCAATTTTTCATTCTGTCTAAAGCAAATTCAGGATTTCACAAAAGCAGAACTTTTCATTGGCCCGTTGGCTTCTGGTAAATTCCACCTTTTCTCTCCTATGTCGTCTGAATATCCTGCCAGGGAGACAGCTTTTAAAAAATAGCAACACATTGAGCTTTAATTAGTTCACATTTTTTCCCATGGATACATCTTCCTTAAGAAAATTGCTAATTTTTACAAAGGAACATGTGTAAAATAAACCATATGTGTATTTTTACATTAATTAAGAAATTTCTTTATTCTAAAATACTACTAGTGTGAATGATCTGTATTTTCCTTTGTCGATACAGCATACTATCAATGTGTAAACAACAGGACAAATGTTACACATTGATCCTTTAATGATGGAATTGTATGAACTGTCTGTGCTTTCACTTTTAATTCTAGCCTAATGACTTTCGTCTGATACAGTGTTGCCAGAACCTAATAAATCTAGTTGGCACATCGAGGAAGTCATTTAACATTGTTGGCCTCAGTCACAGTCGTTTAAGTTCTTTGAATCAAAGTTTCAACTAGATAAGTTGCTGTAGTTGTTTCTTATTAAAAAAGAAAAAAAAAATTGTTTCCTTCATCCCTCATTGGTTAGGCCTGAGCTATATCCTCTGAAATCTACATTTCCTACGTCAAGATTGACTATTCAGAGTCTCACTTAAAGCACACAAGTGAACTGAAAAGAAATGCTATGAATGGACACGGATTTGTAGGCAGAACCACGTACAGTCTTTTCCAAACAGACCAAGAGCCCTTTAAGTAAATAGGCCCCTGGGTTTCCTCTGATTGCTATGGGAAACACACATAGGTAGGGCTGTCTCTATTGTTGTTAAATTCTATTCTTGCTAACAAAAGCCATGTCTATTAGTTTCTTGAATAAGCTCTGGTATTTCACAAAGAAATGCATCCTTTGGCTTGGGTCATAAAAGACTTTTTTGGTGTATAGTGAAAGATACATTTACCAAGGTGTTTTATTACTCCATGGTTGGAATTAATCTCTCCCTGCTTTATGCTTCCTTGGCATGTTGTAAGTGCTTCTATTATAGCACTTATCACCATCTGCCTCCATTCAGAGTTGTTAATGTATATTTTTAGATTATGAACTCCTGAAGGGCAAGGACCATGCCTTCCTCATTCTGTATCTCCATTAAGGCCATAAGCAGTGACTTGTATTTAGTTGGTGCTAAATAAATGTTTATTAAATTGACTGAGTAGGTGGCATATACCTAGAAATAGACTGCTGTTCTTTGAAAGGACTGTTTTATTTTAAAATCTTGGTTGCCAGGAAAATATGGAAAAATAAACAGGCTTGACTATTATGGGGGACTTTGGTAGAGCAGACACACTCTCTTGGTCAGTTTTCTTTGGTATCACATTTCAATATGCATTAACATATGTTATTTATGTTTTATTAATCAGGGTTCTCCAGAGAAACAGAACCAATAGGATATACACATAGATAGATAGAAATTTGTTGGGAGGGATGGGCTCACGTGATCTGGCGGCTGAGAAGTCCCACAATCTGCCATCGGTAAGTTGAAGGCTCAGAAAAACGGCTGGTGTAGTTCTAGTCCAAATCTGAAGGCCTGAGAGCCAGGAGAATCCATGGTAGAAGTCCCAGCCTGAATCCAAAGGCCTGAGAACCAAGAGCGTTAATACCCAAAGGCAGGAGAAAATTAAAATCCAGCTCAAGTAAGACAGCAAACCTGTTCTTCTTCCACATTTTTGTTCTATTTAGGCTCTCAAGGAACTGGATGATAACCACCCACATTGACGAGGTCAGTCTTTTTCACTCAATCTACTGCTTCAAAGCTTAATCTCTTCTAGAGGCATCCTCACTGACACACGGAGAAATAGTGTTTTACCAGCTATCAAGGCATCTCTTTGCTGGTCAGGCTGACACATAAAATTAACCATCACACATGTAGTATGGCCTAAAAACTTCAGCTTTGGAGTCAGGCAACCCTGATATCAAATCCTTTTCATTCCCGTAGATAGCCAGTCCCATATGATTTACTGAACTTCTTTGAGCCACGATTTCCTGACTGTAAAATGGAAACAATAACATCACTGTCATAGAGTTCTTGTGAGGCTCACATAGGCTATGTATGGAAATCAGGTAGCACATCTAAATAAACAGAATTACCTTCCATTTCCTTTGCTCCTTCTCATCTTTAATCTAAAATATTTTGATGAATTGTGATCATTATATGTGGGAGGGCTTTCTTGAACAGCGATTTATTGAACACCGACTATGTCAGATGTCAGATACATCTCACAACACTCACAGTCCTATAAGTCAGTTTGGAAGATAATGTCAGTGGACTGCTATCTTACAATAAAGTTGTATTTTGGGTACTACAAGAGTGGAGAGGATGAAAACCCGTTCTATCCTGTGGTCTCAGAAAAGCGTTCCTGGAGATGATGATGTCTGAGCCTATTGTAGACACAAGAGTGAAGTGAGTTGGGTGAAGAGAAATGGGAGGAACATGCAGGGCAAAGGCAGAAGCATGAACCAAAGCAGAATCAGCATAAACCGTGGTCTATGTTGTGAATTACTAGAATGTAAAGGTATAGAGGAGATGGCAAGAGAAGAATCTACAGTTAGGTAGGGGATAGTTCATGGAGATCTTGATTAGATTTGCTAAGGAGCTTTGACACTTTTCTGTAGGCCAGAGATTATTTTTAACTTATTTTAAACAAAGAACATCTCTTTGTTTTTTTTTTTTTTTCTGTTTGTTTGTTTTTTCCAACAGAAGCCTACAGAGGAATATCATGTAATAAGAATAGAGAGTAAGATAACTTGCATTTTCTTATGTAGGGTTTACTAATTCCTTCTCCGCCATAGGGACCATTGAAATAATTCCAAGGAAACCTCAGAATTTCAGGAATCTAGTTTGAAAACTAATGCTGCAGAGGGTGAAGAATGGCTGGAGAGTTTTAAGGAGGTTCTAAAAAGAAATGGAAGTAGGAATACCAGTGTTTTGGGCACTAAACTTGAGTTTTGAACTCAGCAAAATATCTCTACTTGATAGCAAAAGTCTCATTTCAGTCGTTATGGGTTCTTTTGAGGTTGGACCTTTTGAGGTCTTTGTAAATGAAGAGCTTCATTCCATCTGTCGGATGATTTGGTTGGCTGGGGTGGTTTCCTATCTGGCTACCATTTTAGATCTCATTGATAAGTTCTGTGTCAGGTTTTGAAGGTACCGCATAAACATTGTCCCTACCTTCAGCGATCTCACAATCTAGGAAGGTAACAGGAGATAAATGAGATAATTTAGTAATAAAAAAACTAGATCAATTAATTATAGATCATAGTGATTAATATATAATGTCAGTTATTATGCACATAGTGGGGAAATCCTTCTGACAAGAGGTGATAATGGATTAGAACATGAGACTGAGAGAAAATAGTCAGGGAGTCATGGGAAGAAGATTGGTATGGGGAGATCAATGGCAGACAGAGGAAGAGCATGGGCACAAGTACTTCTGAGAAGGGCATGTTTGGAGGACCTCAGCTATAGCAGTACTGTACCTGGGGATTGTGCATCAGATGTGTCAGTCAGACTCAGGCAGGGAGTATTATGAAATAAGGGACTTATCATAAGAATTAGACCTTACACAAGATTAAAATTGCATAAAAGTCTGTGGATATTTTTTCATCTTGGTGACTACCACCTCTGTGAGTTTGTAGAATAGAAGCTGCTCATTGCCTTGAGGGCTCTGTCACTTAGCATGGTTGGCAATCAGGAAGAAAAAATGGAAGTGGAATGGAAAAGAGACAAAAGTGGAAATTTCCGGCACATATGTATTGTGTCATCATCTCTAAACAATGACCTTCACAAGGTAATGGCAGTTGTTTCACTTTTGCCTCCCAAATCTCTTGTAATCTCACTTTGGGTCAGTTATAATTTGGAACTCGATAGAAACAGTTCCTAGTGTAACCAAGTTGACTAACAAAAAATCTAGCCCACAAAAATTCATGGTATACAACTCTTGAAAAATTGACATTTTATTGCCATGTATAGCCTTTAATCAAGGCAGTGATAGCAGTCTTGCATTGAGACTATGTAAAATGGATAGTCAAGACCTGGAGTTCAAAGTGGGGTGGTCATGTCTCAAGGCAATGAAGCTATTATGAAGCTGTTACATTTATCCAAATGAGAGAAGATGAGGACCCAAACTGAAGCACTAATAATAATCAGAAAGACAGAGGAAATTGGGATGACACTCATGTATCTGGTTTGTAAAATTATGTAGATGTTGATAGGACAGAGTATCTTGGGAATTAAGTAAGAGGGGTTAGTTCATAAAGAAGAGAGTTAAAGAGGTTCATTTTGGATAGAGTGAGTTTAATATATCTAGACAACACCTATCACTTAGTAAGTAGTAGACAGTTAGAAATACAATTATGAGTCTTGGAAAGACAATATGGGCCAAAGGTATAGATTTATTAGCTGTCAGCATAGACGTGGTGGTTGAAGTTAATAAATGGGATTAGCCATGGAGACTACGTACCATGAGAACACCCAAGGCCACACCAACATTTAAGGACAATGCAGAGGAAGGAGGGCCGGCAGACAGGAAAGGAGTAGGTGGGGACATGGGAACAGAAGCAAGAGTCAAGTAGGTTGAAAGCCGCGGTGGCAGAATAGTTCCATATGGAGGGAAAATTCATTGTGTTCAACTTGTCACAGAGATAATGTTAAGAAAGGCATTGAGACATACTTGTTTTTCAGTAAAGTCATGAAAATAGAGCATGATTTGAGCATGAGAGAGTGATGAGAAAATGGAGAAAGTCGATGTAAATCGAATTTTGGCTATGAATTAGAGAGAGGTAAATAATGCTAAGGAAATGCATAGTAAGTAAATTTGAAGTTGTTTTTTAGTAACTTAAAATCATATCTTGTCACTATCGCTTGTGTTGTTTATTCTATGTAAACTATCTGTGTTAAGCGAACCAGGCTGCAAGTAATAGGGGAATGATGCTAATTGATTGACTGGGTTGAAATATGGATTGACTGAAATTTGTTACTGATGACAATTTTCTTCTATACAAGGAATAGTTCAAGTGAAAAAGCTACTTTCAGGAAGTAAAATGTGGTACCTGCAGTTAGTCTAACTCTTTCTGGTACAGAAGGGTAGAATGCCAAAGTGCTTTAAAAACATTTATTTAGTAGAGAGCCTGAGGCTACATTATCATCAACATTTCAGCCTCCTGTGGTTGGACATGCTTTTTGATTTGATTCTTTATTATAGGTGATGATTAAAGGGAATTTTATCTGAATATTACAAACACGGAAATGAGCAAGAAACCAAATGTTTTTCCACTCAGGTCTTCCAGAACGTGAGTTATTTACCATTTTATAGCTACAGATTGAGGTCTTCTGTCTATGTTGACAATATTCAAGCCATTGGCAAGTCCACATTTTCAAAAGTCTCAAATTTGAATAGAAGTGTGTAGTGCTTATGGCCTCATCAGCACATGTGCAGAAAAATTTCTCTAATGAAACATGACTTTTATTCCCACTAAGCTTGGCAGTGTTTGGTTGGATCTCTACATGCTGCACATCAAATTAGAGATTTATCATCAGTATCGTTATGTACAGCTCCCATGTAAAGAATTATTTATAGCTATCATGAAGCCAAATTCTTCCCTCATACGTAACATCTCATGGAAGTACAACTCAAATCCTCTTACAGCCAATTCCAAGGAGATGGTTCTTTTGTCATGTTGAAAATAGATTCAAATTTTTCCTTGAAATAGATGAACTCTTGGCTGAGGCTGATGCAGAGATTTCAGATGGGTTAGAATTTGACCTGGTATGCCACAAACCGATTTTGGCTCTTGTAATTATATTGGAGGTTAATCCAGAAACCTCAAGATGGAGAATATCACACACACAAAAATATGTTTTAAGAGCCACTTGTCATGAAATAGTTCTTTTTTGATGAACCTAAATAGCATTTCTTCACCTTCTTTTCAGATTGTTTAGTAAACGAGCTTGCTCTGTAGGAATGTGCTTTTCTTTACCTGAATCCCAAATATGTTTATATTTGGCCAGATGTTAGTTAATTGAAACTAATTACATTTCCAGAGCAATCCTGGCATCTGGAGTCAGTCAGGCTGTAAAGTAAAGCTGAACTGAAGCATGGCGTTGTCCCTGCCTTTCTCCAGCTGCTGCCGGAAAGGCAAGATTGGTGGTATAAGCGCTCTGAAGTCAAATAATCCGACTCAGTGCATTTATTTTATTTTAATTCTGTTGTAAGTAGTAAGTAACATCTTGCATGGTTATCGTTAAGCAGGTTACCATGTTTAGGCTAAAGAAAAAGTCCTGCAAACATATGAATGAAAAGCAGCAGAGAAATTACATACTGCCTTTTATGATGCTGAGTATTTCATCAACCCTCTGCTTGCAAACACATTCGTGCCCCACATGTTTTCTCATGTGGTTGTAGTTCTAAGTCCTTGGCACTGCAGTCTGTATTCTGGAAAGGAGGCTTAGGATTTTCAGTGATAAATTTTATTTAACAAAGTCTTAATGATGAGACAGAAAGGTTTTTAAACGTTCCTCAGTTTTTAAATTGCCCCTGTTTTCCTTAGCTTTCAAAAGGCTGAGGAGAGTTTTTAAGTAGCTCTTAATTATTGATGATTTTCATGGGAGTTCATCATTCTGTGGGGTTTGCCACCTTGGCGGCAGGCTAAGTGACAGAAAATAGCTGTCCCCACGATGGGACTGTGTTCATTCTGAAACCCTGTGATAGGATACTGGACTTTAAACCATCTTCAACACCTAAAGCACAGGGCAAACACTCAGCCAAGTGAATGAATGCATGAAGTCATTAATACACCATCCTATGATATCTCTGAATATGATAATGCTGGGAAACTTGTGAGACCTCTAGAGATAGAATGACTTTTGCTAAGTCTTTTCCATCCACCTGTTCCTACCATCAGAACTGCTAGTGAATTGTAGAAGGAAGCAGAGCACCAGTAGGAAGGAAGCCAAGAGCTGGCAAGAGTGGCTAAGTCTGGGAGAGAAATTGGTGTTAAGGCTTATTTCAGTAGGGGCACAACTTAGATATAGGAGAAAACTAAGATGAGATATTATCTGGGATATAGGTTTATTTATAGTACTGGTAGAAAGTTTAAGATGATCATACTGTTAAGAGAAGGTATGGGTAGGTGTTGGTATGGACAAGTGATTTGGGAAATAAGAACTCCTTTAGGAATTGCCACTCAAATTGATGACCGTAGAGAGAGAGCATGGCAGTCATCATCATTTTGAGAAAAATAACTACTATTGGTAATAAGCTGAACTGCTGGTATGTCTGCCCTCCAATATGTGAAACACCTTCTCTGAAATAATATAATACCCATGTTGATTTGGCCATTTATTTTATAAAGCTAAAATTTTTTTTGGCAGCAAGCATATCCAACAGGACCTGTTTTTGGTTATTAGAAGCTGGAGGGAATTCATGGCTTATGAATCTACTTCTGTTTTTATTCCATATAAATTTTAAAATTATTAACTTCCTCAGGCCAAATCTACAGGGTTTCTGAGGGGAATCCTGAGTTCCTTTCACTTGCTTCTTTACTTATAATTTCTCTGAAACAGCAAACTTCCCAAATCACCTTTCTATTCAGTGGATCATTTACTTAAACAAACAAACAAAATGAAAGACTCTACTTTCCTTCCAGAGGCATGTGAAGGTTATAAAACCTAATTTTTTCTTAAGTTCATCCATCTATACGTTAAACATGAGTTGAATGTCTATCACATGGGAGACCCTCTGCTAGAGACCCCTTTCCACTTGTGGGAGACCTATGGACAAGGAGAGAGTCCAAGCCAAAGGCTTCTTTTTTTTTTTTTTTTTTAAAGATTTTATTTATTTATTTGACAGACAGAGATCATAAGTAGGCAGAGAGGCAGGCAGAGGAAGAGGAAGGGAAGCAGGCTCCCTGCTGAGCAGAAAGCCCGATGTGGGGCTCAATCCCAGGACCCTGGGATCATGACCTGAGCGGAATGGCAGAGGCTTTAACCCACTGAGCCACCCAGGCGCCCCAAGCCAAAGGCTTCTAAACACGAGCCTGTCCTGCTGTTTTGCTCCATGCTTCTTCATAGTGAATGTTTTGTAACAACCCTGTCTTTTCCTGACATAAAAGTCATAGCTAATGTAACCCATCTATTTACCTAACTCTTAAGAACTTAATAATATCCATAAAGCAATATAAAAGTAATTTAAAATAAAATATTGTATATGTCAATATTTAAAAACTCTAGTGAAGGGTCTGGGGCAGACCTAAGCCAGGAGACTTAACACAGACAACCTCATAACCTCATTATCCTCTTCAAAGTCCAAATGCTTCCACATTAGTTTCCAGCCAACAGGCTTAACCAACAATTTGTACTCACAAGATTCACTGTTGCTGGGCTAGAGCTTCCCTCTTCCCTCTTCTTATAAATTCTTTTTTTTTTTTGCCTTTATTATTTTATTCAACCTACAAGATTACTCTCATATTTGACAAACTACTTTTTAGCAAGCAAAATAACAATGTAAATGACTCTGAATTATTCCTTGACACTATGAACATGTTCAGGAACTACCACAATAGAAAAAAGGATGGGGGCGCCTGGGTGGCTCAGGTCATGAACCCAGGGTCCTGGGATCGAGCCCTGCATCCGGCTCTCTGCTCAGCAGGGAGCTTGCTTCCTCCTCTCTCTCTCTGCCTGCCTCTCTGCCTACTTGTGATCTCTGTCTGTCAAATAAATAAATAAAATCTTAAAAAAAAGAATAAAGGATGAAATAAGAATGTGGACATATTTATAGTGAATAAGTTTTTAAGACTTATAAGAAACTTTGTTTTACATTTGACAATTTGAAGTCAGTGAAGTATATTTCTGTCTATCGGTACAATTCCGTAAATACAACAACTGCAAATACAAACAACTTAGGCATGATATATAGGTAATGGAAGTGACACATGCTTCTTTGCCAAGATGGCCATGATATTTGAAAGAGATGAACAAACTGTGAGGAAGTTATAAACAAATTCCCATTATCCACATGGTATAAAATCCAGTTTAGATTAGAACCACACAAAAATTCATCACATTTATATAAAGAGACTCAAATACTTACAAATAGGATTATCACCCATTCGGGATCAATATCCAGAAACACATTTGAAACTAGTGGAAAGCGTAAAATACAGAAGTCTTTTTTTAGGCTTGACCGTATTGCATATTGAAGACCGTCTAGGATCCCTGACTGGTAAACCATCAGTGCTCTGCAATCATTGCAACAACCAAAAACATCTCTACACATTTCCGAAACACCCCCTATGTGTGGCGTGGTTCCCACCGAGAATTACTGCTCTGTGCATTAGGTCTTGACCGCTTTGTCACTGCTGACCTGCCAGTGTGGGCTTCAGGCAATCCTGCTTTCAGCAGACCTTCTTGGTAACTCCTTGAAGCCATCCTCCGGACCCTTCCCCCAGTTTTTCTAGAGAGGGAATAGAACCATCTCACCAGTGAGCTATCTGGCTTCAGCACCATTGAAATGCAAATCTGTTGAGAGAAACTTTGCCTAGAATTCTCTCTGTATTGTTTGTGATTGCCTAAGGAAACAAATTCATACATCAGAGTGTCACATTCCTGACTCCCCAGGGCTTTCTTTACGTTCCTTTAGCTCCAAGTGAGTTTCTACTCTCTAGGCTGCCCGGGAGACCCCTTGTGTTGTCCTGAGGGCATCTAAATTCAGACCTTTAGACACTTCGTTAATCTGTGATTTCTTTTAAAGTCCTCCTCCAATAAAACCAAACTCAGGTTTTGTGGAGCCTGAAGCTTATACAATTTGGAGTTCTTCTTTAAGAAAAAAGAATAGAAAATTACTTAAACAAAATAAATATTTTATGTAGAATGAAAAAAAGAAATCACAACAAAGTATAAATTCTGAAAAAGTATAAAATTCTGAAAAGTATAAATTCTGAAAAAGGAACAAATGCTACAAGAAGCACCAAATCCAGAAAAACAGCATTATTTTTTGTTAATTAAATGCTCGATACACCTCTGTAATACCTTTTGGCCTGCATTTTGGCTGTATAATCTTTGACAACAATTTTGCGGTGCCAGTTTCTACAGAGAAAAGAGAGACACGATTGAGTATTTTCTTTACCATCACTCATAAAAAGATTATATTTAATTTTGACAACAAGGCAAAGTCCTTTTTATCTTTTCAACTCTTGGGTTTTGTCATGTAAATTTTTAGAATTATTAGATTTAGGAAAGATTTTCTTACTTGAATTGTAAGATATCAGAGCATTACAAGTTTCTATGTGCCAGGAGTATTCTTCAGTATTGTTTCATTTGATAATTCTCATGAAGCAATTGCCATTGGTGTCCTCATAATAGTGGCATATGATGATTTTTATATTTGCCAATGTCAGCACTTTGGGTTAAGTCAATCAGAACTTAATAAGAATCCGTAGAAATATTACTGGGTCTGACTATTTCAGACTGAGGGAAGAACGTGTGCTAGAAGACCTGCATGAAAAGAATATAGGGAATGGTGGTGTACTTATGGTGTATACAGCAAGGGAGCAATCTGGGATAAGGCTAGACAAGTGTGTCGGGGTTGGGTAAAGACCTGATGTCAGATATTGGCAAGTAGTTGAAAGCTCTCTACTCCTGCCTTTAGGGTAAGGAATCAAATGCTTATCATGGATCATTATGCATACGAAGAGCCTTTTCATGTAGTGCTAAGTTCATTAGAATTGGAGTCAGACAAAGGTCAGTTTAAGTTCCATCTCTTACCCTCACGAGTTGAACAACCCTGTTACTAGTAACTTAACTGTACAGGAATGAGACTGTAAACTACACAAATATATTTTATAAACCCAATTTAATGTATCTCCAATGTAATTCACCTTTAGCTAGTTCCAAAACGTACCAGCAGCTACTCTAATGCCACCAGACATAAGGGGGAAATACAGTAGAGGAAGAGAGAGAAGAGAAAAATTCAGCAACTTTTAAAAAATTTACAAAGTATATGAGTATGTACAGATATTACTAGGAACTTTCCCCTTTTCCCAGGGTCTTGGAAGGGGCCCATGCAAGTGAGGGGTCCTACAGCATAAGAATCTTTAAGTTTGGATTGAATCTGACTCCCTCAAAGGACACAGCAACGCATCTGCAAATGGAATCCCAGGGAAGGCACAGGTATCCCAGAGCTCCCCAAATAATGCAAAGTAACTATAATTACAACCTTAGGCTACCTATAAATACTGACACTCTCCTCGCACAGTGCCATGCTGACCTAGAAAGCCACAAATAGACTGTTTCTGATGGGTGTGCCAACTGGATGTCAAGGATGATTAGTGAGAAAGGAAAGAAGCCCTCCTTCCCCCACTGACTTCAGGGGCATGCAGAGCAGAGTGTGACAGAGGTCTGGAAAGCAGCTGCCACATGGTCTGGAGGGTGTGTGTCCCCGCAGAATTACAATTATCTCTTTCACTTTGAAAGGTTGTCCACCTGGGCCTTTACAGACTTCTCTGTCTTCTGCACAGTTTTCCAACTTTCACTGCACACAGACTTTTTCCACTGGAGGGCTTGTTTCTATGAGATTAAGGCTTGTTCTTTAGTCTTTTATTTTACTCATCAATTTCATTATTACAGCGATTACACGGCAATCCAGTGTGGCAAATGTGGAGACATATCCTTGCCTCTATTTAGTATTTGTTGGTTTGTTCTCCATTTCCTAAGTATATAATAACTCTGGAATGCACGTGGACCTAAAGTTCTGGATAGAAAGCAAATTTCCAAGGGAATGAGTAAGGACTTGGTCAAATTTTTATTAAGTATGTGTACCCAGGCAAGTCAGCCTCTCTGAGCCTCAGTTTCTTTTCCTCAATATTGAGGAATCTTTCTGACTCTACAAAAAAAGATTATGAAGATTATCAAATAAGGTGGTAGCTGGAGAAGTGATTTCTAAAGTGTAACTGCTGATGCGGGTAGGGATGACCATTTCACCTTCTTGCTTTGGTACCTTCCTGTTCTGCACTCAATGGTAATCTTACAGTGTTTCACTGTTGGGCGCCCAAGGAAACAATGTCTAAGTAGAAGTCTAATTAATAACTAAATGTTTCCACTATATTGATTATAGCGGTTTTTTGTTGTTGTTGTTGTTGTGGTTTTTTTTGTTTTGTTTTGTTTTTGTTTTTGTTTTTTTTTGTAAATGGGTTTTGAGTGAGGAGAATACAGTTTGGACAATAAGGTGTCAAGTCCAATAATGGGATAAATGTAGGCATAGAATCAATCAGTGGCATGCATGAAGGATCAGTGGTTTGGTATGTTTAACCGAGTTAGATGAAACATTAAAAAATTCAACAAATGTATACTTAGTGTCAAGTATATACCCAACATTGTTTGGGTGCTTGGAAGGCATTATTAAACAAACTGAACTAAGAGTCTATCCTTGTGTAGTTTATATTCTAGTGATTCAGAGTAGCTGAGAAAGGCAAGGCTGTGGCAGACTTACACAGAATTTTGGAAATTTTAACAAAATATTTGGGAGGGAAATAAAGAACAATTTATGGATTCTGCTTGTTGTTGATTCAATCCAATTCTAGAATTTCAATCTAATTCTAGAATTTCATTGTAAAACAAACTTGGATTGGGGTGGTCTTCTTGGAAGAATGTGGCAGTTGACAAATCTTGAACTGAACTATGCATAGAAAGATAGCAAATTGTTTCAATATAGATTTCATATTTGTTTGAAATGACTTTGGGGAAGAGGTGATGGAGGTATGGATTCTAAAGCCCCCTCTCCCTTATCCCAAGCTTTCCCTTATTTCTACCACTGATTAATTATTTTAGGCCTAAGTGAGTTTGTTAAGTTATTAAATAGCTAATAAAATTCACTGATTTACTCATTCATTTATTTATTCATTCAAAAACCAACACATATCTAATGATATACTAGTTATTGTATTGGATGGTAATGAAACAACATAATATGAAAAAAAAAGCTGACATTTTTGTTCTTAGAAGATTTATAGTTCATAATTACATTTTTAAATTCCATATGATCCACGTCATAATGTGAAGGTCATTCATAGAGAAAGATTTCTATCTCATGTCTCAATGAGTAAAATATAAATCATTTTAGATGCTGTTAGCAAGAACTATTTCTCTATGTAAATTACTCACTCCTACCTGAAATGTTTAGATTGCACCTTCTATACTGCTTGGGGAATTAAATTAGACATGGAGGATATATTCAGATATTAAAATGTGTAGACCATTTCACCTATCACAAGATAAATGTTAAAAAAAAAACTCAGCATGTCAGCGTAAGCCACCCATCTATGACTAAGAACTCTACAGATAGAATGTGAGAGAGGAAAAAAATGAATAAGCAAGAGTAATGGCATACTGAAAGTCCCATAAAACTTATGCTGCCATAGAAGATCAGCAAATTTAGTGTTTAGATCTCACTGTCACATAAAGGAAGAATAAGGTGAAAATTATCAAAGTGCTAATCAGAAAGTCACATTAATATGTGTCTTACCGCAGATGCTGGTACTGTATGGGGGTAGATAGGTTTTAGTGTACTTGGAGTAAGTTTCAGTAATTCTAAATCTCTTCTTTGGATTGAAAATTTGGTAGCTGAAACACTTTTCAGCTTTTTTTTTTATTTTCATGCATATCAAGGTTATTGTTTTCTCTTTGGAAGTGCTTCTAAACTCTTTGGAAGGAAAGGAAGTCACTTGATTATCAGCATTTTTTTTTTTTTTTTTTTTTTTTTTTTTACAGTTCTTCACAACCCTGCTGTCAGTTTGACTTTTAGAATCAGTTAATAATAAAAAATGTAACAATCAGTAGATACTATGCTCTCTGGAAATATTTTAAATATGTTTGTGTATTTATTAGTGTCAGTATACATTTTGAAAAGTACATTTAGGTACAAAACATGTTTTATTCATTCTACTAACAATGTTGCCTTTGCTTTTGGATTTGAAGACCCTTAATTACTCCACAGATTCCCCCAGGGATTTATGACTCCTAGAGTAGGAAATAGTTCTATGATTCCCACTGGAAGATTCTAGAATAGCAGGCATATATATTCTACAAATGACTGTAGGAATATAACCATTGATATTTTGTCTTCTGATTTGTACATCTATGTTCTCTTCTTTTGTTCAGTGGTCCATGGAGACAACTTGGCCATGTATTACTATTCATTTCCTGCTCTGGCCCCTAGAGCTTCTTAGATCTCAGAGTTCCAGAACTTTCTGTGATTTGAGAACTAGGGCTTTAAAGGATCGCTACAGATGGGCTCTACTACAATCACACAGGCCTGCCATTGCCATGACTTAAAGAAGATTTTGGGATTTTCCTAAATATACTCTATAAACCACTTTCCGACCTCCTGAAACTTGTAGGCTAAATATATAAGCTTGAGAATATCAAATGATGCTAGGGATGTAGGTTAATAAAGTATTTAGTTAGGAGACCAGGCAGAAAAAGAGATAAGGGAACTAATTGCACACCACTTGTAAAAGATGATGGTTGTATCAAAGACTTCTATTTATTTCATGACATATTCTAAGGATTAATAAACCAGTGAGCGTCTGAGAAAATTCATGCCTAGCTAAGGCCTAAAAGTAGTTCAGAATGAGGCAGTGGAATCACCTGCAAATGTGAAAGTCTTTCCTAACCCCCAAAGCTAAGCTACTGACTCCATGTAGAGACAACTTGCTCTAAACTAAACTCTGGGTGTCCTCTGCCCTTGCCAAGTGTCATTTAATTAGAGAGATTTTGCTTAGTTACTCTGCTGTTGAGAATCCTGTCTGTCTTACTGGTCATGAAATTGCTCAGTTGAGCTAAAAGGCAAAGTGACAATAATTGGAAACAAAATGTCTTTGTTCCCTTTCCCTCTGAGCAACAGACTGCACCTTACAAGCACCATATTGGTGGAGGCGGCCTCTTTATTAAGCCTGCTGACAGAGGCATTCTGGCATATTTATAACAGCTGAGGATAGCATGCCCTGAAGAGTGAACTTAATTCTTAGAGTGCCAGGTAGTCTTCTGTGAATGACAGTGATTTGTCCCCTGTGATTTCTTTTTCTTCCTTACTGACTATTCATAAAGCAGCATTTGACAGCCTAATTTTATATAGCTAATAACACTAAGGAGCAATGTGATTTTAGAATGTCCATTAGACTTATTCATGTTAAACTATTTTTAATAAACAGTTCTTTTCGATCCCCATCTTTTAGGACTCACCAAAATTTGATTATAGTGTTTATGCCTTTTATTAAATAATCTTTCAGAAATGCAAGCTTAGGATCATGTAAACTATCCTTGATTCCATTTGGCGTTAAGTAAAACATGAATTTGGGTGTATCATAAAAACATGCTTAGGTAATTCAGTGGTTGCATTAAAGGAATAATTTATCCCATATTTTATCCAACAAATACTTTATTTTCTACTATGAAAAGTAGAAGACACTGTATTAAGAATTGGATATATAAGCGGATTTCATGAAACATATTCTGAGCTTTTGAAGAACTTACAGTTAAGGAAGAAGAAAAGCACTTTTCATCATTCTATGACATAGGTACCAATGTAATCCTCATTTTACAGATTAAAAAACTGAGGCTGAGAAAACCTGCCAAGACCACACTGCTAATACCTGTTAGCATTCAGTCCCAGATGGTTTGATGATAGTGTCCAGGCTCTTACTCACAATAATATATTTCCTCTCATAGTTGTGTCTAGGGATAAACTGCATTTATATCTCTCTTTATTCTGGGTTTTCCACTAAATTCCTTCATACTCTTCTAATCAGTTATGCTTCTCTGTAGTA
Source organism: Martes martes (assembly GCF_963455335.1). Taxonomy (NCBI): domain Eukaryota; kingdom Metazoa; phylum Chordata; class Mammalia; order Carnivora; family Mustelidae; genus Martes; species Martes martes. Next base: position 174,924,861 of record NC_137890.1, on the reverse strand, counting down.
TTTGTGTTCATTGTCCATAAGTGATATTTACACTCAGAGGTAGTGAGAACAGAAGTGAGGGAGAGAAAATCGTTTGCTGTTCTTTTTATCCCAATCTAATAAAATGTTTCTTTAGACTGAAGCTATGCTCAGGGACCACAGGTCATCTTTTCATCATTTCTAGCCCTCAGCTATATTTTACTTTCATGTGCTATTGGTCTCCCATAGGCACCCTTTAAGGAATTTTTTTCCATTACAGGACATGGTCTCTGCAGACTTTGCCACTCAAAGGTCAAGCTTCCATGCTCGATAAATAACTTTACTTTGTCAACCTGATTTTCTCCAGAATCTCCCTTTTGTTTCCATGTGGATTTGCTTTTAGTATATATATCTCCTCCCTTCAGTTTACGTAGCCAGCACCATTAATGTTAAGAGGAGGAAGTATCATTGCCATGGTTGAATCCCCCCTCCTGGGACTGGATTCCTCCAAAGATGGGTGGGTAGCTGCCTCAAGGCTGCTGCACATCATGGTCCAAAGAGATGATTCGGTGGTTGACTTTGGAGTGGTGGTGTGTTATTGTCACTTTTTCAAGGATAGTTGTCCTCTAGAACATCCAGAGAAATAGAATTTCCTTCTCTTTCTTAGAGTTTTCAGGTCAGAAGGGGAGAGTTTTCTAAGATGAGAGGGCTGATTCCTTCCTCAGCAGAATAACCCGTCAGAAGCAGCATTGTCCTGTGGGCATGGCCGCACGTCATGTATTATGAGCATCCACGATTACAAATCAAGTAACTTTATCATTCAGCTACAGAGCTCATGTTTTCTTCCGCAATCTCTTTATGTAAATAGGGAAATTATTTTTTGCTTTTTAATGAATTTCGGCCATAGATCTTAGAAAAATCTGGTCTGACTCTCATAGTCTTTGGCAGCCCACATGTATCTCTCACCCATGCGACTGCTGGAGTTGTTCCAAATGGAACGTACTCTAAGACAAAGTTTCCTAGCATTAGCTTTTGTACTTTTTAAACATACTATCTCTGAATGCTTTTTTTTTTACATTTTTTTTTATTCAATTTTTTAAAACATTTTTATTTATTTATTTGACGGAGATCACAGTAGAGGCAGACAGAGAGAGAGGAGGAAGCAGGCTCCCCGCCGAGCAGAGAGCCCCATGCGGAACTCGATCCCAGGACCCCGGGATCATGACCTGAGCCGAAGGCAGAGGCTTTAACCCACTGAGCCACCCAGGCGCCCCTCTCTGAACGCTTTTAAAAGGGAATGTCACAGTTATGATTTTCCTCTTTTAGGTCACTCTAATAAAAGGCAATGATATAAAGGATGAAAAATAACTTTCACGAATTAAGTGTTTACCATGTGGCAAGCACTGTGCCAAGTGTTTTGCATAAATTATGTCATGCATTAGGGAGGAAAGATTTTAATCCCATTCATCAGATGAGGACATCGGAGCATGAAAAGGATGAATAACTTGCCCAACATCATAGACCGTAGACAATCTGATTCCAAAACCTACATTCTCATCCTCTACGTTCAGTGAAGTATTTCCTGCTTCCCATGCTCTTTTTCTAAACGCATTCTATTGCCACTCAATTTCTCCAGTCAGAATGGTTTTTAAATTGCACTCACAGACCCATTTTCTTCTTTTATACAGTATTTATAGTAGCTGATTTTGATAGCTGAGAATAGTACCATATAAATAGTGATGTAAGACCTCAGGCAAACCACTTAACCCCTCTGAACTTCAGTTTCCTCATTTGTAAGATGATGAAATAATAATACTTGCCTCATAGGATTGTTCAAAGATCAAATGCAATAATGTAAGTAAGTACTCTCCATGAATAAATGTTAGCTCAATTCCCTTCCTTTCTCTTCCCTTTCCTTATACGTTCAAGGATAAGGAAACATGGCAAGACTCATGGCACATTTGAATACTATCAGGATTCCTGATTGATTAAATCATTAATTTCTCATTCAATTACCCAAAGGATTTGAAGCAGCTTGAGGAATGTAAAAGAAATATAATCATTATAAACACGTTATGTTTCCTTAATTTTATCCTGTTAACTATTCTCCCCATTTATTTCATTCCTTTGCTCTGGTGCTCATTCACCCATTTATTTCTTCAGTATTGATTGCATACCTGTTGTTTGCCAGACATAGTTTTGCATGCTCCACTACTCATAAATCCTCCTCTATTGTCCAATTGTTTTTTTTTTGTTTGTTTGTTTGTTTGTTTTTTCCTTTCTCCCTGTCTGTAGTAGTCCCTGGTTCCTTTTAACCTTCCATTCACTTGTCAACTGCTGTAACCCAATTTCTTTACTTTTTAAAATTTCTTTTCAGTGTTCCAGAATTCATTGTTTATGCACCATACCCAGTACTCCACACAATATGTGCCCTCCGTAATACCCACCACCAGGCTCACCCAACCCTCTACCCACCTCCCCTCTGTAAGCCAATTTCTGACGTTCTGTTATGGTCCCAAACAACAACTTCTTCCTCCTCCTCCTCCTCTTCTTCTTCTTCTTCTTCTCCTTCTTCTTCTTTTTTTTAAAGATTTTATTTATTTATTTGACAGACAGAGATCACAAGTAGACAGAGAGGCAGGCAGAGAGGGAGGAGGAAGCAGGCTCCCCACTGAGCAGAGAGCCCGATGCGGGGCTCGATCCCAGGACCCTGAGATCATGACCTGAGCCGAAGGCAAAGGCTTTAACCCACTGAGCCACCCAGGCGCCCCAACATTTTATTTTTTATCCCAAACAACTTCCTTTTTTATTTTTTTATTGTTTATTTATTTTTGAGAGAGAGCAAGAGAGAGCGTGTGCAGGGGAGGGGCAGAGGGAGATAGAGAGATTGAAGCTCAAGCAGACTCCCCACTAAGTGTGGAGCTTCGGGGGTGAAGTGGGGCTTGATTTCACAACCCTGTGATCCCGGCCTGAGCAGAAATCAAGAGTCAGAGGCTTCACTGACTGAGCCATTCAGGCTCAAATGATTTCTTAAATGCTAAACCCAAAAGAAGTATTTTCTTTCTTTCTTTTTTTTTTTTTTTTTTGTGAACCTCTTTGTTACATTTAATAATGTAACAATGTAATAATGTAATAATAATCTCTTTTTTCTTAAAACTTTTTGGTGGTTTTCTTGGTATTTTCCTTGTTCTTATTTCTCAAACTGTAACTTTTCTGACTCTATTATATACATTTTTTTGCATTATCCATCCCTTCAATGTTGGCCCATAGAGTAAATAGATTCTTCTGGGAGGTGGGGTGCCTATGTGTCTCAGTCTATTAAGGGTCTGCCTTTGGCTCTAGTCATGATCCCAGGGTCCTGGGATGGAACCCCGCATTGGGTGCCCTGCTCCATGGGTAGTCTGCTTCTCCCTCCCCTTCCTGCTTATGCTCTCTCTATCTTTGTCTCTCTCAAATAAATAAATAAAATATTAAGAAAAAATAGATTCTTCTTTCTTGTCTACTGCTTTGCTATAATTTTAATTCTATTTATATGTTAATGACACTAAATATAAATATCCAAACCAGAATTGTCTTTCAAAACTCAGATTCATATATTATTTTATTATATATAATATATATTATATATATGATATATATATTATCTCTGACTTAACTTCTCAAGTACACCAACCTGAAACTAAAACTGAATTTATCTCTACCCTCCAAATAAATATTTGTTCCCCTAGCATTCTCCATACCTCTAGCCAGTTATGGTGCTTGGAACCAATCTAACATATATTCTCAAATCCTCCTTACCCCTGAATTTCCCACATCCAATTAATCACCAAGTCTTCTCACGTCACCTCCACATATCAATCTCAAGACCTCTGCCCTAGTTTGGGCCATTCGCCTTCTTTATCTAGACAACTGTGATAGTCTCCCAACTCTTGCCCTGCCTCCCAGCTCACAGGCTCAAATCTGTCTTCTTTACCCGTCTCAGAATGATGTTCAGCATCTAAGTCGTGATTGGGACACTCTCATCTTTTGCTTAAAACTATCGAGTACCCTAAATTGTTGACATGAGCAGTTTTCAAAATGGTTCTCTGAAAGCCTTAAGGTTCATTAGAAATGTCTGTGGGTCCATGTAGTGATGGCAGGGGTTGGTTGGGGGAGTTTATGCAGACAGAGACAGTCCAATTCCTGGTTTCTCACTGTATCTATGTTCTATGTTCTGATTCTTCCAGTCTTAACAAGTGTAGGTCCATTTTTATATTTTTTAGATATTATAGTGCCATATGATACTTGTGGAGGGGTAAAAGGATGGGGGATATTGAAGAAAAGAAAGAAACTGACTGTTTTTACAAAGTTTGGCAACGCTCCACATGACCTAGCCTCTGACCAGCTCACCAGCCTCATCCCTTAAAATTCTCCTGCTTTTTAATTTATGCTCCATCACATTCATCTAGCCACTTACTTAATAAAGGAAAGATGGGGTTTCACTGGGCTACTGCCCTCGGAAGAATATTCAATTTGAATTAGACCAGTTCTAATTTTGTTTCTTCTTGGACTCATGAATATGCTTTACATTGCACAGTTGTTTCATAGAATCGAGATACTGAATCCTAATCTTTTCAGTTTTTCATGCTCATTTCCAGGAGGTTGGCTTTTTTCCCTTGCTATTCAAAGCGATCCCATCCCTTTCATCAGTATGGCAGGTGGCCCTATAAAACTGAACAGCTGTGAATCTTTCTAAGAGACCCTTTGGGGATGAGTTGAGAGCCACATTTGACCTGTTTATGTTTGGGAAGGTTTTTTTTTTTCCCCCCCAAATCCTCTTTCCAGATTACTTTTAAAATGAACCATACCACTCTACCCACTAACTAGGCAAGTGTTTCTTAGTTTCCTAACTCAGCTGGGTGGGAGGCTGAATCTAAAATTAAAGTAGCTGCCATTTGCCTAAGTGTCATTCTCAATGTGATATACTTTTCCAAAAAGCATTCATTAATATGCATTTTAAGGCTTAATTTAGAAACAGAGTCCGTCATTGATCACCTCTCTGTTTACATTTTAGCAGTCTGCTGAGAGTGCACTTAGCCTCCCTTACAAGCTGCTTTTTCTTCTCCCTTCTCTCTTTATTACCCTCAACACCTTCCTCTAGGATCTTTATTAAAAAGATCAAGAAGAGAGGTTTTAGATTTCATAAATATTGCAGCAGCTCCTTGCTCTTTGGAGAGTGGGTTCTTTAGATCGAAATGTCTTCCTATGGGGCCAGACAGTGTTTTGAAGCCAACAAACCAGAAAGAATAAAACAAAAAGCTCTCCTCAATAAACACACCAACACATTAGTGTGTGGGCCAAATAAATAAGTGTGATCGTGTAAAAGACGCTCAGTTCTTTTTAAAAACTAGGGATTTTCTACAAAATCTTGAAGCTGAATACACTGGAGTCTCTGGCCTGCACAACTTTGATGACTGGGATAATTTTGTTAAAAAGCTAAAGGGAGTTTTGTCAACCTTTTAAAAAATTGATCACCACCATCATGAAAGTCTCTGGTGAGGAAATATTTCATTGCACTGAAGTCTGTATGTTTTGGAAAAGCTGACTGTTTTTTTTTTTTTTTTTTTAAACTCACTCAAACTCAAATATTGTGTGCTTTATTCTGGGATATTCTATGTATTTGGATGCCTGCTGGGAGTCTGAGAAAGGGAGTCGGAAATAAGAAGGTATGTAATAAATGGTTGAGAACACTACTATATGGGTCCATTATAATTTGTATATATGATTTGTGATTGGATCCATTTGGCTAATTTTAAGATGTTACAGAGTTGGAAAATGAATTAAAGTGTAGGAGGCAGAAAACCTGGTCAAAGCACTGGGACATTTGGATAACTTTTTTACAAGTAACTGAAGCAAATTACTTAACCTTTCACTCTTTAATATGAAGATTAAATCCAGGTCTTAAAGTGTGGGCTTGGTAAATGAGATGGAATACAGAGAGAAATTTGTATGGTCCTACTTCACACCTTATGCTGTAGACTGTATATTTGCAGAGTATGGTGTTTTGAAAACAAAAATGTAGAAAAGAAGAGAAAGTACACCAATGTGGTTTGTTCTTGCTCTAACGTTGGGGGAAGAGTTAAAAATAGCAGAGCAGGATCCAGAGTACCACTTCCCCTTTATAAATTCCACCTCAATTCCTGGGTAGAATAAGCAGATTTTTTTGTGTGTGTCATCACACCTGAAAGGGTGTCTTGTATTATCTCCCTAACTGGCCTTCTAGAGGATAAGATCCCTTGATTTCCAGTTACCATAATACTTGTTGCAATTTAGAATAATTAGAATCACCTGCTTAGCTTTGAAAGCCCACTGATGCCCAGATTCATCAATTAAATCAGGAATTAGGGGAGAGACCTAGGCTACATTTCAAGGTTTCCCGTGGGATTCAAATGTGCAGCCACAGTTGAGAACCACTGTCTTGAGTAATATTTTACAAATGCTACAGCCAGGCATTTTCCTTAATCATTACTTTTATCACTGACCCAATCTTTTTTGGTATTTCCATGGGCTTTTGAATGAAATCTAAATTCTGCCCAGTCTTTAAGCATGTTTACTATCTCATGATTTGGTAACATTCTACAACTCACCTTGTCTGTTTCAAACATACAGGTCTCACAGCCAACTTACTGTGTACATCCCAGTCTACCTGCCCTTACTCATGCCATTTTCCTTGTGTGCATAAATAGCTGTCTCCTGTCTATTTTACTTCATGAAATCCCATCCAACATCAATCCCACCTCTGATCCTTCTCTGCTAAATTTCCAATTGTGGATTTTCCTGTACAGTCTAGCATCCAATCTCAAACTGCCTATTAGAATGAAGTATTCATGGAATTTTTTTTAAGGCAAAGATTTATCAAGTGTCCACAACATTTCCCTGTATCAGACCACTTCTGTTCTTTAAGAAAGGTTATACTTATCTTAATGAGAAACAAACTAAAATTCTTGGTAGTTTAACAAATGAGAGTTTGTTTCTCACACATGAAAACTTTGTTATAGGTCTTCTGTGCAGTGACTCAGTGATTTAGGTGATCTTATCTCATCCCTCTGCCATCAAACTTCAAATGATTTGGTCTGAACATGATTCATGGCATTTTTGATAAATCATTGGCAAGAAATAGTCTTGTGGCCCTACCCAGCTGCAAGAGAGCAGGGAAATATAGGGAGATTGTGATGTTTAGAGTGAACATAATGTCCCTGTTGTAACTTTCCAAGTGTGCAAGCTCAACTATCCTTTGTTGGAACTCTACAACATTGAGAGGTATATTGTAATTTTCATTATTTTATAATTACTACGATTATTAGTATATTTATAGATGAAGGTAGGTGAAGAACTTCTCTACTATCACCCAACTGGATGTAGGACCCACAATCCATAGAGTATAAACTCCTTAAAGGTAGATACCACATATTCTCTTCATTCGTGAGTACATGTGATGTTTGCTTTTTAATAAATTCTATTTGATTACTTGGATGGATATTACTTAAAGATCAAGTGCTTATTGGCTTTTATTCTTTATTGTGCCTCAGACATTCCAATATAGGAAATTAGCAACTCACAGATGAATGATCAATTAAATCTGCTTAGGAGGCCTTCACTCTCTGGGACTTGAGTTCCATCAGTGAGGGTCAGGATACAGGAAAGAGAAGAGTGGTGTGTGAAGAAAAAGGGATGAGAGAGTTAAAGAAAAAGCACAAAAAGCTCACATTAATACTTGTGTGTAGAGATTGCACGTAATATTTTGTCCATTTTTATATGGTCTTGAACAGTCCATATGTACCCAATAAGAATTTATTGTTAATTTTTCAAGAAAATAAAGCAATGAGAAACTAAAATGCTTTCCAGGTAGAACTAAAAATCAGGAGCTGTGCTGTCGCCCAGAGCCTTGATCCACCAAACTTCCTTAGAACACGCCTCAAGGTTGGTGATGGATTGTTATGCTTGCAGCACTGACGGATCTGCCTGAAAGGTCCACATGCGGAGGAGACAGAGTCAAGGAGGCACTGATTTGATGATCTGGATTCTCGTCAAAACTCATGATGTGATGGGGGCAAAGATGACTGAGGATTTTCAGATTTTTTTCCCCACGTCCCCGAGTTCACTCTCATGGTGGCTGCCAGGAAGCCAAATTACTATTGAATTGATGATCTGTAGCAATGTCCCTGCTCTCAGACAGTGGTGAAAGCAATCAAAAAGTGAGGGAGGCAGCCTGCTGTAGTAGAAGGAACATGGGTCTTAAACAACCCACATGCCTTGGCTTGAATCCAGGCTTTTTTATGTGTTTTTTTTTTTTTCTTTTTTTTTTAGCTGTGTGAGTTTGGAGAATTTAACTAACCTCTTTGAATCTGTAGAATAAGATAACAATATGTATTTTAGAATAATTACTAGAGTATCAGAGATAACAACTGTAAAGCATTTAGTTCAGTTCTTGGTTTATAGAAAATTTCAGTAAATAGTGCAGTTTAAAGAATAGCAAGGCTTAACAGTGGGTGCAAAGGGCAAGCTGTGGTTAACTAGGTTAACCCATTTAGCATGGTTTCTATGTGACACCCTTACAAATCTTTTTTTTTTTCCCTTCGAATAAATAGTTCTAAGTTTAAAATGATATCCCTCCTTGACTTGCCAATTAGCACTCAATGTCTGAGTTGAGATTAATAGTCTCAGGAACTAGTAAATGTAACATGAGATATGAAGACTAACATAATATTCTAGGTAATTGGGGTTGAAAGTCTCTATAAAATGTCTATCAACAAGGCCTGTCATTATCTTTTGATCCTAAGGCATTAATTATTTGTGTTTCGATATGTGTGTATGTCCATCTACTTCTTATGCTTGCAACACATTGTACTCAAACCACAAAATCCCTATGGCTTAACAACAGGTAAGAAATTTTACATATAGTCAGGAATTATATATAATCAGGTATTCCATGACTCGATTTTTGGGCAAATACTCAATTGGATCTATCTTTTATATTCATTTATTTATTCATTCATTCAGTGAATGTATAACGAATGCCAAGCACCATTTAAGGCACTTGGTATACCTATGCTTCAACAACAACAAAAAAAGATAAAATTTCCTAAATGTGTGGAGATTACATTGCATTCTAGTGGGGGAAAAAATCAGACCATAGATAGTAAATGTTATAAGTATAAACATTATATGTTAGAAGGTGATGAATGTTACATAAAAAAAATAACAACAAGAAATAAAGGGAACGGAGAATAGAGAGTGCCCATGGGATTATGATGGAGAAGGTTGACTTCAGAATAAAATGGGGTTGTCAGGAAACACCTCATGAGGAAGTAACACTTAGCAATCTCCTGAAAGAAAGAGGGCTAAGCCACGCCGTGTCCAAGGAGAGTTTCAGGCAGACGGAGCGGCCAGTGCTGCCATATTCTCAGCATAGCAAAGGCCAGTATGACTGGACTGGATGGAAAATGGGGCTACTAAGAGAGTATAAAGGTATATCAGGCAAGGTGGCAAGTAATATAGGGCTTGGTGTGACTTTGCAGGTTATTCCACCCCACCACCTATTTATAAAAAACGCAGGTCAATCACAAGTAAATGAAATGTGACAATGTGATAATAACAATGGAACATTCAAGGAGAATAGCATATCTCAAAAAGTTGAACATTAAAGTAAATCACATTGTTTTTCATTGTAAACTACTGTTTAGTCTTCCAGGAAAAACAAAACAAAACAAAACAAAACAAAACTTTAATATGAGATAATACTCCTTGTTAAGGTTAATACTCCCTATTAAGGACTCTACTGGTCATCATGTGTTAGGATGTTAGACTTCGTCTCTGTTTGAACTTAGAACACATCTTTTGAGAAGGTAAGCTTTATAGTCCTTATAATTACATTTTTAAGTGTTAATAATCACTCTACATTTTATTTTATTATTTTTTAAATTAATAACCACTTTACATTTTAAAAAGGGATTTCTACAACAGTTCTGATGCCATTGTTTTTAAAATTTTGCCCTGTTTTACAATGCATTTCCTCATAGTCAGTACTCAGTGGAAATAAGGAACAGCTGGTCAACATCTTGCATATCATAATCTATCATGTGTGTAATAATTATTATTAATTTACCTGGAAGATGGCCTCTTTTCCCAGATAAAATATACTATTCCTTTACTCTACTCTCATAAATTTTCTTTCATATCATTTTAATTCTTTGGGATTACAGTTGCTATCTAAATACAATACTTTCTACCTGATTTGTACTTAAGATTTTTCTAATTTACATCAAATAAGATTAAAAATTATTCTCATTAAGAATTATCTGATAAATTACCTGAATAACTTATGCTAAAATTCCTGGTTATTGTGAAAAGAAAAATTTGAGCACATTTTCAGTATTGCCAAAGTGTTACAGGAGAAGATTAATTCTTGTACGTTTTCTCATTTTATTAAGATAGTCAAAGACACATGAAATGTGTTGGTTATTTTTGCTGTGCTATTAACTAACAAATATAATAGAAATGTAACAAAATAAAAGAACCTTCTTATTCCCAGGGTTAGCTATAAATTCATTAGTCTCTCATCTAATTTTGGGGGGAAAGAAGATATTAGAAATTCATGGAGAAAGAATTTTAATGCCTTAAGGTACTCATCAGGTTACAAGTACTTGAGGGAAAAGAAATCTCAGAAGATATAAATGAAACCTCCGGAGATATGAATGTATCATGTCACCTATCATTCTTGAACAGAGTACCGTGCACTGGTTACCAATCCCAGGGAAGGATTGGTATTTAAAAAAAGTCATAGAGGATAGCAAAGATCATCTCTCTGCCAATCACTAAGAACAGATGTCCAAATACTTCTTATCATTGCATCTTGGTGTCTGGAACACTGAAGAAAACACAACACAGTCAGGGGCTGGATGAGTGAGAAGAGGTAGAGCACAATCAGCACTGAGAGGTGGACATCAAATGCCCCATTGTCAGTGTGTTCTCATAAGCATTTTCATGCCAGGGTAGAAGGAACGCTGTCCTTACCCCACAGAGCACAGATAGAGTAGGGAAGTTAGCCAGGTGTTATATGATGCGCATACTGTAAACAGAACCAAAGAGCACGTGCTGAGGATGAAACAAAAAAAGATATTCCCACACAACACGACAAGCCCAGCACAGCTGTGAGGACTCTATATCTGGAAGGAAGTGTTTCTATATAAGGAAGTGTTTCAGACTTAAGGCTAGTTCTTTCCCAAAAATCATCATGGAAGAGAATTGGCTAATGTTAGCGCAGCTTAGGTTTTGATGTTTTAGTTAGTTATTGGTTTGTGACAAGCCACCCCAAATTTGGGGGGCCTAAAACAACTATTTTGTATTTGCTTACACATTTTCAATTTGGTCAGGGCTCCGTGGGATACCCAGCGGAGTCCAATTCCCATCTTGATACAGTAACTCAATTTGTGAGGTTTCTAAGGAAAAGAGAATCAATGATAGGCAAGTTGATCATAACATTTTTTTCAGCCAAAGTGGAATATGTGTGTGTGAGAAGAATACTGTTAATAATTGAGCTGGGAAAACTAGGACCACCTTTTGAAAACTGGGACTTATGTTCACCCCATCTATAAGGGACCATGGAAAATGGGGGAAAAAAGTACCATTTTATTATTAGTCAGGCATCTGTGTCTCAATACAGAGTTTTCTGGTAAACTGAACTGGGACATTTGACTAGAGTACAGATAATGCTTTGCTCTCCAAATCACCAGTGACTTCCAAATCCAGAAGATTCAGAGAACATAATTTGATGGGGTTGGGGTTGAAGGAACAGTTAAATCAGTTTTCATGCCGTCCCTGGGTCTTTATTGATAGGAGATAGGAGACAGAAAGACAGAGAATGAAATATCTGTGCTTATCTGAGGGAAAATTCCTGGCTTAGTTTATCCCTTGCCACACTACCATATGGGGAGAAAGAGAAAGAGAGGAGGAGAAAGAAGGAGAGAGAGGGACAGGGAGAGAGAGGCTTTCTTATGAGAGTAACTAAACTGGAATTCTGCAAATCCAGATAGGTCTGATTTTCTCTCTGTACCATATGTAGGGATAAGTTGTTGGGTTTTTCTGTTTGTCTGTTCATCGATCCTTGTATTTCCTAGTTATAAAAGCTGTATGGACACACACACACACGTACACACATAGAAACAAACACAGATTATATAGTATACACACATCATATAGTATATCCATATCTTTCTCTCTTTCTCATGCACATGCATAACTTCCTTCTATTTTCTTAATTGGTTATGGTCTAAAATTCTGTGAATTATAGCCAAGAACAAAGGCAGTAAACCAGGCTGACATCTTCTCCTCATAGGGAGGGTGACGGGAGAGACTTTTGTTCCTCCCTCCATCGCCTTATTTTTCAGTACTTTCTTTTGGCTTCCTGGACCAAATTGCTAAGATTCTGAGGATCCAAAGCTGAGCGGCCTCTGCTGGCAGATGATATTAACAAGGTTCCAGGTAAGTCTTATTCCGGCATTTGTGAAACTTGGTGTATTTACAGATTTTCTTGTATATCTATGAACTAGACTCACCCAAAGGATGGACCAGATTTGAGAATTGGTAAGGATATGATACTAGAAATCTGGCTGAAATTGATTTTACTTTATCGTTACCACCAAAATGATCTAGTGAGTTATGCCAAACGTAAGATCAAGGAATACATGTTCAGGTAATAAGATGTACCTCTCAGCTCATTTCTTGATTCTCATAGAAGTTCTTAATGAAGTGAGGAAACTGCCAGATCAGAAAAACGCAACCACATAGATTTATTGCCTTTACAGTATTCTAGGTTGTGGTGAGGATATGCCAATCCTTAAGGTTCTACCTCATCACCATGGAAAGAATGTATCATTGTGCCAGTTACATTTATTCATATTTCTTTCTTTCTTTCTCTATATTTATTTCATTATCCATATTTACTTCTTAATATCCATTAAGTGTATTTGAAATTTCAGAGAAGTTAGCTGGTCATAGCCACAATCCACTAAGTGACACTAGAGAAATGAACAGTTCAGATGTTATAAACTAAAAGCTTGAGTTAGCAGCTTATAATAATATTAATGAAATTTATATCATATATTATGCTGAAGATTCACTCACTATTTTATTTCTCATCTCAAACTATGGCCTGTTATGTTGTCCAAGATCATCAGAGAGGGTTTTATAAAGAGCAATACAGATGTATTATGTTAAAAAGTATAGCTACAAAGTAAAGATCTCAAATCATCTTTTCATTTTGAATTTCTAAAAGGAAAATTAAGATCCAAACCATAAAATTTCCCTTCTCTTACTGTCAAAGCCATGTTAACTTCCAAAATACAATCTCTTCTCCTTGGAAGGAATGAGTTCATATGTCCTTTCTTCCTTATTTTCTTGTGCTTACCCTTAGCCAGAGAAATTCTGTACTGGTGCCAACAAATGTAGCCTGAATCAGTTCCCTTGGAAAGGTAGGGATACATAAGAACCCCCAGAGTTACATTAATCTAGTCTCAAGTACCTCACATCTCCAATTTTCTAGTTAAATGTGCTAATAGGGAAATATCAGAGCACACACTATAACACAACTCAACCATAACAGAAAATTCATTTAGTTTCTTGGTAATTATAGCATTATAATCTAAGCACTACCCCCATCCAATGTGATATATAGATGTATATCTATATATAATATAGATATATCACTCACTCACACACACACACACACACACGTGTGTATATATACATATATATATGTATATCCTTCAAGAACCCATCTCATATAACTGAAGTCTGCAATCTTGTTTTCTGCCATAAGCCAAAGTAGAAAGTTCAGTGTTAAAGGAGCTATGCACGGATGTTTTGAGGAACGGGGATGGAATGGAGAAAATAATCATAGAAAGAAACACTTCACTTCAGCTTCAGCAGATGTGTTAATTCATCACTTGATGTGTAATACAGGTCTCTTATCATAGTGTATTTCCTTCCCATTCTATATGACATTACTGTCAGTCATTTTACTTATTCATATGTTATAATTACTATTTTTAAACAAAGTCTTCTTTCAGATCAAGTAAGAATAAGAAAATTAAATATTTTATTTTATTTATTCCTTTTCTGAAACTCCTTTCTTTCTGTAGATCTGAGTTTCTGACCTATATTATTTTCCTTCTCCTTGAAGAAACCCATTTAACATTTTCGATGGATATTTCTGCTGGCAATGAATTCCCTCAGTTTTTTTTTTTTTTAAGATTTTATTTATTTATTTGACAGACAGAAATCACAAGTAGGAAGAGAGGCAGGCAGAGAGAGAGAGGAGGAAGCAGGCTCCCCACTGAGCAGAGAGCCTGATGCGGGGCTCGATCTCAGGACCCTGGGATCATGACTTGAGCTGAAGGCAGAGGCTTTGACCCACTGAGCCACCCAGGCGCACCTCCCTCAGTTTTTGTCTGTCTGGGTTTTTATGTCTGCTTCCCTTTTCAAGCATAATTATACCAGATATGGAATTCTAGGTTGGTGGTGGTTTTGTCTGTGTGTGTGTGTGTTTAAACATTTTAAATATTTCATTCTACTTTCTTCTTTCTTGCATGGTTTCCAATGAGAAATCCACTATAATTTTTATCCATGTTCCTAAAGAGCTAAGTCATTCTTTCCCCCCTTTTGGCATCTTTCAGGATTTTCTTTGATTGGGTTTTCTGAAGTTTAAATTTAATATGTTTAGGTATACTTTTTTGTTGTTTTTTTGGTTGTTGTTTTGTTTTTTTGTTTTTGTTTTTATCCTTCTTGTGGTGTTTCACATTTCCTGAATTGGTGGTGTGGTGTCTGTCATTACATTTAGAAAGTTTTCAGGATTATTATTTCAAATAATTCTGTTTTGTTTCCTCTGTATTTCTGGTAGTCTATACTCATGTTAATATATTTTGAAAAATAGCAGTTCTTGAATTTTCTTTTGTTCTAATTTGTTTTTCTCCTTGCATTTCAGTTTTAGAGGTCTCTAGTGATATGTCTTCAAGTTCACTGATTCTTTTCTCAGCCACATACAGTCTACTGATGGACCCATCAAGGTATTCTTTACTTTTGCTACCGTATTTTTGAGCTCTAGCATTTCCTTTTGATTGTTTCTTAGAATGTCCATCTCTCTACTTATGTTTCATTTATTCTTACATGTTGTCCATTTTTTCCCTTAGAGAGCCCTTAGTCCATTAACTGTAGTTACTTTAAATTCCCTGTGTGATGATTCCAACATCTGTGTCATTTTCTCTTCACACTGTGTTTTCTTTTTCTATCTTTTTGAATATCTTGTACATTCTTTTTGTGGGAAACTAGGAACACTGTATTGTGTAATAAGAATTAAGATAAATAGGCCTTTGGTGTGAAGATTTATGTTCATCTGGCTAGGAGTTGGGTTTTTAAAAATTTTTTTATTTTATTTAATTTTTTTAAAGATTTTATTTATTTATTTGTCAGAGAGAGAGAGAGAGAGCACAGGCAAAATGGCAGGCAGAGGCAGAGAGAGAAGCAGGCTCCCTGCTGAGAAAGGAGCCCGATGCAGGACTTGATGCCAGGACCCTGGGATCATGACCTGAGCCGAAGGCAGCCGCCTTACTGACTGAGCCACCCAGGCATCCCAGGAGTTGGGCTTTTTAAAATGTTTCCTGTAGCTAGTAGGTGTCAGCTTCTAATGTCCTTGTTTTTGCTTTCTTTTTTGAATTTGGGTTTCTCCAAGTACTCCTCTTCAAAGAGAGTCTCTGGTTTGCAGCTCTTCTAGGTATAATCTACCGTACTCAGACCCTGCGGGTGTAAGGCTATGGTAAAGGATAGGGAAGGTAAATGTTTCGTAATCTTACCATTTTAGTGAATCTGTGTATCTGGGCTGTGACTTGTTTCTAGCAGTATAGATCCCCTCGCCCTCCACTTAGATGGAACAGGAAGGTGGGTTAAGGCTGGTGTGGGAGGAGAACCGTCCTTCCTATACTTAGATTAAGGCTCTGGTGCATTCTTTTTCTCTGGGGAATAGGTCTGTGTAATGGAGAATCCTCTGGGCTTATTTCACAATGATCACACTTTCCCTCCCCTTGCAAGAGCCATAAGGAAATATTTTTAAAATCTTTACTGTGAGAACTTTCTGAGGTCCTTGGAGAAAAATACTAATGAAAATGTGGGATTCCTTCTAAGACTGTGGGCCCCCAGGAGTTTCTCACATTCAAGTTCGTCCATGTTCAGCCTTCATTAATTCGTAAAAATTACCATTTAAGTTGTCTATAGTCTAGGCTCCCAGCAGCTCCTCACCTCCGGATTTCAGGTTTTCCCTGAAACCTCAGTACTCTGATAGGTCCAAACAAAGACACTAATTATCAGTTGTTGTTGTTGTTGTTGTTGTTGTTGTTTTGGTTTATTTTTGGAAGGATGAGTGATAATTTCCAAGCTCTTTATATGAAGGAGCTGAAACTAGAAGTCTGGGCTGGGATTTAAATCTTGGAAGTTTAGATTGTTTTCTCCTTACATAATGCTTAATTATTTAAAAGAAAAAAAATTCCCTCATTAATAAGACTCGTTTTTCCAGTTAAATTCCTTTCAGTGATATTTCCTCGTAGTTCTAGTTTTTCTGTCTTTGCTCCATGGTTACATCACAGTTACATTCATAGTTATATTAAGTAAAGTGGGGATTTAGATGGACTGGATTGGAATGGACAAACAGTGGCTGATCTTAACATTATAGTCAAAGTTCTGAGACATTGTAGAATCTATTTTGCTTTGGTTCAAGTTGCCCTAATAAACACTTCTGACTCAGGCAAATAGTCAAGTGCTTAAAGGAAAGGTGAATGGTATAAATAGAAAAAAGTTGAGAGCAGGTAGGACAGGGCTGACCATTTAAATGGGTCATTAAAGGAAGACACAATTTGACTCTATCTCTCCCTGGAGACCTCCTTGGTGTGGGTTTATGAACTCTGGGAGAACGGCCAAGTTAGGTCTAATTATATTTAGTTTAATGCTGCAATTTAAATGCCTAATTTTTTTCAATTCTTTTTTCTTCTTTTGTCTCTCTCTTTTAAATTTTGAAGTGAGCTTATTTTTATTCCTTGACCTGTCTAGTATGTTTGCTAAACCATTTAATCAGCCATCACTTCTATATCTTTCTGGAAAAAGTAATTAAGAGATGAGAATCTATTCGCTCATCTGCTTTGAAAGAAAATGATATTATGATAATATTTAAAAATAAAAACATGTTGAAACAAATATAAGCCCACCATTATTTCTGCTTGTTTGTTACCTTTGCATTTTAGGTGACTGATTTCCCTTTGAATACATTTTTAAAAAATCAGAAAAAAAAATTGAGAATAATAGAATTTGGGCTCTGGACATAGTTAAGGAAGATATTCTTCTCTCTTTTGTTTTGAAACTTGGAGTTTTTTTCCTCATTTGTTTTCTTCCCACAATGAATACTTATTTTACCATGTTCTTTTTTCTTTACACAAGATAGTAAACGAGAGGCTCTTTGCTTTTCAGTGTTGCCTTTTTTAAAGTGGTACATATATCCTTGGAGTATTTTTCCACTTTTGTTTTCTTCCCACAATGAATACTTATTTTACCATGTTCTTTTTTCTTTACCTAAGATGGTAAATGAGAGGTTCTTTGCTTTTCAGTGTTGTCTTTTTTAAAGTGGTACATATATCCTTTCATATGTATATAATACTGTAGTTTGGTAGTTCTTAACCTTTTTTTGGGGCGGATCACAGATTGCTCTGAGAAAATGATAAAAGCTGGGGAATCTACAGAAAAGGCCCATATACATACAATTGTTATATACAGTTGACTTCGGGAGGTTTACAGATTCCTTAAAGGCAAAATAAAGGTTTCTGATCTTTAAGTAAAAAACACTTCACATATATTTATCTCTCACAGTGGCTCTTGCCATGTGACATGCAGCCAGCCTGCCTTCTGGAAGCATCTTGTACCAGTGTGGTCCACTCTGTAGCAGAGACATATTCTGCCTGATTTAACAGTTTATTTAATCTTAGGTGACACTGTTGTTTGCCTATGGGCTTTATAAGGAAGACAATAGGATTTGTTGAGAATGTCCACTCTGTGTGTAATAAGAACAACACTGCATTTACTGAGATAGTGACCTATATAATAAGTTATAGAGGATACCCAAATAGTCTTCTATTCCCCTGATCTAAGGAACTAATTGTAACCCTTAATCAGAGTGACTGAGGGAATGGCCTTGTTACAATTGGGATCCATTGTTCTCCTTTATTGTGATCTTATTTCCCTGGGTTTTTGCTTTATTAACTTATTATCAGATCTTAGATTTTGCTTATAAATTTGCACAAAATATGGACTCTGACAACTGAGAATTGATTTTTGCAGAAGGCTTTGCTTCCCTCTAATATGTTCTGCAATATTTTGACTAGAGCAGGGTGAGGTCTTTTTAATTTGGGTTCACAGAGTTGCTGTTCATGCTCTTTAAATAATTATTTGGGTGTAGAACAAGACATTCAGACAAAGCATCACTGTCAGGAGCAGTGGGGAGAAGTGGGCTTCTCTCTGCCTGTGTGAAATAGTAGAAGCAGAAAGAAGCAGCAGTTCCATTACAATGGACAAACACCAACGTAATGCCTAAGATTGAGCGTACTCGATTTTCACGACATGTCTTCTAAAAATGTGCAAATGCATATATATTTCTAGTATGTGTCTAACTGCACATGTGTTTGTAGTTTGTGTGTATGAGTGTAGTCAATGTTCTAGTTAGTTCTCGTTTGTGCAAATTCTGTTGTGATTTGAAAAATGGTTTGGTGAAGGCATCAGCAGTTTATAAGAGGGATGATAATATGCATGTGATTAACATGAACTAAACTAATATGTCCCAGACTATTCTTCGCCAGTTACTTAATGGATAAGGGAAATGTCATAATGCTGCTTTCATGTGGAATAGGTTTTTATCAACAAAAAGAATGTTAAAGCTCTCTTTTAAAATTTTCATGCTCGGGGCGCCTAGGTGGCTCAGTGGGTTAAAGCCTCTGCCTTTGGCTCAGGTCATGATCCCAGGGTCCTGGGATCGAGCCCCGCATCGGGCTCTCTGCTCAGTGGGAAGCCTGCTTCCTCCTCTCTCTCTCTGCCTGCCTCTCTGCCTACTTGTGATCTATGTCTGTCAAATAAAGAAATAAAAAAAAAATTTTTCATGCTCATTGTATAGTTTCTCTGAACTAAAAGATGACATAGTGATGACATAGTGCTAAGAATATAGGATTTGGGATTAAAAGACAAAAACTGAAAAACTAGGCGTATAGACCCAGGTCTACTACTTACTTGCTGTGAGACCTTTATTACTCTCAAGAAATAATCCCGTGAAGAAGAATAGTAACAGGACTAACCCTATTGGGTTTCTGGGAACTGATAGATGAGTGCATGGGAAGTGATTTGCAGAGTCTTGGCATAAAATCCATGCTTAATAAAAATAGGCTCTTATCATTATCATTATTATTATTGCCTCCTTACTTGGTAGTTGTCACTGAGGACTATGAATTGCATTGGAGTTTCTGGGTGTGAAGGACAGTTAGCCTCCATGGTATAAGCCCACCTCTGTAAAAGGTTCAACCTAACATCTTCATTTTCTTGTCTATTTCTGTGAAAAACAGCCTCTTCCATGTTTTTGTTTTTGTTTTTGTTTGGAACCTTATTTGTTAGTGCTCTCTCTGTCCAATGTCTAGAACAGTCTCTCCTATTTTAGTAACTATTTTCTTTGCTTGAGTTGTTGAGTAAAGCACTTTTCTGCTTAACAATGCATATTTTACCTTGAGCCTTAATTCTTTCTGCTATTCTCTCTGAAATGGATCTGATTCCGAGAGATCCTAGGATAGAATTGCTGATGAGCCATAAGATAACCAGATGACTCAATGATTGTGTTCTTGCTATATTTACAGAATTAGAGCTAGCATATTTTTTTTCTGCTTCTTTTTAAATCAAGTATTATTTTTTAAATCCAGTTTGCTGATAATGTTACCAAAGCCCTCCAAAAAGCTATGCCTAGGACAAGATGATGTGGTAATTTTCTTTTTGAGTTTTTTTTTAATTTTAACAATTTTATTCATTTAGTTAACAGAGAGAGAGAGAGGGAGAAAGAATGAGCAGGGGGAGTGACAGGTGGAGGGTGAAGAAAGCCTGGCCCATGCAGGGCTCAATTCTAGGACCCCGGGATCATGACCTGAGCTGAAGGCAGACCCTTAACTGACTGAGCCACCCAGGCATCCTGATGTGGTAATTTTCTTAACTATATCCCAGTTATCTAGCTAAATTGTCTAAATAATTATGATTCAAAAATGACACCCTGGGCCTACTTTTGAAGCACAAGTATTAATATTCTCTGTGGAGTGTGCTTATATAAATTTAGCCAAGTAACCAATAAAGACCAGAATATTGCAGGTTCTTATATTTTTAAGGTCAGAAAACTCTCCAGACTGTTCTACTAGGGTTTGAGTTTCTGTGTTTATTTTTAGGGTATCTACCTTTTGCTCTGGTATGTCCCCACATACCTTCTTGTAACATCACCACCGTGTTTAGTATGTGCTATCAATTTCAGCTAAAATAGTTTCCTTGACAATTTAAGATTTTCTAAACCCCAGTCACTAAATCTCATCTGAGTCTCCTTCATATCATGAAATATAAAACTTTTTTCTTTATGATATGATTGGGCTATGTTTTTCTATTATAATTTCCTTTTAGTTTATCTCTAAAGAAAATTTAAATGTTTTTTCAAGAAATATTATATTTGTTACTTTTTTATAAATGACACTCCATCCTGGGATTTTATTCAACATTCTACTCGATATCAGCATTTTTCATGGGTTCTTCTTTCTGGCACATTAACTAATTAATTCTCTTCAACTTTCATGGAAAATACTTCTCCCCCTAATTTCATAGATGAAGAAATTGAGGAACAGAGACATACAGTAGTTTCTCATGGTTGTAGACTGACCAGATATTTAGGACGGAGATTCACACTCAGGGCTCCAATCTGAAAGTCTTTGCTCTTTCTACCAGACAGAACTAAACTCATAAAAGTGACATTTATGTTAGTGGAACTAAAGTATACAAAGTCGCAAAGGAAATGATTGACTTTGAACATGCACTTACATTAAAATCTGCCTCTCCTCTTTCTGTCACTGAATCCTGGGAGAATGCGTTTTTATGCCCAGGCACATAACAATATGGTTTCTAAATGATAGTAATGTTAAAAATAACATTTTCCAGCAGTGTCATTCCAGGAACTAATCTATGGTGTACCAGAAATCTCTTCAGTTTGATGTTTTCTCTGCTGTGAAGAGAAAGTGCAGGCTTTAATATATCATGATGTCTCTTTTATTCATTTCTTTCAACCTTTGGTTTAGTGCTTATAAATTACCTATAACAGATTTGCGAGTGATGCCTTACTTGGACATCAAATTGGGTAACATGATCTAGGAGGTTGCTGAAATATTTTATACAAGTTTTACATGCTGAGGAGTTCTGACTGTTGATGTCTTTATGTATATATAAACCTTATAACTTGGCATCCTTACAGCACTGAGATTTCAGACATAGGGTAATTCATATTTTGTGGGCTGTATTACCAAGATGCTATTTTATATAGCTACTAATCTTGGCTGGCATATTTTTTAGCTAATAGGACTTTGGAAGACGTAAGATAACAAATTCACAATAACGGGTGTATTAGATAATCTTCAGAGAAACAGAACGAATTATATATGTGGGGGGGGCGGGCGAGCAAGAGAGACAAAGAGAGATTGATTAATTTCAAGGAGTTTGTTTATGTGATTGTGGTGGTTGGCAAGCATGTAGCCTAGAGACCCAGGGAGAGTCTTAAGGCAGTATGGAGCAGAAACTTTCTTATTCCCATGAACCTCAGTCTTCTTTTAATGCATTCAACTAATTGAATGAGACCCATCCATATTATAGAGGATAGTCTGCTTTATACCAAGCTCACTGACTTAAATATTAGTCACATTTTAAAATTTTCTTCATAACAACATATGGACATGTTTGTCTGAACATTTGGGCACCCTAACCTAGCAAGGTGACGCATAAAATTAACCATCACAACTGGGTTCTAACTTCTTACATCGATTTTTTTCTGAAAAATTATTGTCATTTAATTCCAAAGATATTGGCCTTTGAAAATTTCAAAGGCTTATGTTATGCATAGACAAGTTAATACAATTTAATATAATGTTCATCTTTTTGATTTTGAAATTAAATCTCTTTTTACAGTAATGAAATATATACTTACATTCTTTGGGACTAGTGATCACTGTAACATAATTAATAAGATTTCTTGAATTTTTGTTAGTACTATTATTAATTATATCAAGGTTCAAAACTTGATTGGCATCCTTCTACAGTTATAAGAAAGGCCAGTGGTCTTCGTTTAGGATTACTTAATATTTCATCACATTTCTGTGAACTTTAACCTGAATTTTCATTTAAAATGTTCTCATTTACAGATTATTTTAATGAGATCACCATCATTTATTGTGTGTGTTTGGAACAGTATTATTTATGTTCTTGAATCTTTAATTTATATTTTATTGTCTTCTGGTTGTAGGCATTCAATAAATATTTGTCTCCTACTGGGGCACCTGGGTGGCTCAGTGGGTTAAAGCCTCTGCCTTCTGCTTGGGTCATGATCCCAGGGTCCTGGGATCGAGCCCCACATTGGGCTCTCTGCTCAGCGGGGAGCCCGCTCCCTCCTCTCTCTCTCTGCCTGCCTCTCTGCCTACTTGTCTGTCAAATAAATAAATAAAAATCTTAAAAAAATATTATTTCCCTGCTTTCCTTAAGAGTATGAATTGAAATGATATTAACAGCATATCTTAGCATGCACAAGAATATTCTACTAAGTCTCTTTAAACTGTTTTATTGGTCCTGTGTTTCAATTCTTCTAATTTTTAACACATTTTAATGAAATCACTACAGCAGATCCTGGGGCAAGGAAGCCTATGTCTCCGCTCTGTGACCATTGCTTGTATTATGTCAAAATGAGTCAAGACAGGCCAAGTGTTGCTACATATAAAACAACTATAAAACCTCAGTGGCTTAATAAACCAAGAGTTTGTTTCTTGCATATCTACATTTCCCACATGGGTCAATACGGGGAAGCGCTGCTCATCATAGTTATCCAATAAACCAGGTGAATTGAGACTCAATTTACATGCAGGCACATAATCACTGTACCAGGAGAAAAAAACACTTAAAGTGAGTTGTATTTACTGCTGCTGCTGCTGCTACTACTGATTCTTCTTCTTCTTCTTCTTGTAAGATATTTATTTATTTATTTATTTATTTGAGAGAGTGCAGTCAAGGGGAGGAGCAGAGGGAGAGTGACAAGCAGACTCCGCACTGAATGCAGAGCCCACAGTAACAGAGCACAATCTCAGGATCCTGAAATCACAGCAGAAGCTGAAATCAAGAGTCAGATGCTTAACTGACTGAACCACCCAGGTGCCCCATGTATATGATGCTTCTTAAAGGTTCCACTGGAGATGCACTGCATGCCTTCTGCTCACATTTTGGAAACCAATGGAAGTTTCATGACCATATGCCTAACTGCAAAATAGGTGATCTTAGAAGGAGGAGAACGGAAATATCCCAGTCTTGTGACTATAGTCACTGTTTCAGGTGTGATTTTTTTTTTAATATTTTATTTATTTATTGGAGAGAGAGAGAGAGAGAGATGGAGAGACGGAGCATGAGCAGAGGGGAGCCCAACATGGGACTTGATCCCAGAACACAGAGATCATGACCCGAGTCCAAGATAGTCACATAACTGACTAAGCCACTCAGGTACACTCAGGTGTGATTTTGTATCAGGAATTATTTTCACTTTCTATGGCTAGGAATGGCTCATAAAGACATATAGTTACTTTGCATAAGAAGAGTGCATAGGAAGAAAGTTTGAGTTGATGTGGGAGCTCAAGGATGTTATAAAGGATCTGGCCCTTTTCATATTTCTGTCCTGTTAACCCAAGAATTGTGGATTTTGGTCCTTAGCCTGACTACCTTGTGGTTTTGGGAAAGCTTTTGCAAATATAAAGAGCATATCCTCACTTATCTGGCCCCAAATCACAAAGTAGGGAACATAGTAGCTTCCTTGATCTCTCCCTCTTTTTAACCAGGAGGAAAGTCCTCCCTGGAAAAAACAAGTCTGCTTTCCTAGCAGATTTTCCCTTATTTTTCTTTAATCAGAACCATGTCACCTGGAAATTCTCAGCTGCAAGGAAACCTGGGAGGGTGAGAACCTGAAAAAGGGCAAAGAGTGATTATAATTGGTTTAGAAGATTATCATGGTTTTTCCATCTTTTTTTTTTTTTTTTTCTGGATTAGGCATTTTGCCCCTTGATCAAAATTGTAGCTCTGATATTAAAAAGAAAGAGGAAATGTCTATGGAGAGAACACAGGATTATCTTTCACAGAAAAGAAATGGAAAAAAAAAATCCTTCATGGGGTTTCTGGGTGGCTCAATCAGTTAAGCATCCGACTCTTGGTTTTGGCTCAGGCCATGAACTCAGGGTTGTGAGATAAAGTCCCACATTGGGCTCCACACTCAGTGGGAATCTGCTTGATCCTCTCTCTCTTCCTCTCTGCCTGCTCATGCTTTCCCTTTCTCAAATAAATAAATAAAATCTTTAAATCCTTCATAACTTAATAGGGATATGATTATTTGAAATACATTGAAACCAAGACAAATAGTCATGTAGTCTAAAATAGCTAAAAGGCAGCTGTTGAGAGGGTCTGGTAGGGTGCCCCGTCGGCCAGTGAGGTAGCAACATATGAGCAGATCCTTGAGACACTGGTAGTATTTCAATGCCAGAAAAGGCATTGCAGGTGGAAAACGCTCAAGGCAAAGAGCCAGGAAAATAACAATGCTGTGGAGTGAGATTGGGATTGAATAAATATTGTAGAGACACGAATGTCAGACAAGAGTTTGGACTCTGTGAGGGGCCTTACAACTTTGGAACCTTGTGATGTGGTAGTTAAGAACAGCTACTCTCCTCTGATAGGAGGGATTTGAGAGGCAGGGTGGGGGATCGTGGGGGAAGGGAGGGAAAGAATGAAACAAGATGGGATCGGGAGGGAGACAAACCATAAGAGACTCTTGATCTCATGAAACAAACCGAGGGTTGCTGAGGAGTGGGAAGGGGGGAGAGGAGGGATAGGGTGCCTGGGTTATGGACATTGGGGAGGGTATATACTCTGGTGAGTGCTGTGACATGTGTGAGCCTGATGATTCACAGACCTGTACTCCTGGGGCAAATAATATATCGCATGTTAATTTAAAAAATGGGAAAAGAAAGGAAAAAAAAAGAACAGTTGCTCTGGACTTAGTCAACCTCAATTCCATCTGAGTTGTACCACCAGCTCATTGTGAAGTGGTGAGCAAATTCCCTTACTTCTTTCAGACTCCATTTCCTCATCTGTAATAAAAGGGTACCTATCTGTGTTAGTTAGGGTATGCTAAACAGCTGAAATAAATAAATGCAAAAATGTGATGGCTGAAATACATAAAAGTTTTTTTTTTTTCACTCATTTAACCAGGTAGTGAGCAGGCTCTGCTTTATGAAATCATTCAGCAGCCCAGGTGAAATCAACTTCTCCATCTTGGACATATATTTTCCATAATGTCTCTGTGATAGTTCTCCAGCAAACCTCAGTGGGTTCTAGGGAGCACTGCTTGGTATAATGCATATGCATTCTTAGCATAATGCCTAATACAGAGTAAGCAATTGATGAATACTAATGATTATGTTAGCTATAATTTTGGCTTAGAAACCAAGGGACTTAGAGGTGAATTGAAATAAATGTGAGTCTTCTTAAACCATAAGAGAATATTTTATGTATTAATTTATTTTGAGCAGAAAAATGAGACCATTAAAATTGAGATAAGAATTATTCTGGCAAATGCATGTAGGGTGGTTCTGTGGGAGTGTGGTGGTTGTAGGCTAACCATGAGCTAGAAGACAGTTATAATGCTGTATGCAGGAAGTAATGACAGTAGAAGGAAGATGGGGAGGAAGAAGAGGCAGAGCTAATAGATTCCACTCTCTGAAGGCTTAGAGAGTCCGTATTTTTTATATTTCTAGACATCCCACATTCAAATGTATGTTTGGTGTTTACATTTGTTGCTGGCAAAATCAAAGTATTTCTCTTATAATCTCAAAATCATTTTTTAAAAAGATTTTACTTGTTTATTTGAGAGACAGAGAGGAAGAGAGAGCACGAGCTGGGCGAGGGGCAGAGAGAGAGGAAGAAGCAGACTCCCCGCTGAGCAGAGAGCAGGATGAGGGGCTCAATTCCAGGACCATGGGATCAAGACCTGAGCCAAAGGCAGACACCTAACCAACTGAGCCACCGAGTCACCTTCTCAAAATAATTTTTTATAATATTTGGATTTGATAGCAAAATATAGAATGAGAAGCTACTATAGATATGTGACTGTATAGATATTGAGCTAAAATGATTTTGTATTAATTTCCTCTTGATATTGAAGAATAATCAATTTCTTATTTTCTCCCTGTATGCCTCTAGATGATCAATATATTTAGTTACTTCTCTGATTTGATTTTCTTTTTGTTTTCCTTTTTGTTTTTTACAGTTTTCTTCTCCCTTTAAGGTAATTAATACGAATTTTCTATGATTCTAATGTCCAAAAAATGCCAAAAGCTGTATATTAAACTGTAATATTCCAGAATTATGTCAGTTGATTTGTTTAGCCTTTGCCAAAATTAGAATTGCAAAAGTTTTCATCAGAATTTCTCACTAATAGCATTACTTATGGATATGTGTTTTTCTTCCTTTTCTAAAAGTGCTAGAGAGTTTGAAAACAAGGGTGGGAAGTAAAGGGTAGAAATCATAAAAATGAAGGCCCTCGGTATGTCACAGACAGAGTGGTCATGCCTGCAGTGATTAAAGATTCATTGTACTATTCACCTAATTTGATCTTTAGTTGTAACTCCCTGTGGAAGCATTAATTTGGGGGATGTAACACTACCATTATGTTATTAATACAAACCCAATATATTACCTGTCTTTTGTCTTTTGTCTGAGTCCTTGAAGCCTGTGCAAGCTTTTAGCCACTGAGTTTGGGTGCTGGTGAATCTTCAGTCTCATGATGCTGCTTCACCCCACTGAACTGGACCTTGTCTTGAGCTATTTCTGTGGAAGACTTACAATGCACCCACAAGGGACTGAATTAAACTTCTCAAATTGAGTTGGAATCTGGAATAGTTGGGTAGCATAGTGGCCAAATAGTACATTCCTTTAAGAAGGGCAAGCTCATATCATTGTTTAGACCAAGGCTTCTCAAATTTAATGTGTGTGTGTGTGTGTGTGTGCGGGCGTGCGGAGGGAGGGCAAAGAAGTTGTAAGGCTGATATTCTGCATGATGATATAACTGGTCTGTGGTCCACAGTGTTATTAGAATGTAGTTCTACTATCTTGGCGTCCAGGCTACAAAACTGTGTTCAGAATTCTGAAACTCAGTGTGTCTTAATAAGAATGCTTCTGATACATTTTTTAATGGACAGTTATTTTTATTTTTTGAGAGAGAGAGAGAAAGAGAGGGTTTGCGTGAGAGGGGTGGGGTGGAGTTGGTGAGGGAAATGCAGAGGGAGAGGGAAAGAGAGAATCTTTTTTTTTTTTTTTTATAAGATTTTATTTACTTATTTGACAGATGGAAATCACAAGTAGGCAAAGAGGCAGGTAGAGAGAGAGGAGGAAGCAGGCTTCTGGCTGAGCAGAGAGGCCGATACGGGGCTCGATCCCAGGACCCTGGGATCAGGACCTGAGCCGAAGGCAGAGGCTTTAACCCACTGAGCCACCCAGGCGCCCTGGAAAGAGAGAATCTTAAGCAAGCTCTATACCCATCATGAAGCCCATGGAGTCGGGCGGGGGAGGGGACTAGATTTCAAAACCCCAAGATCATGACTTGATCTGAAATCAAGAATTAGGCTCTTAAACAACTGAGAACCCCTGGAATGTTATTTTAGATGGTGTTTCTCAGAATGAAATAACCAGAGACTTATTTCACCCAAGATTATTATGAACCTAGGATTTACCTATATAATGAACCACAAGACATATACAGATGAGAGCTAAAGGTTATTTGAAAGAATAAAAGCCTGGTGGTGGGTATTAAGGAGGGCATGTATTGCATGGAGCACTGGGTTTGGTGCATAAACAATGAATTTTGGAACACTGAAAAAATAAAATAGAATTAAAAAAAAGAAAGAATAAGGTGTTTATTGGAACACATTTCTATTTTCCCATATAATGAAAGAAATCATGTATTTGTAAGACACGTGACCAAGGCTGAGATTCACCTGGAACACCACCTTAGCTGTATGGGTTCTTTCAGCTGATACCCATGCATGTGTATTGGTCAGGGTCATCGCCTGGTATGGAGATGCCTGTGCCATACATGATATTGAACAGTTTGAAGACCATCCCCAAAATGTTTCCAAAGTGTAGTGCAACAGTACAATTTCCTTTCCTTTCTCTTGTGACTGAGTGGGCCCTTCATTTTTCACAGGTGTTGCTACTGAAGCAATATTACCAATATACAAAACACTGAGCTATTTAGCTGTATTGACGTTTATAGTCCATAGGTCCCCTTGAAGTCACATAGCTCTTCTGTTTCACTGTACCAAGGTTCAGGAATGCAACATCTGGAGGGTACCATGAAGCCATTTCACCCCAGCCACCTGCCCAGGACACCAAGAAGGAGGAGTGAAAAAATCTATAGATATTTCCCTCTTCCTGGGCTGTGGAAACTTTTCTCCTATCTCTCCCTCTTCCTTCCTCTCTCTTCTCTGACCACCAAGCACAATCTCCTCAATGGGTTTGGCTTTCCCCAGCACAGGAAGGTAAGTTATTTCAGAGACGTCTGCTTTTGCCTTACAATATGGACGTCCACCGAAAATGAAAACACAGATGGGGCAGGCAGCTGGGGAATTCAGGGGAAGAAAACCGTGTTCGATATTACAGGACATCTCTTTGCTATTGCCTCTCTTTTATACACATACTCCATTCTCCTATCAAGAAGAACGACTGTTACTTCTGGTTGGTACAATTCTCTTTAAATTTCCCTCATTTCCCATTGCTCAGATGCTGAGAGTCATTGTTTCAAAATAAATTTCGAGGTGGGCCCTCCAACTCTGCTGATTTCAGGTAACATTTATTTGGTTCATGCTGGTGTCCTTACCAAATCCCAGGCTCTGCCCCAAGGCATGAATCTCATTTTAGAACCAGAATTTTTTCATACCTTCTTCCCTGGGGGTATGTGAATTTGCCTCTCTGGCACTGTATGCTCCAAAACACTGCGTTTAGAAGACGTAATGAGTCCTGACTTAAGGTTGGTACATCCTGGGTTATCTACCCATACATCACCTGTGATGGAGCCCTGCCTGAAGGCCTTATTTCTGAACCTCATATAAATGGAATCGAAAACTGTGTACCCTTCTGTGCCTCGTTTCTATCGCTCAGTGTAATGTCAATGGGACTTATCCATGTTTTTGCATGTATTTTGTTCATTTTCATTGTGTACTGTGTTGCATTATGTGAAAGTTGTACAATTTACTTATTTATTTTACTGTTGATGAACATCTGCATTGTTTCCAGTTTGGGGCTGTTAATAATATTGTTATGAGCATTCTTGTGCTTGCAGTTTGGTGAACATATGTGTGTATTTCTGTTGAATTTTGAATTGCTGCATGGTAGGATTTATTTAGCATTTAGCATTAGTAGATACTGATATACCCCAAAGTTACTGTATCATTTTATACTTCTTGGGTAGTGTTTGAAAATTCCAGTTCCCTTACAGTTTTATAAACACTTGATGTAGTCAGTCCTTCTAGTTAGTAGGTAGTGGTATTTTATTGTAATTTCACTACACATTTTCCTGATTATTACTGTGGTTGCAAACACAGGTGTTCAGATGTTTACCAGTTATTTTGCAAAGTGCCTGTTTAAGCTTCTTGTCCATTTTTTTTTTAATCAGGTTGTTTTTTTCTTAAATACTCTTGATATGAGCCCTTTTTCTTTTTTATGTATTCAAATATTTCTCCCACTCAGTGGCTTATTTTTATATCCTCTACTGGTATTTCATGATGTACATAAATTCCTAATTTTAATGCAAATTTCAACTTATCAATTTTCCTTTATGTTTAGTGCTTTTGTGTGTATGTGTGTGCATGTGTCCTGTTTAGATAACTTTGATATCCCAAGGTCATGAAGATATTCTTTTGTGTTATTTTTCAAGAAACTTTATAGTATTCCCCTTGTATTTTGATCAAAAATCCATTGGGAATTAATTTGCAGGTGATATGAGGCATAAATAATGATCATATTTTCCCTATATATATATCCAACTGACCTGGCACCATTTGTTGAAAAGAACATCCTATCACACTATACTGTAAGGCCACTCTTGTTATATATCAAGTGTCTAAATAGATGTGAGTTTGCTTCTGAATTCTCTCTTCCATTCCATTGGCCTATCTGTCTATAATTACCACTTGGAATTTTTCTACAAATACCACTTGGAATAACTACAGTTATGTGGTAAATTTTGAGAGTAAATTTTGTTGTATAAATCATCTAACTTTTATTTTTAAAATTATATCATTATATCAGCTCATTCTATTTCCATGTAAATGTTAGCTTCACACGTCAGTTTTTGCCAAAATCACTTGCTGTATTTGCATAAATAGTTGATCTGTGTATGAAAATTCTACAAATCCTGATTGGAATTCTCTTCCTTTCAGGATCGAAACTTAAAGTCTAGAGTTTCAGGGGCGCTCTTCAGGGATGTTCTTTCTTTGTGGGATCTAGACTTCATTTTTGTGTCCCATGCTTGGTGAGACTGTGGAAAGCTACCTTCCCTGATTCTTAGACATCATTGCTCAGTTCTTAACTCCTTGTTCTGTGCCTTTAAAAATTGTGAAATGCCTCAAGGGGAAAACAGCTGCAGAATGTTGGACTTACTTATTGCACTTTCCATCTGCCCAGTGTCTTGGCCTCAAATCTGGCTTGTTTTGAAAGCTCTAAACTTCAGTGTTTGTTTCTGTATCCATCCAGAACTGATGGAAACTTGCCTCAGGTTCCCAGGCTCTCTGCTTCTAATCTCTGTTCCACTTTTTATCCTCTTGGATTTATGCTCCTTATCAATCAGCAGATTCCATGAGGTAAAACACACCCAAATATTGAACTCATCCCAATGGCCTTTCCTTTTCTCAGGGAGCCTGGACCCGCAAGTCCTGGCTGCTTTAGTAGCTTTTTGATGACTTTGAATGCTTCTTTTTTTCTTTTAAATTGAATTTTACACATCTTCTCAACTTGTTTTTATAGGAATATTACCAGAAAGAGAAGATACTCAAATATTTTAAATTTCTTTCACTTATTTCCTTTTTTTTTAGAAAATAAGACAATACCTGCTCACTTGACCTCAAATAATGTGATATATTTTGCATATAATTTCATGAAATATGAAAATTTAAAGTCACTATCTCCTTGACTTAATATTCTTTTTATTTTAAAACTTTTTTCTCATGTTCCACCTCTTATTAGAGTTCATTTTTCTGAATTTATTGTAGGATTTTAAAATAGCATGTCTTACATTTATTTCTGACATGAATATATTATGATTTTTATTCTGAAAAGAAAGGTATGGGGGATTTCTAGTATTACTCATGTTTGCATTATATTTTAGTTACTAAACATAAGTAAGTCTGGGGAAATGAGGATTTTTTCTTTTTCTTTCTTCTTCTTTTTTTAAATATGGAACACTTTTACTCCCCTGTCTCCTGCTTTCTATGTAATGTAATGGATTTTTCCAATGAAGCCCACTGCATTCACACCATTTTCTAAGACCTGAGAATATGCTCTCTGCACCCTAAAAATAACAATTTCCTCACTATTTTCCAGACCTGGCATGTTTTAATGAAAATGCTTGCACAGAAGCTAGCACGTTACTTTGCTTTATGCCTTTCATGACATTGATGCTTTTCTGCTCTATTTCCTAGGTCATCCCATGTGATTAGCAGATTTCTTTTGGTTTCTTATTTGTGTGCTACCTTTTTTTCTTCAAGTCACTGTGAAAATTCATTTATATTTTGATAAGCAGTGATCTACCATTATAAACATATGCAACATAAATAATCTATTAGTGACATTATTACCTGCGGTAGCTAGCAGTGAGTCCCTCTGTGTGACACATTGTGTGTTAGTTACTACAGGAAATCCCAAACCCCATCCAGATTTGGGTCATAGCACTTGGATTCTGTGATTTGAACTTTTTAAAGGATGAGACTCTGTGATTCAATGGTAATCCAGGTCTAGCATTTGAGAACTGTGTCTGTCTAATTGTATTCATCTTAATTTAATTGTGCTGTGCTTTCTTTCCGTGCAATGCCCCCTTCTCCATGCCTCTTCCTGGTTGATTCTATTATATCTATATCTCTATTATGTTATCAATATTTAGATAGTAATAAATTGCTATAAGGTTCAATTCCCATTTTAGATTGTAGGTGGCCTCCAAAACCTACAGTGTCCTGCTCGTCTTTGTTTATCCTGTATATACTTAACATACATTTGCTAAATTACATAAATTGATTGGAATAAGGAACTAAATAGGACATTTACTAGCCTAATCATAGGGTGGTTTGATAAAATACATTGGAAAATAATTATAATACTTCACGGGATTATTTGTCCCTTTCCTCCTTATTCATTTACAAGACGCCCCTCACATAGATGTGTCAGGAATTTAACAGATCCGTTAAATTCTGAGTATTTATTAAGACTGTACTCAATGTGACATGATACTGAATATCTACATTTTGATCTAATATTAGTGGGGTCATTATACCCTTCTGTATAAATACTCACAAGTGAAATGAAAGATAACATGTAAACTCGATGTACACACCTTGCATGGTCCCAGACAGTTTCACTCCCAATTACTTTTTTTCATGAATCTTGTGGCCATTTACGAAGTTCCTTTGTTCTTGATCTAGATTTTAGTGAGGGAAGATATTTGGCTTTTTTTCTCTTTTAAGTGTTTAGGTTTTTAATTTAAAAACAGGATTTTTTCAGCTGTGTGATATCAATGGTATTTCTGACTCAGTAGAACCTTTCTGTCCTTAATGTGACCAGGAACCAGTCTACTCCTGGGGGATGTTATGTCACTTCTCCAGAGACATTGATCAGTACTAATGGCCTATGGTCACCCCACTGTTTTTTTTGTGTGTGTGTGTGTTTGTTTGTTTATTTAGTTTGTTTGGAAAGCAGATGAACCTCCCATTAGGGGATGTCTTAGAAGGTTAGCAATTTTCTGGCTTGAGCCTATGTTAGAATACTTATTGCTATTCTCCTTTTACTTAATCTCTGACTCATGATGAAATTTATAAATGAAATATAGATAATATTGTTGTAGTAAGCAGTAAAATTTGTGGGTAATTTATAAAGTAAGAGAATTTTTGAAAAATTAAATATGTATTAAAAAATTCATGGTACCCATAAATGGAATTTGATGAATAGAAAGATCTCAGGGCTCCTGGGTGGCTCCGATGGTTGGGATCTGACTTCCGCTCAGGTTATCACGTCCAGGTACTGGGATTGAGCCCCACGCTGGGCTCCCAGCTCAGCAGGGAGTCTGCTTCTCCCTCTCTCTGCCTCTCCCTCTCTCTGCCCCTCCCCCTGCTTGTGCTCTCTCTCTCTCAAATGAATAAATAAAATCTAAAAAAAAGATGAATAGAAAGATCTCAAAGCATATAACTGGGGAGTATATACTTTTTTGTTTATGTATTATACTTTGGTTATTTTTTATATCCATGGAGATAATGAGATTATTATTATTATTTTAAGATTTTATTTATTTGACAGGCAGAGATCACAAGTAAGCAGAGAGGCAGGCAGAGAGAGAGGAGGAAGCAGGCTTCCCACTGAGCAGAGAGCCCGATGTGGGGCTCGATCCCAGGACCCTGAGATCATGACCCGAGCTGAAGGCAGAGGCTTTAACCCACGGAGCCACTCAGGCGCCCCAAGATTATTGATATTAAGAGACAGTGAGTCACAAATGTAAAGAGCACACATGAATTTAAAAAAATATATATATATTGCTTTAAGTTTTAGCATTGATACTTACCAAATATATGGCCTTGGGAAGATCACTTGTTTGAACTTCTCAATCCTAAACTATTCAACACAGTTAAAGATGATATTCAGAAATTTGTTCTGTTATTTGTTAAGCTAAAATTAAGAATCAATATTCACATCATCATAAATAATGAAGTACCTCTCATATAGTCTCACTTTTCTTTATTTTTTACTCTCTCCCTTACTTGTTTTAGCATGCAAATATATTCCTATTAAAACGAGCCAGTTAAGATGGGAATACTGACAATGGTAGCTCCTTTAATTGAGTGTTATGTATAATGCAACACAACATATCTTTAGCTCTCATAAGAGCTCTTCAAAGTATAGTTGGATTTTCTCTGAAAAATGATAATTAATTACATGCTACTTCCTATCTAAGCACTAAACCAATTGAGAAGTCAATAGAGTGTCTCAGAGGGATTAAAAAATCAACTTTTCAGTTGGAAAGCAAAAGTGGATGATGGCAAATACAAATGGGCCTGTTGGTACAGTACTTTACCTGCTGAATTTGGACCACATTCCCCACCTGCAGGTAGACAAAATACTCAAAGACACCTTGCCAGATGCATGACAGAAACTGTCTCGCCTACACTCTGAGCTCATGGAATCTCCAGATTCTAAATTTCGACTGAGTTGGGCCTCTAACTCTGCTTCTAGAAGAAAACCTTCAAAACAGATCAGGAGCATTAATGCATAGATACAAGAAGAGAATGCTTTAGTTTTGCACATAAGATAATTTAATAACTTAAAGTTGGAAGTCTCTTTAATCACTTAACCCTTCCCAATAGAAGCATGTGACCAATGGTGACAGAATCTTCCTATCTGTCCAATCAGATATATCAAGTTCTACCTCCTGAATGGAGACATGTATAACACAAGGGGTACAGAGACAGATAATTCCAAGATGTTGCTTCAAAACTGTTGCTTCCTAGGGAGTAGAGTGGATATTAGCTGGTGGAAACCTAGGGAAAGAGGAATGTGTTTCTCTTTAATAGAAGTTATTATTTCTTCCAATTTACAGATAAGATCACCTAGCTTCAGAGTAAAGTTGCTTGCACAAGGTTTCACAGGGAGTGAATGATAGAGCAAAGATTCCAATCTAAGTTTTCAGATTCCTATAATCTACATTCTTCAAAGGTAGCTAAAGCAACAGATACAACAAACTGATGTGAAAAACAATGTTTTGGGGCATTGCAGCTACATATGACCAATAACCAAGTGCAGATATTTATCTAATTTTGAGGATCATTATGCAAATCAAATGAGCTAATGCATATTAAATTGATTTATAAACAAAGTTATGAACATATTACTGATTATTATCACAGTTAATGTCTCTCTACATCAACTTCTTTGCTATAGCGTAAAGTTAATGATTCTTGCCTTGGCTGCGTCTTGTATTGCTGTGAGGATTAAACATAATAATGTACCTGTAGGTTCTGTGGTAGCTGTAAAGCACTCTACAAATGAAGGTTAGCATTATTGATTTGTACATTAATTGTTGGTCCTCAAACATGAGTTAGTTAATGCTTTAATGATGGGAATTTGAACTACAAAATCTGTTAGAAAATGCTGTTATAAAGTAAATAGAGGTTCAGACCATAATTTCTGATGAACAAATGTGGCCAGGAGACTGGTTAGACTAATTGAACATTTCATCTTATTGATTTTGTGGTTTCTTTCTACTTTCTAGCTGAGAATGCAGAGAAGCTGAAAGGTGTGGACATTGGAAAATATCCATGTAAGTCCAATTCATCAACCTGATGGCTCTCTTACTACTCAAAATGTGATCTCTAGACCAGTGGCTAGTGAATTTAGATCACAACCTAGCTTGTTAAAATTACAAAATTTCAGGGGCACCTGGGTGGCTCAGTGGGTTAAGCCTCTGCCTTCGGCTCAGGTCATGATCTCGGGGTCCTGGGATCGAGCCCCACATCGGGCTCTCTGCTCTGCGGGGAGCCTGCTTCCTCCTCTCTCTCTCTGCCTGCCTCTCTGCCTACTCATGATCTCTGTCTATCAAGTGAATAAATAATAAAAATCTTTAAAAAAAAAAAAAAGAAAGAACATGGTTCTTTCTAAAAAAAAGTTACAAAATTTCAGATCCACTTCTGACCTACTGAATCAGAATTTTTAAAACCCTACTCTATTGGAAGTAAAACAAACAAACAACAAACAAACAAAAAACCAATGACTCATTATGCCACTAAAAATACAAATGATTATTGAATTTCTGTAGTACAATCAGGGAACTTTTCCTCTCATAGTATTTATGATATACTTAATATCCTTAATACTGTAATTGTCATATACCATAAAAATAATTATTTAGGAGAACACAAATGCTAGACATCTGGGCATATTTTTTTCTTTCATTTTATGTTGGCACTTTCTTTCTCTTAAATAATAATACACTTAGTTTCCAGTTACTCTTCAAGTCTCCCTAAATTCACATATTCATTCCTTTATTCAATAATCATTTTGAACAGTGATACCAAATATTCTGCTACATTCTGAGTATACAATGGAAATTGAGATAGTATGGTCTCTTAATCATATGGTGCCTATAATTCAATGGTAGAAGATGGGAACAAAATAAAGAAACACAAAAGTATAATGAGAAAAGAGCTGTGAAGGTAACAGACAGAATGGAGGGGCAGGTGCTACTTAGATGCAGTTATCTGGGCAGGCCATCTAAGGCAGTGGCATTATGTCAGCTTTGAAAGATGAGAAGAAGGCAGGCAATCAATAACAGAACAGTGGCAAGACTTCTAAAGCTTTAAGGATGAAAAGCACTTAATATGTTCCAGAAACTAAAGGGAGGCTAGCATCTCTGGAATGGATGGCATGAGATGGATAGTTGTCAGGGATGAGTTTGGAAAGATAGGCAGAGCCTAGATTAGATAGACTAACAGTCTATGGTTAAGTGTTTGGAATTTAGGAATGGGAAATCATTGATGTGCTTTAAATAGGTGGGGAAGTTGTGAAGGTGGACAATTACAATGGAAACAGGTCCAATTTGTATTTGAAAAAAAGATTCTTTTGATAACTGTATGGATCATAACGTAGACAGGGACATGTGGGTAACCTGCAGGAGTAATAGAGTCAGCTCGGATGAAGGTTGTAGGTAGATTTTAGGAATATTCGTATCAGTGGTGTGCCCTCAAATCCTTTGCTCATTATTCCCCCTTTCTGTTATGCATTTCAGATGGTTTCCTGCTGTATGTGGCTTCCACTGACACAGGTACTCACTGGAGACTGGAAGGAAACAGAACATTTCCACAGGTGTAGCATTTTGCCCATAGCTCCAACTTAAGAGCCTCTTTGTTTACAGCTTCTACCAGATGTTCCCAGCCTGTAGTCCCCAATGTCACCACTTCCCTCCTTGGCTCTGCTGCTGATCTTTGGATTGCATCACCAATTTCTGGTTAGCTTTTCAGCTCTTCTATCACCTGTATAAGCAATTCCTTGCATTGGATGTCCTTTGTTTTAAACACATACGTGATTTCTCCCTTAGGGTTTAACCCTACAGGATGTCGAGAAACAGAAGGGAAAGAATCAAGAATGTCACCCAAATTTTGATTTTGATTGACTGGGCGCAGATATTGGGCATGGATTCAAAAAGGAGAGGTCAGTAATTCACTTTTGGCATGCTGGTCTTGATACATTCAAATGCAAACATCTAAGAGGTCTCAAATTCATGCAGGGTTGCAAGTTATGAATTTCTTTTTTTTTTTTTTTTTAAAAGATTTTTATTTATTTATTTGACAGGCAGAGATCACAAGAAGGCAGAGAGACAGGCAGAGAGAGAGGAGGAAGCAGGCTCTCTGCTGAGCAGAGCCCGATGCGGGGCTCGATCCCAGGACCCTGGGATCATGACCTGAGCTGAAAGCAGAGGCTTTAACCCACTGAGCCACCCAGGCGCCCGCAAGTTATGAATTTCTAAGTCATCAGATAGTGATGTTGCTTATAGTCAGGAGAATGGATGTTCCTAGCCTGTAGTCCCCAGTGATACCACTTCCCTCCTTGGCTCTGCTGCTGATCTTTGGATTGCATCACCCAAAGGGGGTGATTATCTAAGTGGGGGAAACCACAAAGATAAGAGAAAAGGGATTTGGATTGAATCCTAAAGAATCAGAGGTTGGCTAGTGGAGAGAAAATCTGTAAAAGATATTAAGGGTTGAGGATTCTCGGATTCAGATTAGTAAAACTTCTAGAATATATAAAATATCTCCAAATATATCTTTTACATTATATAAATTTTGCTGTCATATGAAATCCCAACACATGATTGGCAACACAAAACCAGTAAAACTAGCTACAGTCCCTAAAAAATAAAAGACAGACAACAACCTTTACAAGTGATTAATTCCATGTTGCATGTAAAATAACTTGGCACTCTTGCTGCTGTGCACATTTTGATTTTGATTTATGTGCCCTTGAATAATGGAAGGACTGAAGCCTCCAGTTCAGCAGCCTCTTTTGAAAGGCCCAATCCAGTCCAGAGGGTCCATACAGCTGAAATACAGTCTAGTCTCTTCCAGCCAAACTGTACACCTGGTTCAGATCTATCTCTGTTGGAGTAAGGAGCCTTTCTGTAAACTTCTATCCAGATGGGAGAAGGTTTTTCTAACACACACATAGATATCTGTGCATTAGCAGTAGCAGGGCAAAGTGTGCCGTACCAACCTCAATAGCAGGCTTAACCAACAATGATGCCAAGTCATAGTAAAAGTCTAGGCCACACTGCTGAGGAGAACAGATTTTGAGTTTTTCTCAAGGTATGGTCTTAAGCCTATCTGCACCAGAATCACCCAAGAAGGCAAATTCCAGGACCCACACTAAAACTCAAAGAATTGAACTATGTAGGAATATGATCCAGGACTTCAATTTTTTACAGGCCTATTAGGACTTTCTTACACATGTAACAAATAGAAAACAACTGCTCTGGGGGTACCAGCATGTCCCAGTGATGCAGAACCAGTTTGTGGAAGATCTGCTTCCCTCTGGTTTTGAAGACATGATCATACCCTTTTTGAAGACTGAAGGAAGACACATATCACATTGGTTCTGTACCTTTTTTGAGAGTGGAGGTTGGTACAAACTTGCAAGTTGTCTTAAATTACTCCTTCAGGGTCCTGTTATCCTGTTATCCTGTAAATTCTCTCCTGAAAGTTCTCACAGAGAGTTGTGCACCAACTAAATCCATGCCTACTTACAGGTGAAGTTAATGTATGATATTTAAGCATATTTTATTTATTTATTAACAATTTAAAAAGTTTTATTTAAATTCCAGTTATTTCATATCCAGTGTAATATTAGTGTGAGGTATACAATGTAGTGATTCAACACTTCCATACAATACCTGGTGCTCATCAGGACAAGCGCACTCCTTAATTCCCATCATCTTTTCAACCCTTCCATCCAACCACCTTCCCTCTGGTAACCAGCAGTTTGTTTTCTATAGTTAAGAGTCTGTTTCTTGGTTTGCCTCTCTCTTTTTTTCCCCTTTGCTTATTTGTTTTGTTTCTTAAATTCACATATTGGGGAAATCATACAATATTTGTCTTTCTCTAACTGACTTATTTCACTTAACATAACACTCTTTAGTTCCATCCATGTCATTGCAAATGGCAAGATTTCATTCTTTTTTATAACTGAATAATATTCCATTGCATATATATATAAATACCACCTTTTCTTTGTCCCTTCATTGGTTAATGGACACTGTGGCTGTTTCCATATTTTTGTGTCCTTTGAATTTGTATTTTTGTATTCTTTAGGTAATTACCTAGTAGTGCAACTGCTGGATCATAGGGTAATTCTATTTTTAAGTTTTTAAGGAAACTCCATACTGTGTTCCAGAGTGGCTATAGCAGTTTAAATTCCTACCAACAGTGCAAGAGGGTTCCCTTTTCTCCACATCCTTGCCAGTACCTATTATTCCTTGTGTTGCTGACTTTAGCCATTCTGAAGAGTGTGAGGTGATATCTTATTGTATTTCCCTGATGATCAGTGATGTTGAGCATCTTTTCACATATCTATTGGTCATCTGTATGTCTTTTTTGGAAAAATGTCTATTCATGTCTTCTGTCCGTTTTCAATTGGGTTATTTGTTTTTGGGGTGTTGA
Organism: Martes martes; assembly: GCF_963455335.1. Lineage (NCBI taxonomy): Eukaryota > Metazoa > Chordata > Mammalia > Carnivora > Mustelidae > Martes > Martes martes. Next base: position 174,884,530 of record NC_137890.1, on the reverse strand, counting down.
GTTTTATAAGTTCTTTATATATTCCTGGGTTGCAAGGGTTGTTCAATATTCCCAATCAATGTGATATACATATTAATAAAAGAAAGGATAAGAACCATATGATCATTTCAATAGATGCAGAAAAAACATTTGACAAAATACAACTTTGATTCATGATAAAATCCCCCAACAAAGTAGGTGTAGATAGAATACACCTCAACATAATAAACAAAATGCCAGGTAATTTCATCCTCAGTGGGGGAGAACTGAGAGTCTTTCCTTGATAGTCAGGAAGAAGACAGGGATGTCCACTCTCACCACTATTATTTAACATAGTACTGGAAGTCCTAGCTACAGCAATCAGACAACAAAAAGAAATAAAATCCATCCAAGTCAGCAAGGAAGAAGTAAAACTTTCACTTCTTGCAGTTGACATGATACTCTATGTAAAATCTGAAAGACTTCACACACACACACACAATGCTAGAACTGTTAAATGAATTCAGTGAAGTCTCAGGATACAGAATCAACACACAGAATATTGCATTTCTATATACTAATCATGAAGCAGCAGAAAGAGAAACTAAGGAATCAATACCATGTAAAATTGTACAAAAACAAGAAGATACCTAGGAATAAACCTAACCAATGAGGTAACAATAAGATACCTAGGAATAAACCTAACCAATGAGGTAAAAGACTTGTACGCTGAAAACTATAAAACACTGATGAAAGAAACCAAAGATGACTCAAAGGAATGGAAAGACATTCCACACTCATGGATTAGAAGAACAAATATTGTTAAAATGTCTATACTGCCTATAGCAATCTACACATTTAATGTAATCCCTATCAAAATACCACCAGCATTTTTCACAGAGCTAGAACAAACAATCCTAAAATTTCTATGGAACCTGAAAAGACCTCAAGAAGCCAAAGTAACCTTAAAAAAGAAGAGCAAAGTTGGAGGCATCATGATTCTGGACTTTGAGTTATATTACAAAACTATAGTGATCAAAACAGGATGGTACTAGCACAGAAATAGACACATAGATCAATGAAACAGACTAGAAAACCAAGAATGAACACACAACCATGTGGTCCATTAATCATCAACAAAGCAGGAAAGACTGCCCAATGGGAAAAAGACAGTCTCTTCAACAAATGACGCTGGGAAAACAGGACAGCAACATGTAAAAGAATGAAACTGGACCATTTTCTTACACCACACACAAACATAAATTCAAGATGGATTAAAGGCCTAAATGTGAGACCTGAAACCATAAAAATCCTAAAGAACACAGGCAGTAACCTCTTTGGTTTCAGCTGTAGCAACTTCTTTCTTGATAGGTCTCCTGAGGAAGGGAAACAAAAGTAGAAATAAGCCATTGGTGTTTCATCAAAATAAAAACTACTGTACAGTGAAGAAAACAACCAACCCAACTAAAAGGCAACCTATGGAATGGGAGAAGATATTTGAAAATGACATATTTGATAAAGAGTTAGTATCCAGAGTATATAAAGCACATTTTAAAGTAGAATTTTAAAGAATGCTTTGTTCACCCCAAAATGATCCACTGCTAGTGGTTTCCCGCTGATCTCTTCTACGACCCACCACCATCCTGCCTTTGATGAGTAAGGGCTACCCCTCAGAGCTGCCTGGACTGATCAAACATATCCCTGCTGCTCTTCTCCCTCCCTGCCATAACATCTTGTTTGTGTCCTCCAGGACCCCAGCTCCGGTCTGTATTTATCTTTGTCAACTGTTTGTTTACTTTTGTTCTCTACTTATCCCATTATAGTGTATTTAACATGAGAATATAAATCTTACCTCCCCTGTCAGCCACTGAAAATCCAATGCCTGGCAGGGAGTAGACAGTCAGTGTATACTTGTTGTATGAATACACACAGAAAAATAGACTTCTACTGGAAGATTTGAGAGTTGGGAGATTAACTTGTCCTTTTTCAATTTTGCTCCTGAAACAATGATTCTTCATAAGAAAGATGTAAATTAAGCTTGCTTCAGTATTAGTAGAAAGTCTTAGGTAACATTTGGAAGTCATTCTTACCACAGTCGTTCTGGGAATCTCTGGGAAGTTCTTCCAGTTAAAGATTTCAGCATGTAGGGGCTATAAAAATCATGACGATGAGTACCTTCTCTGATACTTCAAATGCTAATTTGTAGTGAAGACCCATGGAAACAACCCTGATGTTTGCCCAGTTTCTCTACACTGCTCAGAGAGCATATGCCTGCCTTCCTAAAAAAGATACATGTCTGGAGGGAAGTGAAACATCCATTAAACCTAGAAGGTATTTGTCCTCCCTTCTTTCGACATTTTATTGCCCTTTAACTCATTTGTGAAAGAGACCAAAGTAGAATCGGGCTAGCGAATGAAAGCCCTCTTCATTAAAATGGCCAGTCTGCATAGATCACTTTGCTCTTCCCTGTAGAAGGTCTTTTTTGATCAGTACATGAAGAGATAATTTATGAAGAAAAAAGTTTGGAAAATTCTATGTCCACAGATAAAGTATCAGAGCGAAAATACACAGATCCCATTTAGGGAGATGAAATTATTTTCAAACCAAAATTATAAAATTATTCCTGGCTGAATGTGTTAGTAAAGCAAAAAATGGAATATGCCCATTAGTGGTGAGGTTGGTTATTTTAGAATGTAGGAAAAACAAAGGCATAGTTGTCAATACCCCTCTAATTGCTGTTGGGGGAGGGATGGTGCGGTGGGATGGGGGGAAATGAATAGTTTATACAGGCTTAAACCTCAGCTAGGGGTACTTTGGCCATTATTTTTTTCAACTTCCACTCTGCAGGGTAAGATTAAGTAGTAGATGCTCTTTTCCCCTTTTAGTTTTTAAATCTCTGCTTTTATAATGCTCCTTTCTGATATGGAATTTGGTAGTCATACATGTAATAGACCTATGTCTATGGAACATGAAATGGGGTTTGGGATTCCAGGAGGTTTAAACATAACACATTTATAATTGTAATTATATGTATTAAGTGTTCTTGTTTAATTCATATTGTTAGGATATATTTCTATGGGTTTTGAATTGTATTTCTTTTAGTAACATTCTTTGATGAATTCTAATTAGGTAGGAAATTTACAAATAAAGAACAATTCAAAAAAGGAAAGAAAAAGGGAAAAAAATCATGATCTATACCAACTTGAACCAGAGATAAACACTGTGATATTTTAGCAAATTTCCTTATAGTATCTCTGCAGAGATACATGTGGTTCATATGCATATATGCATGCAAATATCTATATAATTCACTTACATATTAAGCCCAAATGTCCAAGTACGTCTTGTAGCACATAAGTATAAAATGAGTTCGCTTTCATATATTCAATAAATAAAATCGATGTCTAGTATGTACAATGTATTTTCTTAGTCACTAGGGGCCTCATGGTGAACAGAATCCCTAAATCTCTGCCCTCAGGGAGTTGATCTGGGAAGAAAGTCATTAACTTTCAATACCAGGAATTACAGTGGTTCAAGCCTTAATTTTAGCCTTTCTTCATGACTTTTTCTGCAAGTCTGTCGCGTGCTCCGGGGGACAATCATTTAACTTCCACAGCTCCAGCAGTTCTGGGGTTAGACACTCTAAGAAGGCCAGTGATTTGGTGCCTGGTGATCATTTCTAAATTGCTCAGCATCGCTCAGGGAGGTGACTGCACGTATTATTACAAGAGATACAGTTCTGGCCCCAGAAAAGCGTGGGGGCCTGTTAGACTGGAAACCTGAACAGCTGCTTAAAATCCCTTCCTTTCCTCTGGCTCTCCTGCTACCATCCCTGCCTTGAAAGAGGCCGTTCTTGCCTTTCCAGCCCAAGAACAGGACAGATTCTTTTTTTTTTTTTTTAGTTCCCTGTGGCTCCATAGTGATTTCACACACTACAAAACTCTACTTGGGCTCAGGAATACATGCCAGAGTGTAAAATATAGAGAATAACTTATAAAGTTTTATTAGATAAGACTACTCTTGGGGTCTGTAGACTAAGACCGAGGAAACCCTGGTCCGATACCTGGTCCGATACCTCTCTGCCCAGCTCCAGTTTGCCACACCGCAGTCCTTCTTATAAAGGATTGTCCCCTTGCAGACCTGTCCACAGCCCAGAACTTCTCTCAAAAAACAATAGAAATTCCTTTTCATTGCCCAAGGTTTACCTTTACAACTCTAATTTCTTATGCTAGGATTTGCCATATCCCAAGATATGTATATCTTAAATCTATCTATAATGTATATAAAAACCCTCTTTCAGAGGTCCTCCTTTTGTATCCCAGTTGGGTTCCAATTCTTCAACCAGACAGAACAATAAAAATACCCCATGTAACACCAGTGTATACTGAGATACCTAGCCTTAGATAAAACTGGATCTTTATAGAGCCCAGCACGCCACTGTGATTCCTTTGGTTAGTCTTATATCCTACATGAGGTGGTCATTACTGTATCTCTCTATATTCTTTCTCTGGTTTTCAAAACCTCAATTCCAGATTTTCCGGGAGCAACTGTTGAAACAAAAATATGTGCACATATGCACATGGGTGCCTACATGTGTGTGTGCGTGTGTGTGCTCACGTGTGCGTACACACACACATTTCTGTCCAGGAGAATAAACAGAATATCTGGGTACTGAATGTTCTAAACCTTTAAACAGATATGACACTTTTATCCAAAGAAACAAAAAAAATTTAGAGACAAAACCGCTTAAAAAATATACATAATTTACATTTCATTTACAGTCAGCTAAATACTGTCTTCACACATTTCTCCAAGGTAATGACTGCGGCTTTTTTTTTTTTTTTTTTTTTTTTAAGATTTTATTTATTTTTTTTGACAGAGAGAGACACAGCAAGAGAGGGAACACAAGCAGGGGGGAGTAGGAGAAGGAGAAGCAGGCTTCCTGCAGAGCAGGGAGCCCAAATTGGGGCTGGATCCTAGGACCCTGGGATCATGACCTGAGCCGAATGTAGATATTAAGTGACTGAGCCACCCAGGTGCCCGACTGGGACATATTTTATATTCATGAAACTAAAGTAGATTGCTAGAAAAAAAGAATATTACATTTTCAAAAAAATTTAGGGTTTTTATTGCATGTGCATTACATTTTACTACATATACACATATTTTTAACAAACTATTGTTATATCCTATTGACTTTGTATAATAAACTTTTCATTAAACCTTATATGTGAGTATTTTCCCATGCCATTAACGATTTTAAAAAGCTTCATTTTAGTGGCTACATCCATAATGTGTATGTACAACTTATTTTATCACGTCTTTTGTTTAGAGGAACTATTTCATTTTCATTTTTTTCCTTCTACGAACAACATTGGAATGTTTATCTGGATACATTTGCTGGCTTCATTGATTATTTCTTTAAGATATATTCTTATGGGTGATATTGTTGTGTCACAGGATCTTAAGGTTGAACCTCAAGAAGATGGGTCGTTATTTCCTTGGCCCTACTACATAGTAATTTATCTTTTTCTGTGGAACCAATGAGACTAATTATTTACAGTCAGTTACTAAGCAACATTTGTCAAGGATACTATGCCTTTTCCATCGATGCACAAAGGGCAACTCAGTTAAGATCTTAAATACTCGTGCTTACAGTATCCCTTTAGGAAAGCGTTATTTGCTTTAAACAACTGGTATATACTAGTAACTAATTTAATTATTCATATATATTTATTTAATGTAATCACAACAAAAATTCTCATTTTCAGGTATAATGCAAAGTGAATCTAAATATCATATTCTTAAAAGGGTAACATATAGTGGGCTGGGACTCTGTACAGGTCTCAGAAAGTGTGAGCAGATAGCAGATTCTGCCTGGGGTTGTGCCCACGAGTTCTGGATCATTATTGAAAGGACTCAATTTCCACGAATGGTCTTCTTTTGACTCTGAAAGGTTATTAGCATCCTATGAAGTGAAGTTGTGAGGAGACAGTCCAGCCGGGCTGTGCGGCAGTTCTAACACATTCTTATGCAATGTCATTCCATGCTGATTACGGTGTGTTGATTACTCACATCTGGGACTCGTATTTGATTAGGCTCACTGAGTTCTGCTCTTCTTCCCATTTCTAATCGCCTCTTTCCTCAATCGTCTCTGTCTTTGTTGTCATTGAATTTCATTTTAGTCTGTAGTCAAATTGATGGCTTCTCTAAAGATTCATTAATTTTTTATTTCTTTGAGTTCTTTTTCCAAGGTTCTGCTATGTTGGCCCTTTCCAAATCGTTTGGACCCTTGATTGAGTAAGTAAACATTCAGAGATGCACACAATTCTGTAGTCACTCTCTGTCACCAGTGAACTGTTTGTAAGTGAACAGGTATGATTTTTATTTCATCTCTGAATACTTAGTCCATCAGATTAGCTAAAGTGATCAAAAGAAAGCTAGTCTGACCTTTAGAAAATACACGTAGGTGTGGTGTCTTTGTCTCTGCATCTCTATCTCTGTTTCAGTCTCTCTCAATAGATAATGAACAGCTACATAGATGATTTATAGGTATATAATCATAGGTATAGAGTGTCATACACCTAGTAAACACTAAGTATTCATGAGTTCCTTCTGTATGCCAAAATTTTTACATTTTGATTTACTAATGGAAATTTTTTTTATATTTTAGTTTAGATATGTAAATTAAAGGCCCTAAAACTGAATTATCTCTCAAATGCTTACATGAGAATTTTTATGGGTTATGAAACTCCATGTTAGTCAGTACCTTCATTTTACATTTTTTTTCATTTTACATATTTAAACACAAATAATATAGGTCAACTTTCATTGTAAATTAACACATTTTCTGTGCTTGCTTTTGGCTAAGTGATTATACATACACAATTTAAAATATTCCCTGCTTACCCAAGGAGTCCTGAGCCTAACATTGAAGAATTCTTACTAATATGCTGAAATAGGTGCTAGCCAGTTTTTTGGAGTATGAGAGACACTGTTTTCCTTGTATAACAAATGACAATACATTCCCTTCTCACAGCATAAAGACAGGACAAACTTTCATGTTGTTAGTCACACATAGGCTACACCCTTACCTTAGTGTTTAAAACTGGAGTTTTAGAGAGTTTTAAAGTTTTTTTGAGATACCACTTAAACACATTTAATAGTATACTTTGAATGATGATTGGAGACCCGAGAAGAATAATGACTTAGGACCAACTACCAGTCAACTGTTTTCTATTCAACAAGTCATCCAATAAGTATCTTTTGAGCATTCACTACTTGTCAGCCGTTATTTTAGGTTCTGGGGAGGTATCGGTAAATAAAGCAAAAATTCTTATGTTCATGGCACTCTAATATTCGAAGTCAATTTTACAAAATGTCATCCAGTTAAAGGAATAGTTTATCTATTACTCCCTGTTTGTACATATAATGCTGGGAAATTATTGAGTAACAGGGAAAAAAGTATCTTGGGATAAAAAAAATTGCATATCACATAATCTACCATGTTACACATACCCAGTGAAAAATAGAAATTGTAAAAATAGCAAAACTATAATTACCGTTAGGATTTTATGCTTTATTAAGAAATTGCTAATATCTTGTGAGTACAGAAGGTCATTTGACTTCCCAAGGACATGCAGCATGCTAGCTTTTTTGTCAGGAATATTACATTCCAGGTTTTTTAGAGTCAGCACAATTATTTTTGGAACGAGGGTGTTGTCAGCCAATTTTCATGATATCATATTGTTTATTCTGCTATTAAGCTGAAGATTATTACTGTTAAGGTGACAGGTGTTGGTCTGTTTTCCTTAGATTATACAATGTGATCTTTGTGGACAATGCAAATAGTGCAAAATGGTCAAACATGCAGACACACACATACTCAATATATGGTTAACAAAAATAAAAATAATCATGAAATTTATGAACTAGAATGTCATTTTTCTATTTTAAAAAATAACTTTTTTTTCAGTGTAGGAAAGGTGTCATGCTATGAGAACTTGTGTTATTATAAAAACAACAATTGATTGAATTCAAACCTATTAGGGATATAGTGGATGGGCTAAACTAAAAAAGAATAACATGAAAGCAAAACATTGCATTTGCTTATGAGAACTTATGATTTAAATGAGAACTGAAGATTTTAATTGAAACAATTGATTGGTTTAAAATGGTTTATGCAAGATTATAATTTAGAAATTACCATTTTTCTCTGTCACAACCATTTTTTCATAAGCTGACTTTAGCAGCAATGAAACATCTCATTAGATTGCAATGTTATGTTTCAAGAAATAATTATTTGGTTTATTATGATTCCTTTAGAAAAGAACACAAATCTTTTTTTCAAAAAAATTTGTGTATACAAGCACACAAACACACATACACCTTTTATATTTCCGAATTCTCCACAAACTCTTTACTAAAAAACAAATTAAGGGCATAATTATTTTCATTAAGAAAAAAATCTAATATTAGTCACAAACTTCCTTAAAAACTTCAATATATTATGGAAGTGATTTGGATTTAAAAAGTAAATAAAGGGGCACCTGGGTGGCTCAGTGGGTTAAATCTCTGCCTTCTGCTCAGGTCATGATCTCAGGGTCCTGGGATCGAGCCCCACATCAGGCTCTCTGTTCAGTAAGGAGCCTGCTTCCCTTCCTCCCTCGCTTTCTGCCTGCCTCTCTGCCTACTTGTGATCCCTCTCTCTGTCAAATAAATAAATAAAATCTTTAAAAAAAATAAAAATAAATAAATGTAAATTAAAAGTAAACAAAGCATTTTGTTGCTTTTTCAGTTACCACAGAACTCAAAAATTAAGCAGATATTTCAATAGATCTACTTTTGCATAAAGTCTTTAATTTAAAGAGCTAAATAAGTTTGAGTACATAAACCTTTTGATCCATAGTGCCTACTATTGCATTTCACAATGCATAATTTTCCTCTACAGTAAGATCTTTCCTCTTGGTTTTAAAATTCTCCTTAAACTTATTTGCTTTCCCATCTTTAAACCTTTTCTCATATGTGGATTGCTTTTATTATTCTTGTTCACTTGGTACCTCACAGTCTCTTCAAAGAGTCTTTTAAATTCCAGTTCCATATTTATCTGAAACATCCTGTCATCATTTTTCTTCCTATGTAGTCCAAATCCAAAGATCATTACTATTTCAACTATTTCATGCCAGTAGTCTCTACTCCCTTGTCTGTTTTTCCGCATCTTTGATGAATCTTATCCACTTCTGACATGGCCATTAGTAGGCTTTGGAAGATCTTTCAAACTTACTCATCTGGGCCTCTCTACAGGGCTGTCTCATCACACGGCACTTGGGTCTCCCCAAAGTGAGCATTCTAAAAAAAGAATGAGAGAGCACTTGTAAGACAGAAGCCACAATCTTTTTATATAAGCTATTCTTGAAAGTGACATACATTCCTTCTGTTGTGTTATACTCATTAGAGAGGAATCAGGGGGAAGTGATGACATAAATTAGACATGAAGATAGCGGTTAGGATCACTGAGGGTCATTGTAAAGTCTACCTACCACAGAAAGATAAATAATACTACTGAATTTTGAACCATTTGTGCAGATGGCACACTATGGCCACATGTTGAACTCATACCACTCCATGGCTCAACATTGTGGTCAACCTCCAAGTCCAGATCAGTGTGAAGTCCAAGTCCAAGTCCTTGTCCATCTTTAGATCTCGCTGGCATTCCAGGTCCAGGTCTAGGCCCAGGACTCTTTCACCCATGGCCAAGAGGGAATCCAAGTCCGGGTCCACTTAAAGTCTTCCTAAATCTCCTGGGGAGGGAGGAGTAGTGTCCTCTTAAGCAAATGATGTGTTGACAAGCAACATAACTATCAGAAGACTGGGGAGGAAGGACCACGTATTCATCCATGAGAAGAGTCCTTGGAACAAGCTACTGGCTATTGAAAAGGTTATTTTTGTCTAACGTTTTACTTGTTCTAAGCTTTGCCTCATTTTATGTGCCATTTTGTTGCTATTATTCAGATTTCTCATAATTTAGTGAAGTGACTGACTTTAGCTTCATTATTAGCTTGGCTATTTGAGGTAAATTTTCCTTTTAGTTTAATCTAGAGCTGCCTTCTTTGGTTTGAAAGTTAACAGATTGGTAACCTAATCTGTGGCCTCCTTGACTTTTAGGGAAACATGTACAGCCATTACACAAAGCCTGAAGGTGTCAAGAGGTTAACTCAACATTGCCTTCTTCCCTTAGAATTAAAAACCTACAAAAGTTGGTGTAAATTTGTTTGTATATATTATTTACCTTCAGCTCTAAATGGTAATACGAATCCAAACTTGTATAAAGACTTTTCAGGTTAAAAGACTTGATTTTTTGAAAGGATTGTTTACCAGACACAATTCTAATCTCTTCTCTTGTGTATTTTTATGCACTAGGTGAAGTTGTGTAGCAGATGAGTAAAGCTGGTTAGCTGTTAAGATAGTGTGTTGCAGTGCAGAGTGCCTGGCTGTTTCCTGTTTTTTCCTTATCTCCCCTTTGTAAAGATGCCTTGTCATTCAGAAACAAATGGCTATCCAGTTTATTAAAATGCCTGACAGCTGCACTTCCAGTCACCTGGGTGTTCATGTAAATAATGGAACATACAGTGAGTACGTCTAGCTGATGATGAATACACCTTTTTTTCTTTTTTACCATTGGTAAATCTGATCATCTTCATGTATGAACTTATATATGGAAAGTGTTAAGGAAGCTAATGGCTTGTAACTTTGTAAGTACTTAGGACATTATGTATCTTTATGGTCACATAGTCATTGTTTCTATAGTTTAATTAAGATGTTTCCTTGGTGTGAAAATTTTTTTGACCCATTTAGGAGAAGTAAAGATAAAGGAAAATAAAAAGAAAACACAAAGTAAGGTAGTAGAAATAAGCCTAATGTATTAGTAACCACAATAAAATTAGAGTGAATTAGTAACATATGAAATTATTTTCATTATATTCAAAATATAAAAACTATGTGAGGAGAAAACGTTGGAAGAGATATAGCTATTCTTATTTGTAGGTAATATGATTATTTTCATAGAATATTCAAAATAATCTTCACACTCAGAATTTATTAGAGAGTTGATACTTTCTCATAAGATTTTAGGATTTAGGTTTCAAGATACAATTTATTAGAGAGTTGATACTTTCTAATAAGTTTTTAGGATTTAGGTTTCAAGATACAAACTCAACATACAAAAACCTTATAATACAAAGACAAAACTAATTGGAACATATAGAGACTAAAACTTCAGTTCTCAATAGCAATAAAAGTGATGTTTCCCAGGAACTGGCCTGACTAAAAACGTTCAAACCTCTGGGGACAAAATTACAAAATAATGACGAGGGCCATAAAAGACATACATAAATGGAGAAAACTCTATTTGTATTTGGATTGAAAAATATCAGTATTGTCAAAACACTAGTTTTCTTCAAATTGGCATAGCAATTTAAGTTAGCTGTAATTAACAATTTTTTATAGAATTAGTAATGCCACCCCTGAAATTCATGTATTAAAAGGAATAGGCATAAGAGATAACAATTTTGAAGAACAAGATAGGAAGAGTTGGTCTCCTAGATATCCAGATGTACCAAAGCACTATAATAATTAGAATTGTGGAATTAGGAAAATATACCAATGGCACAAAATAAAGAATCTACAAACATAGCCACACATATAAAATGATTTAATATATGACAGTGTTAACATTACAAAAAGAGGGGAAATCAGGGCACCTGGGTGACTCAGTGGGTTAAGCCTCTGCCTTCGGCTCAGGTCATGATCTCAGGGTCCTGGGATTGAGCCCCACATCGGGCTCTCTGCTCAGTGGGGAGCCTTCTTCCTCCTCTCTCTCTGCCTGCCTCTCTGCCTACTTGTGATCTCTCTCTGTGTCAAATAAATAAATAAAATCTTTAAAAAAAGGGGTAAATAGTAAATTTTGTTATACATAATGACAGAAAAATAGAAAAAGTAAAATCAGATGTCTTTCTCACACCACACACCAACATGATTTTCAGGTAGATTACGGTGCTAATCAACTGCTAAGTTTAGTTGAATATCTCTAAATAAAACAGGATTCTTAAATGAGATAAAGAAAATTTGCTAACAATTAAAGAAAGTAGATACACATTCAGTCACAATTTCTAAAGGGGGAAGCCAAATTAGGAAAATAGGCCTACAGCTTTGCAATTATGAAAAAAAGTGGATATATCCGCTAACACATAGTGCATTTGATGAAAATAGAAACTACCATTTCGGAGATTAAGTCAACAATAGCTAATAAATGTGAAGATGCTTTTATCAAACAATGAACAAATTCTACTTCTTGGTACATCCATAGAAAAAAAATGCATAAAAATCTCTGTGAAATGAGGTGCAAGAATGTTGGCACTACTTTTGATAGCCCAAACTGAAAATATTCTAAATAGCTATCAATGAAGAAAGTAAACCTAAATCATATTCTAATTGTAGCATAAAACTACACAGTGTCTAAAAAGAAAAAGCATCATCTACTGACATGGTGAAATGTCAAATATATAGTTTTGGTGGAAAAGAATAAGTTGCAGAATAATATATACTGTTTTCTGTCATTTGTATAAAATATAAAAACCAATAAAATGCTAAATTACAGCACCTTAAATATACAATAAAAATGTACATAGATTCATGGAACTGGTAAAACTCAGTTTACAGTAGTAGTCTTTTGAAAAAGGTAAGTGGAATATTAGTTATATATGTTCTTTGAAAAATTTTGGAAAAAAGATCAGAAACAAATAAAAAATACTAGTAATATTTGATAAAGCTGGGGTAGTAGGTGCATAGAAGCTCATTTTCTCACTTTTGTATTGGTATCTGTTCATTTGAGATAATTAACAATATATTTTTTAAGATAATTAGCTTACCTGTCCATTTCCACGACCATTTCTGTGGTCCAATAATGTGTCAGTTTATGCCTAGAATTCTGACACAGCCATACAGTCTACATTCTTTGCCTTTCATCTGGTTTTCTGCCAGTCAACTCTAGCTTATCACTTACTACCATCAGCAGGAACATCAAATTTCCTGCTACTATCATTTCATAATATCTATTATATCAAGTCTGAACTTCTATTTCTGGTTTTGAAGGCCATCCAGAATCTGCCAAGACTGTTCTTTCCAATAACCCTTTCTTTTCCATGGGACCCTGTACTCTAATTACAGATAACTATCCACTGCCCCTTCACTCAATTCCAGAGTCCTTTCATTAAGGCACAGCTCAAGTGATATACTTTCCATAGTGTTCCTTTTCTAACTACTTCAGCTCATTCAGGGCTTGTTGAATTATCCATAAACTCAGTATTGAAGCATTTACCTCTTAAACAGTGTATTTTGTTTTTAGAATTTGAATTCAGACATTTAACTAATTTTGTGAGGGCCAGGACCTGTCTTCCATTTTTTTTTTTTTTATATTACTTATAGGGCTAAACACAAGAATTCCCCCAACCACCTCTTGTTCTAGGATGATCTAATGGCTCTTAGGCCCTCAGTAGGAAAGCTGGACAATTCTTGACTTTTCCTATTCTTTCAACCCACTTCAAATAGCAGCTAAGTCTTGTTTTTCAGTTTCATTAAAATATTTCTATTCTGTATGCTTAATCTGTTTTCACTGAACAGCATTTTAAAAGCCACTGTTACTTCATATAGGTAGCAGAAGTCATAGAAAATTATATCAAAGATGATATATCTTCATGGAATTATCACCTGGCACTTGCACAGTGGGGGGATTTTGCTGTTCTTCACTAGTAGGAATCTATGTAAACAAATCTGCTCTCCCTCTGTCTCCCATAATGAAGCCAGAGTAATCTTTATAAAAGCTAATTTAGTTATTCTTTTCCTTAAAGAATTTTAACGTCCTTTCATCGTCCTAATGAAATCCCAAATACGTCATATAAACCGTAGAGCCTTGTGTGAGCTTCCACTCCCTCCTTCTCCAACTTCATCTAGTGTTCCTTACCCTGAAGCTGTAGGCACATTGCCTTCTTTCAGTTCCTCAAGAAGCCCTGTGCTTTATCCCCTCAGGGCTTATACACAGGTTAATCTGTCTTTCTAGAACCCATTTCCTGGAACCTTTTCTCCACATGGGCAATATACTTATTCTTCAAGTCTTAGTTTAATTTTTAATTTTCTTAATGAATCTTTCCTTAACGCTTCCCCTTACCCATCCCACTCAAACTGTTATAATTTCAATAGCTCTTTTTATTTATTTTGTGTAACACTTATCAATATGTAATTAATATCTGTTTGTTTGGGTTTTTTTTTTTTTTTTGTCCCCTGTGAGTCTATAAGCTCCACAGTGAGTGGGACTCTATTTTCCCCTTACTTTATCTCCAATGGATGACATTGCCTTGTATATAGTAGACAGTATACATATTCATTGAATGTATTAGTGGACTCTATAGGAATATGTATTAGTTGCTTTTGACTGTCATTAAAATATATGGTAAATGTATTTTTTACAAATATCTCTCTACTTAGCTTAATTTCCCCTCATTCGTTGTCATTCTATTCTTAAAGATTGGAAGAAGATTAGGTAAACAAAACCAGAACATTTCTACAAAATCTAGAGGAAGTCAGAGTTAAACAAACAAAAAATCTGAGCATATTCAATAATTTTTTTTCATTGTTCCAAAGTTGGAAAAAATAGAAGTAACCTTTCATAAGTAATGATCTTTCCCCCTTTTTCAAATACAACTCAATTTATTAAGGTGGTCATTGACTATTTTTTAAATAGGAATTCCTGGGGTTAAGGAAGAACCAGAATGTCTACTAGAGTAGCATTTTACTATTAACAAAACAAAATAAACACATAACCCTAACGTTTGGCACTTTCAAAATCAAGCATTCTTCCATGGTCCTATTTAATACTTTCTTTAATCATTTGTTCTGTTTGCACCTGTGCTTTCAATGTTGCAATAGTCCTACACAATGTTTGAAAACTGTAACACAATCCCACTCTCAAAATAGAAAGGGAGAAAAAAAAAAAAAAGATAATCTACATTTCACACCCTGCCATGTTCTGGCTGCTCTAAGTGATTAATGGTAATGGCCATTTGCCCAAAATATAGACTGAGTTCACAAATGGGATTGGAGAACAACTTTATGATAAATGTCAGGAATATATTATTCTTTTTCTATGGTATATACCTTTCTTTATACATAAAATGGAAGGTATTTTTAAATTCTATTTGCACATAATAATGCATGAAATTACAGCTTTTATATGCCATGTATTGAAAGGTGTTGATTTGGCCAACCAAGGAATGCAATCTGTTTTCTTCAGAATTGTGAGAATTATGTGTATTGATACCTTATCACCTGCAGAGTTCTTCTGAAGGAAATATTACATATTACAGAATTATGGCTTATTTTATGGAGACTCTGTACTTGATACAGAAGAGAGCAGTTTGGAGTTTCATCCTTATGTTTAGCTGGCCAGCACCTACTTATTTACATAAAGGTTATAATGATGAGTTTTAGAACAAAAAGTTTAACTGGATAGAAGGGAATATTATCAATGAAGAATTAGGTCCCTGCAGAAGTGGTACATTTCTCTTACTCCTTTAAATTGTGTTTTAGCTTCTCTCAGTGAAGAGAGGTGAAGGAATGGCTCCCCATGACCCATTTTGTAAATGATAAAATGTTCTAAGCCTTCATTCAGGTAATGGGGGAAGCCTGTTCCCAGTATTATGCATCTGATTGTTCCTCTAATAAACTAAATGTAATTAAAAATAGAGCAAGGCCATTGCATTTTAATAGCTTGGATTCTTCCCTGTGGAAGAGTCAGCAAACATTGAGAGAATATGAAGATTCAGCTCCCCAGCACCTGCCAGGGAGCCTTTCTCAAGATTAACAGCATCACACCAGGTTATTAGAGGAAACATAAATACTTTTGAAGCTCTGTGGGTAGTTACGATATCACGTTTTATTGTCTTCTCCTAAAATGGAATTACTCACTGTAATTGCTTGCCAGTCACAGGCCAACAAACACGACAAAAGAAATCCTACATATTGGGGAGAAAGGTTATAATGCAAAATCAGCTGGCCTAGAAAATGTTTTTAGGGACACATTATTATGTATTTATAATAATCATAATTAAAATTTTATGGCATTTTATAGCTTCTAGGATAGGCACATATTTGTGCCTTGCAGTTTGAAGTTATTTGAATTCCTATTTGGATAAGGAAATAGGGGTGTAAAGATGTTGGGAGATTTGCCCAAGAATCCTGATGTCAATAGGTACAGAGGTGAGAATGATTCCAGTCCAGTAGGAAATTGCCAGCTAACGTGACGAGATGCCACTACTCACCTATTAGAATTGCTAAAACCCAAAATACAGATGATGGCAAATACTGATGAGGGTGTATAGCAAAAAGAAGTCTCATTCATGCTGGGAGAAATCCAGAATGCCCCATTTGGAATATAGTTTGGTAGTTTCTTGCAAAACTAAACATACTCTTACCATATGAACTAGCAATTGTGTTCCCTGGTATTCATCCCCAAAGTTCCCAAAACTTATGTTCACACAAAAACCTGCACACCTATGTATATAGCAGCTCTTTTATAATTGTCAAAACTTAGAAGCAACCAACATGTCTTTCAGTTGGTGAATGGAGAATAAACTGTGTTACATCCACACAGTGGACTATTATGTAGTGTTAGAAAGAAATGAGCAATCAAACCATGAAGAGACATGATGGAAAGTTAAATGCATATTACTAAGTGAAAGAAGCTCATCTGAAAAGTCTGCATATTGTATGATTCCAATTCTGGGACATCTCAACAGGCGAAGTTATGGAAACAGCAAAAAGACTGGTGCTTGCCAGGGGATAGGAGGGAGGAAGAGATTAATGGACAAAACACAAGGATTTTTAGAGCAATGAAACTCTTCTATATGATACTACAATGGTGAATAAATTTCTTTATACATTTGTCAAAACTGATATAGTGTATAACATTAAGAATGAATCCTCAGGTAAACTATGGACTTCAGGGGAGAATGATAAGTCAGCGTAAGTTCACTGATTATAGCACATGTTATCTCTTGGGACTGAGATTTTGTTACTGGGGGAGGACATGAAGGTATGGGGACATGGAGTATATGGGAACTCTCTGTACCTTCCGACTGATCTTGCTGTGAACCTAAAGCTGTTCTAAAAACAAGCATTGTCTTATTTTAATAGCTTTTTGTAAATTATAAAATATGTATGGAGAATATGACATCTGTATGAGTGCTAGTGGTCATACTCAACAGCACAATGTGTGGCTGGAAGAAGTGAGTCAGTGATAATGTGCTTTAAGATCCATTTGAGGTCTAAAGGAAATACGGGGATTTTTAAGTTGAGACTCTTGGACCCTATATTTTACTAAATTAAAGGCATATCAGAAGTTCTGACTGTACATTGTACTAGTACCTGGAGGTTCATTCCATTTATTATCATACCAACTTCTGCTGCTGAGGTCCTAGACTATCCAGAGAGGAATGATTCATAATAGTTCAGTGAGTCCAGCAGAATGCCCTGAAGAATGTGTTCAAAATACAGGGAAAGCAGTCCCTGTTATATTTCAGAGAAAATGAAACATTTTGTGTGCTCAAATCCTTTATTTGATAACATTATATGCTGAATCACATTTGGGGTTTCTCAGCTATAACCCCAGCTAAACCTTGATTGAAGCTTATCTGGAGATTAACATACTTTTAATTGTTTTTGCTTCTTATTTTCTTTATATTTTTGAATTTGGAATTTCCTGATAATATTTAAGTTAGATATGTTGTTGAGTTTTCAGTATTTTAGTGCTTTAAGTTCTCTGCTCTTTTCTTAACGGAATATTACCATACGGTAATGTCTGACTATTTTCCTTTGCTTATTTTCTTTCTCAAGCCATAATTTGAAAGCTCTTTAGCAAAAACCATTTGCCCTCAGATTTTCTAGCTTGTCCTCTGGCTGAATGCACAAACTTCCATTTATTTTATAGTAACCAACGTGTCACCAGTTTTTACCTCAATCTGCCAATCATTGATGAAAAATTCTCAAATTCTTATAGTGTTGTTTCTTGGAATCCTTGGGCATATTTCTTTTGGGTTCATGAAGAGTATTTCTACTACCACATAATCCACTATACTCCCCCATGCTGGTTCCAATTCCTGACCACCATTAACAAGATCAGCTGGGTCCACTGGTGATGACCACTGCAGCTAGCATTCTCTAGGAAATCACTGAAATTGTTGGCAAGGGTGTTGTCTCTTGACATATTTTCTGGGCACCAAAGCCTTATAGTTCATCAACACCCGGGCACATTTTTACTTGGGCAGCAAAGCAGTTTATTCCAGGGTGAAGAGAGACCTCTACTTGCAGCCCTACAGAGTTCAGATAGGAATCCTTGGACCTGAGCCATAATAGCTCCCAGTCAAACATTTTATCTTCCTTACTGTCTCACGTTTCATCATTAACCTCTGTCTGTTGTAAATGTCACTGTTGATTCCAGTAGTGGACAAAGCTGTGTCCTCACTATACCTGGCACTCTCTTGGTTTGGTTATGTTGTATATGAAAAGATTTCTTTCTGAACAAATTTTATGCTTAAAGATTTCCCTTTTCCAATAAAATAGATTTTGCACTTTGAATGACTCACTAACCATGTGCAAGTTGAAGATTGACGCTGGAAGAGGAATGTTTAAGGAGAAGGGAGAAAAATTCGTAGCAACTGTAACCCTACGAGTGCTGTTTTTCAGGAATTAAAATACATTCTACAATAGTGACATAAGAATACTCAACTTGGGCTTTTGAATTGTGTTCATACTCTGTTCTAATTCTTACTGTCTATATTGCGATTGCATATCTGACCATAGAGCAGAATGTGAAGTAGGTCCAGAACCTTGCAGACATTGCTAAAATAAATAGTAAACAGCAAGAATAACATGTCGCCCTTTAATCTGCTACCCTATATTTCATTCATCATCCTAGTGAACATCATGGATTTAACTATATGATTTCTGCTTAAGATCAGCATACATTAATGGGGCAGTCCCTAATATGAGGATGCAGAAAATTAAAGATTCCCTTTGTTTCATTATTTAAACAAACTTTGAAGATTTTATTTATTTTGAGAGAAAGAGAGAGAAAGGGTGAGGGGGAGAGGCAGACGGAAAGAGAAATATCCCAGCCAGATTCCTCACTGAGCGTGGTACCTCACATGGGGCTCGAACTCACAACCCTGAGATCATGATCTGAGCCAAAATCAAGAGTCGGATGCTTAGCTGACTGAGCCACCCAGGGACATGCATTTTAATATTTATAATATTACAAGAGGCATATGCATTTGTGGAAATTGCCTTTAAGCTCTTGAAACAATGGGTTTTATCATATGACATAATTTTGAGTGAAACCCTGAGCTGAGTCACCAAATTAGGGTTTTAAGCTCAAATCTGATTGCCTTTTAGGGACTGACTTAGTAACTCTAGATGACATTTCTGGTGTCTTTTGACTATATGTTCATTAAGAGCTTTTTTTAAAAAATATTTTATTTATTTTTTCGACAGAGAGAGATCACAAGTAGGCAGAGAGGCAGGCAGAGAGAGAGAGAGGAGGAAGCAGGCTCCCCGCCAAGGAGAGAGCCCGATGTGGGGCTCAATCCCAGGACCCTGGGATCATGACCTGAGCCGAAGGCAGAGGCTTTAACCCTCTGAGCCACCCAAGGGCCCCAAGAGCTTTTATTACAGATTCAGTAGCTTTCAGGCTACAATGCATTCATGTACTGGATCTGAATTCTAACCTAAATGTTAAATGAATAAACAAGTGCTGAATATCTCCTCCAAAAATTTAGTTCTGGTTTGTTAGTCTGTTTTGTTTGTTTTTGTTTGTGTTTCTTAGACTTGGTAAGCTAGATTTTAATGTTTTATTCTTAAATGTCTTAATTTCCTTATAATCTGTCCTTGAATTCCTCTAATGTACATTGTAAATACGTATGCTTACACATAATATGTGTTTATGTCAGTTGAGTTTTGTCTCTGTGGAGTGGTAGAGAATAAGCCAGACAAGCAGCCCCTAACCAGAGCAAGTGAGCTAACAGATGGAGTGCACAGTATGAAATTAGACAACAATTGGCAGGATTTTTTTAAATGATCCATCTGGAATCCAAGGGTCAAGATCATCCATTCTGACACTTACACAGGATCACAGCCTCATTTTACATTTAATTTCTAAGGTTAACTTTCTTTTTTAAAAAAAAATCTTCATGATAAACAAATTTATTTAGGAAATGAACAGTAGGAATAAGTTACAACTTACCACAGAGTAAATGCTATACTGTCACAGAATAATGGCTTACATATAAAGAAATAGCATATTGTAAATTATTATGGTTAATCACATTAACAATTCTAAATATTCTACGCCACAGTACTGCAAATGAATGTATTAGAGCAGGTTAGGTTGGTGATGGTCAATCAGCACAAAGCTGGGAAGCACTTGGGAGCTTGAAATATCTGGGAGACATATAAGCAAATAATTCTGTCACTCTGGACGAAGGGAAGGACAGATCTGGGGAAAGAGCTAGGAGACTGCCCCTTAATGGGGGCGATAGTGCCTAGTACTTCTTTTTTGTTTTTTTCTGTTTTGCAGTCTAGTAAAGCAGGTAATGTACGTAGAAAATTCAGTCCCAGGGCCAGCTGGCTCTGGAACCTGTGTCCTCTCTCTATATATATTCTGTCTTTTCATTATATATTGATATATTAGAGGGGAATTTTTCAATACTGAAAATAAGTCAGTGGGCAAATGATTAGTTACCTCTTTAATTGCATGAAGACATGCAATTAAATTACAAAAGCACATTTTCTTACAAAAATCTACCAATAATTCTTCCATTTATGAACTTTACTTACTCTTCCAAGATGACTACAAGTTTAATTTTATTATTGGTACTTTGTACTAGTGATCAACTCTCTGAACTCGTTATATGATTTTTCTTTTCTTTATTATTTATTAAGTTGATTTTGCCTGATGCAAGAATAGCTACCCCTGCTCTCTTTTGGTTTCCATTTGCATGGAATATCTCCAACCCCCACTTCACTCTAAGCCTATGTGTGTCCTTAAAGTTGGAGTGAGTCTCTGGTGGACAGCACACAGTTGAGTCTTGTTTTTGTACCCAGTCAGTCACTCTATTCCTTTTGAGTGGAGAATTTAATCCAATTTAAAGTAATAATTTAAAGTAATAATTGACAGATAAGGACTTAATGCTGTCTTATCGTTTTTCTGGCTGTTTTGTAGTTCCCTATTCCTTTCTTTCTCTTTTACTTTCTTCATGAATTAATGGTATTCCAAAGTGGTACGCTTTGGTTCTCTTTTCTGTTTTTCTTTTGAAAGTAGCAACACTGGGGTGGCTGGGTGGCTCAGTCACTTAAGTGCCCAAATCCTGCTTTCAACTCTCCAGTCATGATCTCAGGGTGGTGAGATCAAGCCGAGTCCGGATCCCCACCTGGCAGGAAGTCTGCTTGAGACTTTCCCTCTCCCTCTGCCCCCACTCCTTGCTCTCTCTCTCTTTCTCTCTCTCAAATAAATAAATATCTAAAAGGGAAAAAAATACACTATTAATGTTAAAAAAAATGATTTCTTTCTTTTTCTTCTTCCTCCCTTCCTTCCTCCAACCTTTCCTCCCTCCCTTTACCCTTCCTCCCTCCCTCTCTTCCTTTCTTCTTTCTTTCCTCTTTTTCTTTCTTTCTTTCATTGTTTCTTAAACCAGGAAGTGCTAGTACAAGGAAGAAAAATCCTTTGTAGACACTGCACTAACTTTAAAATGAATGGAAGTACACCACTGCAAAGACATAAACTGGCCTCTAATTGTCAGCTTACATTAATTTGAAGAGAAAGGAATCCACATAGTCCATGTGCAGGAGCATTAGGACAAAAGCTGTACAGGCTGTGTGTGTGTGTGTTGGAATTGGAACTCTTAAAGTTTTAGAAAACAGGTTGATAAATTATGGACAAGAAGAAATCTGGATTTAACAGAACCATGATGACTATCTAAGGTGTTTATATACCAATCAGTGAAGCATAAGAAATAGTAAGAAGATATTGGAAAGCTAATTTGTGACCATATAAACATGTGAAGACCTCCTGAGTCTTACTTGCCAAACTCAAATGCTTAGATAATGCCACAGTGCTTTATTAGACAGGACTGGAGGTTGCAGCATTCTCATACCTTGGGATTGCCTAAGAATTCATGAGGGAAGTATGACTACCAATAAGCAAGGCAAGAGCTCTTTTGTATTTAGTATATCCCACTGATAACATCCTTACTCTCCAAGCCCTTGTGGTCCCACACAATTCAGCAACTCTGTTTCCATTATTCTGACATAAGCATCTTTGCAGACATTCTGAGCCCTGGGACCAGAGTCTAGCTCACCTGGATTCTGCATGTAGCCATCTCCTTTGTTCCTGAGACTGACTTCCTCAAGGCTGTCTCTGATGGGCTAAAAGATACTAATATTTTACTCCACCTAATTCTGTCCTTACTCAGACTTCGGAATTTTTCCCATTTCTCTTACTTTATTTTTTCCTTTCCTTTCCCTTTCTACTTTCTGCTGTCCCCACCTAACCCTGACACACCAACCAAGCGTAATCTTTTTGATGACCTACTACACACAAACTTCTCTGAGCGGGGCTGTCTTATTGGAGAAAGAAATGAGAAGGGATTACATCAGAAATGTAAGAAAAATCAATATCTCATTAAATTATTCTTCTATGACTGTGTAATCAAAACAGTAGGGGGAAAAACAGTAAGGGAAAGCTTATTGTCCTTTTTTTTCTAAATCATTCTCTGAAATTCTTCTTCATTTCCTCTGAAACGAAAACTGCTGAAATTTTAAAACCTCACTGGTAAGTTATCAATTAAATAAGGAAGTCATTTTCTAGTTATTTTCATCAAGGATAGAGCTCATACACACCTGTTCACTGAATCTCAATATGTAGCATTGTGATAATTTGTTTCTAGTGCTTTGCTAAAACATATTTAGAGGCAGAAATATCCGTTAGGTAGAATAAAAAGGCTCTATTCCATTAACGTTTTCTTTCCTGACTGAAGTATTACTGACTATATTATAAGCACTCAGGTAAATTACTTACCTGAAATGATCTCTATATAAATTTTTACATTATTTTTTTTTGTAAATGAACCTTTAATGGAAGAAGATGCAGACATTTCACTAGAGAATGAGCAATAAAATACTTCAAAGTCTTTCTTTGATGGGATGATAAGTGGTTATTTTGATTATTATTATTGCTTTTAAATTTTGCAATATTTGCTTTCCCTTATACTTCAACTTTTTTTTAATCTGAATATCAACATGTTTACTTAGCTGTATTTCATGGTATATTTTCGCATTCTTCCATTTGGCATGTGGTTAATAGCAAGTATTTGCTCTGTGGCTCATATATTAAAACTGAGCCTCAAGGAAAAGCTTCTTTATAAAACAATGTGAGAGATCTTGCCAAGTTGGAAAAACCAATTAGAGTTATAATAAAATATATAGATAAAATCATAAAGATGTATTTCCAGAAAGAGGGAGGATAAGTTTAGATCAAGGAGAGGGAGTAATATTAGCAAAGTGACGTTCAAACAGAAGGGCAGTTTATGGCAATGGAAATACATTTTTCTCAGGGAGGGTTTGACCTGCCTGAGGTAGTTTATCAGAATGTGACTAGATCTAAGATTCTATAAGGCAATGGGTGGTCACACAGAATGAAGGTCAATGTGTAAATGGATAAGTAGGAATTACATCTATTTTTTAACCTGTAGGTATATTGTTATGTATCTTCCTCAATGTAACAAATGAGGGAATTCTAATTATATAGGATTGTGAAGCTATATAACCAGGGGGCCTTGTTATAGTCTATTATTTTATTTAATCATTGCTGATGTTTTGCATTTGTATATCTGGAGTTGGGATGTCCTGGAGAATTAGTCTTATTTAATTTCTCTTCTCTGTCCCACCTCCTATTCCACCAATCTCAACATACACACACACACACACACACACCCCTTTAAGATAGGTTATTTCATTCAAATGTTTTTATTTTGTTTTGCTTTTGCAAATAGAAAGTGCATACTAAAGTTTTATTTAAATATTGTATCATTCTGATATCTACTGCTATGCTTTAGTCATATAAAATTTCTGGTAACAGTAAAACAATATAATTTCCATTTTGGACTCAAATAGAGAGGCTAAATTTCTTGCTCAGGGTCAGTGATTTCTCATCTAGACTAATTGCAGTAATCTCTTAGCTCTTCCCCTCACTTTGTGTTAGAAGTAGATTAAGATCCAACCTTCTAACTTTCAAGATCCGTTCTCAACATACGTTATTACTAGTAGTGTTGATCTTGATTAAGGTCATGTTTGATAGGATTCTCCGTTGCTAAGTTATAATTCTTTTTTTTCAATACTCTTTGTTGGAAGGGAATCATTAAGTCTAGCTTCACCCTCTGCAGGCAAGAATATCAAAGAATTTATGGTCTAATGCTAAAATCACCACAATAATTAATGTATTTGGGGAAGATACTTTAAAGATAAGTAAATTATCCTAAAGTTTCATCCACTAATTTTGGCATTCATCTGTGGATCTTGCCTGAGGAAATGATTACTGTGGCATCCTAATGGTGATTGTCCACTTCCTTCATTCCTCACACAGTTCCTAATTGTAAGTTCTTCTATAAAGAGGGTTAATCATTTTCCTTCCATTTTAAAACTTATATTAAATTAAAAATTATATTTTCCCTCTTTTATTTATTCATTCATTTATTTATACCAGTATAGACTCATGGATACTTTTTGCATTCTTTCAGTTACAATCCAGTGATATGGTTATTTATTAAAGTGTTCAAATTATTCTAGCTTTAGCCACTGTGAACTGCTGAAGTTGACTTCTTTGACTATTTGAGCATTTCCATGCTTTCTGGCACAACTAGATG
Source organism: Martes martes (assembly GCF_963455335.1). Taxonomy (NCBI): domain Eukaryota; kingdom Metazoa; phylum Chordata; class Mammalia; order Carnivora; family Mustelidae; genus Martes; species Martes martes. The sequence continues at coordinate 174,859,550 of NC_137890.1, read as the reverse complement.
CTCCAGGCTGCAGCACTAGAATCAGTTACTTTTCTAAGAAGCCCTGATTCATTTTATTGAAGAATGGCGGTTCAGGGCAACAGAGTATATGTAATGCTGGTGGGATAATGGTGGGTGTTTTATATATATACCATGGGAGGTGAATCAATTGATCAACAAAGTTCTCTAAGATTTTTCTAGTCAAACAGTGTCTATTTATGACTAATGTAATTAAGCACACATTTACAGAAATACAAGTACAAAAATTATGTTACAGCTTCTAAGATCACCAATTCTTTTAGCTAAGAATTACCAAGGCAGCTACACATTTAAAAACATTCCCTGAAAAATGTAAGAAGACATGAGTTCAAGCTCCATGTTGGATGTGGAGGCTACTAAAAAAAAAAAAAAAAAAAAAATAATCTATGTATCTATGAAAATAAACGAATGTCTTCTTGGCTGACTTCTGGCACTACCTTCCCAGATATTCTAAATAATAGCCAGAAGAACTGTTATCCTATAATAGATTTTGTGTACTGTTATCAGTTTTTTTTATTTATGTGCATGCTTGCATGTGCTTACATGTATACATAATTTCACTCAACAATATGGAGTCTTAGAGACATTTTCCTGTTATATCTATTGTTCTGATTATTTTTAAATGCCCCACTTAACCTATACTCCAGTTTTTGACTTAAAATTTTTCTCTAAATTTTTATTTTCAAAGCAATGCTACTATGAACATATTTTGACTATGCCTCTTTGTGCTTGTAGCATTATTTCTTTAGGTTATTCATCAAATTTTGCAATTGGATAATCAAAAGAATGTATATTTGAACTTGATAGAGTGGTACCACCCTCCACAGCATTAAACCAGTGTTAGACAGCTCTCCTCCCTGCTTGCCAAAACTTGAAATTGTCAAACATTTACACTATGGCTAAGCTGATAAGGAAAAATTATATCTCATTGTTTTACTCTTCATTTGCATATTTCTTCTCTAATTAAGCACTTGTCACATGTTTAAAAGACATTTTTCTTTTTCTTTTTCTTTTTTTTTTTTTGGAGTTGCCTGTATCTATCGTCCTCTTTCTTGCTATTCAGTTGTAAGAGTTTCTGATGTCTGAAGAATATTACCCTTTTATTGAATATATTGCAATCTCTCACTCACTTATTAGTCATCTTTATGGCACTTTTAGACATGTTGGAGTTTTACTTGTACAGCCCAATGTGTTCCTCTTTTCATTTATACCTTTGTGTTTTATGGCTGTTCTGTTCTCACAATCTATTTGTTTTTATTGTGTTGATACCACAATGTTTTAAATACTTAAGACTTATAGTCTGTTCTGACATATGACTGGGTAATAATATTCTCTTTGCTTCTTTTCTGAAAATATTCTTGGCTACTCTTACCTTTTTAAATCTATTTCGGTTTTCATCATCGATACCGACTTCTCTCCTGGCTATTATTTGCCCAGGCCTTTCAGTTCAAAACACATTTCATTTATTTTCAACTTCCCCTGTTTTTTTTAATGAGTGTATTTAAGATGGTACCTTTCCCTGGCTTTGCCTGCATTCCATAGGTTTTGATATGTAAGGCTGCATTGCAATTTCCATCGATTATTATCTGGAAGTGGTGAAAACTACAAATGACTCTGACTGTGGTAGCTAACTGCTCTGGATGTTTGGTTGGTTCTGAAGCTCCTTCGTATCTTAGCTTCTGCCTCACTTGGACATGAGTAGCATGGAGGCTCTTGCTCCTACCTTTCTGTGACACAGAAGTTTCCTGTGAATGTCGTAGGTGTTGCTTTCCTCTGCTCTTTTCCTTTTTGTTTCTATCCTTCGGGGAAGACTACTCACAGTTTATGATTCAATAACTGTTCATTATGCTTGTTTGGTTAGTTGGTTTTTAAGCAGTGTGTGTGTGTGTGTGTGTGTGGCAGTAGGAAGATTTGGTGCAAGTACTCTGTCATCTTGCAACTAGAGTCCTTATTTTCTAGATATCAGAGATAAAGTAGACATAAAATTCTGTGGACACCAACTATGAACTAGGAATAAGTTCCCCATAGTTCTCCTATCCGGACTACTTTTTGTGTGCTTCTCCTGAACGGACTACTTTTTGTGTGCTTCCTAGAGTGAAGCCCTTTTGGATGAAGGTTTGTCTTTTCATCAACTGACCCTCTGAATAAACTTGGGTACATTCTGCACTGCTACTTCCCACCAAGGGCCTACTTTCTCTGAGGTCATCTTTATTAATTCTCCTAGTTGGTTTTCCCTTTCCTGGTGGTGGTGATTCATTCAGCCATTTCTCAATTTTGTCTCACTTGAATTGTGTCTTGCTATAATTCCTTGAAATCCTAGTTTCCAGAGTTCATATAGATGTCTTTATCTAAATACCTCTTTGGGAATTTAATGATGGAAAGGATTTAAATATATCAGGTGTGATAGGAATCTAAAACTGGGAACCCCAGCGGTGTTTTATAAAGCCAATTTGGCCTGATTAATCTTTTTGACTCCTAAAGTCATTAGTGAAACCAACAGGCATTTAAGCAACAGAACAGAGAGCGTACTATTGAAAAGCAACTGCCTAGCAGAGCTCGCAGAATTTCTTTGTTAAAAAACTTTAACCTGAATGATGAGGGCCTTTTTATTTTTCTTATTTTCATAGCACTCTCTGTGTTCTATGTGCCACATTGATGAGATTGGATGATATGATCTCAAGTTTTAGACCTAACATTCATGAGTCTGTAGATATGATGTGTATAAGTAGTTTGGCATGAAAATATGCAGTATATTCATTTAATCAATGAGCTGACTGAAGAAAAACTTTATTCTATATTCTTGCAAGAGGTGTTTTAAATAGTTCCATCATTATCAGTTCAACCCATGATATCTCATTTTGTGAATGAGTCCTGGAATTTTGATTAATATAGGCCCCTGATTTCAATTAGACGGATAGGAAATCACCTTGCTTCAGCTGTGTATACCCTGACTAATAGATAATTTTGTGATACAAGTACATAAAATGTGGATAAGGATAGAGCAAACTTCAAAATATATTCTTGTTTTTAATTTCTAGCTTAAGTCTGCATAAGAGCAGATAAGGCCATCCTAAAACAGCCTGTGCTCTCTCTCTCTTTTTTTTTTCTAAGATTTATTTATTTGAGAGAGAGTGAGCAAGAGAGCATGAGTGAGGTGGGGGCAGAGGGACAAGAAGACTCCCCACTGAGCAGGAAGCCGGATGCAGGGTTGGATCCCAGAACCCTGGGATCATGACCTAAGCTGAAGGTAGACTTAGCTGACTGAGCCACCCAGGCACCCCAGCCTGTGCTCTTGATACTTAAAATGTGATCTCAGAACAAAAGGATAAGTATCACATGGAATCTTAGAAATGTAGACTCTCAAACCACTCCTCAGATTCATTGAATGAAAGTTGGACTATTAACACGATCCCCAGATGATGTGTAGTCACATCATGGTTTAAAAAACACTGCTGGGGTACTTTATCAGATGCTCTTTTATTGTCGAAAATGAAAGGATACAGTAACTAAGAAAACTGACCTATTTTCTTTCTCAATTTCTTCCTACTGTACACTTAACAGTACTTCTGAAAATGTGAACTATCCTCTCAATTTGGCCAGTAACTATAAAGATAATGATCTTGTTCCTGGATTCTTTATGTTTATTTAAGGTAAAGGCAGACTTACTCTTTTATTCTCTAGATTAGGTCTTTGTTATCTCTAACACATGCTAATAACAGAAGCTTCCTGTCTAGGATCATTGCTTTCAGGAGTAACCTTTTTAGATTGCCTTTCACAAGGCTACTAGATAGATTTATCTATGATAAAAACCCAATCGCATCACACGTCTGCTATGATTCTGTCAGAAACCTGTGCCCATTTACCAAAGTAATACCAGATATTTTGAGTCATTATATGTAGTGTCCAAGGAATCCCCAAACACCTCCATGGTTATGTTATTACAGTGGATGCAAATGGAGTCCAAGAAATAAACAGAATATCGCCCAACTCCATCTCTCTGATCCCTGAATGCATAATCAGGATGAATATTCAGAGCAACTGTTAGAACTCTCTGAGTTTCTAAGTGTATGGTGGAAGAAACATACAGAAGCTATTGAAACAAGGTTTATGGGCCAAAATAGTAAATCAGAGGCAATATTGTAAGTATTTTAGAATTGCAGAGATTAATGCTATTTTGAAAGAATTGAGAGGGGACGCCTGGGTGGCTCAGCTGGTTAAGCAGCTGCCTTCGGCTCAGGTCATGATCCCAGCGTCCTGGGATCGAGTCCCACATCGGGCTCCTTGCTCGGCGGGGAGCCTGCTTCTCCCTCTGCCTCTGTCTGCCTGTGCTCGCTCTCTCTCTCTAACAAATAAATAAATTAAAAAAAAAAATGAAAGAATTGAGAGGTTACAGAGGTAGTGATGCTTATTTAATCAATTCCTTTGTTTCTTTGCTCATACTACACTTACCAGGACTACTTTGGACTATTTAATGAATGGCATGGAAGCCTGATAATTTTGGATTAAGTTTCAAGCAAGGGAGGCCTTTGCAGCATTTATGGACTGTGGGGCAAACTGCCACTTGAGCCATATGACCCATCAGATCTAACGGTGTTATAGGTGTCCATGGAAGATATGCTGTATGGAGTCTCTGGCAAGTCCAAACAGGAGAGTTATAACTGTGGTTTTAGTGCAAAACCACAGTTTTAGTGGATGTTATGAATGTTCTGTATGTTCTGAAGTAGCTGATCATTTCCTGTTTGAAAAGAAGTTCCTGGTATGCTTTTAGGAAGAGTAGAGACCGCGTACCTGACCTTATACCATCAATTGATATTGCAACCAAAGTCGTCTATCACTGCCCTTGGTGCTTTCAGATACCCACCAATTTATAAGCAATATCAGGTACCACACAATAATCTATCACAGGAGAGAAATGGTGTATTTGGAATCCAGTCGAAGCTGGTCCAGAGGACTCAAGTTACACAAACAGGTGGCCCAGTCTCCAAATCACCAATTTGCGTTAACCCTGACAACTCTCCCTGGCTTATAACTTAAGGATTTGTGAAGAGTTTTATATAACTAGCTGATGGAAAAAGAGACAGTTGAGCTACTTTATAGATGGATCTCTGGATATGTTATCATTGAAAAGGAACAGTTGCTGCATGTAGTTCACTTAGGCATGGTCATAGATGTAGGTGGTGAGCAGAAATCCTCCTAGAGAGTCAGAAATCAAAGCAGTACATTGGATCATCAACTTTGAAAGGAGAAGGGGTCTGTTGAAAGGAAATACGTGGTTAATGAGCAGTGGTAAATAGTTTGGCTGGTCATAAAAACCTGGAGAGAGTGACATTGGAGGAGTGAATGTGGTCTCAGGAAAAGGCACATGGATGAAACTATGAGATTGGGTTCAATTTTGTACATATCTTTTGTTTCTGATCTGAAAGAAAGCATTTTCTGCAGAGAATGCACTGAACAATTGGTAGTTAAGATGGCTTTTTAGTCAAGATTAGTCAGCCGTTCTGACTTTAGTTCTTGCTTGCAAAATAGACCCATGAACAGAGTATAGGCAGTGCAAGGAATGAAAGCTATACATGAGCTCAATAGCATCGATTCCCTCTTAGCAAGGTTTATCCAGTTACTGTTGCTGCTGAATATTCTACCTTCTAGAAACAGACCAACCCTGAGTTCTAGATAGGGTACCTTGTGGAGACTCACCAGCTACTCTTGGCAAGTTACATAGGACCCCTTTATACTAGAGCGGCAGGAATGAGTTTATCTTCCTTGTCTTTAGTGCCTTTGTCAGCATCACTATCTAAGAGTTCAACAGATGATCTAATATGCAATATGAGGTCTTACATAATAGCCCCTTAAATCAAGCAATACATTTTAAGCAAAGGGGGTGTAACAATGAGTACAGAATCATAGGATCAACTGGTTCTACCATTTGCTGTATCTTCTGGAAACTGTCAGCATAGATAAATATGGAAATAGTCTCTTAAAATCTCAGTCAAGGTACCAGCTTGGGGATAATTTCCTGTATGTTCTCTAGGATGCATTATAATACATTAAACAACAACCATTACAACGTCTTATTTTCTCAGTAGCTAAATTACGTGGGTCCAGGAACTAAATGGATAGAGGTGGCAGTGGCCCATGCCACTATCAGTCCAGATGATCCAGGTAGGGAATTTGTGTTTCCTGCCCCTAGGACTTCCCCAGCTTCTGCTGGACTATGGAATATGATCTCTGGGGTAGTATTTTCTTTAGGAGCATAGGAGGTAACAAGAAACTACATTTTATATCCTCACGCTAAGAGACCAATGGGCAAAATAGTAGTTTCTATACTGGAAGGTTAACTAATGCCAATGATTATGAAGAACTAGGATGGGTGCTATATAATGAAGTTAGAGTAGTGTGATTGAAATTCAGGGATCCACTAGAACGCCTCTTACTGCTTCTACATCTAGTAATAACACACAATGGGTAATTGCACCAGCCATGGCTTGAAGAGGGCAGGTGACCAGGAACTTGAACTCCTTAGATATAAAGTTCTTTTCATCCCACTGAGCAAGTTAATCTAGACCAGTGGATGTACTCTGCAAGGTGAAGGAAATTTAGATTGGGTCTAGTAATGCTCACAAGTATTTGCAGCAGTAAGAGATGTATCCAGTGTCATTAATCTTCTGCTTCAAGTTTCTTTCTTTTTTTTTCCCCCCCCAAGAGATTTTGACTGGTCACAATGATGAGAATATGTAACAGAGAGGATTCCATGTGAGACATGAGAAAACTGAGAAACGCAAGGGTATTTTGAAGCAGATGCTACCTCACCTTCTCTCACTTCACCCAAGTTCCCTGAAACTCTGGTACCAGCAAACTGACAGCTTCCTATTTTAAGTACTTGATTTTTCATTTCTCTTCTCAAGGGTTTTCCCAGACTTGCTTCTTTGTACTTAAGTGACCCAGAAGTGTGTGGCCGCGTGGGGTGGGAAGAATTCGCTGCACTAGGGCAACTTTCAATAATGGCAGATGACAGTCCCATCATTCAGTGAGAATCCTGAAACCTACTATACCTGGTTTCCTAGATGGACCCTATTGGATTTAACACTAGTAACTTAAAATAGCAGATTGTTCATGAACGCATCCTTCTTGTTGTCTCTTCTCTCGCTTTCTTATAACATTTCCCCTTTGCTCATCTGTGCCTCCTAAATTCTTGCCTCAGGGTCTGATTTTGGGAGGACTGAAACTGAGGCCATAATGAGGTCCCTGCTATCCCTTAAACTCATCACCTTCATATTCAAAACACCCACCTGCTTGTTGGGAAAGATCTAAGTGTGACCACCAGAGTAAAGTTTTCTTGGGCTTTCTCTTAAGGGAACTCACAAGGCGATAGCAGTTCCTCTGCTGATTTTACTATGGTAAAAATTCTGTTCTTTAGCCTTTTAAGCATAGAGTCCTGATTTTGTGTACTAAGAAGCACTACAACTGTCAAATTTTGTTTTCTGCATCTTTGGCCTATATTTCCAGGGAAGCCACCAAAACCTTCTTTCTTTATGTATACTAACAATTTTAAGGAAAATACAAACATTTTATTCTTGAGAATCATTCAGTTTTCCTTGAATACTTTGGCTTTATAGACCCCCTTTTTTATCTTTTTAAAGATGTTATTTATTTATTTGTCAGAGAGAGAGAGACACAGCAGAAGCAGGGAGAAGCAGACTCCCTGCTGAGCAGGGAGCCCAATGTGGGACTTGATCCCGGGGCCCTGAGATCATGACCTGAGCCAAAGGCAGGTGCTTAACCAACTAAGCCACCCAGGCACCCCATAGGCTCCTTTAAGTTTTAATTTTATAGTTTGACTCTTGCAGGGAAAATTTATTTCCTCTCTTTCTAAATTCCTACGGGATACTAGCATAACAATTTTTAAGTAGTTGATCCTCCATTGTATTTTTTCCAAATCTCCATTCTTTTCTTCATGATGTCCCATTCTAGAAGATTCTTCCTGGACCTTCCACTTTGCTAACTTAGATTCATAGGGTGGAGATAAATTTCAGGAATTTTCCTTGAGCATCAGGAAAGTTAAAGCCCCTTTTTATATCCTTACTATAGGAAGAATGTAATTTAATTGTTGTTTTCTGTGTAAGGCCCTTTAGGTTAGAAACTATGTCTTGTTCATCTTTGTATCTACAAGACATAATAAGCACTCATTGTATGTTTGTGGAATGAATAACTAAGTGCATTCTAAGGAGATACAGTAGTAAAAAACCTGCAGAGGCCTATGATACTCTAGCAGAACTTTGATGTTGAACTGGTTTAAACCATTTTGAGGTCTCTCAGAAGTAGCATTCCCCCAATCAGAATGGCTTCTTGACCATGGTTTCTTGGTGAGTTCACAGAAGGAAAAAAAAGTCTATTAACCTGGAATGTACTACATACATTGCTCAACTTTTCTTTCTTTTTTTTTTGTTTTTAATTTTTTAATGAAAACTTTTCTGCACATCTCTGCTACCTTTTGTGTTAGCAGTTGAGCACAATTTCTCCTCTTTGAGCTTCCACTCAGGTCCCCCCTGTCCTCTCCATCCCCCCCACCCCCGTGGCTGCACCCACCCGTTCTCAGCTTTTCAACAGTATAATTATTCAGGCCATGAGGGTAGCATCCAGCTTATTCTTTCATGTGAATTATTCTTTATTTTTTGCATAAGAAGTAGCCAAGATAACGTGTTCAACACTTTCTGCAATGAGGGAAATATTACACTTGAAGAAAAAAGCATCTGAAAGATACACAGATAATACAGATTTATAGCTTATGGATGGAATGTTAGAGCTCATTAGGTGGTTTCCTTACTGGCATCCACACTGATACACAGGGTTATCTAAAGTGCTGAGCATTTCATCTTGCCAAAAAATACTTGAGGATGAATAAAACACTGAAGTATATGATAAAAGTATCATCTAACATAGGGTGACTACATTAGATATTGTTTTCTTAGTAATATATGCTTTAAGAAAATGATTAATATTGAACAACAATAGAAACAAAATAAAGTGTCAACATAATTTAATCTCAAAGATTTTCTTAGAAGAGTATCCCAACATAGATAACCTATATTATAAAGCTAAAAAATTACTCATTAATTAATTTTATAACTTTTTAATGAGTACTTACTATGAATCATGTACTACAATATCTATTCAGCATGGAAAAATAGAGAATACAGAGAAAGTAACAACAAAATAATATCATTATTCATAGATAGCCACTGTTAAAAATATGATCTCTCTCTTCATGCATGTGTATGAGCACACCCATACACATTTTTCAATACCCCAAAGTAAAAAGAGTCCATTTGCCTGCCTATTATAACTACCGTAATGCAGCCACACTTATAAGTGTTTTATTTACTTATTTTTTAAAAGATTTTATTTATTTATTTGACAGAGATCACAAGTAGGCAGAGAGGCAGGCAGAGAGAGAGGAGGAAGCAGGCTCCCCGTTGAGCAGAGAGCCCGCGATGCGATGCGGGGCTTGATCCCAAGGTCCTGGGATTATGACCTGAGCTGAAGGCAGAGGCTTTAACCCACTGAGCCACCCAGCCACCCCAAGAGTTTTCTTTAAAGGACAATTTAACCTGGTTAATGTGGAGACACACACACACACACACACACACACACACACACACACACACACACACAGGTGTAGCAACTCCTATTGGTTGGTTATTTATCTAATCATAACCCCCCATGTTTGCTTTTTAAGAAAACTCCAATTCCTTTTTTCCAGATTCAGGAGAGCACATGCTGTAGGGGAGGTTAGTGTCTTCTTTAGCCTTAGGAATCCAATCTTGTTTAATAAAAGTCAATTTTGGCACTCCTCTTTCCCTTGCTAGTGTTGGAACTAAGCATGCAAGTGAGGTTCAAATATATTAAATGAAGAAAAGACTTCCAGGAATCTTTTGGAAAAGATTTTATAACTTCTAAGGGGCATGAGGATGGGGTTTGCTTTCAGTTTGGGAATTTTAGTATTTTTCTACTCCCTGCCCTTCTCTTCCAGACTATTTCTTAAGGAATTTGTATAATGAATAGTCTTTAAGGATAGAAATAGTTTTGGCACACAGGACAGATTTGCTTTGTCCAGAATAATAAAAATAACATCTCCTTCCAACACAAAAGTCTAGCAGGTTTGCTTACAGCTCGTAAAAAAAGACTAGAATTTCCTAATATTGGGGTCCCTGTCCTGTTAAGCACTCCACAGAGTATGAAGGCATCATCAGACCCCTGTCTTATTGCCCTTGTAGGAATCATGACTTTGGGAAATAGCTCAAAGAAGTGATGACACTATGGCCATTGCTTTTTTTTTTTTTTAAATTAATTAATTAATTTATTTTAATAAACATATAATGTATTTTTATTCCCAGGGATACAGGTCTGTGAATCGCCAGGTTTACACACTTCACAGCACTCATCATAGCACATACCCTCCCCAATGTCCATATCCCCACCACCCTCTCCCGTCCCCCCTCCCCCCAGCAACTCTCAGTCTGTTTTTTGAGATTGAGTCTTTTATGGTTTGTCTCCCTCCCAATCCCATCTTCTTTCATTTTTTCTTTTCTTACCCCCCAACCCCCCCACATTCATCTCCACTTCCTCATATCAGGGAGATCATATGATAGTTGTCTTTCTCTGATTGACTTATTTCGCTAAGCATAATACCCTCTAGTTCCATCCACGTCGTCGCAAATGGCAAGATTTCATTTCTTTTGATGGCTGCATAGTATTCCATTGTTTATATATACCACCTCATCTTTATCCATTCATCTGTTCATGGACATCTAGGTTCTTTCCATAGTTTGGCTATTGTGGACATTGCTGCTATAAACATTCGGGTGCACGTGCCCCTTCGGAGCACCACGTTTGTATCTTTAGGATATATACCCAGTAGTGCAATTGCTGGGTCATAGGGTAGCTCTATTTTCAGTTTTTTGAGGAACCTCTACACTGTTTTCCAGAGTGGTTGCACCAGCTTGCATTCCCACCAACAGTGCAGGAGGGTTCCCCTCTCTCCGCATCCTCGCCAGCATCTGTCATTTCTTGATTTGTTAATTTTAGCCATTCTGACTGGTGTGAGGTGGTATCTCATTGTAGTTTGATTTGTATTTCCCTGATGCTGAGTGATGTGGAGCATTTTTTCATGTGTCTGTTGGCCATCTGGATGTCTTCTTTGCAGAAATATCTGTTCATGTCCTCTGCCCATTTCTTGATTGGATTATTTGTTCTCTGAGTGTTGAGTTTGATAAGCTCTTTATAGATTTTGGATACTAGCCCTTTATCTGATATGTCGTTTGCAAATATCTTCTCCCATTCTGTCAGTTGTCTTTTGATTTTGTTAACTGTTTCCTTTGCAGTGCAAAAGCTTTTGATCTTGATGAAATCCCAATAGTTCATTTTTGCCCTTGCTTCTGTTGCCTTTGGCGATGTTCCTAGGAAGAAGTTGCTGTGGTTGAGGTCAAAGAGGTTGCTGCCTGCGTTCTCCTCAAGGATTTTGATGGATTCCTTTCTCACATTGAGGTCCTTGATCCATTTGGAGTCTATTTTCGTGTGTGGCATAAGGAAATAGTCCAATTTCATTTTTCTGCATGTGGCTGTCCAATTTTCCCAGCACCATTCCCCGCCTCTTCATTTGTTGAAGAGGCTGTCTTTTTTCCATTGGATATTCCTTCCTGCTTTGTCGAAGATTAGTTGACCATAGAGTTGAGGGTCTATTTCTGGGCTCTCTATTCTGTTCCATTGATCTATGTGTCTGTTTTTGTGCCAGTACCATACTGTCTTGATGATGACAGCTTTGTAATAGAGCTTGAAGTCTGGAATTGTGATGCCACCAACTTTGGCTTTCTTTTTCAATATTCCTTTGGCTATTTGAGGTCTTTTTTGGCTCCATATAAATTTTAGGATTATTTGTTCTATTTCTTTGAAAAAAATGGATGGGATTTTGATAGGGATTGCATTAAATGTGTAGATTGCTTTAGGTAGAATAGACATTTTCACAATATTTGTTCTTCCAATCCATGAGCATGGAACATTTTTCCATTTCTTTGTGTCTTCCTCAATTTCTTTCATGAGTACTTTATAGTTTTCTGAGTATAGATTCTTTGCCTCTTTGGTTAGATTTATTCCTAGGTATCTTATGGTTTTGGGTGTGATTGTAAATGGGACTGACTCCTCAATTTCTCTTTCTTCTGTCTTGTTGTTAGTGTAAAGAAATGCGACTGATTTCTATGCATTGACTTTATATCCTGACACTTTACTGAATTCCTATACAAGTTCTAGCAGTTTTGGAGTGGAGCCTTTTGGGTTTTCCACATATAGTATCATATCATCTGCAAAGAGTGATAGTTTGACTTCTTCTTTGCCAATTTGGATGCCTTTAATTTCTTTTTGTTGTCTGATTGCTGAGGCTAGCACTTCTAGTACTATGTTGAACAGCGGTGGTGATAACGGACATCCCTGCCGTGTGTTCCTGACCTTAGCAGAAAAGCTTTCAGTTTTTCTCCATTGAGAATGATATTTGCGGTGGGTTTTTCATAGATGGCTTTGATGATATTGAGGCATGTGCCCTCTATCCCTACACTTTGAAGAGTTTTAATCAGGAAGGGATGCTGCACTTTGTCAAATGCTTTTTCAGCATCTATTGAGAGTATCATATCATTCTTATTCTTTTTATTATTAATGTATTGTATCACATTGATGGATTTGCAGATGTTGAACCAACCTTGCAGCCCTGGAATAAATCCCACTTGGTCGTGGTGAATAATCCTTTTAATGTACTGTTGGATCCTATTGGCCAGTATTTTAGTGAGAATTTTCACATCTGTGTTCATCAAGGGTATTGGTCTGTAATTCTCTTTTTTGATGGGATCCTTGTCTGGTTTTGGGATCAAGGTAATGCTGGCCTCATAAAATGAGTTTGGAAGTTTTCTTTCCATTTCTATTTTTTGGAACAGTTTCAGGAGAATAGGAATTAATTCTTCTTTAAATGTTTGGTAGAATTCCCCTGGGAAGCTGTCCAGCCCTGGACTTTTGTTTGTTTGGAGATTTTTGATGACTGTTTCAATCTCCTTACTGGTTATGGGTTTGTTCAGGTTTTCTGTTTCTTCCTGGTTCAGTTGTGGCAGTTTATATGTCTCTAGAAATGTATCCATTTCTTCCAGATTGTCAAATTTGTTGGCGTAGAGTTGCTCGTAGTATGTTCTTATAATTGTTTGTATTTCTTTGGTGTTGGTTGTGATCTCTCCTCTTCCATTCATGATTTTATTTATTTGGGTCCTTTCTTTTTTCTTTTTGATAAGTCTGGCCAGGGGTTTGTCAATCTTATTAATTCTTTCAAAGAACCAGCTCCTAGTTTTGTTGATTTGTTCTATTGTTTTTTTAGTTTCTATTTCATTGATTTCTGCTCTGATCTTTATGATTTCTCTTCTCCTGCTGGGTTTAGGCTTTCTTTGTTGTTCTTTCTCCAGCTCCTTTAGGTGTAGGGTTAGGTTGTGTATTTGAGACCTTTCTTGTTTCTTGAGAAAGGCTTGTACGGCTATATATTTTCCTCTCAGGACTGCCTTTGTTGTGTCCCACAGATTTTGAACCATTGTGTTTTCATTATCATTTGTTTCCATGAATTTTTTCAATTCTTTAATTTCCTTGTTGACCCATTCATTTTTTTAGAAGGATGCTGTTTAGTCTCCATGTACTTGGGTTCTTTCCAAATTTTCTCTTGTGATTGAGTTCTAGCTTCAGAGCATTGTGGTCTGAAAATATGCAGGGAATGATCCCAATCTTTTGATACCGGTTGAGACCTATTTATGAACCAGGATGTGGTCTATTCTGGAGAATGTTCCATGTGCACTACAGAAGAATGTATATTCTGTTGCTTTGGGATGGAATATTCTGAATATATCTGTGATGTCCATCTAGTCCAGTGTATCATTTAAGGCCTTTATTTCCTTGTTGATCTTTTCTTAGATGATCTGTCCATTTCAGTGAGGGGAGTATTAAAGTCCCCTACTATTATTGTATTACTGTCAATGTATTTCTTTGATTTTGTTATTAATTGGTTTATATAGTTGGCTGCTCCCATGTTAGGGGCATAGATATTTAAAATTGTTAGGTCTTCTTGTTGGACAGACCCTTTGAGTATGATATAGTGTCCTTCCTCAACTCTTATTATAGTCTTTGACTTAAAATCTAATTGATCTGATATAAGGATTGCCACCCCAGCTTTCTTCTGATGTCCATTAGCATGGTACATTGTTTTCCACCCCCTCACTTTAAATCTGGAGGTGTCTTCGGGTCTAAAATGAGTTTCTTGTAGGCAGCATATTGATGGGTTTTGTTTTTTATCCATGCTGATACCCTGTGTCTTTTGATTGGGGCATTTAGCCCATTAACATTCAGGGTAACTATTGAGAGATATGAATTTAGTGCCATTGTATTGCCTGTAAGGTGACTGTTACTGTATATTGTCTCTGTTTCTTTCTGATCTACTACTTTTAGGGTCTCTCTTTGCTTAGAGGACCCCCTTCAATATTTCCTGTAGAGCTGGTTTGGTGTTTGCAAATTCTTTCAGCTTTTGTTTGTCCTGGAAGCTTTTTATCTCTCCTTCTATTTTCAATGATAGCCTAGCTGGATATAGTATTCTTGGCTGCATGTTTTTCTCATTTAGTGCTCTGAATATATCATGCCAGTTAGTTCTGGCCTGCCAGGTCTCTGTGGATAGGCCTGCTACCAATCTAATGTTTTTACCCTTATATGTTACAGACTTCTTTTCCCAGGCTGCTTTCAGGATTTTCTCTTTGTCACTAAGACTTGTAAATTTTACTATCAGGTGACGGGGTGTGGACCTCTTCTTGTTGATTTTGAGGGGCATTCTTAGCATCTCCCGGATTTTGATGTTTGTTTCCTTTGCCATATTAGGGAAATTCTCTACAATAATTCTCTCCAATATAGCTTCTGCTCCTGTCTCTTTCTTCTTCTGGAATCCCAATTATTCTAATGTTGTGTCGTCTTATGGTGTCAATTATCTCTCGAATTCTCTCTTCGTGGTCCAGTATTTGTTTGTCTCTCTTTTGCCCTACTTCTTTATTCTCTGTCATTTGGTCTTTTATGTCACTAATTCTTTCTTCTGCCTCATTTATCCTAGCAGTGAGAGCTTCCATTTTTGATTGCACCTCATTAATAGCTTTTTTGATTTCAACTTGGTTAGATTTTAGTTCTTTTATTTCTCCAGAAAGGGCTTTTATCTCTCCGGAGAGAGTTTCTCTAATATCTTCTATGCCTTTTTCGAGCCCGGCTAGAACCTTGAGAATCGTCATTCTGAACTCTAGATCTGTCATATTACCAATGTCCGTACTGATTATGTCCCCAACCTTCGGTACTGCCTCTTGTTCTTTTTTTGTGGTGAGTTTTTCCGCCTTGTCATTTTGTCCAGTAAGATTTGCTTTCTCCTCCTCTGGAATTCCGCTGTTCTCCTTGGTGAGTGAAGTTGGTCTTGGATGGGTTTCTTGTTGATCTTCTGGGGGAGGGGCCTGTTGTAGTGATTCTCAAGTGTCTTTGCCACAGGTGGAATTGCACTGCCCTTGCCAGGGGCCAGGCTAAGTAATCCGCTCGGGTTTGCTTTTGGGAGCTTTTGTTCCCTGAGCGCTTTCCGTAGCGTTCCGGAGGACGGGAATGAAGATGGTGGCCTCCCAATCTCCGGCCGGGAGGAGCCGAGAGCTTGGGGTTTGGCTCCTCAGTGTGCCCTCAGAGAAAAGCGTCCAACTACCCCGCCTCCCTTGCCTGCAGTCATGCCTGGAGGAAAGCAGTCAATTGCTGGCACTTGGAGAAAAGCACCTGGTTGCTTCTGTCTCCATGGCCTCTGCCGTGCTCAGAGCCCACCCAGCCTGCAACTGGCACAAGGTAACCCCGGGCTGAGAGCTCACTCCTCGGCTCTGTCTCTGTAGCCGGCTTCTCCACTCTAATACCTGTGAGCTCTGCAACACTCAGACACCCCCGATTCTTCTGTGACCCTGTGGGACCTGGGGTTACACTGACCCCGTGTGGGCTTCCCCCCGGTTTCGCCTCTGGACTGATGTCCCTCCGTGGAGCAGACTTTTAAAAGTTCTGATTTTGTGCTCTGTTGCTCTGCCACTTGCTGGGAGCCGGCCCCTCCCTCCGTGGTCTATCTTCCCGTCACTTTGGATTCACTTCTCCGCCAGTCCTACCTTTCAGAAAGTGATCGATTTTCTGTTTCTAGAATTGTTGCTCTTCTTCTCTTCGATTTCCCGTTGGATTTGTAGGTGTTTGCAATGGTTTGATAAGCTATCTAGCTGATCTCCTGCTACTTGATGTCGTCTCAGCCTGCTACTTCTCCACCATTTTGAGTCCTCCTGGCCATTGCTTTTGTTATGAGCAATAAACTATCTCTGACTTACTCAGGGGTTTCGTGTCTTTGGTCAACATCTATGAAACAGTGTAAGACTAATCTGTTAGACTGAAAGTAATGTTAAATCTCAGATCTTGCACAATTCTTGACATTCTCTTTCATTTCAGGCCATTGCACAATGTCCTGTTAAATTTTGAGGGCAGAGCTGTGGCAGCCGCCTTATGTCATGAGTCTACAAGTCTGAGGACAAAAATCAATGCTGAGTGTGACAGCAAAAATAAATGTGGAGACAATCTGGGTTATTAAAGATGTTGTTTAGACTATGATAAAAACTTCTGAAATTATTACACTTCTAGATTCATTTTGTCTATTTTTAAAAACATTTGAATCAGATTTTCTGTTAACTGTGAAAAAACATTTTATTTAAATCATCAAGAAATACAAAACCATCTTGAAGGCCTATTTACTGCCCATAAATACAGTAAATTCCAACATTTATTTGGTACTTACTCTATTCAAGCTTAATAATGAATATTTTGGTTATATTTTCATATTTGGTCCTTAAGCGACATCCCTGCAAGGTGGTTATTATTTTAAACACAAAACATCTGAACCTCCAGAGCTGAGGAAATAAGCCTAAGATAATTCAGCTAATAAGTGACAGAACTAGGATTCAAATCCAGGTCCTCCTGACAACAATGCCTGTGTGCCTAACCCTGATATGGTATCTCCCAAGCAGCCGTGATAGCCAGCATTTGTTGAGGCTTCTTTTCGTCTTGACTCTTTTAACCACTTAAGAATGAATTCTTCTTATATAAGATGGGGATGAATTTGGACCAGTTATATAAGTCTCTGTGCAAATGAATACCAAGAAACATTCTGCCTGAACATGAACTTTTAATTTGTCCCCGAACAGTAATTTTAAATCAGCGGTCTGCTTGGGTTGTCAGATCAGAACTGAAAATTAGATGCTTACTAGTTTTTGCTGAAAGTGAATTTGTACCACTTGTGGTGAACTAATTTCGTCCACATATATGATCCTCATAATTGGAAAATATATTTTGGTATATCAATAGATAATCAAAAGAGAGATTACCATACTTCTTCTCAATCCCTTATTCAGTAGTCCTTTATTACTCAAAAACTGCTCTTACCTGAATCTGAAACCACAGTAAGAAACATCCCCAAGACTGTTGCATTCTAAGCTTTAAGCTGCTGAGAACTGGGTTTCACTAATTCAAATCACTGTCACCTAGGCTGGTGTCTACCCTTAACTACTTTCATGAATGGACAAACTAATGAACAAAATCCAAAGAATTAAAAATACATATCCTCACTTTGATTCATAATGTTCCTTAGGGGCATGGCAACAACATTTCCTCAGATTCTGGGGGGGATAGTTAGATAGATAGATAGATATACATATATATATGTATATATATGTAATAGAACATTTCTTAGTATACAACTTGCTTTTTGAACAGTAGTGGCTTGTATTTGGTGACTCAGTATGATCCACAGATGATTTTCTGTTATAGTTTGTGAGTATGACAGATTGATAACCTATCTAGCTCCTTAGGGTGATCAACGGGGTAGATATGGGACACCTGGGTGGCTCAGTTGGTTAAATGTCTGCCTTCAGCTGAGATCATGGTCCCAGAGTCCTGGGGTTGAGTCCCCCATCGGGATCCTTGCTTGGTGGGGAAACTGCTTCTCCCTCTGCCTGCTGCTCCCACTGTTTGTGTGCTCTCTCCCTGTCAAATAAATAAATAAAATCTTTTAAAAAGGGGGGGTAGAGATACTCAATGAAGATTTTGAAGTGTTGGAGATTATGATTTGAAATTTCTTAAAAAAATCACCAAAATATTTTAAACTTTTCTTTTCTGTGTCTGTAGTGCCAGGAGTGACATCAGAATGGAACACACTTCTCCACTGTAATATGATTTTTAATATAAAAGTTATTTGTTATCACTCACTACCACGGCCCAGAAGTGAAACATAATCCAAATACATTATCCATTGTAATATAGCTTTGACGTGTATTTCCCTCCTGCAGTTATTTTCCAGGGGACTTAGTCCTAATTATTTAACACTTCCAAAGTCAATAAATTATTAGAGGCTAGAAAAAGGCTTGTTGGTGGGTGAAATTTCTCTGTGAAATGAAAGTTGTCTCATGAAGTGAGAAGCTGCAAGAAGGTATCATTTAATAATAGCAAGTAATATTTTTAAATTACTGTTTAGAAATGTATTGCCTGATATTAAAATGACTTTATATAAATGCTGTGTCCTCAATTTAAAAGGACACTGGTAAACCCCTAGGACTGAACAGGCCTTTTCTCTACCTAATTAAATTAAGTGCAGTGTACAGTGCCTCTCTGCAAAGATTAACAGAATGCATTCCTTGTCAGTTTAAGTGTTGCCTGTGGCGGTATTTTTTTCTAATTTAATTAAAAGCTGTTCTTTTATGAAGAACAAGCTTGCAGCATAATTTCTCTAATGTTTACATTTCTAAAGGCTATTTGGAAGAAAATGGAGAGTGAAAAGAAGAGAAAAGACAAAAAGAGGAGAAGGGACTAAGTTGTGGGCTTATCAGAGGAAGTTCACAATACTTCATCTGTTGTTTAGGAAAATTTCATTTCAACGCTGGAAATGAGTGCAAATAAACCAGGTATCTGGGAAGACAACAGTTTTCATTTGGGTGGGTTAGACCATCTCTCTATCTTACACCCAGTTGATACCCTTGGTAAATATACAGGGCATTTGTCAAAGAGGTAATTATACCACAAACTCTCACATATTCAAATATTTGTTATGCTATTGCTTTTCTTTCAAAGTGTGTGACTAGCTGTTGAGGCTCAAGTAGATTTTTCAGTCTGTTACCACATGCAAAGCTAGGGATGAGTCAACAGTACCATACTGGGAAGCCACTTGGTGTTACAGTACAGGCACAAAGAAACATCAGAAACATCCTGAAGACATAAAAGGGTGCTGAGAGCCCAGTTAGACTACTTCCCAGGTATCAAGAGTTTCATGATCAGAATTTAGCAACATATAACCCACCGATTTCTTCATATTTTTGTTATGAACTTAAAATACCGATGTATATTACTAAATATTTATCACCTCAGTATTGGAAGTCTATGTCTTTTGAGTTTAAGCAAAGTGGACAGAATAGAAACTAGTAGAGAGAAAGAAAACTTTTGATAAAGGAGTATTCCATAAAAATTAAGAATGTAGGAAAAGGAAGAGGGACTAGGAATATCCTATAATAATACACCTATGTGGCACATGAGGCTATATAGTGTTATTTACAAATGGATTTAGATTACTTAAAGGGGTGCCTGGGTGGCTGAGTTGGTTAGGCATCTGAGTCTTGATTTTGTCTGTGGTCATGATCTCAGTGTTGTGAGATCAAGTTCCACCTTGGGCTCCACACTGGACCAGGAGTCTGCTTATGGATTCTCTCTCTCCCTCTCCTTCCCTCTCTCTTTCTCTCTTACTTTCTAAGAGAAAGAGAGAAAGAAAGAAAGGAAAGAAAGACAAAAGAAAGAAAAAAAGAATGAAAGAAAGAAATCGATTACTTAAAAATATACATGGGAAATTCTAGAGCAATCACTGAAACAATTTTTTTTAAAAGACATATAATTTATAAGCTAAGAGAGTAAAAAAATAAAATTGTATGAAATATTCAGTTGAGACTAGAAAAGTAGGAAAAGAGGAGAAAAAGCAATCAAGGAGTAGGGGTGCCTGGGTGGCTCAGATGGTTGGGTGTCTGCCTTTGGCTCAGGTCATGATCTCCAGGTCCTAGAATCAAGCCCCATGTCAGGCTACCAACTAAGAGGGGAGTCTGTTTCTCCCTCTTCCTCTCCCTCTTCCCCTGCTTGTTCTCTCTTTCACTTTCTATCATGTGAATAAATAAACTTTTAAAAGGAAAAAAAAAGGATCAAGGAGCAAAATCAATAAATAGAAAATAGTTAGAAACATGGTATGTATTAATCCAACTATATCAATAATTACTTTGAATATGATGGTGTGAATACACCAATTAAAAGTTAAATAATACCAGAGTGGATTAAAAGACCCAATTGTATATTGCCTACAAAAACATTTAAAGTAAAGGAATGGAGAAAGATATACCATGCGAACCCTACTCAGAAAAAAGCTAAAATAGCTAGATTAATTTCAGATGAAGCTGACTACAGAATAAGAAAAATTATCAAAGATAAAGAGAGGCACTGCATAATGATAAAGGACTCAATTTTCCAAGAAGTTATACAATCAATCTTAAATGAGTATGCACCTAAATGGAACATCAACATAGATCAGGCAAAAACTGATAAAATTGAAAAAATAAATATAAAAATTCACTATTATAGTCAAAGACTTCAACATTCCTTCTTCAGTAACTGACACATTAAGCAGGCAAACATTCAGTAAAGATATAGTTGACTTGAAGAGTGTTATCAATCAACTTAATCTACTTGAGATATATTAAAATACTCTAACCAACAACACCAGTATATGTTGTATTCTCAAGCTTGTATGGAACTTTCAAGAGAATTTTAAAAATATTTTGACTAAAGAAAATGAAAATACAACTTGTCAAAATTTATGGGATGAAGAAAAAGCAGTGCTTAGAGGGAAATTGATGTGTGTGTGTGTTTGGCACACACATATATATCAGAAAAAGTAAACCTTTAAAGCAATAACCTAAGTTTTCATTGTAAGAAACTAAACAAAGAACAATTTAATTCCAAGGCAAAAGGAAGAATAGAAATAATAAAAATTAAAGCAGAAATCAGTGAAATTGAAAATGGGAACAGTAGAGAAAATCAGTGAAACCAAAAGCTATTTCTTTTAAAAAATCCATAAAATTGGTAAAGCTCTGTGTCAGTGAGCATTCTCCAGAGAAACAGACCAATAGGACACTCGGTAGAAAGTCCAAAATCTGATAAGGCTGGTAGACAGGATACTTAGGAAAAAGTTGCAGGTCAAGTTCAAAAACAGTGTGCTATATAGAATCAGAAAGAACCTGATGTAGGCAAAGTCTGAAGGCAGTCTAATGGAGGATTCACTCTTTTTAATGGGAGGTTAGCCTTTTGTTCTATTTAAACTTTCCACTAATTGGATGAGGTCCACCCACATTATGGTGGACCATAATGCTTTACTCAAAGTCTACCAAATTAAATGTAAATCTCATATAAAAACAACCTCACAGAACATCCAGAACAATGCCTCGCCAAAATATATGGGCACTACAGCCCAAACAAGTTGACATATGAAATTAACCATCACAATCTCTACTGGGATAGAGAAAGGGGGGAGGGAGGAATGGAGGTAGATAGAGAGAAAGAACACAAAGTAGCAATGTAAACAAAAGAAGATCATTATATTGAACCCATAGACATTCAAATGATAATAAAGGAATACTGTAAACAACTCTAGTCCCACAAATTTGACAACTTAAATGAAATGAACCAAGTCCTTAATAGACACAAACTACCAAAACTCACACCAGGTCATCTGAATAGGTCTATATCTATTAAAGAAACTAATCAATCAATGCCTTCTAAAAAAGAAAACACCAGTCCTGGATGGTAAATTCTATGAAATATTTAAGTAAGAAATGACACCAATTCTCCACAATATCTTCCAGGAAACAGAAGCAGAGGGAATACTACCAAACTCATTCTGTAAAGCTAGTAATACTCTAATACCAAAATCAGATACATATATTACAAGAAAGAAAAACTGCAGACCAATATCTCTCATGAACACAGATCCAAAAATCTTCAACAAAATATTAGCAAATTGAATCCACAAAAATTATACACTATGACCATATGGGATTTATTCCAAATATGTGAGGCTTGTTATATATTCAGAACTCAGTCAATGTAAAACTCAATAAGAAAAAAAGAGCTCAATTAAAAATGGGTAAAAGACCTGAACAGACACCTCACCATGAAAGATAGACAGATGGCAAATAACCATATGAAGAAGTTGTAACATCATATGTCATTAAGTAATTACTAACTAAAGTAGTTGCTGAGTGAAATAAGTCAAGCAGAGAGAGTCAATTATCATATGGTTTCACTTATTTGTGGAGCATAACAAATAACATGGAGAACAAGGGGAGATGGAGAGGAGAAGGGAGTTGAGGGAAATTGGAAGGGGAGGTGAACCATGAGAGAGTACGGACTCTGAAAAACAACCTGAGGGTTTTAAAGGGGCAGGGAGTGGGAGGTTGGGGAAACGAGGTGGTGGGTATTAGGGAGGGCACAGATTGCATGGAGCACTGGGTGTGGTGCAAAAACAATGAATACTGTTACGCTGAAAAGAAATAAAAAATTAAAAAAAAAAACAGTTGCTAACTAAAACTATACACCTATTAGAATTGTGAAAAATCGAAACACTGACAACAGCAAATGCTGGCAAGGATGTGAAGAAATAGGAACTCTTATTTATTGCTGATAGAAAAATGGTATAGCCTTTTGGAAATGAGGCTGGAAGTCTTTTACAAAACTGAACATGCTTACCGTATGATTCAATAACTGTACTCCTTGATGTATACCCAAAATAGCTGAGAACTTATGTCCATGTGAAAACCTGCATAAAGATGTTAATAGTAGCTTTATTCATAATTGCCCAAACTTAGAAGCAACCAGCATGCCCCCTTCAGTAGGTGAATGGATAAAAATAAGCTATAATACATCCAGACAATAGAATATTATTTACCACTAAGAAGAAATGACCTTTCAAGCCATGAAAAGGCATAAAGGAAACTAAAATGCAGATGGCTAAGTGAAAGAAGCCAATCTGAAAAGTCTACCTACCATATAATTCCATACTATATGAGATTCTGGAAAAAACAAAACTATGTAGACAGTAAAATTACCAGTGGTTGCCAGAGGTTGGGGGGAGAGAGGGATGAATAGACTGAGCACAGGGTTAGGTCAGTGAAACTACTATGCACGGTACTATAATGGTACACATATGTCATTATACATATGTCAAAACCTGTGGAGTAAATCCTAATCCAACACCAAGTGTAACAAACATACCACTCATTACAGGATATTGACAACGAGGGAGACTGTATGTAGATAGAGTATATGAGAACATTCTGTACATTCCTCTCAGTTTTGCTGTGAACCTAAAAGAGTTATAAAATATAAGTTCTGTTAAAAAAAAGGAAAATTTAATCCACACAACAGGATTATAAAAAAGACATATCAATTGATACAGAAAAAAACACCTGACAAAATCTAACAGTCAATCACGATAAAAAAAAAAAAAATTAGCAAAATAGGAATTGTGGATAATTTCCTCAACTTGTCAAGACAAGCCTACAAAAACCTATAACTAACATTATACATTTGATAAGGAACCAAACAGTTTTCTCCTAAGACTGGCAATAGAGCAATGACGTCCCCCTTTGCCACTGTATTCAATATTGTACTGGAAGTCTTATGTAGTTCAACAGAGAGAAAAAAATGCAATGCATACTAAGTAAGAATAAATTTTTTTTACTTTGTAGATAATATGATTGTCTATGTAGAATATCCCAAAGAATAAAAAAAAAAAAAGAATGCCTAGAAATAATAAGCAAGTATAACAGGATTACTGATATACAAGATCAATAAACAAAGGTCAATTTTTTCCGATATAACATCAATGAATAATTGGATTTGATAACTTAAAAAAGATATATATTTGTATACATTTATAATAGCACCAGAAAAAACCTTAGATATAAATCTGATAAAGTTTATTCCAGATCTATATACAAATAGGAAACTATTAAATTTTGTTGAAAGAGGTAAAAAAATCTAAATAAATAGGGAGAGATTCTGTGCTGATGAATTGGAATACTCAGGATTGTTAAGATGTCAATTTTTCCCAACTTGATCTGTAGAATTATTACAATCCCCATAAAAATCCCAGCAAGTTATTTTGTAGATATTAACAAACTAATTTTCAAGTTTGTATGAAAAGGCAAAAAGTCTAGAAAAGCCAATACTAAAGAAAAAACGAAGGTTGAAGGATTCATGCTACACAAATTCAAAACTTACTATAAAGCTACAGTAAACAAGACAACATAGTATTGATTAAAAACATATAAATAGATAGATAATAGATAGATGATTAAAAGATAGATCAGTGGAACAAGATGGAGAGAGAGCCCAGAAGTAGATTCACACAAATAATAATAATTCACAAAGGAGCAAAGGCAATTCAATGAAGAAATGAGTCTTTTCAGCAAGTATTTTTTGAACAATTGTATGTCCATATATATAAAAGATGAATCTAGACACAGGTCTTTTTTTTTTTTTTTTTTAAGATTTTATTTATTTATTTGACAGACAGAGATCACAAGTAGGCAGAGAGGCAGGCAGAGAGAGAGGAGGAAGAAGGCTCCCTGTGGAGCGGAGAACCCGATGTAGGGCTCAATCCCAGCACCCTGGCGTCATGACCCAAGCCAAAGGCAGAGGCTTAACCCCCTGAGCTACCCAGGCCCTAGACACAGACCTTATACTTCTCACAAAAATTAACTCAAAATGGATCATAGATCTCAATGTAAAATGCAAACTGTAAAATTTTGAGAAGGAAACATGTGACTTAGGGACTATTGATGAGTTTTTAGATGCAAAATTTAAACCCTTGAAGGAAGAAAATGGATATTTTTATTTTTATTAAAATAAAAAATTATTAAAATAAAAAATTTCCACCCAATTAAAGACTTTTTTATAAGAAAGAAAAGACAAGCCACGGACTGGGAGAAAATATTTGCAAATCATATATCAGGACTTATATATAAAATATACGAAGAACTCTTAAAACCTAACAATCAGAAAACAAAGAATCCAACTAAAAAATGGGTAAAATGTCTGAATAATCATCTCACCAGAAAGAATATACACATAGAAAATAAACACATGAACAGATGCTCAATATCATTTGTCATTATGGATTTGCAAATTAAAACAATAATAAAATAACACTGTACATTTACAAAAGTGGCTAAGTTAAAAAAAAAAAAACTGATAATACCAATTACTGGAGGCCATGTGGAAGAGAATCTCTTATACTTTGTTGGTGAGTGTGCAAAATCATATACCCACTTTGGAAGACTGGAAGTTTCTTATAAAGCTAAGCATAGTTTTACCATAGGATCCAGCAATTTCATTTCAGAGGTAGTTTTACCCAATTATTTTGAACAAGAATATCCACCTAAACACCCGCACACAAATATTTGTCGCACTTTTATTAGTAATTATAAAAAATTGGAAGCAATCAAGATATCCTTCATTGGTGGATCAATAGACAAAATGTGCTATATCTATATAATGGAATATTATTCAGTGATAAGAAGTGATGTATCAAGCCACACAAAATGTGAGTCAACTTCAAATGCATGTTGCTGAGTGAAAGAAGTCAATCCAAAAAATCTATATGGTCTATTATTCCTGTGTTGTTATTAGTTAACAAATCTGACACTACTATGTGTTTATGCTGGAATTGTGCAACTAAGTAAATGGATGATAGATGATGAGACTCAAGTTTTTCCTTGTTGGTAACAGATAAGCTAGGTGAAGAGGCTAGATTGATCGATGTGGTAATGGATTAGAGTTGAAGACATCAGTATGAATTCATAGTTAGCTTATAGAAAGAAATGGGTAGATAGTTATAGATAGAAATACAGATACATGCTTATATACTTGTTAGTATACAAACAAATATGTCCTCAATGAAAGGATCTAGAAGCAGTGACTCTCTAATAACATCCACATCTTGTGTTCTGATGTCATTCAATAAAAGGAATCAGGGTTTCCTGGAAAAATGGTTGATTCTAGGACAGGGGCAGGAAATATATGACATAAGCCTGGAACATCTTGTAGTACCAGCAAGTGAGGAAGTACTATAAAATTAAAAAAAGAAAGAAAAAACAAATAATAATGGGATGTATCAAGAGGCTGCCTCTGAGAAACCTCCTAATGACCAAACCCAGAGCAATCTGAGTAACAAAAATGAATAAAGTTGTATTGGATTAAATCAGTAAAGTTGTATTGGATTATACACCAAAGTACAAAAGAAATATCCATGAACCCATGCTGACATAAATCATTGAGTGATTAAAAAATGGAAGAGACTGAAAAAATATTTCATGCAGAAGAATTCCAATTTATTTATATAGGTATTCCTCCTTCAAGGAGGTGGAACATAACTCTCCATTTTTAAAATATGGTTTTTTATACAATGACTTCCTTCCTAGAAGTACAGTGTCGAAAGGGGGAAATGAGTGACTTTACAGTGAAGAAACCTGACAAACCCTACCTCAGACAGAGGATCAAGTTTAAACAGCAGTCATAATTAATACTGTTAGTATGTACTCTTGATATCATGTGAGGAAAATAGTACTTATTTTTTAGATTTTCCTTAAAAAAAACTTCATTTTAATTCCTTGTGATTAATGAGGAATAATACATCAGACAAATACCAACTTTAAGGGACATTCTGTATAATATCTAACCTGGGCTGAAAATTGTCAAGGCCATCACAAAACAAGGAAAATTTGAGAAACTCTTAGTGGAGAAGAGCCTAAACAGGCATGACCATTTAATTTAATGTGGCATCCGGGTTGGATTCCAGAATAGAAAACAACTTTAGGTAAAAACTAAAGACATTCGAATGAAGTATAGACTCTAGTTAAAATAATGAATCAATATCAGTTCATTAACTGTAACAAATATACCATTATAAATGGTATACCATTTATACGTACAAATATACCATGTACGATTTTTAAAGATTTTATTTATTTATTTGAGAGAGAGAGAGAGCGAGCGAGCATGTGGGAGCTGGGTAAGGCGAAGGAGAGGGACAAGCACACTCTGTTGAGCAAGGGCCCAATGACCTTGAGACCTTGACCTGAGTGGAAATCAGGAGTTGAATACTTAACCAATTGAGCCCCCCAGGTGCCCCTGTAAGTTGTCAATAAAATTGGAAATTGGGAATGGAGAATATGGTAACTCTCTGTACTAATTTAATAATTTTCCTGTAAATCTAAAACTGTTACAAAATTTTTAAAAATTCAAAATGGATTAAAGATCTTAATTTGAGACCTGAAATTCTGAAAGTCCTAGGGAAGAACACAGGCAGTAATTTCTTTGACATCAGCCATAGCAACTTCTTTTTAGATGTGTCTCCTGAGGCAAGAGAAACAAAAGCAAAAACGAACTATTGATTCTTTGTCAGGACAAAAAACTGTGACACAGCGCAGGAAACAATCAACAAAATTAAAAGGCAACCTACAGAATGGGAGAAGATATTTCCAAATGATGTAACTGATAAAGGGTTAGTATCCAAAATATACAAGGAACTTAAAAAACTCAACACCCCAAAAAAGAATAATCCAACTAAAAAAAATGGGCAGAAGACATGAACAGGCATTTTTCCAAAGAAGACAAACAGATGGCCATCAGACACATGAAAAGATGCTCAACATCACTGATCATCAGGGAAGTGCAAATTAAAACTACAATAAGCTATCATCTCACGCCTGTCAGAATGGCTAAAATCAACAATGCAATAGAGAACAGATGTTGGTGAGGATGTGAAAAAAGGAGAACGCTCTTACACTGTTGGTTGGAATGCAAACTGGTACAGCCAATCTGGAAAACAGTATGGAGTTTTCTCAGAAGGTTAAAAATAGAG
Organism: Martes martes; assembly: GCF_963455335.1. Taxonomy (NCBI): domain Eukaryota; kingdom Metazoa; phylum Chordata; class Mammalia; order Carnivora; family Mustelidae; genus Martes; species Martes martes. The sequence continues at coordinate 174,831,433 of NC_137890.1, read as the reverse complement.
CTACCCTATAATCCAGCAATTGCACTACTAGGTGTTACCTGAAAGAATACAAAAATACTAATTCAAAGGAATATATGCACCCCAATGTTTATAGCAGTTAATCTATAATAGCCAAAATATGGAAGTAGCTCAGGTGTTCCTTGATGAATGAATAAAGAAGATGTGATCTATCTATCATCTGTCATCTATCTATCATCTATCTATCTATACACAATGGAATATTACTCAGCAACAAAAAAGAATGAAATCTTGACACTTGTAATGACATGGATGGAGCTAGAGAATATTATGCTAAGCAAAATAAGTCAGTCAAAGAAGGAAAAATATCCCATGATTTCCCTCACATGTGGAATTTAAGAAACACAACAAATGAACAAAGGGAAAAACAGAGAGACAGGCAAACCAAGAAACAGACTCTTAACTATAGAAAACAAACTGATGGTTAACAGATGGGAGGTGGGCAGGGGGATGGTTGAGATAAGTAATGGGGATTAAGGAGCGCACTTGTTGTTATGAGCACCAGGTATTGTACAGAAGTGTTGAATCACTATATTGTACACTATATTGTACAAACTAATATTACACTGTATGTTAACTAACTAGAATTTAAATTAAAAGATTACCAAATCAGATATAATAGCCTGAAGTCATAAACAGTTAATAAGGAAGAGACACAAATCTATTTAATCTCATAGTTAAAAAAAATGTAAAGAAATATAACAAGATATCATTTTTTTCCTCCTCAGATTGTTGAAGATGGAACAATAAAAAAGAACCCTAAATAAAATAAAACTAAAACTTTATTTAAAAAATACAGTTAAAAATGTGGAAAGTCAAAGTTCTTTAAAGATTTAAAGAAAATGTTCAGCTAATGTAATGTCAGTAAGAGATGCACTAATAACTTTCTATCATTTGGTAGCCAGAAACCTGCTTGATGGGAAGATGGTAGAGGTGAGGAAAAAAGAGAAGGAAAAAAATGGTTCAGCATTCTGGTTTTCCTAATCCCATTCTTCTGACCCAGCTTTTGGTTCAGTGGCCTAAGTGAGTAACAGATATGGGACTCAGATGTCTTCCAGCATTAAGCAGGGCGTGGTGCTCAACGGTGCTCAACACAGATTCCAGAAAGCAATTCCTCCAGTTGGCCAAAAACAACACCCAGAAACAGTTCCAAAACAAGGATATTACTTCAGCACATAGGAAAGGGGTCACGTAGATAAAGGAAAGCCGTCACAATGCTCAAACCAAAGGGATGAAAAATTCACCTTTGGAGCCTAGTGTAATCACAGATCACAATATGAGTCATCTGTCTGTGGCATATATATTGAGGCAGAACTACAGATACAGCATTTGAATTTTAAGTGTTAATATATTTTTCTGAAATAAGAAAATGTGACCCATGAAACATTTTTGTTTTTTTTTAAAGATATTATGATGAATTTCTGCCTGATGTTATAGTTTTATAATGACAGCATTTTATTCTGTTTTGGTTCCACAGTTGCCTGCCATAACGGTTTAAAGGAGGAAGATTAGAGCAGTAATTCTGCTTCAATAAAGGCCACCTTGTGGAAGGTCAGTTCACTTGCTTGTTTCTTGTTTTTCAACACAAGACCCTTCAAGCAACAAAAATAAGTCTGCTGGAACAGTGGAAAAAGTCGTCAGGGAAATGAACTTTCTCCTTGTTACCGGATATGGTCTTGTGCATAGAATCTGAGTAGCTTTTTGTTAAAATGGCTACTGGAGGCTACTGGAGGCAGATTTCTTCCTAGGATTCATATACTGTGAGGTTTTGTTCTATCTTGAGGAAGACAAAACAAAACAAAACATAAGAAAACAAAAAGATAGCTGTCGAATGTGTGTTCTCTCAACAATTTGTGGAACCACAAAATACACTACAGTATTTTCTTCATCTTAAGAAATTTCTTTTAAGTTTCGGGAATTAATCGAAGTATCTTTCTTAACATAGGCAGTCATTTCAAAATGGGCTTTAGATTTTGTAAATCGAATCAACAGTTTTCTAGAGATTTTGATGCTTCTGAAAAGCTTAACCCTTGCAAAATTGCAATTCTTAAGAAAAGTACCAGAATTTATTGAGTATTCCATATGTGACTGGCACTTTTAAAGTGTTGTTTCACTTAGTTCTCACAAAAGCTTTATGAAATTGTCTTAGAGTTTACAAATGAGAAAATAGGCCAAGACTAATGAACATCTTTTCAAGATCACATACCTATGAGGATATGATTTAAAGCCAGAAACAAATAAAATATATACAAATGTATATATATTATATATATTATATTTATTTATACATATGTAAACACTTTATTTACCAGCTATGTACTATATACTTTATATATGTGTGTATATATGAACATATATAATGTACCCAGTATAATATGTAGTACATATTATATATTTAATATATGTTAACAGATTGTATAGTTAATATGTAATGTAGAAGTGTATATTTAATATATTAAATATCAATAAATAATATAATCACTAAATCAATAAACACAAATATAATAAGTATTAATAATATTTAATTTATTTATACTATATAGTTTGTATTAAATATTTTGTATATTTATATAAAATATTTATACCCACATATTAATAATTAATTATAGCAATAATATATTATAAATAATTGATAAAACAATATTTTATAATATTTGCATATTTACATATAATATATTTAATATATAATAACATTTGCATATTTAATTTATGTATACATATATATAATATATATCATTTACCTGCTATATACTATATACTTTATATACACACACACACACACACACACACACACACAAAGTATAAGAGGGTATAGTATATATATATTCCTAATACATATTAGTTACCTTAAATTATTTAAGGTAACAGGCCAACGTGGCTTCAAAATTAGCTCAAATAAGAAGTTTTTCTAGTTGAAAGATCTAAATTTCTTGAGCACATGGACCCTGACTTACTTGTGATTCCTCCACCTAGCTCAGGGGCCGGAAAATAATAGTCACTAAATTATAGTCATTGACTAATTGAAAAATGCTTAGAAATCAAGTTTCTCATTGATTAACAATTTGCTGATATGCAAACAGAAGAGGGAGTTGTGTCAAAAATTTGCTGGTAGCTCAACATTTTAAAACATTTCTCACAAGGTCTTTATCTCAATTTAGACATGATCTTTCCAGTTAAAAATAAGAATTTGGCTTTCTCTGTACTTCCTCTGTTCTTACTTTTGTTGTAGAAGTTTGCTTTTATCTAAAATAGGGAGCTAGATTAGATGCCCAGAGTGCAGAGGACTTAATCACATTTTCAATGTCAGGTAACGCATGTTGTGTGTGTGTGTATGTGTGTATGTGTGTGTGTGTGCGCATGTATGTGTGATGTTTTGTCCCAACTTTTTTCTCTTTTGTCAAAGGTTAATTTTATTTTACTTTGTTTTTTGCTTGTTTACTTTGTAGATCACTGAGAATAGTTTAGGATAACATGAAATGAGTTATAAACCTTTTCTCAGAGACATGGTGGAGAATTTCTGCTGCTCACCTCCTCCACCTCCCCAACAAGCATGGTAACCGCAAAATGGCATTCCGAGTTCTTTTTAAAGGGACTCCTTAATCCAGAGGATTTATTTCAAGGTAAGAGACTGCTCAGTCTGAAGGGATGAATATAAATGAATGATTCTGGCTACCAGAAAGAACAGCAAACACGTGGTACTTGCAGATGTGTTATGTATTGAAACCACAAAGATGAGTAAGATATGGCTGTCTGGGCTGAAGGAGTTTTGCATTCTTGTGATGTAACAACTTAAAGCAATTTAAAAAATTTTGAACCTCAATTCAGTTCTGCATCTTAGAAATGTTATGTTTTTCTCTCTCTAATACATCTCTACTGTTACAGCTTGTAATCGAATCAAGGACAATAGTTACTTGAATGCGGGCTTGTTGCATGCTATATAGCTTAAGGGAAAAAGGATAAAGATCTACTCGGTTTCTATCTCCAGCTAGCAAGGCGACTTGGACAGGTCATGTTAACCGCCGCGTGTCTCAGGTGTCTCACAGTAAATTAAGGATTTGTTTTGCACTGATATTTGAAATTGCTTCTATGCTTGAGCCAGAAGGTCTGCATTAAAGTCTATAATGCATATAATGCACTTAGCAAAGTTCCTAATGCATATGTAATAAAGGAAATATCTGCTTACATTTTAACTCAGTTAATCTTCACAATTAAGTGGCCTTGAGCAATCCACCTTTTTCTGTGTATTACACAAGGTATTGTGGTATATTGGAGCCAAATATAGCAGAATGGGGTTTGATTCTCATCACTACTACTCCCAAGGTCAATGGCATTGCACGTACTACTTCTATGAAACTCCTACTACTATTTGAACAATGATGATAAAAATATGGGTGTTAAATAAAATTAATTCTATGTTTCTCCTAATTTAATTCTCCAAACATTTTTTAAAGGCTTCCTAGTGCAGACATGTTTTATTGCTTAGACATTTAAAAAAAATTATTTTTTTCAGTGTTCCAAAATTCATTGTTTACGCACCACACCCAGTGTTCCATGCAATACATGCCCTCCATAATACCCACCACCAGGCTCACCCAACCCTCCACCCCCCTCCTCCAAAACCCTCAGTTTCTTTCTCAGAGTCCATAGTCTCTCATGGTTCCCCCCCAACCAATTTCCCCCAACTCACTTCTCCTCTTCATCTCCCAATGTCTTCTGTGTTATTCCTTATGCTCCACAAGTAAGTGAAACCATATGATATTGACTCTTGCTGCTTGACTTATTTCATTCAGCATAATCTCCTCCAGTCCCATACATGTTGATACAAAAGTTGGGTATTCATCCTTTCTGATGGAGGCATAATGCTCTATTGTATATATGGACCATATCTTCTTTAACCATTCATCTGTTGAAGGGCATCTTGGTTCTTTCCATAGTTTGGCAATTATGGCCATTGCTGCTATGAACATTGGGGTATAGATGGTCCTTCTTTTCACTACATCTCTATCTTTGGGGTAAATACCCAGTAGTGCAATTGCAGGGTCATAGGGTAGCTCTATTTTAAATTTCTTAAGGATTCTCCATGTTGTTTTCCAAAGTGGCTGCACCAACTTGCATTCCCACCAACAGTGTAAGAGGGTTCCCCTTTCTCCACATCCTCTCCAACACTTGTTGTTTCCTGTCCTGTTAATTTTGGCCATTCTAACTGGTGTAAGTTGGTATCTCAATGTCGTTTTGATTTGAATCTCCCTGATGGCTAATGATGAGGAACACTTTTTCATGTGTCTGTTAGTCATTTGTATGTTCTTTGGAGAAGTGTCTGTTCATGTCTTCTGCCCATTTTTTGATGTGATTCTCTGTTTTTTGAGGGTTGAGTTTGAGGAGTTCTTTATAGATCTTGGATATCAGCCCTTTGTCTATAGTGTCATTTTCAAATATCTTCTCCTATTCCAAAGGTTGCCCCTTTTGTTGACTGTTTCCTTTGCTGTGTAGAAGCTTTTCATCTTGATGAAGTCCCAAAAGTTCATTTTCACTTTTGTTTCCTTTGCCTTTGGAGACATATCTTGAAAGAAGTTGCTGTGGCTGATGTCGAAGAGGTTACTGCCTATGTTCTCCTCTAGGATTTTGATAGATTCCTGCCTCACATTGAGGTCTTTCACCCATTTTGAGTTTATCTTTGTGTATGGTGTAAGAGAATGGTTGAGTTTCATTCTTCTACACCTAGCTGTCCAATTTTCCCAGGACCATTTATTGAAGAGACTGTCTTTTTCCCACTGTATATTTTGTCCTGCTTTGTCAAAGATTATTTGACCTTAGAGTTGCAGGTCCATATCTGGGCTCTCTACTCTGTTCCACTGGTCTATGTGTCTGTTTTTGTGCCAGTACCATGCTGTTTTGGTGATCACAGCTTTGTAGTAAAGCTTGAAATCAGGCAACGTGATGCCCCAGCTTTGTTTTTCTTTTTCGACATTTCCTTAGCAATCTGGGGTCTCTTCTGGTTCCATACAAATTTTAGGATTGTTTGTTCCAGCTCTTGGAAAATTGCCAGTGGAATTTTGGTCATGGTGACATTGCAAGTATAGATGGCTCTAGGCAGTATAGACATTTTAACAATGTTTATTTTTCTGATCCATCAGCATGGAATGGTCTTCCATCTTTTGGTGTCTTCTTCAATTTCTTTCATGTGTGTTCTGTAGTTCCTTGAGTACGGATCCTTTACCTCTTTGGTTTGGTTTATTCCCAGATATCTTATGGTTCTTGGTGCTATAGTAAATGGAATCGATTCTCTAATTTCCCTTTCTATATTTTCATTGTTATTGTATAAGAAAGCAGCGGATTTCTGTACATCAGTTTTGTATCCTGCCACATTACTGAATTGCTGTATGAGTTCTAGTAGTTTGGGGGTGGAGTCCTTTGGGTTTTCCATATAAGGTATCATGTCATCTGTGAGAAAAGAGAGACTTCTTTACCAATTTGAATACCTTTTATTTCTTTTTGTTGTCTGCTATCAGTGGAGATCCAATCTAATCTAAATACTCTAACAGCTAGGGTAACTGAGGCAAAAGATAGAATTAGTGCTCTAGACAACAAAGTGATAGAGAAAAAGGATCAGGAGGGGGCCTGGAACATACAACTTAAAAGCCATGAAAACAGAATTAGGGAAATAAATGTCATGAAATGTTCCAACGTCAGAATTATTGGGATCCCTGAACAGAAGAGAAAGAAAGAAGTCTAGAAGATAGAGTTGAACAAATTCTCCATAAAAATTTTCCTAGTCTGGGGAATGGAACTGGTGTTTATGTCCTAGAGGTAGAAATAACACCCCCCAAGATCAACAAATCTACAAAGACCTTGAGGCACTTGATTGTAAGACTGGCAAATCATAATTTTAGATCAGAGCTTTTGAGAGCAGCTAGGGGGAAGAGATTCCTTATTTACAGAAGAATGTTCATCAGAATAACATCAGACCTCTCTACAGAAACCTGGCAAGCCAGAAAGGACTGGCAAGACATATTCAGGGCACTAAATGAGAAGAACATGCAGCCTAGAATACTTTATCCAACAACGTTAACATTAAAAATGGGTGGAGAGATAAAGAGCTTCCATGAACAGCAAGGTTTAAAAGAGTATGTGACCACGAAGCCGGCACTACAAGAAACATTAAGGGGGGGGGGGTTCTATAAAAGAAGAAAGAACCCAAGAGTGTCATAGAATGGAAATTTACAGAGACAATCTATAGAAACAAGGACTTCACAGGCAACATGATGTCAATAAAAACATATCTTTCAATAATTACGCTCAATGTGAACAACCTAAATGCTCCCATAAAATGGCACAGGGGTGCAGATTGAATGAAATGACAAGACTCTTCCATATGTTGTCTACAAGAGACCCATTTGGAACCTAAGGATACATCAAGACTGAAAGTGAAAGAATGGAGAGACATCTTTCATGCCAATGGGCCTCAAAAGAAAGCTGGGGTAGCAATTCTCATATCAGATAAATTAGATTTTAAACTAAAGACTGTAGTCAGAGATAAAGAAGGACACTACATCATTCTTAAAGGGTCTATCCACCAAGAAGATCTAACAATTGTAAATATTTATGCCCTCAACAGGAGTAGCCAAGTACATAAGACAACTGTTAATCAAGCTAGTCATATTGATATGAATACATTAATAGCAGGGGATCTTAACACATCACTCTCAGTAATATAAAGCAGAAAATCAATAAAGAAATGAGAGCATTGAGTGGCACAATGGACCAGATGGGCCTCACAGATATATACAGAACATTCCACCCTAAAATAACAGAATACTCATTCTTCTCAAGCACACATGAAACTTTCTCCAGAATAGACCACATACTGGGTCACAAATCAGGGCTCAACTGATACCAAAAGACTGAGATTATTCCTTGCATATTCTCAGACCACAATGATTTGAAACTGGAACTAAATCACATGAAAAAGTCAAACAAAGAAAAATTAAAACACTTGGAAGCTAAAGACCACCCTGCTTAAGAATGTTTGGATCAACCAGAAAATCAAAGAAGAACTTAAACAATTCATGGAAACCACTGAGAATGACACTTCAGTCCAAAACTTATGGGAGATGGCAAAGGCGGTCCTAAGGGGGAAATACATAGCTATCTAAACTCCCTCAAAAAAATTGAAAAGTCCAGAATACAGCAGCCCTTAAAGATTTGCTTATACCTTAAAGAACTGGAGAATCAACAACAAATTAAGCCAACCCCACACACAAGAAGGAAAATAATCAAGATTAGAGCAGAGATCAATGAGATAGAAACAAGAGATACAGCAGAACGCATTAACAAAACTAGAAACTGGCTTTTTTGAAAAAGTCAATAATATTGATAAACCACTGGCCAAAGTAATCCAAAAGAAAAGAGAGAGGACCCAAATTAATAAAATTATGAATGAAAAGGGAGAGATCATGACTAACACCAAGGAAATAGAAACAATCATCAGAAATTATTATCAACAGTTATATGCCAATAAGTTAAGCAACCTAGACAAAATGGATGCATTCCAGGAAATCTATAAACTTCCAAAACTAAATCAGTAAGAAATTGATAACCCAAATAGACCAATATCTAGTAACAAGATTGAAGCAGTGATCAAAAACTTCCCCCAAAACAAGAGCCCAGGACCTGAAAGATTCCCTGGGGAATTCTACCAAATATTCAAAGAAGAAATAATACCTTTTCTCCTGAAGCTGTTTCAAAAGATAGAAACAGAAGGAAAACTTGCAGACTCTTCTTATGAAGCCAGCATTATCCTGATCCCCAAACCAGGCAAAGACCCCACCAAAAAGGAGAATTTCAGACCAATATCCCTGATTAATATGGATGCCAAAATTCTCAACAAGATCCTAGCCAATAGGATCCAACAGTGCATTAAAAAGATTATCCACCATGACCAGGTGGAATTTATCCCTGGGATGTAAAGGTGGTTCAACATTCAAAAATCAATCAATGTGATAGAACAAATCAGTAAGAGTAAAGAGAAGAACCACGTGGCCCTCTCAATTAATGCAGAAAAAGTATTTGACAAGATACAGCATCCATTCCTGATTAAAACAATTCACAGTATAGGGATAGAGGGAACATTCCTCAACTTCATAAAATCTATCTATGAAAAACCCACAGTGAATATCCTCCTCAATGGAGAAAAGCTTACCGCCTTCCCTTTGAGATCAGGAACATGATGAGGTGTCCACTCTTGCCACTCTTATTCAACATAGTACTAGAAGTCCTAGCAACAGCAATCAGACAACAAAAAGAATTAAAAGGTATTGCTTAGACATTTTGACCACAGTAGTCACAATTTTTGCTGTCTGGTGGAACAAACCAATGTTGTGTTGGAGGAAATCATTGGTCCCCAAATGTTTCAGACAGTATTCAATACATGTTAGTCTCTACACTCTTGTTCCTCTTCTTTTCCTTTTCAAACACGTTGGTGTTCCTATGATTTACTCAACTCTACACTGCCAACTTGCAGTAATGAATATCTATCTAAATGAAAGCATATAGAACAAAGCTACTTTACCTTCATTTCAGAACCCCAAGCTGAAATTGTAATGCAACTGAAAGTATTCGTTTTTTACTGCCAGATTGAAGATACCTCAATTGTACCACAGTGCCATTTATAGTCCTCAAAATGTATTGATGTATATCAACTTTAAAGATGCCATCATTGAGGCGCCTGGGTGGCTTAGTCACTTAAGCATCTGCCTTCAGCTCAGAACTTGATCTCAGGGTCCTGGGATCCAGTCCCTCATGGGCTTCTTGCTCAGCAGGGAGCCTGTTTCTCTCTCTCCCTCTGCCTGCCACTCCCCCCTGCTTGCACTCTCCCTCCCTCTCTCTCTATCAAATAAATAAATAAAATCTTTAAAAAAATTAAATGCCATCACTGATGACAATATTCTAAATTCTAGAATATTCTTCAATACTGACTATAATTGGACCCTGTGGTGTTTCTCATCTGTTTCCTGCCCAGACACCATTTCTGTAGTTGGGCATAAGGGGAGTGGAGATTTGAAACCATAAAAAATAATTCTGAAGAGGCTGGTTGACATCCACTTTTCACACTGTGGACATCACAAAAAGCTCTTGTCTTTTAGTAGAGGTTGCAGTGTCTTATGCCTGGGGACACTTCAGTATCCTGTTGTGGCTTGGCATTAAAACGGATTCATTGATGTTCTTCTGTGGGACTAGTGGCTGGCCTTTTGTTTATTATTGTTATATTTTATTTGTATAGATATCCCGCCATGCTCTGTGCTATAAATAGTGATGTTTTTATTGTTAGTACCGTATACTTAATAAAGCTGCAGTTTTCCTGGCAATTAATTGTGCTGACAATCAATGCATGGCTGCAGGCAGTGTGTTTATGTGCTGAGCTTTTGATGAGTGAAGCCCTAAGAAGTCAGGTTGTCAAAATTAAATACATCGCTCAGACATAAAGCCACATTCTGTTCTTGGTTTGACCAAATGACAGTTGATTGTAGGCTAAGCCTAGACCTGCTTTTGCTTGTGAAGTAGAGACTATTTGGTCACCTTTAGGCAATAAGTTTAGATATGTATTTAGGATAAAATAACATGATAAAAAATAGTCACATCTGTTTTTTCTCAGGACTCTGTCTATTTTTGATACAATTTTCTTCCTTTGAAATACGTATCCCAGCAGATTTTTTAGAAGCCTTTTATTTTCCACCAAACTTTAAGATTAAATACACATATATGTTTGGTGCTTTGGGAGATACTTCCAATTTACTCAGATAATTTCCTTGATTAAATATAGCTGATGACTTTGTATTTTGTTTACATTTTTGTTTCTTCTTCCATGTACTAAACAACAGTCTTCTGTGACATTTGACTTTATGTCTTGATTCATTGGATGTTAAATCTTTGTCCAATAATGATGACAGTGACAGAACAAAAGACATTTGATGATTGTAACAGAAAAAAAAATGTTCAGCAAATAACTTGGAGCAACTTTTTATTTTGTTATCTAGTATCAAATTTATTTACAAATCTAAATATACACCATTATTTTAATAATTAATTCTCAAATTATCTAAAAGATCTTTTTGTTGCTTTCCTCAAAGTCTCAGTTAGATAATAGTTAATAGAACTCTAAGTCTTTGGTTCTTCATACTTTACAAGAAATGAACATATAAAACTGAATTCATAGTTAATTTCTACAATTTCATTTACAAACATGGATCTGAGTCAACATGAACTGTATTGGACCAATAAGTCAATATTTTAATGATAGAAATCATGTTGAGGTTTTTTTCCTTCTTTTTTGGTACAGTTCTTAAAATATTTTCATACCCATAATCTTAGATTTATAGAGGTTATTTATGTGGCCTAGAGAATTGTTGAGGACAGTCCTTGTTCAGAAGAGACACCAAACAAATACTCAGTTACTGACTGACAAACATGTAAATAATCATCTTATACTAGTAAAAACTATTCGTGTGTACTATGACTTTTCCTTTATAGAATTTAATGTAACAATTAAAAATAATAGATATGGGACTACTGGTTTCCATTTAGGGATGTCGAGGGTTGAAGAGGACATTATCTCCAACCATATAACCAAAAAATAACCTGGGGGCACCTGGGTGGCTCAGTGGGTTAAAGCCTCTGCCTTCGGCTCAGGTCATGATCCCAGGGTTCTAGGATGGAGCCCCGCATCGGGCTTTCTGCTCAGCAGGGAGCCTGCTTCCCTTCCTCTCTGCCTGCCTCTCTGCCTACTTGTGATCTCTCTCTCTCTGTCAAATAAATAAATAAAATCTTAAAAAAAAAAATAACCTGGCAAACCTCAGGTTCCTGACCTCTCTTGAACCCATGAAGTGTTGAAATCAACATGGCAACCAGGTGGCTCAAAATATAGAGAGACAAGCACCTACAGGCAGAAGTGAAACATAAATTCTTATTTTCCTGGGCTAAATGCAGCCAGACCCTGGTAAGTAGAGATCCCCTAAAATGATCAACAAATTGCTAGAGGTCAGTCAAACATGCACTGGAAAGATAGCTGAAAAAGGAATTGTCCATACCCCCTTGCAAATTTTTGACATGCAAAATCCAGCAGGTGATCACACACACACACACACACACACACACACACACACACACACACGTTTTGAGACAGTTTCCCTAATAGTGGAAACCTGAGAGAGGGGACAGCTGTGAAATGGGCACAGAACTCCACTGGAACATGTTTATCTTACTGCCCCTAAGAAACAGAATTCTTCATGTGAAGGGAGGGGGTAAACAAATACTCTAGTCCTGTAGGCACTGGAGAAGATCTATTGCAACTAGAAAAAGGAAGATGGGAAAAGTTCTCATCACTGGAAGAGAGATAGAAATATCTTCTCAGCCAATGAAGAGAAAAAGCATAGAGAAAACCAAACCCTCAAGATCCACAGGACAGGAATCACATAGAATGTTCTCCCATCTGCCACCCACCACCAGGATAATATCAAGTATTTCGTAATTCATACACACATACTTTTCCCATGGTTCAGTGTAAAAGGTAGATTAAAGCTGAATGTGGACCAGATCTTTTAAAAGCAAACAAATGAAAACAAAACAAAAAGGAAGTCACCAACTTAAACACAAGGTATTGCTAAGAGAAAATTGAAGTAATGTACTGAGTATGAAAATAGGCAGAGCATACTTCAAAGGCAGCCTGCCTCCTACTGAGATGAACTCAAACCCCTGTATTAAAGATCTATTTGAAATAGAGGGTGAGCCCATTTCCCAGAAAGAATATTTTTGCTTCAGTATTTTTTCTAGAAAATTACTAAACTCGAGGGAGGTTTTGGGAAACCCCTAGACTTGCAGTTGGTATCAGAAGTGAGAGTTGTTTTATGGAGGACTGTGCCCACAAACTGCACAGTTTCACCAGTTCTGGGGAGCTATCTACAAAAACCCCACTTAGAGCATAGAGATGTAAGTCGAAAGTGAAAGTATAAAAAATAAATCATGCCAGGGCACCTGGGTGGCTCAGTGGGTTAAAGCCTCTGCCTTCAGCTCAGGTCATGATCCCAGGGTCCTGGGATCAAGCCCCGCATCGGGCTTTCTGCTCAGTGGGGAGCCTGCTTCCTCCTCTCTCTCTGCCTGCCTCTCTGCCTGCTTGTGATCTCTTTCTCTCTGTCAAATAAATAAATAAAATCTTTAAAAAAATAAATAAATCATGCCAACATTGGAGAGAAGGAATTTGGATTAATTATACTAATATCAGACAAAGTAGACTTTCTTTTTTTAAAAAAGATTTTATTTATTTATGAGAAAGAGAGAGAGAGGGAGATAGCAAGACCTGGGGGAGGGGTAGAGGGAGAGGGAGAAGCAGATGCCCTGCTGAGGGGAGCCCGATGCAAAACTTGATCCTGGGACTCCGGGATTATGACCTGAGCCACCCATGTGCCCCCAAAGTAGACTTTCAATAAGAAATATCATCAGGAATAGAGATAATATTACATATTGGCAAAAGGCTCAGTTCTCAAGGATACATAACAGTCTTTAATGTGTATTCATCTAATAGAAAATATTCTGTTTGTTCATGAAGCAAAATATAAGAGAATGAAAATTATAAATAAATCCACAGTTTTAGTTGAGGATTTCAATATCCTTCTCCAAGTTACAGAATAAGTAAGAAGAAAGTCAGTAAGGCTATAGACGACTTGAACAACACTACAACCAAATTGACCTAACTGACATTTATAGAGCACTTCACTAAAGAGCAATAGAAATATATATTATTTTCAAGTGCACATGGAAATTTCACAAAAATAGGCCACATTCTGGGTCACAAAAGAATCTTTAGAGAATTGTAAAAATATGTCTTGTTCATTACTATGTTTATAGAAACTTATGTACTCCATGTCATTTGACAGTTGCTGAATAAACATTTGTTAGTAATCATATCCATATAGAAAATTACTTAAATTATAATGGAATTGCTACATGAAAAGTTCTGGTTCTTGGGGTGTCTGGGTGGCTCAGTTGGTTAAGTGGCTTAGGTCCTTTGACTCAGGTCATGATCTCAGGGTTTGGGATGGAGCTCCACATCAGGCTCCCTGCTCAGTGGAGAGCCTGCTTCTCACTCTGCCTGCTGCTCTGTCTACTTGGGCTCTCTCTCTGTCAAATAAATAAATAAATAAAATCTTTAAAAAAAAAGGAAAGAAAAGAAAAGTTCTGGTTCTTGAAACAAAAATGTAAAATTAAGCAAGATCTCTAGTCTAAGCAGGAAATAAGAAAAAAATACATATAGAGAAAAATAAGAATGTAGGAGATGACACAGCCAATAATATAGAGATAATTTGATAATTATCATTAAATGCTGTATTTGGTGTTGATTGCAACAGAACAAGTTATCTTGGTCTTGACCACATTAGAAATACCCATTCCATTTGGGCCAGACTTTCTTCTAAGGATGCTGATGGATTTATAATTTATGAGGCACACTTGTGTATCAGAATGGATATTGCTCAAAGAGGTTCTTCAGGTATGCCACTAGTAAATTATGAAAATGGACAATTATATTACCAGTATCTTACCATTATACTAAGCAGTGTCTGGTATTCCCTAGGGTAAGTTGTACCACACACATAATTAGGGATCATCTGTCACTCCAAAGCCAAAATGTGTTTTAGTGTGGAAAGGAGACATTGGGGAAGTTGTGTTGACTGGTAAAGATACAGATGCTGCACTGATGGCTGTTGTTCTGTCTTATATCTTTTGCTATTAGTAAAACCTAGTAGGGTTTATAATGTGTATTTAATGAAAGTCTGATAATCCAGCCTTTTGTGATGATACAAAGTGATTTGAAATTTTTAAAATAAAATTGATATATAGAAGAATATCATAGTCAATATTTAAAAAGTTGTCAAATAACTACACTTTTTGAGAGAGAGAAAGAGAGTGAGCATGAGTGGGGTATAGGGGGGAGGGCAAAGAGGCAGAGGGAGAGAGAGAGAGAAAGAATCTTAAGCAGGGGCCATGCCTATTGCGAACCCCTACCCAGAGCTCCATCTCATGACCTGAGATGGAGATCTGAGCTGAGACTAAGAGTCTGATGCTTAGCCAACTGAGCCACCCAGGCGCCCCTCAAATAAATACCTTTTTTTTTTTAAAGATTTATTTATTTATTTATTTGACAGACAGAGATCACAAGTAGGCAGAGAGGCAGGCAGAGAAAGAGGAAGGGAAGCAGGCTCCCCGCTGAGCAGAGAGCCCGATGCGGGACTCGATCCCAGGACCCTGGGATCATGACCTGAGCTGAAGGCAGAGGCTTTAACCCACTGAGCCACCCAGGTGCCCCTTAAATAAATACTTTTAAAATACAGCATTTTATTTAATTTTATGACTGAGTTTATTGAAGATGTTCAGGCCATAGATAATTTTTTTGCTGTTAAATCTGTCCTACAGCATAGAAAAAAATGGAAGCTTCATCATTCGTTCTACAAAGATTATTATTTTGGAATGAAAATATGACAAAGAGTGTATCTAGGAAGAAAACTATCAGAAATAGACACAGGTAAACTAAATAAAACGTTAGCAAAGACAATCACCAGTAACCATTTAAGAAATATAATGGGAAATTGTACCATTTTTAGTAAGTATAAAAACATAAAAATACAGGAAAAATTTTGGGCTAGATATAGATAGGATATTGTAGGAAAAATTCAACATTTTTCTGAATGACATAAAATGGTTAAATAAATGTAGAGATACCATATCTTGGATACTAATGCTGAGAAATGGAAAATTACTCATTTTTCTCCAAAACATAGATTGGAGCAATAAAATTCTAATAAAAAAACCAGTAGGATGTTGGGAGATACTGAACAACATGAACAAAAAGTCATCTATAAGCATGAATAAGAAAAGTTAGCAAAGGAAATTGATTTCTAGAATGAACAGGGTATGAGAAGAGTGGTTTCAGAAAGAGAATTCATGGTGACAATAGGAAGTCAAGAGAGATTATTTATGTATATTGTAGTATTTATGATCTGATAGTCTTATTATTTCAGATAAATGAGAACAGGAATATTTATAATGTTAGACAATGATGAGATAATTGGTTAACTCCTTGGAAATACTCTTTTTAGGGATCATAACTTCACTTATAACAAAATTATTTTTAGATGCTTTAGTATTACAAGTTCTAAAAGGTAAGTTTAGGGCAACCCTCTTGTGTCTCCTCCCCCTTCAGGAATTTTGAACTCTCAATAAGCTTTGCTTTACTATCACTCAATAAACTGCTTTTGCTGCCCACCAAAAAAGAATAAATTAATTAAAGAAATAAATAAATAAGTTCAACATTTATTTGATCTTTTTTTTTTTAAAGTTCATATTTATTTATTTGAGAGTGCAAGGTTGAGAGAGAGAGACAAAGAGAGTGCAGGTGGGGAAGGAGCCCAGGGAGAGGGGCAAGCATCAAGCATACTCTGTACTAAGCACAGAGTCCTGATGTGGGTCTTGATCCCACAACCCTGAGATCATGACCTGAGGTGAAATCAAGAGTTGGACACTTAACCAATTGAGCCACCCAGGTGTACTATCATTCATTTGATCTTAAAAAGGGCTATCTAATTAAAATCTTTCTTAATTAGATAGCACTAATTAGATAGTGCTATCTAATTAAAATCTTTTCTTAAGGGACGCTTGGGTGGCTCAGTCAAAGTGTCTGCCTTCAGCTCAGGTCATGATCCCACGTTCCTGGGATCAAGCCCCATATCAGGGCTCTGTGCTTAGCACAGAGTCTGCTTCTCCCTCTGCCTGTTTCTCCCTCTGCCTACGGCTCCCCCTGCTTGAGCTTTTTCTCCTTGTACTCTTTCTCTCTCTCTCTGACAAATAAACAAAATTAAAAAAAAAATCTTTTCTTAAATAAAAGGGAAATGATAGGGTTGACTGGAGAAAAACAATAGTAGTACATTAAAAAGTACTTCTGTTGATCAGAAAATACCACTAATAATATTCAAAGGAAAATAAAATCCTGGGTGGAGAATTTTTGTAAAATATATGACAAAAGGTTGGATATTTTCCCCTATTATATCAAGAATTTTTACAAATCAAAATAGCAACAGTAAAATTTTATTCCTGTGTAATCTCTTTATAAACAGAATAATAACACATGCTCTGACAAACACATTAATGACATTCACTGGTGGGTGAGTCCATGGAATGTTTTTGGCAGGATATACATAGTCTAGGATTACTTAAGAGGGGGAGGTCAAACCTGGAATCTATGAGTTTATAGGGCATATCTCTCTAGAAAATATACTTTAGTTATATAAATGATTATAAGTTGGGAGTGTTTCAGAGACAAAATTGTTTCTTATTGTGTAAGTAATATCCTGGTTGTATAACTTAGAGACCTCCTATGTTTCATCTGGGCAAGCACACGGTGTAATTGAACAAAGAAGGACCTGGAGAGTAGCACTGATAGTTCCAGACTCCTTTATACTTTGTCAGTGCCCTGCAATTACCTGTATCCTTGATATTGTTAATAAGGCTTAACAATGGATAGAATCACGGACTTTTGTGTCTGAATTGACAATTGTGCCTCAGTGAAAACAATAACATGAGTAGAAATTTAACAACCAAAAAGATTTGAGATTTATATGCTAATAATAATTAACCTTTTCGAGCACTTTCCCTATGCTAGACAATGTATTAAAATTTTCTCATCGGGGTGCCTCGGTGGCTCAGTCAGTTAAGCATCTGACTCTTGATCTTGGCTCAGGACTTCATTTCCAGTTTGGGATTCATGCTGGTTGCAGAGCCTACTTCAAAAGAAAACAAAACAAAAACAGCCCTGAGTCTTAAAGAGTTTAAGTGACTGGCTCCGAGTCACAAAACTAAGTGTTATTACCAGAGCTGAAATTTGGGTTTGAAAGATTCCAAAGTCCCTTCTCTTTTTCTCCCCCTCATATTAGAAGCAGCATAATCGAGAAAAACGTTCACTAAGGAAATGAATAAATATAAATAAAAACACTGAAAAAAATAAAAAATACCAAACATCAGGATCATACTGAAATGATTTGAATTGGCACAACTTTTCTAGCAATTTATATTTCTGGTCCTATACATCAAGATCCTAAAAAAACTAACAAAGAATTTTGATCTAGAATTCTAGAAGTTCAACTGGAGGGAAACATCAAAGATGTTTGTATAGAAATATATTTTGTACAATTATTTATTATTTATTTTTAAATAGAGAAACCTCAGCTTTCAATACTACATAATTGGTTAAAAAAATCACTCTTTCTGATACTTCTAATTATTGCATTTTAACAAATGTTAATAAAACTTAGCTTAACAAAATATCAGTCAACAAATAGTCTATAGTATGTGTAAAATGGAAAGTTCTGTACATAAATGCTACATTTTTATAGTATATATTTATGTATTTTGTGTTTATGTAGGCAGAGAAAAATACTACCTGTTTATATAGTAAATATCAATAATAATTAACCATTTTAAGGATTATGAGTTACTTTCTACTTTGGGTTTATGGATTTTCCAGTTATTCTGTGGTAAATAGGAACTCCTTTTTAGTTAAAATAAATCTTTTACATATGTATTTTAAAAATCCAAATTTGTGAAGAGAAAGCATTAGCCATAGTGTTAATACCTGAAATCAATTTAGGCTTTAATCAATTTTGTAAATAAAATAAAGATTTAAAGCACAAATTGAGAAGTTGCATCCTATTGTCAGATTTTATGGCCGTGAAATTATAGGTAGCATAAAAATTTAGAAAATAAAAATACAATTTTGTCTTGGAATTATAAGTAAATATTTCATGGAGAAGATTAAGATTCATTTTTGTGGAAAACAAAGGAGAACATTTATGGAAGTAATGAGGACAGTTGTTTATTTCCACTTAGGGTCAGAGAGAGAACTAGTCATATTGAAACAAGTTTTTTAAAAAGAGTATTCACTTTTTTTTTTTTTTTTTAACTGTGTAAGGTCATTGGAAGGCAATGCAATTGGGACTGCTTCCGATTTTCTGAAAGAGTGTGGGAAGGAGGAGACACAGGCTATGCTGAATCAGTTAAAGTGCAACACCTTTTTTATTGACGGATTGTATCATTTCTGTCCTCTGAGAAGCAAATGCCAAGACTGGACTAGATATGTGAGAGATTTATCATGGTATTTCTTGTGCACATTAAATAGGCAGGAAAGCCTCTAGACCAGGATGCAGGTCTGACATCTGTGAAACGAGGGAGAGAGCATTGGGTAGAAAACGTTTCGTCATGAAGACGGCTCTGAGAACATTTTGTCCAAGCTAATCAGGAGTGCCTGAATGAAAGTTGCCCATTAATTCATGTGGGCCAGGCATGACCAGGTTCCAGTACACTCTGCAGGGCTCCGTCATTGTCTGGGAACAGCCAGGGAAAGTGTGGTGGGCATTCAAAGCTGTGGCAGCTGAAGTCTCTCAACCAGCTATGCTCCCACAGCAGGTTTCCATGAAGAGGGAGCTGAGCAGGACACCTAAAAAGTGCCCTTTGGCTGCAGAGATCCACTTCTGCACACAGATGGGGGCACTTACTCCATAGTTCTGGTGGCCCATTACTCTTGCAAGGAAACTTCGAAGAGGGTTGTTTAGTAGCTAGCAAGATGTTTCGCCACCCTCCAGACTGTGAGTTCCCTTCTCCCTTGCCTGTTCCCTGGGCAGGTCTTGAAAGCCTATCCAGAGATATCTTCATTCCTGAGGAGTCTAAACCCTTGGTATTCATACTTCTCTCTTTACCAGATTGCTTCATACATCTCTTCCCATGACAACTGAGCAAAGGAGTATCTAGAAGCCCCATGAATCCATGACCCAGTTTCAACAGTATTCCTCCCTTCTTCTAGTGTATAAAAGCAGCCCTATCTCCTCTTGTTGCCCGCTCAATTTACCCTGCCAACATGGTAACTATTTCTTGCCTACTGGTCCCTAAATGTAAGGAGTCCAAAGTGTCCTGAGTATTATAGTCTATAAGTCAATGAAACTCTTGCTATATCCCCTGGCAAGAGTGTATTCAGACTTCTAATCTTGCAAAGTTTAGAGTGAGGCTCCAAGTCCCCCAGGGGATCACTGGGAATGATGGTCAGTCCATCTCACTGGAACCATCTGTTTCAGTTTGGGCTCTCCAAGAATCAGATACCAAGACTGTACTAGATGTGCGGGAGATTCTTGGGTAAATGACTATGGAGGAAAGGGGCAGGAGCAGGAGAAGGCAGAGAGAGCCTTCACATATCAACTGTAAGAAAGAGCCTCAGAATACAGTGCTGTTTGGAGAGTTTCAGTCAGGCTGATAGCAAATCCCTTTCACTTAGGAATGCTTGAGTGGGTGAGGATTGTACTATTTTCCTCCATTCCTGCCATGCTCGCTCACTGACTGGGAGCCCCAGACTGGGAGTGGCCTGGCATACACAGGTAGGTACAAAATCACAGACAGCACTTGGGGGCTCTCAGTCACCTGTGCTTGTCAGGCAGGTTTTCCTAAAGAGATATCTGGGCAGTCTACTTCGATGACTGCTCCCCACCCCCCAAAAAACATCTGGGTTAATCCAGGAGAAATCCAGATCCTAAATATGTGCAGTTTGACTGGTGGAGGGAAGAAGACGCCTTGAGATACATTCACATTGCGTGAAAGATTCTTACCTTGGAGGTTTTAATCCCTACTCCATTGTGAAGGTAATGCTTTGATGTATACATTAACAAGTATATTAACAATGTCATCTTTATGCCAGACACAGACAGGAAAATGCATGAGATAGCTTGAAGGCGGGCTTGAGTTGTTTTTATTAACAGTTGTATTCTCTTTGTGTAAAGTATTTTAGTATCGGAATTAATACCGAAATGTAAATATTTAGAATAAAATCTTACTGCTCTGCAGGCGTTTTAGTCACTTTAAAAATATTTTATTTGCTCTGGGGATATTCTTTAGCATTTTCATTTTTTATTGACAGTCAACATCTACCAAAAAGACCACTAACTGTATTTGTCAGTGTTTCTGCAAATACTTTGTTGGTAGAGAAGCTACCTAAATGTTACAAAAACTGTGCGGAAGCTTGACACATTATATGTATTGACTGATTGACGGATATTTCACTTGGATATATTTATATGCGATGAGTCAAGAATGTTTTAATATTAGTGTGCTGATGCTAATCTACAGAACGGCTCATAATTGAATTCTTATAGACCCAGCATCTTTAGAAATTTCACTCACTCACAACCCTGATGAACTATCATAATAATTGATTGTATTAACAGAAATAAATAGCCCAAATCTGGCTCACTCTCAAGACAACCCTGTTTCAACTGACACAGATGAGGAGTGAGGTCATTTCACAGTGACCCAGTAAGGTCAAGGCTCAAGGAAAGCCTTGGCTCGTGCCTTTAATTTGATCCTGCAGACAAGAGCATGAATCGGCTTTGTCAGTCTCTTTCTGCTTGGCATGGATGCCAATAACCTTGCTTCACTTTCGTGTTTCTCCTAGAGGGAAGGAATTTTGGCAGAATACTGCTTACTTTTACAGTTGCAGAAGTTACACAGTTTAAGGAGGGAACAGTAATTACATGCCATTACACTCAGAAGGCCATTGGTATAGATGAACATTCTGAAGAGGACACAGCCTTCAAGTTCAGTAAAGGATGATTACCAGAGCATTTTAGTAGAGAGCTGGTGAAGGAGAGGAAGGAGTAACTCTGGAAATGTGCTAAGGCAGCAAACCTATGAAAATGCAGTTAGACACGGCAGTGACTACATTGATTATGCCAGGAATGATTTAGCAGAGGTGTTTCACACTTGCCATTAAACAAAGTGCCATAATGGGGTTTAAAATGTACTCAGATTCTACTTGCTACATCCACGGAAGTGTCACTTACATTATTACTTCATGTTGGTTTGTGGGAAGATCCTAGCTTTTCCGTGACAGGACGGCTCTGGATTCTGCAGTTGTAGAAATTTCTGTGTTCTTCTATGCCAACTCTCTGTTGGTTAAAACACAATTCAAAATTGACCTCTTCCAGGAAACTTTCCTGATTAATTGCAGTCAATTACTTCCTTTCAGTGTCTTCCCTTTGTAAACAAACACCACTTTAAATTATATTTCTGACATGTTGATTTGAAAGAAGGTTTAATATATATAAGGCCATATATATCTTAGACCTTCAAACCTGTATGAATAATAACAGAATATAGATTTAGATCATCACAGGATGTTATTACCTTTATAAATAGGTCATTAGCTCTGACTAAGCTAGTTTTCTTTCCTTTCTTTTGTAACCCTTGTAAACATTATGTCGTATGGAAGACAGTACATAAAAAGGTGACAAGCTCTGTGGCTTCAGTAGGAGGTATTTGTTTTTGACTCAAATGAAGGGAAAAGGAAAAACCTCTCAATATCTGAAGTGGGTAGGTCCTTTTCTCACTGCTTTAAAGGGAAGAGTGTCACAGTATTTCTTTTCTGCATTCCTAGCATGACACTGTTCTCTGCGTTTGCTCTGCAAGAAACAGACACTCCAGCCGTGGTCGAGTTGGAAGTGGCTTATGTTATTGCGATTATATGACCAAGTGTGGTAATATATGTTGAGACAGAGTTAAAGAAGATGTACAGTACTAAGAGGTGGGATAAAAGCTGTGCTATTCTCAATTATTCTCTGTCCAAACCCTCAGCTTCCTTGAAGCAGCCTTCTTTTTTGACTCCAGAATAAAATCTTACCTGATCACATCTATAATCCTATTCCATACTTCCTAATGCTATTCTTTTTTTTTTAATATTTTATTTATTTATTTGACAGACAGAGATCACAAGTAGGCAGAGAGGCAGGCAGAGAGAGAGGAGGAAGCAGGCTCCCTGCTGAGCAGAGAGCCTGATGCGGGGCTCGATCCCAGGACTCTGGGATCATGACCTGAGCCGAAGGCAAAGGCTTAACCCACTGAGCCACCCAGGCGCCCCCCTAATGCTATTCTTAATTAAAATGCTTGTGTATAGATAGGTTTCAAGTGTCTAAGTCATCCATATGATTACTAAATATATTAAGTTCCTATTGCTTCTATAACAAATTGCTATAGACTTGATGGCTTAAGCACACACAAACATACACACACACACAATTTAATATCATAGTTCTAGAGATCAGAAGTCCCAAATCAGGGCTGAGCTCCCTCCAATGGATCTTGAAGAGAATCATTTTCTTGGCCTCCATCTTCTAGAGGTGCATTCCTTGCTTTCTTTGGCTCTGGGCCCCTTCTTCCATCTTCAAAACCAGGAAGGTAGTATCTTGCTTCTATCATCATATTAGATCATTTTCTGTCTGTAGCATTATCTCCCTCCATCTCCCTTTTGTAAGATACATGATTACACTTAGGACCCACTTGGATGACCCAGGATACCCTCCCCATCTCAAGATTATCAATTTAATTATATCTGCAAAGTCCATTTTGCCATTAAAGGTAACATTTGCCAATTCCATGTCTTAAGATAATACTAGACATCTCAGGTGTGGTAGGACGGTGGGGAAATAAATGTTCCTGGGGTGGGGGGATGGTGGGGTGGCATAGCTATCTTTAGGGATCCTTTAAGTCACATCACTTCAGTAGTTGCCCTATCTGTCCACTAGTGCCTGACCTAGACAATAGAAATGAGTTGACTTTAAGATTTAACCGTTCAGTGCTTGTTATGCAAAGGGCATGGATTTTCTATTCTCACAAAACTGTAAAATTAGAATGTGGGCTGTTCAGGTTCTAGGCCAGTTGTTGGTCCTTCTTTTCTATGTATTAGCTTTGCTGCTGAGATGGAAATTTTCTTCCCTTTCAAGTCCTTCAGAATACGCAGCCAACAACTCGTTAAGATCAAAAAGAAGAATAAAGCTTGATGTAAGAACTATGCGTATATGTATTATGTAAAATGTTCTTTTTAATTTTCTTACCACACACACAAAAAAACTTAAAGTTATGCTTCTTCCAATTTTTTGTGGTATTTGTCATGGGGTTTCAAGCAAAGCATTGTCTGTTATTCTGATCATATTACCAGATAAACTTATTATGAGATTTACATAATTTAGCAATATCCGTCATGCATAGGTAGTCCCATTAAACCACATGTAAACTGTGATCATTTAGCGGATGAAATGGAGATTAACGCTTTTCACCAGCACAAAAAATGTTGCTACAAATTACATATTTTTTTCTTGACAGGGAGATTTCTAAAATGATTTTTTAAAAAGGTATGTAAGAAACATTTTCCACAGTGGATAAAAAAAAAATAACAACTAACAACAACTCAGCTATGTAGGAAAATAATTATGGTTGTTGAGGTATGTAAAGGAGACAAAACACCCAATATATATATACCAAGAAGTATAAAGAAAATAGTCTCCAGTTATGAAAATGGTGATAAAAAAGTGTCACCTCTGTAACAGAGAAAGGAAAATGGCATAGATTATTGGCTAGAAATTTAAAAGTTTTAAAGCCAAAGG
Organism: Martes martes; assembly: GCF_963455335.1. Taxonomy (NCBI): domain Eukaryota; kingdom Metazoa; phylum Chordata; class Mammalia; order Carnivora; family Mustelidae; genus Martes; species Martes martes. The sequence continues at coordinate 174,806,903 of NC_137890.1, read as the reverse complement.
AAAAAAGAAAAAATAATGGTTGATTCAAATACTCAAGGCATTGTTTATCTTATAAATGATAATTGCAAAAATATTCTATTTAAAGCACAGAAAGCATGAACACATATCTCTGGAGATAAGTAAAGCAAGAATGAAAGTGGACAAATGGAAGGTGTAAGTACAGATCTGCACAACACAATGGTCTGAGTCCTTTGAATTGTTGAGGAGTTCCCCTTTTATTGATTCAGTAGTTCTAGAATAACATGGAGCTTACTAGGCAACCAAGTGTATTGTGATATGTCCATTTTAATTACTTTAATAAACAGAAGATCTGAGTCTATTGACCTATTCAAATTAAAGACTTAAAAACATAGACTTGACTGCTTAATGATCTTTAGTTGCTGAAAGTAAGTTATTTTTATTAAAACTACAGAATCCATACTCAGCTGAGATCCACTAATACTTCTTGTTACTTATTTTCTTATATATGTTAGGGCTAAAACAGGGGCCGATGTTATCAATTGCAAGTGAATTGATTAACTATGATGGTTGGACTTTTCTTTTCCGTGAGAATCATTTGAATTCAAGTCCTCTCCGTTCATTAAAGTAATTAGTACCTCTCAGATAATGTTAAGGTGCTCGGGTCTCTACAACTATTTTGCTATGTGACATGATTTTTTATAATGAGGGTCAGTTTCAGTCAAGTTTCATGTAATGATTTTTATAAATAAGAGACACAGGCTGTTTAATTGATGGATTGTCCTTCTAGTAATCATAATATACAGCTTTATAGTTCATAAATTTGCAAATATTCTTTCATGTAATTAGGCATAATCTATAATAGTCACAAATTTATACAAATTCACCCCTTACTCCCTTGTTTCTCACACATGTTGGAAAAATAAAAAGGATTTGCACTGCTGTTACTGATATTGACAGAAAAATATTGGTTCAGAAAAGATAAATGTTTGCATTGTGCATTTATTAGTGTTTTGTTGTTGAACTTTTAATGCTGTAGTTTTCACATAAAATAGAAATACCCAACTACATCTTTTATGTCAAGATTTTAAAAAAACAATCAATGATTTCAGTTCTGTTTTTAGTGACTAATGAATGTATCATTTGGATATTCTCCCATTGTTACCATACATATTACTCTACATGTGGCCATCTTGTGTGTTTGCACTTTGAGAAACAGATACTAATTCTCGTCTTATGCTCCTTGTGTTCTGAACTTTGGCAGTATTATTCTGGGCGAGTAAGTCTAGACCTGCTGCACAATTCTATCACAGCTCTGTGGTTGATCTTACATAATAAGGTATTTTTCTTCATTTGGACAAATGTCTTTATATTTCAAAAATAACTTCATTAGGCTTCTAAAAATGCAATATATGCCCCATATAAAAATTCAAATAAACTAGAATAGGAAGAAGAAATAAAGAGTTATACCCAAATCTACTCTCCAGACATCAACATTTGAGGTACATGATTCTGAATATCAATGGTTTGAAGAATAAATATTTAAGAGAGAGATGACTGATAATGTCTCAAGAATGAGATCATGCTATATGTTTTATGTTAATAAAATATCACATTTTAAATTAATTAATTTCAACAGAAGAACTAGATATTAATATGAATTGGACAACTGACAAAGAGATGGTTTTACAGCAGAGCAGTTTTTATTTCTTAAATTATTTACAGTTTAAAATGAAACATTCTGTAAGATGGAGTATTTAAACTTTCAGTAACATTATTATTGACTGTGTATTGTGGAATATGAGAAAATAACCACCCGTATGATTTCTTCACATTTTTACTCTCTCTTCCTTTCCTTTTTTTAAATGTTATTTTCACATTTTCAGTATTTATAAAAGTTAAAATCTGTTTTGAAACCATGCCTTCCATAGTTGGTTAGCCTAAATGCTATGTATAAATGGATCTAATACATATAGTGACAAATTTTCTACGACAAAGTATTTTTATAGTAAAATATTTTTATTTCAGGAAGGGCTCAAAGGGAAAGTATCCTGTTCATTTCTTCTTTACAGAAAGGAAAATTTGACTACTCTTGAGTTTCATTTTATTTTTCTCTCAATTTATAGATATCGTTTCACTGGGTTTTAAATAACAAAATTTAAATGAGTACATTTTAGAATTTTTATTGTCTTTATTCAGTGATTCATAAATCAGGCATCATCCCATCGAGCAGATGGAAAGGTGCTCTGAGAAGCAGTACGAAATGAAAGACTTTTATAGACAGAGCAAAGAAATTCTACTAGCAAAGTGGATTGATTGTGGCAAGGTCATGTTAGGTCATGATGCAGTCTATCAGGAAAATTACTTCCCTAGTGCTGACCAGGTTATTCCTGACTGACTGGTTTTGAGATTCCATTTTTGGGAGAGGCTGAAACTGCAATTAAGTCTTAGTTGGTGAAGGGGCTTCGCATAAGCGATTCCATTTGGGGCCTGTTATTTTGTTTTGAACACTGTTTCATAGTACTGAAGATTTCTGTAAAAAATGTCTAATTCCAGGAAAATAATATGCTTCTTGTATGATTTATATTTTTTACTTAGATGCACACAAGAGTCTTTATTCTTATAGTTCAGTAAATTTGTAAAGATACATTGTATAGGAGGTTATGGTGTTGATAGTTTAGAATCAATTTTTTCTCTACATGGTATGCTATTTTGATACATAAATTCATCTTTTTCTGGGGGATTTTTTTTCTTTATATATTTAGATATCTACGTTTTTCAGGATTACCAGTGTTTTATACCTTTATCTTTGATACTATTGTTTTTTATATTATCATTTTCATCTTCTCTAAACAATAAGGTAGAATGGATTAAAATTGGATCTGTCTTAAAATACTTATCAAAGTCTTTAATGTTCCCAAAATGTGAAAGCATGTTTTATCTCAGATGTTGGCATTCATTAGAACAATGTGCTTAGATAAATGAAACTCTATATTTATTAGAAATTAAGACAAAGATTATCTAAATATATGTTCCTGAGGTTAGGTAATATCCATCTATTTCATTTTATTGTATGTATTCAAAAAGAATAGATTTTTTTTTTCAAATACCTGTCACCACCTGTAGATATACCTACAGTTCTCCTTATGACCCTAGAGATTATATTAATAATTGCTGTTGTAAACAATCTTTGGATTTCTGTCAAGAACCACACTAGCTTATGGTGTGTCAGCTCTTTTAGATGCTGCTGGATTCTGTTACCTAAAATCTTACTTTGGATTTTTGCCTTTCTGTTCATGAATAAAATTGGATTACTCTGTTAAGTTTTGTCATTGTTTTCTGGATTAATATAAGAAATTAAAAATAGTATAAAATAGTATAAAAATAGTATATCCTTAAAAGATTTAAATAAATCCTTTTGGATTGGAGTTATGTTTATCCCAGAGGTTTGGAAAATTTTCTTTGTGAAACCAAGTTGAAGCTTTCTGAAAGGGTTGAAGTAGTTCTTCTTTGGAAATTGGTCTTTTCTCTTTATTATTTTCTATGAAAACTTATCTGTTTAAATTTTCTCTTGCTTCTTGAGTAAATTTTGGTAAATTACAAATTAATGGAATGTCATCCATTTTATCCAAGCTTTCAAGGGTATTATCAGAGTTGCAAAAATAGCTTCACATGACATTTTAAAAATTTCTCTCTTTATCTGGTAATTTTTTCTTTTTATTTTTTGTATCTATTTCTTTTTTACTTTCTCTTAATGAAGTTAGTTAATGTTTTATTTATTTTATTTTTTCAAAAACCAGAGTTTTAAAATTAATTTATAAAAATTACTGTTTTCAAATTCAGTATTTTCTTTCCTTGAACTTTATTCCATTATTTTGTAATTATTTTTCTAACTTTTAATTTGTTTATATGTTTAATTTTTTATTCATCATATTACTTGAATCTATACTCTAAATTCTAAAGCACCCAAAGAAGTCAAAAGCAAAGAGTAATACTTAGTAACCCAATAAAAAAAAATGGGACCATAAAAACACTCAGTCCAAAAGAATGCAGAAAATGAGGTAAAAGGGAAGAAAAACCTAAAAGAACAAATTTAGAAAATTAAAAAAACAAATGGCAATGTCATAGATCTAAATAAACTGAAACAATAGTTTTAAAAACCCAAATTTAGACAGCGATTGTGCAATTAGTTAGAAAGTAAAACCCAACTATTATGCTGCCTGTAAGAAATCTACCTTAAATACAAAATATAAATATGTAAAAATAAAAGGATGGAAAAACAAAAACCATGCAAACATACGTCAAAAGAAAGCAGAAGTGTTTATAATAATAACTAACAAAAGAAATGTTCAGCAAGTTATTAAAAAAATACAACTTTAAACATATATGTACCTAATAAGATAACTTCAGAGTTAATGAAGCAACAATCAACAAAACAAATAAAAAATAGACTACACAATTAAAATTATGTATCTTAATATATATGCCTATTTCAATATTTGACAGGACAAGTAAACAGAATGTCAATAAAAATATAACAGATAAACTATCAACCCAAATTATCTAATTTATATTTATAGAACATCCCATCTAAAAATATGAAAATACACATTTTTTCTAGTACACGTAGGACATTTACCAAGACATACTATGTTACAGACCATAAAATATATCTTAATAAATTTAAAAGAATTCAAGTATTACAAAATATATTTTCTGACCACCATGGGATTATGAAATCAATAATCAAAGACCTCTGAAAAATATCAAAATTTTTAGAAATTTAATAACAGGTCACTTTCTTTACGGAAACCTCACATGAAGTTTCAGCAATGTGGTCTGACTTCTACATTCTACTAAAATTCAGTAATCAATAACTGAAAACCAATAACCTAAAGGTAGGAAAATCCCAAAGCTTTTGGAAACTTAACTCTTTTATATTATCATGGGTTAAATTAAAAAAAAATAATAAAGGGATAAATTTGAAAGTATTTGAATAAATATAAAAATGGAGTCATCAAAATTTGTGTGATAGAGATAACTAAATTAGTACTTAGAGAGAAACTGTTAGCATCTATATCTTATGTTAGGAAAGAAGAAAAGTCTCAAATCAACCTAAGAAATTTAGAGCAAATTAACCCAAAGTAGGCAAAGGAAAGAAAAAAAGAAGAACAAATTAAAAAGGAAAACTTAAGAGCCGAAATAAAAGTTAAATAGAAAATAAAATAAATAATCACAAAATCATGAATCTAAATGTTGGTTCTCTGAGAAGGTAAACAAAATTGATAAACCTCTTGCCAGACTGGTCAAGGATAAAATAACTTCTCTTTATCAGGAAGGATAGAGATGACACAATGTAGATTCTACAGATATTTAAAGGACAATGAGGGATTATTATAAACAACTTTACGTCAAAAAATACACTAGAGATACAAATTACATAATCTTCTTAAGAAGAAATATATAACTTGAATATCCTAATATCTATAAAAAAATTAAATTCATAGTTAAAAACCTTCCTACAAGATGACTCCAGGCCCTGATATCTTTGCTATTGAATTCTATCAAAACAAACAAATGAAAAAACATCAGCTATATACAATCTCCTTCAGCAAAGAGAACAGAGTGAACACTTCTTAGCTTATTTTATGAGACTTCTATTACTATGACACTAAACTAGACAAAGACATGACAAGAGAATCATAGACCAGTATGCCTCATGAACATAGATACAGAAATTCTAAACATAATTTTAGCAATTCAAAGCCATCTCTTCAAAGTCCATAGAGTATCTATTAGACCATCTGATTAATGCAAAATAGTCCTTTGGGAGAGCTCTAGCCGATGACTCCAAGATACCTACCTACATAGGTACTATATTCAAAAGAGCCTTCAAATGAGTTTATAGTCCACCTTGCGCGATGCTACCCTTTGCCCAATCTTTTATCTCTCTTCAAGGTAATATGTATTATTTATTTGAAGTATAGAGTCTTTCTAATCTTAGTCCACTGGTAGTCATGAGGGGAAGGGACTTCTCAAATTCAGCTTCTTTCCTTGGAACCAGAAATTGGTATGCAGTAATATATCACCAGAGGAGACGAAACCCTAACTTTTTACTTTGTAAAAGTCTTTTATTTTACTCACTGGTTAAAGTGAAAGAAGATTTTCCCATGGCAATGACTGTACTCTACATTGGCATCTTCCACAAAAGACTCTACTAGAAGTTAATGCCTTTCAGTTTGTATAAGTGCCACTTTCTGCAAGGCTTGGAAATCCCACTTTTAAGCCTGATGAAAGATACCAGCTTTCCCCCTTAGTGACCTTAGGCACGAAGAAGTTCCAGCGATGTGGTCTGATTTCTACAAGTTATTAAAGTTCAAATTTGCCACAGGAGATGTTTTTACTGTGAAAATTTGGGGAAGAATGAATAATACAAAACTTGAACTCAAAGGTCCTAACTTCGATGTCTGAGGTAATAACACATTCCTTTTGGACATGTTTCTTCCTACATCAGCTTTAAAGGATGTAATAATTAAAAACGTGACAGGATTCAATGCAACATGGATGCTACTGTTTCAACCCTGATTATGTGATAAAATCTGATTTAACTACAGAGGGAATCCTGAGTTTAGTAACACTATATTTCTACGGAAACAGAAACTTCTGTGTCAGATTCAGCAAGAACGTAAGGTGAGTAATAACTATGATTTATTTCCTATAGTAAGTGTCGTTAAACTGGAGGCAACACACAAATAAACAATTTAAAGTTGTGAAAGAAAGTAAAATATGACTGTCTATTCTGTTGTATTCTGGCTGACCCATTAAAAGCTCTAGTTTAAACATATGGACCATGCCACAGAACAACAAAATTTTGTGCCTTTGAAAATTCTCGTATGAAAAATTGATTTAAACTTTCCGTTTACTTTTGTCGTTTAAACTTCAAGGACAATATGAACAAAATATAAGGCCACTTGGAGAGTTCTATTCTACTTTAATACTGTGTACAGTGTGGTCAAGGATTTCTAATGCATTTGGTGCGGAAAATAAGACTGGGCAATTTTAGCATGCATAAGCTGGCTGACTCCAGGAGAAGCAGCCCTGAAATGTATTCCACATACTGAAAGGATTTTAAAGGACTTGGCTTCTTTCAGTATCACAAAGCTTTTCTTCTTGTCTTGAACAGTTTGGCTTGACTCTGTAAGCTTTGTGTCAAACAAACTGGGACAAAACTTTGTATCTCTGGGGAAAAAAAAAAAAGGAAAACCTTTTATTTAAAGTACTGAACAAAGTACTCCTAATTCTCTAGCCTGTACAGACTCCTTTATTCTCAAATTCCCGTGCTTTACATCTTTATAAATGTGACGACGACGCTTCTAGGTAGCCCACCCATTGCTTTCAGAAATTGTTCACATCAGCCAAACTAAGAAAAATACCAAATTTCACAACCCCAACCCCCACCCCCCTAGCTTGTTGGCTTCCTTCCTTTATCTTATCTGGAAATGCACAGATTCAAGAAAGAAAAGAATGGCTGTGTAGATTGGCAATGCAAACATGATTTTTCAAATAGCTTCAACTTTCTAAATATTTAATGTCAGTAATATAAAAAAGAATAAACTTTCAAAATGCTCTGAATCTCTCAGAGCATTCACTTTTAAATTTTTTTAAAAAGTGATCTAAGTACTAATCTCTATTCATTAAACCAAAACACCCTGTAGAATAATCAACATTTATTTTCTTCCCGACAATGCCTGTGCTCCAAAGTAACATACTATGTTAACTCTTAATACTTAAAATGCTATCATTTTATTAATTCAAAAATTTTTAATAGCTAATCTGAATTTTATCGTATTGTTAATGTCAAGATTCATTTCGTTTCCCTTGCTAGATAATAAGGTCCATGAGAGCAACTTTTCAGAGTTTAATATCATCAATCTACAAAAATTTAATGGAATCCGGTTAAAGGGAATTCCTCTTTGTATACATCTTTAAATTTCCTCATGATGGCATATGCAAGAAAAAAGAAGTTAAGCTAAAGCTAAAGAAGAAAAAGAAAGATGCTTTAAAGAATTATGATGACATTTTAAACATTTTTATGGCAAGCATAAGAGGTAGGAACTTATTACCTGACCACAATGTAAGTTTCATGGTAAAAAGTAAGGGAAGTTCAGTTGCTGGAAGCCTGGCTCTGTGTTCAGCACACCCTTGCTGTGGTGCTTTGCTAGTTTGTAGAGCCTAGGCCGCGACTGTGACAGCTTCTGTCATTTGTACACAGCATTTTACAGAGTGGGGCTTCAGGTCCTGCACGTGGGGAAAAATGACTCAATTTCTCATAGGGTTTACGTCTCTGATGCCTGATATTGCCCACTTGAGGCATGCAATAATCGTCCAGAACATGTAGCTGAATGATCACATCAGCTGTGTTTTATTACTGTAAATACCACAGGACCATCTTTCTCACACATTTTAAGCTCCATGTGGCAAATTGAGTTCATGTATCATAGCTAAAATGCATTTCGTTCCAAATTTGAAGAGGAAACAAGCCCATTATCCATTCCCAAAGATTTAACAATACTGATCCTAGTTTCTCTTGGAAGTTACCTGAGATCAACAACAAAAAAATAAATAAAAATAGTTTTCATTATGTTCGCTTTTAATTGAAGAGACTTTAGATTACAAATGTTAATGTCGTATGATTACTCCTTAAAAATGTGTGGTTATGGTGTTTCAGATATCTATTTTCAGAGAAGACCCAACTTTATAAACTAATAGTACAATTTAGTGATCAACACAAGTGAGCTGTGGGATTACATTGTAACCTATCTTTATGTTAATAAAAGTGATAGCATTTGACATGTAAAAGAATGACAACTGGACTTAAAGTCCTACTCTTAAATGATCAAATAAAAGTTTTTACCATGTGTCTAATTCATATGTCACATCAGAATTTCTTTCTACCCCACATATTCTTGAGGTTGGTTTAATAAAACTCTTCTGTTGAGACTTAGGCTTTTGGTATTTGTTTTAATTTCTCACTTTCTAATTGATTTGCTGAATTTTGTTCACTTAACATAAATTAGGCATATCAACTCTGTACAATCTCTGAAATACGGGCTATGGGACACCCTCTTCTATTTCTCCAACCACACAGTAAGAGAATTCACCTATTTCCTCCGCAAAGCAATACTAAGGGCTAGGGCTTGATGTATTGTTTTGTTCTGCTCTGTTGTCTAATAATATGATAAACTTCTTTCAGCCTTGAGATAAGATGGAAGAAAAATGAAAGGTCTGGAAACATGGCAACACTAAGGAATATAAAAAGCCACACTGGAATTGGAATTTTGAGACACAGACTAAAAAAGCTTGAATCTATTTACCATGAATTGCTCAAAGGAAATACAAAAATGCTCTGTGAAATATGTATCTCACTTTATATTGAACACCTTTTCTAAATTTGAAGAACGTGACAGGTTTTACCCATATTCTTCTCTTGTCAGTAGCTATAGTGCTGTCAATTGTTACTGTTGCAGAAACATCCTGTCTTGCTTTTCCTGCCTTTTTATCCCTTCCACTGGCACCGACCAGATGAAACAATTAGAAATACCTGAGGGAGGAGACTCTTCACCCATCAATCGACATCTTTATTGAACATCTTCTAAATACCTTACATTCTGCCTAGGAGAGACAACTTTCTCCATCCCTGAGGAGTTAGGAACCTAGTCATTTCACCATGAACTTCAACCATATCTGCATTTTTCATGTAGAATGACAAAATTAACATATAACAATAAGTAAATTTACATGGATAATCTTGAATTTTTTAATCTTTCTTTCCTTCTTACACATTATCTAAACTGTACTTTTCTCCCTGTCCTCACCACCTTTGCCACCACTTGAGAGTCCACTTTTTTGAGCTCATGGAGTTACCTACGCACTTACAGATTCCTTTTCTCATCATCTGCCTCCTGGACATTCTTTTACTTTTCTCACAACCAAGAATCGCTCAAGGATGTAATAAAATGCGGATGATTTAGTCACAACTGATTGAATATGGTTTGACATCAGGTAAGTCATTTTTGTTGCTCATATGTTTTTTTTAGTTTTCTTTCCAGACTCGTGGTTACATTGCTAAAATATATCTGTATAAAGATGAAGGAAACATGTTGCCTTCTCTCAAGAACTTCAGAATAGGTTAGGTGAAGTGGATGTGTAGTCTCATAATTATAATACAGGAAAGTAAATGTCAATAGGGGATGCATGATTAAGAAAGGGAGGCTTTACATTATACTTGGTTATTTATTAGAATACTATGAATGCTTTTGGGGAGGGTGGGAATAGGCTTTTACGTATTGTAGAGAAAGCACATAAAAGAGCATGAGGTCCCTTTCTCTTCTCTTTTTCTCTTCATTTTTAGTTCACATCTCTCTGAGTTCTTTAAGACCGAGGTTGGCAAATTATAGCCCACAGGCCAAATCTTTTTTTTTTTTTAATTACATTTTATTGATAACTGGTTGACACTGGAGTCAGACCCAAAACCCTGCCCTGGACCTTCCTCTCATAGTGACGCAAAACCTTAATCTTTGGGGGAATGGCAGGAAATCCTTCCATCCCGAGGACCCAGGCAAAGACCTACTGTTTTTGACGGAGTAGAAACAAAATCCAGCTGCTTCTGGAAAATATTCTGGCCACCAGAACATAGGTGAAAACTCATTACATCTGGGGGAAAATGTAGAAGCAAAATGTGTGATCCTAGGTGGGGCGCCTGGGTGGCTCAGTGGGTTAGAGCCTCTGCCTTCGGCTCGGGTCGTGGTCCCAGGGTCCTGGGATCGAGCCCCGCATCGATCTCTGCTCAGCGGGGAGCCTGCTTCCTCCTCTCTCTCTGCCTGCCTCTCTGCCTGCTTGTGATCTCTGTCTGTCAAATTAATAAATAAAATCTTTAAAAAAAAAAATGTGTGATCCTAGGGAAGTCACAGGAAAGACTCTTGGGTCCAGGATATTGAATTGTGAAATACAGGTTTTCTACCAATGGGATAAAGGCAAGCAGCACTCTTTTGAGCAGGAACTCCCCAGAGATAAACAGAGACTAGGGCTAAGAGACATGAACAGGGAAAAATCTCTACCCCAAGGTTATACATACAGGAGCATGCATAAAACTGAAGCTAGGCCAGGAGGATAGAGAAACTCCTTGCTTCTACCACAAGTCTAGCACTGGGTAACAAGCAACACCAATTTACTGCTGGATAAAGGCAAGACTGTGGGGAAATACCCTTCGCTCTGGCATCAACTTCATGATTTTGTTAAAAGCAAAAAGAGAAGAGCAGGAATACTGAGGAGAAGCTCCTAGTACCACATGTAGCTCACTAAACACAAGGTCATGCAGCCCTTTGACACCTGCAAGACACTGAAGTTGACTGTAACAACATCGAAGGACAAATTCCACTCAACTATCTAAACTGATTTAACTTTCTATGCTAACAGCCTCACGGAAGAAAGGTCTACAAAATTTGCTTGCAGCTATAATTCTTATAGGCCTCAGTATCTACTGTTATTTCAAACATGATTATTAAATATCACCAGGTATACAAAAAAGCCATAATACTAACAGTTATGATAACAATAATAGCAAAAAACAATAAAATAGGGAAAAAACCCACTGTAAAGATATAAAGAAATCAACAGAATCAAACTAAGAAGAGATAATGCAGATACTGAAACTATGGGTTTTTAGACCCATATACAATGAAAAAATGGAAATGTAAATGCACAAAAATTAATAAAAAACTGGAAAAAGATGCATTTATTTAAATAAAATAAAATGTAAGTGCATTTAAATTTAAATAAAAACTACCACTTGCATTATTATAAAAAATATGAAATGCATAAGGATAAATCAGATAAAATATGCAAGGTGTTTACAATGAAAATGACAATATATTGATGAGAGCGATTCAAGAAGAGCTAACAATGAAAGGATAGAGTGTGTTCATGTCTCCAAGGACTCAATATTACTATCATGTCATTTTTTTCCTAAATTGGTCTATAGAGTCAATTCAATCCCTATCTTACTAGGAGACTTTTAAAAATAGACATTGGCAAGCTAATTCTAAAATTCATATACAAGTGTGAAGGACCTGAAATTGTTACAGCGACTTTGAAAAAGGAAGCTTACATTATCAGAATTTAATTCTTATTTTAAATCTATGATAATCATAACATATTGGCATAAAGATAGACATATTAATCAATGGACAAGAAAAGAGAACCCATGTATAAAAACACATGTAGATGGTAACTTGATTTTCAACAAAAATGCTAAGGTATTTCAATGGAGAAGGGATATTGTTTTTAAAAAATAGTGTTTGGGCAATTGGATACCCCTCTGCAAAAAACTAAACAAATAAGAACCACCTTTATTCTTACCTCCCACTACACACAGAAGTGTTGACTCAAAGTGATCATAGTACTAAATATAAGAGACAAAATTATAAAAATTCTCAAAGAGAAAATTTTTGTGACCTTGAATTATGCATAGATTTCATATACAGAGCACTAAAATACAAACCACTAAAATAGGTTTGATACATTGGTTTTAATTAGAATTAAAAACTCCTGTTCTTTGAAAAACTCTGTTAAAAAACTGGAAAAGGAGGTCATGACTGGGGAAAATATTTATAAAAATGTTTTTTTTTTTTTAGATTTTATTTATTTATTTGACAGACAGAGATCACAAGTAGGCAGAGAGGCAGGCAGAGAAAGAGGGAGGGAGAAGCAGTCTCCCCACTGAGCAGAGAGCCCAATGTGGGGCTCAGTCCCAGGACCCTGAGATCATGACCTGAGCTAAAGGCAGAGGCTTAACCCACTGAGCTACCCAGATGCTCAAAAATATGTCTTATAAAACATTTTAATCAGAATATATTAAAGAACTCTTGCAACTCAAGAAAAATGGGTGAAAGATTTGAATAGCCACTTTACCAAAGAGATACCTAGGGCAAATAAGTGCATAAAAACATGTTCAACATCATTGGTTATTAGGGAAGAGCAAGTTAAAACTACAATGCAGTACTACTGCAAATGACTAGGATGGCTATAATTAAAAATACAACACTATCAAGTCCTGGCAGAATGTAGACAAATTTGAACTAGCAAATATTGCTGGGAGAATGTACCATGGTACAGTTATTTTACAGAAGAGTTTGATGGTTTCATGGAAAGTTAATCTTTACTTTCCATACATCCCAGGAATTCTATTCATACATCTTTACCCAAGAGAATTAAAACATATATCTACTCAAAGACCTGTATACTAATATTAAAATTTTATTGATAATAGCTTCAAACCAATTGTGATGCAGATATATCATTAAATACGACTAAGCAATAAAAAAAATACATGGAGTGACATGGATGAATTATAAGGGCATTATACAAAATGCAAGAATTCAGACCTAAAAAGTTGGAGCATCATTTGATTCCATATATATGACTGTATAGAAAAGGCAAAATTCTAGGATGAAAAATCTGAAATGGGTGGTTGCTATTACACGGGATATCAGGAAGGATATCGACTACAAAATGTATGAAGGAAAATTTTGAGGTGATATAACTGTTCTATATGTTGAGTATGGTGGTAGTTACATGAACGTACACATTTTTCAAGATCATTAAATGGTGCATTTTAAAAGACTGAATTTTATTTTATTTCAATCATATCTTAATATTCCTAACTAAAACCCATACACATATAATCTTAATCTCTCTTTGGTGCGCTAGAGTGTATTTTCAGCCAAAGAAAGACCATCTATCTACTTGGATTACTACTAAGTACTTGAACACATCGCCATACTAAATCTCATGACTAGGTTTTGTCTTTTGCTGAGAAAACTAGTATTTGTACTCTCACTTAGAATGGAAAGCTTTCAGTTAACTCTGATTCTTCTCTTGTCTTTATATGCAACAAAATTAACAATTCTTTTTTTTTTTTAAGATTTTATTTATTTGACACACAGAGAGACACACACACACAGTGAGAGACAGAATATAAACAGGGGTACTGGGAGAGAGAGAAGCAGGCTTCCCACAGAGCAAGGAGCCAGATGCGGGGCTCAATCCCAGGACCCTGGGATCATGACCCGAGCTGAAGGCAGATACTTAATGCGCCACCCAGGCGCCCCAAATTAACAATTCTTTTTTTTTTTTTTAAGTTTTTTTTTTTTTTTTAATTTATTTATCTGACAGACAGAGATCACAAGTAGGCAGAGAGACAGGCAGAGAGAGAGGAGGAAGCAGGCTCTCCACTGTGCAGAGAGCCAATGCGGGGCTCAATCCCAGAACCCTGGGATCATGACCTGAGCTGAAGGCAGAGGCTTTAGCCCACTGAGCCACCCAGGTGCCCCCAAATTAACAATTCTTAAGCTTGCTTCTCCTATGGCTCTTCATTCATTTCTACTTTTCACTCCTTTTTGCTACATCTTGGTCCTAGACATCTTTGAATTTTCTCTTTCTGGTCAAAATTCCTTCTTAACTCATAACTGAGCCTCTACCTCTCTCTCCCCATTCCAATCACACATTTTTGTCAGTTTATTTTCATGTAGGCATTATAGGTAATGTATTTGCTCTGCTATTTATTAGATATTTCATTTTAAGAAATTTAATTTCTATAGGTTTTTAAATTCATAAAATGTGTTCATCCATTTAGTGAACAACTACTCATTAAACCCCTACTGATTGCCGATCACTGTTCTAAGTTCTGCTGTGATGGTGCTAAATCTCTGCTTCTGCAGAGTTTACTTTCCAGTGGAGGAAGGCTAATATAAAACAAGGAAAAATAAAATAAGTACAATAATTTTAGATGCTTGTATGGTCTCTGAAGACAATAAATTAGAGTATGATGATACACTTTGACTAAGAAGTTTGAGAGATGAGAGTCTATGTGATTACTTTAGATTCAGTACTCAGGGATAGCCTCCATATTTTAGGTTGGATCCAAATAATACTTAAGTGCCAGACATAAGATGATCTGAGGAAAATTATTCAAGGAGGAAGAACAGTCAATACAAATGTCCTGAGGTAGGAAGATGTTTGGGCATGTTTGATTAGAAGAAAGAAGCTCAGTGTGGCCAGAAAACAATGAGCAGAGAAGGGAAGATGAAATGAATTGAGAGACCTAGGCAAGGATCAGATCACCCATGGCTTTATGAAACACCATATTTGACATTTCTACATGCAATAGAAAACAAATGAAGGTACTTCAGCAAAGCAGTTAAATAACCGATTTATAGTTATAAAACAAAACCTGATGGTAGAAAATAAATTAAAAGAAATAAGAGGAAAGCAGAAATAATGAGACACGATTACTGTCTACATGAAAAATAATAGTAGCTTCGTTAGAATGGTACTGGTGGATGCATTGAGAACTGAATAGATTTAATTACTTCTTGAAGTTGATTCATCAGGACTCATTGATGTATTGTATAAGAGTAAAGGAAAGAACAGGAAATTATGCATTATTTCTAGGTTATCAGCCTAGGTAGCTGGGGAGATGATGACATAATTAACTTAATTGAAAAAGACTGATGAAAAGTATGTTTCGGGAAATTCAAGTGTTCAGTTCTGAACACATTAATATTGAGGGGACCTATGAAATACTCAGGTGGATTCTTGAGCAGGAGAATATGCTAAGTAGGAAGAATCCTTTCCTTTATATAGACTTCTGGTGCTTAAGAGAGTGGCCAGGGCTGGTGATATAAGTTTAGAGTCATCAGAAAATATTATGGTTATTAGAAACCATGGGTATGGGAGAGATTGCATGCACAAAGAACATGGATGGAATAGGATACATAATTGAGTCCTGGGGCATCCAAAATATAGATCTGGGGAAGGCAAGCCAGCAAAGAGGACTGGGATAATAACCAGGGAGAAGAATACAACTACAGGTGTAGTGCTTCAGATGCCAAAAGAAGAGTTTTAAAGAGGAGGAGCAATCCACTCTTTTGATTATGGCCACCAGAATAATTGAGATGAGGAATAGAACATGGAATTGAATCGGATGTTTTTGGTGACAATGACAAAGGCAAGTTCAGTTGAAGTGTGGGATAGAAGATGTATAATTTCCCTAGTTATAATTGAAATTTCAATAGTACTACGAAAATCCAAAATGGAAGTTGAAATCATCCTGAGGATTACGTATATAAGAAAACATTCTTTAAAATTTTAGTGGATTAATTTTAACTGATAGATCTTCTAGGATAATTTTATTTTATTTTTTTATTTTTCTTTTTAAAGATTTTATTTATTTATTGGACAGACAGAGATCACAAGTAGGCAGAGAGACATGCAGAGAGAGAGAGAGAGGAGGAAACAGAGAGCCTGATGTGGGGCTCGATCCCAGGACCCTGGGATCATGACCTGAGCCGAAGGCAGAGGCTTTAACCCACTGAGCCACCCAGGTACCCTATCTTCTAGGATAATTTTAAATAATAGTGAATATGGGAAAGAGTTTTGGTATATTATTGTTGGGAGTCTTCTCTATCTGAATGGGAATCAAGACCAGAAGATAAGTTCAGCAAGAAGCCAAAGTAAGAAAGCAAAGAGCGGCACTGCCATTATAGGCAAGTTCAATGAATAAAAGTCTTGGATATGCTGATATGTCAAGGCAGAAATTACATTACTGTAAATCTATAACTTATTTTTGCAATTAGGACAATATCCTACACAATCATCATATAATACTGCATTCCCTGTACTGGTTAGTGGAGAAAATTGGAGGTAGTGAAAAAGACATTTGGAAGCCCCAAATGTTGAGAGTGTGCTTAGGAGTTCTCTACATACATAGGTATATTCCATGTTGAAGTAGATGAAACATCTAGTTGAAAATTTTTATTAAAGGAATTCATGTGCCAGGTTAGAACCTGTTACTAATTAAAAGGGTGTTGAAGGAAGTTTCAGTTCAGAACTCATTTATTTCTCTGTTTGCTCTGTACTAGCTTTGCAGTGACATTTATGTAATCTTTACTTGTATGCAAATTTATGTTAATGACACCACTGATGCTTGGAATCTAAATTGACATGGAGTGAAAGCAAAGTACTGTAATCAAAGCTTTGTGATTATTGGCCTTTCTGAAAGGAACTCTTAAATATCAATGGAATTCCAATGTGTCTGGTCTGTGTGGATTGAGTATTTTGAGGTTTCATTATAGTAGTCCCCCCTTGTCCATATGTAGGTATAGAAAAAGTGTATATATATTTTTTCTATACCTACATACTTACATACCTATGATAAGGTTTAGTTTAGAAATTAAGCATAGTAAGAGATCAGCAAAAATAACTAATAATAAAACAGAAAAATTATGACAATATACTGTAATAAAGGTTATGTGAACATGTTCTCACTCTCAAAATATCTTATTGCGTTGTATTTACCCTTGTTCTTTTTGTGATGATGTGAGATGATAAAATGTCTATGTGATGAGATGAAGTGATAGGCATTGTGACCTGACATTAGGCTACAATTGACTTTCTGTTGAAACTCAGAAAAAGACTCATCTGTTTCCACACTGGTTGACCATGGGTGGCTGAAACCACAGAAACTGAAACCATGAATAGAGGGACTACAGTACATACTCTTTGGCTAGTATCAACTTTGAAATCGATGTGAGAGTAGAAGAGTTTCTCCACAAATATACTTTAGAGATAATAATGAATAGACAGTCTATTCCTGAGATTGTTGTCTTCAAAATATTTCTAGTATTTTCTTCTTAGATAGATAGTTAGAAAATAATATGATAATTTGATTTTTTACCAATAATAAATCAGCTTTTGAATTTTAATAGCCTTTTGATAGAATGTACTTTAAGCTCCAAATGAGAATAAATTTCAGTATGTTTATTTTATGGAAATGACAATATCCTTTGTAGTTTATATAATGACATTGATAACTCCTTTAGAGACAAATCTTTTTGGGAAATAGGTAGGATTTTTTAAGAAGATATGAATTTAGAGGCTGCTTGAGTACAGAAGAATAGTTGATTCTAAACTGATTTGATTCCTAAGTAAATAACATGTTTTGTGCCTCACACATTTGTTTTCTTTGTGAATTCCTTTCCTAATGTACATATATTTTTTCTATCTAAACATCATAGCCACTATCTTATATACTTCATTTCACCTTTATATTATACTGTAGTAGATGCATTGTTATTTCTCATACTGGTAAATTTTGACCGTATATTTTTTAAACTGCCTACATAATTAGATAGCTTGAACTTCCAACAAGGTGAGCACATGCCTATTTCCCTTTCTGTGTGTAACAGACTTCTTTTTCTTTAATTCCTAGGTCACATACATCATTGCTCAGCTGAAAAATGGATATTCAATCATTTATATTCACTTATTCTATTTTCCTAACATGAATCCCAAATGGGTGAATGTTTATACATGTCTTTTGTGTTCAAAAAGCCAATTGTTGGTAGAATCCTCCTCTGCTATACTTGTTATCATCAACAATCACTTATATGTAGACTATTGATTGTAGCAATAAATTCTAATGTGTTCTACTGATAATTCTGTTGAATGTGGATAAGCAAATGCTGAATTAGTATATATTTGTATAGAATTCTCCTAATGCTCTTCGTAATACCTTTACCATCGTTATGCATTTTGAAACTACACACACAGCACACACAAACTAAACTAAAATAAAAATACACGCAAAGAACAACAACATCGAATCTCTGATGTACAGTAATACTTATACTGAACTAACTTTCCCATCAAAACTAATTATCTATTTTGAACAAAATGTATGTAAAACACACATACACACACACAGTTCCTTAGAGACACTGGAGAGGGACCAAGATTAGGCAGAAACGGTTGGGAATTCACTCACTGAGAGGAAGAAAGAAATCTTGGGTAAAAGCTGACACAGCCTGGCTGAGTCTGAGGACACAGAGAGGGTCACTGCAAGAGCAGAGAAGGGGGTCTGTGGCTTTGTGCAGGATAGAAACCAAACACAAACTGAGAGGAAGTGAAAGCAGAATTTATTAAAGATATATAGAGAATGTAGATATGAATAGAGCATCTGGGAGAAAGGAAAGAAGAGTAGGGCCCCAGGTTTTTACTGAGGATTATGGTCCTGTAACATGTCTTCTCAGTAACTGAGGAACAAAGATGAGTGTTTAAGTGTTCTTCACAAATCACTTATGCCCTATAGCCAAGGGTCTTGGTGAGCCAGTGTTCTTGGAAAACATTCATGATGAACCCATCCTGTCCCCCTTACATGTTATCTATTGTGCTGGATGACTCCAAAGAAATAATTTACTTCTTGAACTTCTACAAAGAGAACATGCATTATCTGCACCATGAGACAAGTGTGGGGTGGGGGTGTAGGCCTAGTAAGTATAGAGACAGTAAAAAGGCAGGTTTTCATGGGGCCTTTTCAGTTTTCCCTGTCTCAAAGTCACATCAATATGACATGTGGTGAATAGAGTTCAAACATAAAGCTGTAGTTTTATGACCTGAGAATTCAGTGGTTGGAGCATGGGATTGAAAAGCAGCTGGAAAACTGGTAGGCAATATCATAAAAATGAGAGAGTTCCATAAAGAGTAATTCTCAGATCCATGCATAACAACCCTCAAATCTTTTGCAGCCCTTAATCTGACAATGGGACAGACTACAAGTCGTCCAAGGATAAAAGATGAAAGAGAGAAATTTTAGCTGCTGCTTCCTGTAGGGAAAGAGAATTGGGTATCTGAGTTAAAGAGACCCTAGAGCAAAGGGAATAACTAATATAGACCCTTACTTAGAAAGCATTAAACCAAGGTATCACAAGATCAAGATGATTCATTGGTATTGTAATTGGCTGATAGAACAAAAGTCAGTAATCATTAGACTAAGATACAGGAACCCATACTCACTGGAAGATGTAATTCACAATTATGTAGGGAGCAGAATTTGCCACCAGGAAATGTCTCTTTGGCATAAAGATTATCTTAGGCCGATTATTTTTTAAGAAATTGCAAACACAGGAGAATCTCTGAAAACGGAATAGAAGTTACCCTTTTATACAAGAGACATTTATGTGAATAAGAAATATATCCATTGCCATCAGGTATGCCCTTTGTTATTCCAGGAAAAAGGTGATGACTCTAAATCTCTAGAAACTGTTATCAATGGAAAACATAAGACTTTAAATCTATGTAACAATCTTAATCCTTTTTTACTGTGCTTTTCCTGGTAACCTCCCATAACTAATTCCCCACCTCCAACATCTTTTGTCTTCACTTGAACATGATATTTAAGGTGATGGTTTTAGCCTTTTGGAGTTACTCAGTTATCCCGGGTCTCTCCCATGTTTACAAGAAGTAGACATGTTATGAAATTTTTTTTTTCCTGTTAATCTGTCTTATATCAATTTAACTATTAGACTAGGCAGAGAACCTAGAAGAAGTGTTACCACCTGGGGTGGTATGACTTTGGCCCTTCATCTTCTTGCATAAAAGAATTCACGCAAGAGACCAAAAAGCACAGTGAACAGAATTGATTGAGTATGTTCATAAGAGGGGTGAGTTGGCAGCTTGAGAGAAACTCAAGTGCCCCCAAACAGAATGGGTCCCAGGGGTTTTACCAATTAGGGGTGAAATATTCATCACTTGGGCCTGGGAACAGGGTTTCATGCCTTTTCTTTCTGATTTGGTCAAGGGGTTCCTGTCATGGTATCCACCATGTTGGGTCTGTCTGGTTTGATCCAACTTCTTGTGGTGCACTGCCAGGACATATCTCTGACCTTCCCAGTATTATTAGTTTCAGAGGTAGAGTTCAGTGATTCATCAGTCTTATATAATGCCTAGTGTTCATTACATATGAGTCCTCCTTGATAGCCATCACCCAGGTACCCCATCCTCTCACCTTTCTCCCCTCCAGCAACCCTCGGTTTGTTTCCTATGATTAAGAGTCTCTTATTGGTTGTCTCCCTCTCTAATTTCATCTTCTTTTATTTTTCCTTCCCTTCCCCTATGATCCTGTCTTGTTTCTTAAATTCTGCATATAAGTAAGATGATATGATAATTGTCTTTCTTTGATTGACTTACTTTGCTTAGCATAATACCCTCTAGTTCCCTCCATATTTTTGCAAATGGCAAGATTTCAGTTTTTTGATGGCTGAACAGTATTCCATTGTGTGTGTGTATATATATACAGATGCACACACACACATATACCCATTCATCTGTCGATAGACATCTGGGCTCTTTTCATAGTTTGGCTATTGTGGATATTACTGCTATAAACATTTGGGGTAAATACCTGGTAGTGCAATTGCTAGGTTATAGGGTAGCTCTACTTTCAACTTTTTAAGGAACCTCCACACTGTTTTCCAGAGTGGCTGTACCAGCTTGCATTCCCAACAACCATGTAAGAGGATACCCCTTCTTCCACATCCTCACCAACATCTGTCATTTCCTGACTTATTAATTTTAGTCATTCTGACCAGTGTGAGGTGGCAAGATGATAGTTTTAAATCTAACTAGATCAATAATCACATTAGAATTAGGTTGACAAAACACTATAATTATTGTTTTGTTCACTCTATCAGACTGGATAAGAAACAATGATGAAAGATAGTTGGAATGCCATTCAATAAAAATTGAAATGCCATTTCAATAAAAATCTCAGCAGGCTTTGTTGTAGCATTTGAAATCTCTAAAAAACATGTATGGAAATGCAAATGACTTATGACAGTCAAAACAATCTTGAGAAACAACCGAGTGGGAGGATTTACCTTACCTGATGACCATGGTTATCTAGAAAGTAGTATTTCCTAAAAATAGGGAAATAAATCAATGGAGCAACACAACTATTCTGTGCCTCAGCCATTTCATTCCTGAATATTTACCTGAGAGAAGGAAATCATATGTCCACCAAAGATTTGACAGAAATGTTCAAAGCAGCTTTTATTCATAATAACCAGAGGCTGAAAGTATCTTGAATGCCTGTGGCATGACAATGGATAAGCTAATATTGGTATATTTACTCAGTTGAATTCTGAACAATGAAAAAAGGCATGAACATGCAAAAACATGATGAGTCTCAGTACAATGAACAGAAGAACCTATACAATCTAACTCCATTTATCAAGTCCTAGAATAAGCAAAATTGAAATAAGATGATAGAACTCAGGACAGCAAGTGCAGGGAAGGGAGGGGAAGGATGCACTAGCAAGTAGTACAAGAAAGCTTTCTGAGGTGGTAGTAATATTTTATGCTTCGATGAGCGTTGTCGTTACATAAATGTATATATTTGTCCGAATGGACTGTATACTTAAAGTCTGTGCATTTTCCATTTGAAAATAAAGAAAAATTATTAGTTTTAGAATAATTTTATAGATTTCACCCCTCTCTACACACACACACACACACACACACACACACACACTTTCTTTTTTTTCTCATCAAGTTAGTCATGTATTTTTATGATCTTGGGAAAGGACAATTGTTGTGAATTTAAACAGGATTTCTTGGGCTAAGCGTTGTCCATCTGAATATGGAATCTTAGGCTCCATGAGAAAGAAACCATGAAGAAGTTATACTATATTTGCCTGATTTATTCTATAATAGAGAATTGGCTTCATATATTTCATGCTTTAAAGTTCAGTGAAATTAAATCAGGCCATATTCACATGTGGTCTCTGTTTTCTGATTTTTTCCCAGAATTGAAGAACAGCAAAGACTGAGTAAAAGCATAGGGATATTTTCTATTCCCCTTGGAAGATTTAGTAGAGACTTCAGTGTTCTATATGTATTCCCCAGACTTTTTAATGTAGTCCAGCCACTTTCCAATTGCCATGATTTGTACATCTAGGACAGTCGTACCTCCTATGTGCATAGCAAGTTCAAGACTTAACACCCTCTTCTAGAAACCCTATTTAAATGACTTTTGGGAGTTGCATAAATATCACACAGCTCCCTTGCCCCTTGGGTGGGGAGAGTCTGATACATGTGTTTTTGCAGTTTTCCAGAACTTCCCTAAGGGATTCAGGCTTATTCACCCTTGATAGTAGGTATCAGGTTTAATCAGGCATACTTTACTGGCTGCATTGCACCTCGTTTATGCCCGTTTTTCGTACCACCTTCCCTAAACATCGTTGGTAGGACTTGTAGAGATTGTGCATACAGAATGAGGCAACAGCCTTCCGTTATCCTGGTGAGGAATTTTGAAAACAATTTCAAAACAACCTAGAAGTCAAATTAAGATGTACAACCATGTGCAAGATGTACAAGATGTACAAATCAAGAATTTGTACCAGAGTGATTCTCCACAGTGTAGTTTATCTGAGTCAACCTCGTACCTGCTGTATTGTTACACTGATATATTATTTGATCCTGAATATTTTCCCATGATTCTGAAGTCTCCTTTTCTTTTTTTTTTTTTAATTTTTTTATTTTAATAAACATATAATGTATTTTTATCCCCAGGGGTACAGGTCTGTGAATCGTCTGGTTTACACATTTCACAGCACTCATCATAGCCCATACCCTCCCCAATGTCCATTTCCCCACCACCCTCTCCCGTCCCCCTTCCCCCCCGCAACCCTCAGTCTGTTTCTTGAGATTGAGTCTTTTATGGTTTGTCTCCCTCCCAATCCCATCTTTTCATTTTTTCTTTTCCTACCTCCCCCCAAACCCCCCCACCTTGCATCTCCACTTCCTCATATCAAAGAGATCATATGATAGTTATATTTCTCCGATTGACTTATTTCGCTAAGCATGATACCCTCTAGTTCCATCCACGTCGTCGCAAATGGCAAGATTTCATGTCATTTGATGGCTGCATAGTATTCCATTGTGTATATATACCACATCTTCTTTATCCATTCATCTGTTGATGGACATCTAGGCGCTTTCCACAGTTTGGCTATTGTGGACATTGCTGCTATAAACATTCGGGTGCACGTGCCCCTTCGGAGCACCACGTTTGTATCTTTAGGATATATACCCAGTAGTGCAATTGCTGGGTCGTAGGGTAGCTCTATTTTCAGTTTTTTGAGGAACCTCCACACTGTTTTCCAGAGTGGTTGCACCAGCTTGCATTCCCACCAACAGTGTAGGAGGGTTCCCCTCTCTCCGCATCCTCGCCAGCATCTGTCATTTCTTGACTTGTTAATTTTAGCCATTCTGACTGGTGTGAGGTGGTATCTCATTGTGGTTTTGATTTGTATTTCCCTGATGCCGAGTGATGTGGAGCATTTTTTCATGTGTCTGTTGGCCATCTGGATGTCTTCCTTGCAGAAATGTCTGTTCATGTCCTCTGCCCATTTCTTGACTGGATTATTTGTTCTTTGGGTATTGAGTTTGATAAGCTCTTTATAGATTTTGGATACGAGCCCTTTATCTGATATGTCGTTTGCAAATATCTTCTCCCATTCTGTCAGTTGTCTTTTGGTTTTGTTAACTGTTTCCTTTGCTGTGCAAAAGCTTTTGATCTTGATGAAATCCCAATAGTTCATTTTTGCCCTTGCTTCTGTTGCCTTTGGCGATGTTCCTAGGAAGAAGTTGCTGCAGTGGAGGTCAAAGAGGTTGCTGCCTGCATTGTCCTCAAGGATTTTGATAGATTCCTTTCGCACATTGAGGTCCTTCATCCACTTTGAGTCTATTTTCATGTGTGGTGTAAGGAAATAGTCCAATTTCATTTTTCTGCATGTGGCTGTCCAATTTTCCCAGCACCATTTGTTGAATAGGCTGTCTTTTTTCCATTGGATATTCTTTCCTGCTTTGTCGAAGATTAGTTGACCATAGAGTTGAGGGTCTATTTCTGGGCTCTCTATTCTGTTCCATTGGTCTATATGTCTGTTTTTGTGCCAGTACCATACTGTCTTGATGATGACAGCTTTGTAATAGAGCTTGAAGTCTGGAATTGTGATACCACCGACTTTGGCTTTCTTTTTCAATATTCCTTTGGCTATTCGAGGTCTTTTCTGGTTCCATATAAATTTTAGGATTATTTGTTCTATTTCTTTAAAAAAAATGGATGGGATTTTGATAGGGATTGCATTAAATGTGTAGATTGCTTTAGGTAGAATAGACATTTTCACAATATTTGTTCTTCCAATCCATGAGCATGGAATATTTTTCCATTTCTTTGTGTCTTCCTCAATTTCTTTCATGAGTACTTTATAGTTTTCTGAGTATAGATTCTTTGCCTCTTTGGTTAGATTTATTCCTAGGTATCTTATGGTTTTGGGTACGATTGTAAATGGGACTGACTCCTCAATTTCTCTTTCTTCTGTCTTGTTGTTAGTGTAAAGAAATGCGACTGATTTCTGTGCATTGACTTTATATCCTGACACTTTACTGAATTCCTGTATAAGTTCTAGCAGTTTTGGAGTGGAGCCTTTTGGGTTTTCCACATATAGTATCATATCATCTGCAAAGAGTGATAGTTTGACTTCTTCTTTGCCAATTTGGATGCCTTTAATTTCTTTTTGTTGTCTGATTGCTGAGGCTAGCACTTCTAGTACTATGTTGAACAGCGGTGGTGATAACGGACATCCCTGCCGTGTTCCTGACCTTAGCGGAAAAGCTTTCAGTTTTTCTCCATTGAGAATGATATTTGCGGTGGGTTTTTCATAGATGGCTTTGATAATATTGAGGTATGTGCCTTCTATCCCTACACTTTGAAGAGTTTTAATCAGGAAGGGATGCTGCACTTTGTCAAACGCTTTTTCAGCATCTATTGAGAGTATCATATGGTTCTTACTCTTTCTTTTATTAATGTATTGTATCACATTGATGGATTTGCGGTTGTTGAACCAACCTTGCAGCCCTGGAATAAATCCCACTTGGTCGTGGTGAATAATCCTTTTAATGTACTGTTGGATCCTATTGGCCAGTATTTTGGTGAGAATTTTCGCATCTGTGTTCATCAAGGATATTGGTCTGTAATTCTCTTTTTTGGTGGGATCCTTGTCTGGTTTTGGGATCAAGGTGATGCTGGCCTCATAAAATGAGTTTGGAAGTTTTCCTTCCATTTCTATTTTTTGGAACAGTTTCAGGAGAATAGGAATTAATTCTTCTTTAAATGTTTGGTAGAATTCCCCTGGGAAGCCGTCTGGTCCTGGACTTTTGTTTGTTTGGAGATTTTTGATGACTGTTTCAATCTCCTTACTGGTTATGGGTCTGTTCAGGTTATCTATTTCTTCCTGGTTCAGTTGTGGTAGTTTATACATCTCTAGAAATGTATCCATTTCTTCCAGGTTGTCAAATTTGTTGCCATAGAGTTGCTCGTAGTATGTTCTTATAATTGTTTGTATTTCTTTGGTGTTGGTTGTGATCTCTCCTCTTTCATTCATGATTTTATTTATTTGCGTCCTTTCTCTTTTCTTTTTGATAAGTCTGGCCAGGGGCTTATCAATCTTATTAATTCTTTCAAAGAACCAGCTCCTAGTTTTGTTGATTTGTTCTATTGTTTTTTTAGTTGCTATTTCATTGATTTCTGCTCTGATCTTTATGATTTCTCTTCTCCTGCTGGGTTTAGGCTTTCTTTGTTGTTCTCTCTCCAGCTCCTTTAGGTGTAGGGTTAGGTTGTGTATTTGAGACCTTTCTTGTTTCTTGAGAAAGGCTTGCACCGCTATATATTTTCCTCTCAGGACTGCCTTTGTTGTGTCCCACAGATTTTGAACTGTTGTGTTTTCATTATCATTTGTTTCCATGAATTTTTTCAATTCTTCTTTAATTTCCTGGTTGACCCATTCATTTTTTAGAAGGATGCTGTTTAGTCTCCATGTATTTGTGTTCTTTCCAAATTTCCTCTTGTGATTGAGTTCTAGTTTCAGAGCATTGTGGTCTGAAAATATGCAGGGAATGATCTCGATCTTTTGGTACCGATTGAGACCTGATTTATGACCCAGGATGTGGTCTATTCTGGAGAATGTTCCATGTGCACTAGAGAAGAATGTATATTCTGTTGCTTTGGGATGGAATGTTCTGAAGATATCTGTGATGTCCATCTGGTCCAGTGTGTCATTTAAGGCCTTTATTTCCTTGTTGATCTTTTGCTTAGATGATCTGTCCATTTCAGTGAGGGGAGTGTTAAAGTCCCCTGCTATTATTGTATTACTGTCGATGTATTTCTTTGATTTTGTTACTAATTGGTTTATATAGTTGGCTGCTCCCATGTTAGGGGCATAGATATTTAAGATTGTTAGATCTTCTTGTTGGACAGACCCTTTGAGTATAATATAGTGTCCTTCCTCATCTCTTATTATAGTCTTTGGCTTAAAATCTAATTGATCTGATATAAGGATTGCCACCCCAGCTTTCTTCTGATGTCCATTAGCATGGTACATTGTTTTCCACCCCCTCACTTTAAATCTGGAGGTGTCTTCGGGTCTAAAATGAGTTTCTTGTAGGCAGCATATTGATGGGTTTTGTTTTTTTATCCATTCTGATACCCTGTGTCTTTTGATTGGGGCATTTAGCCCATTAACATTCAGGGTAACTATTGAGAGATATGAATTTAGTGCCATTGTATTGCCTGTACGGTGATTGTTACTGTATATTGTTTCTGTTTCTTTCTGATCTACTACTTTTAGGGTCTCTCTTTGCTTAGAGAAACCCTTTCAATATTTCCTGTAGAGCTGGTTTGGTGTTTGCAAATTCTTTCAGCTTTTGTTTGTCCTGGAAGCTCTTTATCTCTCCTTCTATTTTCAATGATAGCCTAGCCGGATATAGTATTCTTGGCTGCATGTTTTTCTCGTTTAGTTCTCTGAATATATCATGCCAGTTCTTTCTGGCCTGCCAGGTCTCTGTGGATAGGTCCGCTGCCAATCTAATGTTTTTACCCTTGTATGTTACAGACTTCTTTTCCCGGGCTGGTTTCAGGATTTTCTCTTTGTCGCTAAGACTTGTAAATTTTACTATCAGGTGACGAGGTGTGGACCTATTTTTATTGATTTTGAGGGGCGTTCTTAGCATCTCCTGGATTTTGATGTTTGTTCCCTTTGCCATATTAGGGAAATTCTCTCCAATAATTGTCTCCAATATACCTTCTGCTCCCCTCTCTCTTTCTTCTTCTTCTGGAATCCCAATTATTCTAATGTTGTGTCGTCTTATGGTGTCACTTATCTCTCGAATCCTCTCCTCGTGTTCCAGTAGTTGTTTGTCTCTCTTTTGCTCAGCTTCTTTATTCTCTGTCATTTGGTCTTCTATGTCACTAATTCTTTCTTCTGCCTCATTTATCCTGGCAGTGAGAGCTTCCATTTTTGATTGCACCTCATGAATAGCTTTTTTGATTTCAACTTGGTTAGATTTTAGTTCTTTTATTTCTCCAGAAAGGGCTTTTATCTCTCCGGAGAGGGTTTCTCTAATATCTTCTATGCCTTTTTCGAGCCCGGCTAGAACCTTGAGA
The DNA here is from genome assembly GCF_963455335.1 of Martes martes. NCBI lineage: Eukaryota > Metazoa > Chordata > Mammalia > Carnivora > Mustelidae > Martes > Martes martes. The sequence goes on along the minus strand of NC_137890.1, from coordinate 174,778,549 downwards.
ATTGTCATTCTGAACTCTAGATCTGTCATGCTACCTATGTCTGTATTGATTAGGTCTCCAGCCTTCGGTACGGCCTCTTGTTCTTTTTTTTTGAGGTGAGTTTTTCCACCTTGTCATTTTGTCCAGGTTGGATTTGCTTTCTCCTGCTGTGGAATTCCGCTGTTCTTGGTGACTGAAGTTGGTTTTGGATCGGTTTCTTGTTGATCTTCTGTGGGAGGGGCCTGTTGTAGTGATTCTCAAGTGTCCTTGCCGCAGGCGGAATTGCACCGCCCTTGCCAGGGGCCGGGCTAAGGAATCCGCTCGGGTTTGCTTTCGGGAGCTTTTGTTCCCTGAACGCTTTCCGTAGAGTTCCGGAGGACAGGAATGAAGATGGAGGCCTCCCAATCTCTCGGCCCGGAGGAGCCAAGAGCTTGGGGTTCCGCTCCTCAGTGCGCTCTCAGAGCAAAGCGCCCAATAGCCCCGCCTCCCTGGCTTGCGGTCGCGCCTCGAGGAAAGCAGTCAATTGCTGGAGCTGGAGAAAAGCACCGGGTCGCTTTCGTCTCCGTGGCCTCTGGCCGCGCTCCGAGTCCACCCAGCCTGCGACCGGCACAAGGTAACCCCAGGCTTAGAACTCACTCCTCGGCTTTGTCGCTGTAGCCGGCTTCCCCGCTCTAATACCTGCGAGCTCTGCGGCACTCAGACACCCCCGGTCCTTCTGTGCCCCCGCGGGACCTGGGGTTATGCTGACCCCGACTGGGTTTCCCCCCAGTTTAGCCTCTGGAGCGATGTCTCCCAGTGGAGCCGACTTTTAAAAGTCCCGATTTTGTGCTCCGTCGCTCCGCCGCTTGCCGGGTGCCGGCCCCTCCCCCCGGGGTCTATCTTCCCGTCGCTTTGGATTCACTTCTCCGCAGGTCCTACCTTTCAGAAAGTGATCGATTTTCTGTTTCTGGGATTGTTGCTCTTCTTCTCTTCGATTTCCCATTGGATTTGTAGGTGTTCACAATGGTTAGATAAGCTATCTAGCTGATCTCCTGCTACCCGATGTCGTCTCAGCCTGCTACTTCTCCGCCATCTTGACTCCTCCTCCTGAAGTCTCCTTTTCGATGGCAAGTGATACAGCATTTGGAAAGTATTTTGGGTCACAGACTTTTTCATTATGACATTACGAGCTATCTCCTGAGTCCAAAAAACTGTTTTCTGGAAGGCCCAATCTAGGACTCACGTGACTTGTACACATTTTATGGACAATAACACTCCCTGAAATAAGGTTAAAAATATGGTTAAAAGGGTACCTGGGTGGCTCAGTGGGTTAAGCCTCTGCCTTCGGCTCAGGTCATGATCTCAGGGCCCTGGGATCAAGCCCTTCACTGGGCTCTCCGCTCAGCAGGGAACCTACTTCTCCCTCTCTCTCTGCCTGCCTCTTTGCCTACTTGTGATCTCTGTCTGTCAAATAGATAAATAAAATCTTCAAAAAATACATGGTTAAAGAGCAAGAGCAAATAAAACCCCTCCCCTTTCTCTGCACTGTTTCTTGGAGATACCCTACTAACCTTTTTATCATTATGGTAAACCTTCCTAGGATGCTCTTAGAAGAATTTTTTAAATCTATTTTGTCATCAAGGCATACTGGGATACACCCATGGGAGAAGGCCACTCTCCCCTATTTGTTTTTATGGTAAATGTCTGTATGATTTGGCTATGTACTTAATAGCACAAATATGTTTATCAATACCACAGAAAATCTGCACGCTAAATTCATTTTTGGGAGGATTTATATTGCCATAAACATGCATACTTGTATATACTAGTTTTTTAAAAATTGTAAAGAATAATTAAATTGATAAGAATTTTAATGTCAAATGAAATATTAATTGTATGTAGACTAATCGAAATTACATATGTTATTTAAATACTTTTTAGTTATGAGGCTGTTGTGAAATCTGAACTCATCTTTTCAGTAAAATCATTAATTTTTTAATTTTTCTAAAAAAGTGAGATACCAGTCTCTCATATTCCCTTTTTACAGTTGCTGATAGCTCAAGCATATATCAACACTTTGTTTTAAGTGCACTTTATTTCATCTTGACATCTGTTTTAATCTGAACAGAGGGGAAGATTCTTTTTTGAGTGTAGAGTAGTTCTATGAGATTTTTATTTTTTGAGTGTGGAGTAGTTCTATGAGATTTTTATTATTAAAAACCTGTGGATGGTCTTAATCCACAATTCAGATTTGTAAGGTCAAATGTTAGTTCCTTTTTGCAAAGTGTTTGAAGTATTTAACTACAATAAAACTGGTATTACAGAATTTTTTAAAAAGCACAACATTTGATGGGTCCTCCACAAAATATTCTAACTTGGTGTTATCTGTCTTACACTTGTTCCCTCCTCCCTACTGATGGTTAATGTGTATCTAATTTCTTTAAACAGTATTTAAAATTGAGGGCTTTTTTTTTTTTTTTAAGTCACTCTGCCAGAATTGGAACTACATCTGTCACCCATTCCATTCTAGCACTGCCCAGCTTTGCTGTTCCTAGCATCAATACTGCTGTATGTAAAAAGCTGAGTGTCATTATGATTTAAAGACCCATCCTCTGGCATGGTGCCAAATAAGTCTAATTTGGGATCTGGGGAATGATAGACAAGAAAATTATAACTAGAAGAAATGTACATTGAATTCTAATTCAAAGCAGGAGGCATTGGGTGTTACGCTTTCATTTTGCATTTTGTTATTGTTTGGGGAATTCAAAACCTCTGGTTCTGTTACAAAAAATAACACAAGGCAGGTGTTAAATTGTATATTTTGATTCATTTTCAGAGATAACAGTCTGAAATATGTTGATGCTTCTTATCAATATAATTCTGAGCTAAACCTTACCAAAAATACTGCCTGTTTTCATCTTTCTGTTATTTTAAATAAACCCAATTTAACTGACAAATGTTAGTGGAATAACTAAAAACATTAAAAAATTTATCTTTTATTTTCTTGTAATTTTTCCCTGAGTTAAGTCTGAATTCATCCATTTTTAGAAATTCAACTCTTACCTTTCAATGAAATACTTAAAATGCTTGGATATCCTGTATTACCTCTAATTAACATGCCCAAGATCAAATTCAACTGCCCCTTCCTTCTCTTCTGATTGTTTTTTTTTTTTTTTTGGTAGCTATTTAAATATTTCAAATTTTTGTAGGAAATTTTGGAGTTCTTTCATTTAATATCCATTTATTAGAAACATGTTATAATTCTTCACTATTTTCTGTAATCAGTATTTTTAAGTTCTTGTCACTAATGCAATGACTAGGATTCACTCACTTCTCTTTATTTCCCCCCTTCTGTGTCCACATAAATCTTACCCTAATCCGCATTCCCTCTTCCTGAGTCACCATTCTTGTCAACTGACTATAGTCTCTCTCTCTCTTTCTACTCATCCTGGAGCCTGTTAATTTTCCTAAAACCCCTCCTCCACGCTGTAGAATATGCCATGTCTCTCTATTGCCTACCTCCCAAAGTGAGTCTCTAATTCTCTGACAACTTTTTTAAGGTTCAATTTCTTTAGAACAGTTTAAATTGGCAAGAAATTGAGAGAAAAGTACAGAAATTTCCAGTACTCTCTTCTGTCCCCCCACATTCATGCCTCTTCTATAATTGACAGCCTCATCAAAGTGGTATATTTTTATACCACTTTGTATATATATACATATATATATATATAGATGAACCTATGTAAACATATCGTAATCATCTAAAGTCCATAGTTTACCTTACTTAAGGTTTACTCTTGGTGTTGTACAATCTGGGAGTTTAAAACAATGTATGATGGCATATGTCCATTGTTATAACACTGTATAGAATGTTTTCATGCACTAAAAATCCTTTGTGCTCCAACCGTTCATCCTTCCCACAATCATTGCAAAATTGCTAGTTTTACTGTCTCAGTAGTTTTGCCTTTCCTAGAGTTTCTTACAGTTGGAATCTTACAATATGTAGCCTTCTAGGCTTAGATTGGCTTCTTCTGACACATTTACAAGTCCCCTCAAAGCTGTCCTCGGCTTGCTTAACCCCAAATGCCCAATTCTATGGAGACTCCTTTTGTTTTTCTATTCCCTAATATTCAATGCCTTTTATGGTGATTCATTGGTTTTACTCTGACCTTAGTGTCTTGGACCAATCCAGAAAGTAGGCTCCTTTATTTTCAGGGACTCTACTGCAACGCAGTGAGTTTGTAATTGCTAGCTGATTCCTAATCTCAAATCCACACAAATAATTTGATAATACCTTGTTCATAATAATTGATCCCGAGCATGTGCCCCAGTTACTGTAAGTGGGCTTCCAAGATATCCTCTGTAAGGTATTCCCACTATATTTCATTTGTGCATTACTACTATGTCTTCTGGAATTCTGCCTTGCTTTTGTTTGTTGGTTGGTTGATTGCCTTTTAATATTTCTCTCAGAAATACTACAATCATGAGCTCGAATCAGGGATCCTATTAAATTACATTCCAGGTACATAGCTACTGTGTAAATTAGAACAAATTAGTAAAACTCTGTTATTTGATTTATATATAAATGTAATGTAGATGAGTAAATAAACCATCACATATGAAATTACCTGGCATACGGTAGGATTTCTCAAACTGAGTGTCACGAAACATTCCTTGAGATATTAATGAGTCTCCTGAGGTGGAAAAAAGATAGTAAAATAATTTGAGAAATGTTAGGTCAAAGATATGCAGTATATTTACTTCAGGACATCTCAGAACTTTAATATGTCGGTAAGTGTGAATCATGAGGGGTAAACATGTAGCATTTTCCAAAAATACTGCCACTGAAATGCTTTCTTTGCAGGACATCTAACATATTTCACTGAACGTGGTCATTCCCTCTTTCTCCCACTGCCATACTGTCCTGACTGGAATTGCCTAGTTGGGTTCCCTGGTATGACCCCTCTACTAGCTCTATACGTCACTGTGATTCATCTTGTCCAAGACCTCCTCTTTGGCCTGTAGAGATTGTTACAAACTCATACAGACTTGCTAAATGTAGTAAAAGCTGCTAAATGTAAGAAACATATTTTATACATTTTTTAACCCTTTAGAATCTAAAAACAAACACACACAGTAGTTTCCATATAGATGTATGTGTGTATTGAAACTGACATCTCCCTATTTAAATTAAATAGTATTTAAGGTATTTTCCACTTAATTATCAAATCAGACCTAATGAATAGTGAGCTTGAGTAAGAAAGAGCTTTAGAGACTTGGTATGCCAAGTCAGATTCACTAAACTGGAATATGGAATTGTGAAAAATTACTGTGTTATATACAACAATTTGTACAAACTTCATTTACTTTATAGTATCTTTTTTATCTGCTTGAAATACTTGGGCAAAGGAAATAGAAGAATGGCCAGCTGTCATAGATATTATTGTTCAATATTTTTATATAACTTGTATCTGTTTATGGTTCTAAACATTTATAGCAGAATAAGCCTCAGTGTACAATACAACAATTTATTATTGAGATGGAAATCTTGAAGTGTCTCTTAGAAGTACCACTTACTGAATTGGTGCCAAAGTATGATGTACAACCACTCTTGTACATTGTTCAACAATAGAAGTGAGATCACACCAATTACCAAGATTGTAACTGGTTTTCCATGATATTTCTTGGGCTCTCCATTTATCCGACATTTCTTTCAGAGCCACATATTAAAGTCTAAGTAATGTTTTAAAAAATTATTCATTTCCTTAAGCAATAATATGTCTCATCTACAAATCCAGATGTGTTGGGTACGAATAATTGCTCTATGTTGTGGTATTTTATTAAGCATATTTTCTATATTAATGTAATATTAATAAATATCAGATTACTTAAGACAAACCTATCATCTTTTTTCCTTCAATACTAAGAAAGGAAGAGAAAATAGCCTTATTTGTGTGATAGAACATGGTTTATCAGAGGCTCCCTAAAGTGGAGGATATTGTTTTTCCAAATGTCAATGAAATGGTATTCACATTCTTATTTGACTGTATTAATCTCTTATGAATCTTGAAAAGAGGAAAGATGTAACATTGCAACATTATCAAGACAACGTTCAAACCACTAATAGGTGATACTATGAGTTATCTTTTGAAATCTAATTTATATTAATTGACATTTTGTGTTTGTTTGAATAGCAATATGTATTTTATATCTAGATATAAAATATATATTATGTATTTATATATTATATGCAAATGTATATAATACTGTAAAATATGAGAGTACTTGCAAGAAATACATATTCTGTGAATTTACTTTGTCTTAAGAGTATGACCCACATTTTTATTGGAATCATTTTAGAATAGCACTTAACTAATAATGCCAGGACCCAACTAAGTGAGGAATATATTTAGCTATTCAGATTACAAACATCTAGAGATCAATTTTGTGTTAGTAAAGATGGTTTAATTCAATATGCTTGCTTTTTTGTATTTCTTATTGATATCTTTCTTCTGTGTATTTTTGTGATCTAAATAAATTGTTTTAAAATAGATAAGACTGGACAAAAGTAGGAGATTTAATCATGCAGATAATTCAAACACAGAGATCCCCATAGCAACATTTAAAACCTGGAGCCCTAGTGCATTTCAGAGTGTTCTCAATCTTTTAATGGTTACAGGTCCAGAATTAATACTGAGCATTTTGGGTGTTATGTTTGGATCAGCTTTCTAATCCACAACTTAAAATCATAGCCGTTTGTTTTCCAACCCTTCTATGGAATAATGTGTAGAATGCTAAACTGAGAGTTCTGATGTTTATCATCAAGATATCCTTGGGGGGAAAACGTTCTCTTTTTATAAAAATTAGCATTCCAAATTCTTGGTGTGCATTTTACAATAATGAGACAATATCTGATCTCCTTAATGTAGGGAGTAACTTATAAAAACATATAATTTTTATATCCCTTCCCCCATTTTCTCTATTCCTTTACATTGAACTATTGGGGTAAATACATTGTGTCTACATGATACATACATCAGTTTCTCCCAGGTGAGTGGCTGCAGGGAGATGGCAGAAAGACAGAGTTAAGTACAAGGCTTATTTTGACAGCTCTGCTCCTGTGTGAATCCACCGAGATTGTCCTGACTCACTCTTGTTTTACGTCCCAAGTAGCATTGCCAGCACCCTGTGATCTAAGACTTCCTTAGTCGCAGAGGCCGAGTGATATAAATGATCGGGGAATCTTTATGGCCTTATCTTCGGGTGTCTGTATTTATCTGGGTTTAAGGAAGTAGGGTAACTTGTTAGTGAGTGCTTTCTCTACCTGACTGAAGAAATCTATTCACCTGGCCCTGGCCCACTGACCCTTTGTTTCCATCGCCAGACTTAATAGGCTCTTTCAGCGAGGCCTGACGATCCTATAATCTATAAGCCATTAGCTAAAGCTATACCGAACCTAGGAGAATCAGTCCCAACACATGAGGGATTCCAGTTTTATTGCCTCAGAGTCAATAATGAGTATTATCCCTCAATGTGACAAGGGTGCGAAGGCTTCTAATTTCTTTGTCCTTATGACTGGATTATTTTGAAGCATTTTCTCTTTTCTTGGCAACCTTCGAAGGATAACAAAGGCAACTAAACCATTTTGACCACATAATGTTGCTGATTTGTTTAGAATGATTTCACGAGTTTTCTTTCTGTTTGCTTTGTTGTTTTGATTATTATTATTTCTTTTTTTACTCTTACTTAAGGTGTTTGCTAACCCCTTGTCAGATTTGAGAAAACAATATATATCTAATATTATACATATAGCTATCTATTTTTGGCCTGCACTAATTCTGCTTTCCTTAGTAGATGAAAAGGTTATGTTTTCCCCCTATGGAAAGAAGCCTAGAATATTCCTGGATATAGAAGCACTACCAAAAAAGTGATGCTATAGAAGGATTCTGTAGCACAGGCTCCATTCTATTGCATTCCTGATGGTATTATTTTCGACACTACTCTAACATCCACAGAGAAAGCTTTCCAATGACTATCCAAGGAAGGGGTCCTATTTTGGGTGATAAGCAGCTCTTCAGCTTAGTCAAATCATTTTAGTTTCATGATTAGCATTGATAGATGTCAAGTGCCTCCTCAAAAAGAGACACACATTTAAATTTAAATGCATTTCTGAAGAAGAGAGATTATTTTTGTTTCCCTTCCTTGGATTCTCGATCCATCACGTCACTTCTGATATACCGAAAACTAGTAATACCACTTTGCATTATTTTTAGAACTGGATGAAAGACAGGGGTTACTTTCTACTGCATTTCCATTCTCCCGTTTCCCGGCCCTCTTGCGGTTTGGTAGGGCCCCACATTTGGTTCTGATCAGGAGGCTATCTCAGCTCTCCTTCTTCTCCTGTCCCTGCACACTAGGAAGATTTGTGTTGGAAGGTGGTGACACAAAATGTAGACAATACAGTTGCCTGAGTTATCGCACGGAAGAGAGGTACCCTGGGAAGTTGCCTAGGTCCATAAGTATCTTTGCATGTGTAAGAAATAAACCTCGATAGTATAAGACTTAAGAGTGTGGGGGTGTTTGTTACCAGACTAATAAACCCTAGCCTATCCCTGACTCCCTGTGAACACCTAGAAGTGTATGAAGTAATTTATAACTTTGTAAATATTATTTCATTTGTTGTCTGAGATCCACGGAACATATGAGGAACTTGAGACTCAGGGAATGTTTCCTTATCTCAGGTCACTCTTCTAGTAAATGACAGTGATGGGTGTCCCATAGTTCATGGCTCACTGTATTATACCCATTGCCTTTCTCTCAAAATGAAATCCCCTTTGTCCATATACAACATCTGGATCTAAAAAGTGACTTTGAAAAGTCACTCCATCTAAAATAAATCTTTCTTCTTAGACAGTGTGGCCTCTGAGTTACTCTAATCAGGGAAGAGTCTCTTCTGTATATAAATATATCTTTTAGCATTCTGAATTGAAAGTGTGTACAAACAAAATCCTCTTACTCAGTAGATATTACCACGAGGAATTACGCTTTGTCTTAGGGACATAAAAGCATCTGAAATTATTATGAGAATCACAACATATTTTAAAAGTGAATTGTTTGTGTGGAGGAAATGACATTGAAAAATGTATGAAAGCAAAATCTCTCAGAAGCCTCTCTTATATTGCTTTTGCTGCTGTTAGATTTTTTTTTCCTCAAATTTCATTGCCTACAGTAAAAATACCTGCCTGATAATGAGTAATGCTGTAATCAGGGTCCTTGGTTTTCTGTATGGCATTTGTTGAATGAAATGGAAGTGAGCATAAATGAAAGTTAATATAGGGTTGAAAGTCTCTGCCTTTTTACACTGGCTGTATTGTTCCTATGTCTGCAGTGTTTACCCTATTGTGTTTTTATTTGAACATGCTTATTTTCTGAACCTCATTTTTACTCTTGCTGTTATAACCCTCTCAATAATTATTTATGCTATTGTGACCTGCTGATTAGGTTAAAATGACATGTTGGGGAGACCAACCTGTCAGAACCACTCAGAAGCAGAATCTAAAGTATTAAGTAGATTACTTAGATTATGGTTACATTTAAATTTAAATATTTTCCTATTTCCTCAAATCAGCATCAAAACACTCTTTTGTTGTATTAGGAAAAAAAATAAGAGGAAGAAAAGTTATAGAAGAGACTAATGATATTGTATGGCCAAGGTATTCGTGTTGGGCTCAGACTGGTTTTTCAAAGTGGATTTGACTTGCTATCCTTCAGGTTTTAGTTGCCTGGGCTCACTTTGACTACAGCCTTTCACCATTTATTCATTTACTAATTACTCTTCTTTGAATCTTGCTTTCTAAGAGAAAGATGCTTGTGTCATGGAATTTTGTCACAGAATATATATTTTTTAAGATTAATTTATTTATTTTAGAGAGAGAGTGTGGGGGGAGGGGCAGAGGGAGAGGGAGAGAGAAACTTAAGCCGACGCCACACTGAGTGTGGAGCCCCACACGGGGCTCAATCTCAAGACCCTGAGATCACGAGCTGAACTGAAACCAAGCCGGACTCTTTACCGACTGTGCATCCCAACCACCCCTGTCACAGAATATTTTTAAGCACTTTGTTATTGACTGACTCCAGTCTAAGATAGCCTAAGTGATTATGGGTTACGGTTTCAACATCATGATTTGAAGCGTCTGTGTCATTGAGTTTTTACTCTGATCACTTGCAAGACTGTTCACTTTTGTGTTCTTGACATCTCTCAGTAAATGCCATGTATTACCATAGTATTAAAGGGTTCTATGGAGCCACACTGAAACATGCCACATTGTCTGAATGTATACTTGACCTTGAGAAAATGAAAACCTTTCCGTTAGAAGAGTTGTTTAAGCAATGGAAAATTATGGCCCTGGTTAAAACGTGTAAACTGAATAAGAACATTATATCACTGAAAATTGTTACTAAATGTATAATTTCAAAAGAAAACAAAATGGTTTAAAATATTTAGTAAGTTAGATCCATGCAATCCACAAGGTAACTCACCCATTAAAACAAAAATAGAATAAACACTAAGTTTTCTTCAGATGTATTAACAAAACCTCAAACAAGGAAGGAGAACAGACCTAGTAAAAATGTGTAGGGCAGAGTGTTAATGACATAGTTCAATGCCATACAGGTGGGGTAAATGTTTTGAAGTTAACACCCCTGTGTCACCGCCTAGCTTATTGAGTTGAATTATCTTATATGGGTATCTGTGTGCCCCTTCCTGATTTCATCACTTTCACCTCTTTCCAGGAATTTTCTAATTCTGTTCTTGGTCTTCAATATTAACTTCATTGACATGACAGTTCTGCTACACTTGTGTGGATCCTTAACAATCTGTATTTTACTTACTTTTCATTCTTTTAATGTTTTATGTAAATTATAACATGTTCTGCATATTCTTCAGTTTGTTTTCCTCATTCACCATTGTTTTTGACATTCATCTATGTTGATTTTTATAGCAACAGTTGTGTTATTTTTATTGCATATGACTCATTTTATTTATATATTTGTGTATTCTCATTTTATTATTTCATTTTTCTTATTAATTGATATTTTGAATGGATATAAGCTTATTTTCTCTGTAATGGAAAGAAAATAGATGCCATGAATATGTACATAGTTTGCTCTTTGGGATTTACCCTAGGATGTAAGCAAGAATCCTAGAGTAGGCACAATATGAGTTTTCCCTGATAATGCCAAATTCCCTAATTGACGGAACCAACTTACACTTTTACTGGCTATGTCTGAGAAGTCTTACTGCTCCACTTCTCCCCAGTGTTTGGGATTATAAAATGTTTTCACTTCTGCCAGTCTGGTGTATGTAAAATGGTGTCTTATTGCAGTTTTAGTTTCTCTGATTAGTTATGAATTTGAACATCCTTGTATATTTATTAGACATTTGGTTTTCTTGCATGAAATATTTGCTTACACTGTTGCTCATTTTCAATAGGGCTATTAGTCTTTTCTTCTTGATTCAAAAGATACTAAGCTTTTTTCGTTATGCATGTCATAAAGATCTTTCTCTTAGTTTGTGACTTGTCTTTTTTTATCTTCATGGTGTCTTTTAAATAGTAACTTTTTTTCCCTTTATGGTGTAAGGTTTTTGTGTCATACTTATGAAAGCATTTCCTCCTATATTTAAAAGTTTAAAAGTTTTATTTTTCACATTTAGGTCTTTAATAGACCTGGAATCAGTTTCACACATAGTATGAAATGTGGATTTATTTTTGTTTCCTAAACAGAAAACCAATTGTCTAAGTACCATTTATTATCTATCATTACTCCTGTGACCTGCAATGCCAACTTGGCCATAAGCCAAGTTCCATATATAGTGGTCAAATTTCATTGGTTCTCTTCATGTTGACAATTGCCCAGCTCTGCACAATTAGGACACCGCCTTAATTATTATAGTTTTATAAATATACTTTCTTAGCTGTTTTCACCATTTCCTCCACAATGCTTCTCCTCTTCACAGAGCTTTGTCTATGCTTGGCCTTTTGATGTTTCATATAATATTTAGAATCAGTTTGTGAAAGTCCACAAAACCTCCACTGGAATTTTTATTAGAATTGCAATGGATCTATAAATAAGTCTGGAGAGGAATGACCTCTGAGTTTTTCTATCCAGAAACAAATATATCTCTTCACTTATTTATATCTTCTCTAAAACTTTCAATAAGCCTTTACAATTTATATCAGTAAAGATCTTTCACCTCTTCTGCACGTATGTTTCTAGGGATCTAATATTTTGGATGTTGTCATAAATGGAATCTCAAACTATCATTTACTTAACTTTGCAATGTACTATCCGGGACCTGTAGTTCAATAGTGAATAGAAACAGTGACAGCAATTTATAGAATGTGCTATAGGCTAAATATTTGTGTCCCTCCCCAATTCCCATTTTGAAATCCCAATGCCCAGTGTGATGGTTTTAGGACATGGACCTTTGGGAGATAAGATTAATGTCTCTACAAAAGAGGCCTGAGAAAGGATCCTTGCTCTTTCCACCATGAGGATAAAATGAGAAGTCTACAGTCCACAAGAGGGCCCTCACCCAACCATGCCAGCGCCCTGATTTTGAACTTTCAGCTCCAGAACTATTAAAAATAAATTTTGTTGGTTATAAACCATCCAGTCTGTGGTATTTTGTTACAGCAGCTTGAATAGACCAAGACAGAATAGTTAGATTATAATCTCATTATTAATTTGGTTTGGAGGGAAATTATTGCAAGTAAATGGAAATGATAATCATCTCAACAAATCCAACTAAAAGAGAAGCACCCTTGGTCAATACATCTTTCATTGACTTTTTATTCTATCTAAAATTGCAGCACTTAGAGATTCTTTAGGGGTTCAGTTAAGATTAAATTATATCAGGGGAGTATGGAAAATGTAACTATTTAAGCCCTTTATTAGTGATGTGCACCTTGGCAAAGATTTGATTATTCAGATAAAAATAATTTTGATTAGGAAAAAACCCAGAAGACCAAAAATAAATTATTCATCCTGAGTCATCCAGGGGAAAAATATCGAGGTACCAATTTCCCTCATTTTATCCTCTGGACGACTCAGGTTGGAGAATTTTTTGTTCTATAGATCTGGCATATGTAACTAATAGATCTTTGCAAAACTACATTTTCCAAGCTACCAAGCCATGTGCACTGCACAATCTGTCTTTAAAGGGGCTTTCTTTGAGAAATGGAAACAGATGTCTGCCTGAACTTTGCTTTGAAGGATGTGTAAACAAAACCTCTAGAATTACCAGGGAAAAGCAAAGGGTGAAGTAATGTACACATCTGAATATAGGGGCTGGTGGAAAGCTGGTAACCATATATATATCTCCTCTGGGGTTCCTCGAACCATGATGCTCCTTCTCTACCTACTAGCACCCTGAGTTATAGTTTATGATAATAAAATTTAATTGTAACTTATCGAATTAAATGGAATGTTGATATATACATATGCGTGTGTAACACATAAATGCATTTGTATTGTGTTTTGCATATATGTTTAACATGTATGAGTTTTATACAAATATAAGCACCCATTAACATCAATAGTTTTAAGTTATCATTGTTAAGGGTAGTGATTCCTGAATCTAATATTTTATGTTATCGGGTGAAATATAAGAGTAAAGATAGGTAGTAAATGAATTGAGGTTAAGACAAACAGCAGTGAGGGCACCTGAAGTTCCCATAAGTTAGCTCCATATTAGGATTTATTAACAATAAAATTAGAGTCAACTTTGCAAATTATTTCCTGTAATACCCAATCCAACTTCCACTTGAGGGGCAAAAAGACTCTTTTAATGAGAAAAATAACTGCCTGGGAAATATCAAGTAGAAGTAATAGATGCCTATTTCATTGATAATCATTATTTCACATCAGTTGTTCTAACATGAAAAGGGCATGGTTTTATAGCGCAATGAGCCTAAAGAATGATCTTCTAAGATGAGTCTGAGACAACAGCAGCCAGGAGAGTTCTCAGAGCTCCATGCCACCGGCGCATATTTGTGAACATGAAAATGATTTCAACCTTCTAGGCAGATCACCACAAAGAAAAATGAGAAACAAAGCCAGGTCACCTCAGAAATCAACCACAGGCTGCCAGAGGTTTACAACTTCACTCCGTCCCAGTGACTTTTGGAGATGAGAAGAGGATAGAAAGAGAAAGGGAGTGAATTATTTTCTAATATATATTTTTTTGCAATAAAGATAATAAATTGCATTACAGACCTTTTCAAATGAATAAAAAATATGTTTCGGGAAGAGCTCTGCCACAGAATAACTGTGTATTATGAACAGTTCATTTCACAATGCATTTGTCCTCATCATGGATCATATTAATAGACCAGGGCTGTCCATGAATCTCAGGTGCATAAAACATCAGTAAAGAGAAAGCACATCACCAGTGCTGACCTGAGAACATAATAGGAGAGCTGGGTTTGCTCAGCTCTATACCATCTATTTTTTTATAAAATCATTCTGGCTCCATGCAATAACTTACAATGTGATGTTAAATAATGAGAAAAAAATTAGCTGGCATAATTGCAATAGTTTGCATTGCACCAGGCATGTGCATATAATTTATGTGCACGTCACTAATCTGACCTTCTCAACCACCCCACACGGCAGAAATTATCTTTTTTTCCATAGGCCAAAAGAGTTTACTCCTCCCAGATTGTAACCTGGTGTTAGGAAGATTGGCAGGACTGAAATATAAATCTCAGATTTCTGATTGCAAGATGAGTGTTCTTTCTACTGGGGATTATTATTTGGTTGACTACAGAATTTAAATTCTGGATCAAAGGTAGAAAGAGTACATCTCATTTCAGCCCCATGTTACAAATTATTAATAATGAAATTGAGAGACAAGTTTGCAAATTATTTTTCTGCAATGCCTGATGCATCCTATGGAGGTAGCAGGATGGTAATTTAAATATTTGACCAAGTCCTGCATGCTAAAGATGTTAACAAACATCTTTGTTATTCTAGCATTTTCCCTTCATATTTATTTAGGGCACGCAATGTTAGAGTATTAACAAATAGTCTGTCTTCCAGAGCATAAAGTATGTCCAGATTGAGGAATTCCATTTCTGTCTTCCTGATAGAATGTTTGCTGAAGTGGAAACACAGGACACATCTATACTGCTGGATTCTTTCAGAGAAACTGTGGGCAATTTTGCAATCAAGGGCATTTTCCTGTCAGTGCCCCATATAGATGAATGATGAATGGATTTCTAATCACCGGCATTGTTCCAGTTAGACAGAGGCCCATGGTTCTAGAAAATTCCACAAAGCTAAGTTTTATTGTGTTACACTCAGCATCAAACATATCCAGTGACCCAGAAAGATATTAAGAGTGTACTGAAGTCATGATATGGCCATCTCTAAGCTTACGTGGCATAAGATTCCCTGATCACGCTTCAATAAAATCTCCGATCTCCTGAATGGATATAATGGCTTTGGCAAATAAAATTCATCCTGAGACAGCTCTGTGGATCCCATTGCCCACTGGAAGGAATTTTCATAATGATTATGGTATTTGCTATGACCAATGAGGCTACCAACTTATTGATGGTGTTAAAATTGAGCAGCTTCTTTAGCACTCCCTTCCTTCCTTCCTTGCTTTTCTATATTTCAGCAACTATTTATTGAGCCAGCTATTATGGCGCAGTCACTGTTGTCCATGCTAGTGGTATAAATATCATTGAACAAAACAGATGAAGTTAGTGCCCCCAAGGCACTTCCAATTTATGTCAGGCCAAAAGACACTAACAAATTATGTTAGGTGATAAGTGCTGTAAAGAATAAAGCAGAGAAAAGTGTAGGAAGTGATGGAGAGGATGGCATTCTATATCTGTGGTCAGGAAAGTTCCTATAGGTAAGGAGATAAATGAGCACAGAGCTGAATAAATGTAAGGAGAAGCCATGAAGATATCTGGGAAATGAACATTCCAAGAAGAGGAAACCAACAGTGCAAATGCTACATGAATTGCTTTGTGCCTTTGTTCTTTAAGGATGGTTGAGAATGGGTGGGGAGGCGGGGGTGTAGAAAATAAGATTTGGAGAGGAAGCTTAGGGTCATGTAGTCTATAGACTTTGAGATTTCCCTGTTTAATATGGCAAGGGACAAGAGTGATGTTTTGGAGGGTGATCCAAATGGAGATGATCCATTTAAAAGGATAACTCTGACTGCAGTGTGGAGAACAGAATTCACAGAGCCAAAGGACAAATCATAGGGTGAATCCAAACTTTGCAATACTTGGGAGGTATTTTTGAACTAATAGGAGGGGATGTGTCCAGCCTTTAAGCTTTCTTTGCCACCTCTGAAAGAAGCAGCTTCCAAAATGCTATCTCCTTGAACTTCTCTTCTTGAAAATATCCTTTTAAGTACAAGAGGTCAGATACTAAGATCTGAGCTTATCCACAGATAGTGTTCAAACATCTCTGCACCTGATTTAGCACAAACATCCAACAATCTCTATGTCCTGAGCGCCACCTTTCTTTAAATTGTCCTATTTTGTGTGCTGGCACAGAGGGTCATAGTCTAAAACCACACTGCCATAGAAGGTGATGGGACAAATCCAGAATGACACATGGAATCTTCCAGATGTTAAGTCCAGGTGGGCAACTAGGAAATGCACAATTTGATAATTAGAAGCAACTACTTTTGCTTGTTTTGGCTTTTAACCATGAAACCTTGGTTAATTCCTCAGAATTCCTATAAATCATTCAACTTAGTGTTGGTCTAAGCTCTTTGGGCTACCGAAGTTCTGACAAGTAGAGTGAAGATAAATTCACCCCATTGTCAATAAAATATTCTCATTTAGAGCAATTTTACAAATTATTTCCTTTCTGGACGTAACCATAGGAAGAATTTTAAAAAGGGAGCTATTTTGAAACTATAAATTATACCATAATTTTAATTTCTACAGTGTATTTATCAAGTGCCAATTTACAGAGCTAAGACCTTTATAGTATTAGAAGAAAACATACATTTAAAAAGGGATTCTGTCAAACTTAAACACATTTCTGTTTAATACTTTTTTTCTAAAGGAGATATATGCACTTGTCATTTTTCTTATGTACTGACAATAACAGTGAGGATTTAAGTGAAGTGTATTCTAATGTAAACGAGGTATTTGAGGGCAAGAACACAATGTTTGCAGCCACTGATAGATGTATATCTATCTATATATTTCATTTTTTATTTATAAGATATACATATGTAATGACTTTCCAAGTTCAATACATCTCCTTATTGATGAATAATTTTGATAAGTCATTTTCATTATGTTGAAGCGTTTATTTTCAGAAAGTAGAATGTATCATTGTAGGTGGTCATTTCGATAACCAAGATATTATTTTGCTGCTCTTTTGGTAATTTCATGTTTGACTTTGAATGTGGATAAGGCACTTTACATTAAAGATTTTTGTAATGTAAAAATACATTTAAAAATTTTAGACCAGTATCATGGACAGTTTTTATTGGTATATTTTGAAAGAGAAATTGATTAGATAACATACTAAAATGCCAAAGGGATGAGAACATTTTCTTTCATCTGAAATGTACATAATTAGAAAATGGTGGATAGTTATACTTCAAAAGGTATTTCATGTCCAAATTGTAAAATCTATAATTTTCTACACATTAGAGATGAGATGTGCCAGGTGAAGGTAGATTCTACCAGTGTTTTACGCTGTTCAAAATAGGTTAAAATGGGTGGCATTTCATCTATTTTCAAAGTTCAGAAAGACTTATGAACAAAATGGCCCATGAGATAAGAAGTTACTAATATGGACTTACTGTGAACTCCAGAGCCTCTCCCAACTCCCACAAGTCTTGATTAGTTACCCCTCTTGGTTCTCTCATAGCATCTAGAATTTCACAATTATTGTGGCACTCATCCCTCCCCGTTGTAGTTTTATTTTTCCTTATTTTTTTATTTTTACTTATTTACTTATATTTACTTATTTTTACTTATTTATTTACTTATTATGTACTTATTATTGTGGCACTCATCCCTCCACATTGTAGTTTTATTTTTCCTTATTTTTTATTTTTACTTATTTTACTTATTTACTTATATTTACTTATTTTTACTTATTTCTGCAGTAGACATAAACCACTCAATGACAGAAACTTTTTTTTGTTCACCTTTATATTCTAGCCCTTACTACCTACAATGCTTATGACATAACAGATTAGATAAATATTTACTGAAATAACTTCGCCATGTGTGAAAGAGAATAACATGGAGAAGTCAGAAGAGGAATTCTACAAATGGGCTCGCACTTTGCAGTTCCAGCAAAGAGTCCTGGCATACTTTTTCTTGTGGCCATAAATGAGGGAGCCATCTTTGTGCAGATTTATCTCAGAGGAGTCTTCTATCTCTGTCTTTCCATCCCAGAGCTTCTCAGATATTGGAGTGGAGACACATGAGGGATCAAACTTGGCACTCACCCATGTGCACACTGGAAGTGAAAGATGTTAATCCCTATAGGATGAACATTGATCAAAGGGGTTCTGGAATTAGTGGGTAAACATTTCTCTCTTTGGTTCTTTAGGTGGACAAGTGTGAAGCGCATTTTATACCATTCTGTGTAGAATACAGGTGGTGGGATGGTACCTTAGCTGCTCCTAGTAAAGATCAACCAAAGAATGCATCCAGACATTGGTTTTTCCTTCTCCTTTTCACTATTACCAGTCTACCATGACTGTTGTCTGAAACTATTCTCCAAACAAATATCTTCACAGACAGCTCATTTCAGGCTCTTTTTCAGATGGGATCTTATGTTAAGAAACCACCTAATGACTAGTGGAAATTATAGAAGTCATTTGCATCTCAGCTTTTTGCTTCTCAGTTTTATTGTTACAATAAATAACAGATGAGGAAAATAAACCGAATGACACCAATATGGCACCCTCATGTATATGGGTAGGGACAATGTCCCAAGCTTATGAAATTTTACTGCCATATCTCAGGTCCTATGTAAGAGCAGTTTGGCACCTTTCTGTCCCTTTCTATACATCTATTCAGAAATAACTCCTAGAGTGAACATGGTAGGAAGGAGCAGTAACTAAAAGGGTGCATTTTCAATTCTCTTCTCCTAAGGGTTATAAACAAGTGTAGATCAGACAAACCTTGAGGAACATTATCTCTCATGTGCTATCCTGTCCAAATAAATTATGCAATCTATAGAAGGTCCTTTGGTTTATTTTAAGAACAACCTGAATCATCTTTGTAAATTGACAGATACACCTTTTTTGATTAAGGGGTTGAATTCAATTTGTTTATATTTATTATTTTTGCCTATGTATTTATATTAAGGAATATTGAACCATAGTTTCCCCTTTCTTTCCTCTTATCAGACTTTAAATATATAATTATAGTAGCTTTATAAATTAAAATTATAATATATTCTTAAATCTTTACCCAATATTTTGGAGCAAATTTTATAATATGGGCCTACGCTTGCATAAACATTTAAAATAGCTAGTTCATAAAACTAGGCCAATTTGAAAGTAATAGTATTAAAGCTTTTAATTCTTTTCATAATCATTAGTATATATAAACCCTGGCTGTGTGTCTTACCACTACCATGTGACCTTGAGCATACTAGTCTGTGCTTCAATATTCTCATTTATAATATGAGGATAAATAGTAGATCTTACCTTATAGGATTATTGTGACAGCTCGGTGAGTTAACATATGTAAGTTTTGAGGTACCAAGTGCTTGTTACAGTGCCTAGAACATATAAACACAAAATAAATTCTAGTTATTACTATTACTATTGTAGAACTGCAACAAAAATTTGGAACCTAGCTAAATACAGGAAATGACAAGTAAGTTATGAAGTAAATCATGATCTTCACATCACAAAATATCCCATACTCATGGCCAATCTATATTTTCAAGGAATTTGTCATGGGACGTCTCCTGAAAACACCATGTATTCTTTTTTATTTTTTAAATTTTTTTTTTAATGTGAAGCAGAATTAATTCATAGTCTAGAGTTTTTTTATTTTTCTAAAGCTATGCATGTTGTTTCTTTTTAACCTTTCAATAAAGATAAAATAGATGAGGATGCCTGGGTGCCTCAGTTGGTTAGGCATCCAGCTCTTGATTTTGGCTCTGGTGGTGAGATCAAGCCCGACCTGTGGCTCCACACTGGGCATGGATTCTGCTTGGGATTTCTCTCTTTCCCTCTCCCTCTGCCCCTCCCCCCACCCTGCGTGCTATCCTCTGGTATCTCCAGTATCCATGAAATATCAGAGGATAATTCGCAACACTGGCCCGATGATCCTTTGATTAAGAGGTCTTCCTTGCTTAATTTTTAAATTTATGTCTTTATAAGTAAATTAGATTAAAACTAGTCCCTTTCTATCCCAACAACTTAAAGGAAAGTTATAACTGAATGCTTCAGAACATACAACTTCTTTGGCAAGGAAGGTATTGGTCTGGTTGTCCCTGAAGGATCTTGTTTATGGGCAAATTCCTGCAGTTCCAATGTCCAAAAATGTTTGGGTTATCTAAGAATTCCATCTCCAGTGGAGTATTTCATATGCATTAAAAAAGAGTGAAATTTTGTCTGGTTTCTGTCCTTTGGTCTCCTGCAATTTTCCTTCTAGTTTTATTTAAAAAAGAAAGAAAAATTAAACTAGGATCCACCTCTGAAAGGGAATACTAGCTAAATTTGGCAGGACCTAAATCAGCCATTTAATCAAAATGTTAATATAAAAATATTAAGTGAAAAAATGTTAGATAATGCAATAATGATCATATCTCAATTGTACAGTATGTATCTGTGCTTGCAGGGAAAGAAAATAGAAATTGTGCTGAAATGATAACGGTGGTTTTCTGTGGATTTTGAGATTACTAGTATATTTCTTTTCTTCATTATATATTCCCCAAAGCTTCACTATGAACATGTATTGCTTTTATGATGAGAAAAACATACTTAGAAATTCATTTAGACTTCTTTCTCGAGTTGCCAGACTCATGTCTCTTTGTCTGCTAGCCGGAAAAACATGAATTCTGCTATTCTGGTGGCCAAGAGAGAAGAGATCATACAAAGGAGAAGCTGCTACCGGGATGCAGGAAACTCGGAAAATAACTCAGTCCTGGGTTGAGAAGTACATGCCTGACTACTCCTCCCTCTTTAGTTCCCTACAGCAAGCATACATTTCTTCTGGCATTTAATAGTGAGATTTCTTTTAATGCCGGCCATTAAAAGGGAAAAAATGATTAAAAAGATAGCAAAGAGGAAAAAAAAAAGTATGATGTGAAGTCTCCAAAACAAACTGAAAATCAACCAGAATGAGATTAAAATTTTTTTCCCCCTGGTATTCACAGGTATGGAAATTGAATTAGTTGCTGGTTTGTCCTTTTAGTTTGTTTTTTTTTTTAGTCTTTTAACAGTGATCTGGAACAGGGCTCATGGGTGATACAGTTGGTTAAGCTCCCGGCTCTTGGTTTTGGCTTAGGCTGAGTTTGTGATCTCAGGGTCCTGATCTCAGTGTCATGAGATCAAGCCCTGAGGCCCCACCCAGTCTCCACGCTCAGCATTGGATCCTTTTGAGACTCTCTCTCTCTCTAGCTCTGCTCCTCCCCTCCCTAAAAACAATTAAATATTAATTTTTATTTTTATTTATTTATTTATTTATTTTTAGCTATGATCTGGACCTCTTCTTCCAAATGTGATGTTTCCACTATCAGTCCTTTTATTGGTCCTTGGTCTGCTGTTTCTGGCTTTTTTTTTTTTTTCCCTCACATAACAGAAGTTTCTTTATAGTCCTCCTCACACTGACACATACATTGATACTGTTGAGTCATTTGTTACAAAAGATAATGGTTGCAGAGCAGAAGGCAAGAAGAAAAAATGAGAGACAGATATTCAAAATAATCATAATCAAGAAAGAATGGGCCACTTGCCAGAAGCAGTCAAGGATATATGCAAGGAGTGGATGAAAGGATTTGATGATATTTTCTAAATGAATATCTCGTCATCTTTTCTGGTTCCTATTGTTACAGGGTCAGCCGTACTGGCATCATTCTTAAACTCATTCCATCACCTCTGTCCTGTCCTTCCTCTCTACATAATATAAAGTGGGGGGTGGGTCTTTGTGATGAGATTCGTATTAAAATGATGCCTTCTTTGATTCCAATTATTGTATTCATGTCTTATTTTTGAATTGGATTTATAATTTTATAATTATAAATATAATTTTTCTTATTACAAGTTAAATGCATATTCGATGTAGAAATTAGAAATAAAAGGAAAACGAACAAAACTCATCCTTAATTCCATCACTCAAGTGATCACTTTTAACATTTAGAGATACATACAATGGACAGATGTAGGCATGAATCAGTTAAAATAAAACCAAAGTTGATTAATTTTGGGAGTGTGTAGCTATTTAACAGTTCTGAGGATTAGTTTTTGTTAATGCTCAGTGGGGCATAATAAAGTACCATTATAAAACTCTGTGTTTTCCTTGCTGCCAGTGCCCTGGCCAGTTTAGAATTCCTCAGGGTCACTGTAAGACTGGGGCATAGAGCTGTGACTCTAATCTAGTGCTTTTCCAGAAGTGGTATTAGTGAAATAAAAGTAAAATAAATAATAATAAATATATAATAATAAATTATCTATTAGTACCCTTTCTACATGATTCCTATTTTAGTTTTCAGTTACTTCTTATAAATCTTGAGTTTTTAAAATGATTATGAGAATGTTAACCCAACAGTTAATTTATTTTATTTTATTTTATTTTAAACGATACCAATTTTTTTTTTAAGATTTTATTTATTTATTTGACAGAGAGAGAGAGAGATCACAAATAGGCAGAGAGGCAGGCAGAGAGAGGGGGAAGCAGGCTCCCTGCAGAGCAGAGAGCCTGATGCGGGACTCGATCCCAGGACCCTGAGATCATGACCTGAGCTGAAGGCAGAGGCTTTAACCCATTGAGCCACCTAGGCACCCCCAACAGTTAATTTATAATTCTTTATAGGTTTGTTAATTAATTTATCTTTATATTTTGCTTATAATGTTTTGAGGATCAGGTTAAAATTTTAAACAACCAAGTTATGAGTGGTTTTTTTTGTTTGCTTGTTTCTACTTTTGATTTCTTCTTCAAAAGACTTTATTTTTACCATATCCAATACAGTGTGTGTATTAATTACTTTCCATTAATGTCATCATTCTTTTTTATTTAAAATTCTCGTTCATCTGGAATTTAGTTTGGATTAAGCTGTAAAGTACGTAACTAAATGCTTTTTGCTATAGATCGGCTGTTGGAGGTCATTCATTTATTCATTCATTTACTTATTCCACAAATAAGGGTTAAGTGCCTAATATGTACCAGATACTACGGGGTGTGCTGGCATAGAGTTGTAAGAAAGAAAGACAAAATTCCCGTCTCATAGAGCTTAGATTTTAGTGAGCTGGGACAAATAATTTGCAAATAAATATGCATCTCAGACAATAAGTGTCAAGAAAAAATAAGGCAAGTAAGAGAGATGGATATAGGGTGCTGTCTTATAAGGGCTGGTTAGGGAAATCTATGTTGTTGCAACAACTTGTGATCAAGAAATAAAGCAGGGGAACTAGGCATGGGCTTTTCTGTGAGAAGAGCATTCATGGTACAACAATAATAGTGAGGGCAAAGGCCTGAGGCAGAAGCATGATCAGTTGGAACAATGAATGCATGTCGGTGTGGTAGGACAGGGGCCAGGTTGTGTAGGATGCTGAGGACATTACATAGTTTGGCATTTACTCAGAGAGATAGAAGCATCTGAGCTTAGTAGTGATATGTTCTGGTTATGTTTTGAAAGTATCGCTTTGACTGTTGCAAATATATATGTACTCTCATGCTATATTCTGACCTACTGCTCTGATGTCTAACCCGATACCTCACAGGTTAAAAAATCAATGAATTACAATATTTTATTTTATAGTAAAACAGGTCTGCCTTCATTAGTCTTTGAAAAAGTTGCATTGCCGATTTCTGTGAATTTTTCCCAGATAATATTTGGAAATATTTCCATATTATCTCAATATTATTATTAGGATTTTGTTTGGATTTGAATTAGATCTATAGATAAGTTTTAGGGGTTTATTTATAATATTTTTTATTGCCATACAGACTATGCTCATTCTCTGTCTTTATTCAAGCATTATTTTATCTTTCTTGGAAGAGTTGTACTGTTTACATTGTTTCTCCACACTTAATAAATTTAATTCTAGAATATTTATATTTGTATCACATTTGAGGAATAGTATCTTTTATGATTACATTTTCTTACCATTCTTTTTGTTTTTGGGAAAACTGCTAGAATGCAAAAAATATATATACATATATAATCATATCTGATAACTTCTTTTTTTTTTAAAGATTTTATTTATTTGACAGAGAGATAGAGAGCACAAGCGGGGGGTGGGGGGAGGGGGCGACACAAAGAGGGAGAAACAGCCTGAAGTGGGGCTTGATCTCAGGACACTGGGATCACAACCCTAGACAAAGGTGGATGCTTAACTGACTGAGCCACCAGGGGTCCCAATTACTAAAAATTTGTAATGGAGCATGAAATTAGGGAGCATGATGCCTGCAGTTTTTTTTCCCCTTCTTTTCCTTTTTTTCTTTTAATTTTTATTTATTTTTCAAAATTTCTTTTCAGCGTTCCAAAATTCATTGTTTATGCACCCACCCAGTGCTCCATGCAATATGTGCCCTCCATAATACCCACCACCAGGCTCACCCAACCACCACCTCCCTCCCCTCCAAAACCTTCGGTTTATTTCTCGGAGTCCACAGTCTCTCATGGTTTGTTTCCCTCTCCGATTTCCCCCAACTCACTTCTCCTCTCCATCTCCCCGTGTTATTTCTTATGCTCCACAAATAAGCGAAACCATATGATGATTGACTCTCTCTGCTTGACTTATTTCACTCAGCATAATTTGTTCCAGTACTGTCCATGTTGATACAAAAGTTGGGTATTCATCCTTTCTAATGGAGGCATAATACTCCATAGTGTATATGGACCACATCTTTATCCATTCGTCCATTGAAGGGCATCTCGGCTCTTTCCACAGTTTGGCGACTGTGGCTATTGCTGCTATGAACATTGGGGTACAGGTGGCCCTTCTTTTCACTACATCTGTATCTTTGGGGTAAATACCCAGTAGTGCAATTGCAGGGTCATAGGGTAGCTCTATATTTTGTTTTCCTTTCTTAAGATTGTTTTGGCTATTCAGGATTTTTGTTTTTCCATAAAAATTTTAGGATTGTTTATTTCTGTGAAAAAAAAAATCTGATGACTTTTAAAAACTTGCTTGTGTATTCTGAAGTTTTTAATTAGAATCTCTTGTGTTTTTAGGCAACCCCATCTTATTCCAGAAACACTTAGTTTAAATTTTTCTTTCCAATATTTATACCTCTTTTTCTTATTCTTTTTTTTTAAGATTTTATTTATTTATTTGACAGACAGAGATCACAAGTAGGCAGAGAAGCAGGCAGAGAGAGAGAAGGAAGCAAGTTCCCTGCTGAGCAGAGAGCCCAATGCAGGGCTCGATCCTAGGACACTGGGATCATGACCTGAGCCTACGGCAGAAGCTTTAACCCACTGAGCCACCCAGGCGCCCCCACCCCCGCCTTTTTTTTTTTTTTAAAGATTTTATTTATTTATCTTTTTCTTATTCTTATATCGAATCACCTAAAATGTCAGGAGAGTATTAACTGCTTGTGACAATAATGGGCATCTTTTTCTTGTATCTGGTTATTTATGCAAATCCCTCTGATACTGAAATAGCAAATGGGCTTATTTTTCCGTGCCAACTTCAATTAAATAATAGTGACTGGTTTTCTGAAGTTCTATAATAAGAAAACTGGGGTTGGATACAAACAGTACTATGTCCAATTAGCATTTGGTGCCAGGGACTTAAATGCAGATGG
Organism: Martes martes; assembly: GCF_963455335.1. NCBI lineage: Eukaryota > Metazoa > Chordata > Mammalia > Carnivora > Mustelidae > Martes > Martes martes. The sequence continues at coordinate 174,752,594 of NC_137890.1, read as the reverse complement.
GCTGTTACTAGTCTCGAATTCAGCAAAATGATAGCTGTTAATTTGAGATGATTTTCATCATAGGGTGTCCATAAATTCTGTCAGATTGCTCCACACCCACACTTTCATTCATGGTCAAGTTCTCCTTTGTTCATTTTTACTAGGAGTTGGTGGGGGAGTATATGACACTAAAGAAATAGACTTCGGTGAGGCTCTTCCAATTTAACCAGAGAGAACTGATCCTTCAAAAAACTAGTAGGCAAAAATATATTGTTTTAAAGTTGCTAAAAGGAAAAGAAGACAGTTTTAAACCTTCTCTATATCAAAATCAGCTACTCTGTCTCACAGAGTGCAGCACTGCAAGGAAATCACTCACGTCAAATAGAAATTTAGCCATGTATATTTTGATTGTTACCGCTCACCAAATCTCACACTCAGGCTCTCAAAAACGAGGTGAAGGATTTTAACACATGCACATAACATCGCACATTCTTACAGTTAGGGTGTTAGCACAAAGAGGTAGAAAAATTTGGGACACTCACATCCTAGCACTTTGGGCTCCAAAATGCTTGCAGCATCTTTTAGACCAGAGAAAGGGTGAACTTCACCAGTGGTAGCCCTTTAGGCAAAATAACATTGTTACCCGACACCCCCTTGATCACAATGCTTTCCCTGTATTAACCAGAGTGAAGGGGAAAATTTTAAGAGATTAATGCATTAACAATGGACTTATCTCTTGGAGAAGATGATACACCTGGGGTCAATAGATGCAGTGAATTAATTTTAGATTTTAAACTCTGTCTTCTACAACCTGTTGAATACATAAAATACATTGTTTCCATTTGAATCAGGGAACATAATAACAGTAATTATGAAAATTCTTAGCACTAGCTGCACATTAAAATGCTTTGAAAATACTGATATTAGGACCCCAACTCTAGAAAATCTGATTGCATTGGTATGGGATGAAGCCTTGGAATTTCTTGAAGAATCTCCTTGAAGAATTCTAGGTGGTGCTAATTGGAGCAAAAGTTGAGAACTACGATATCATTGTTCCATCTCAAAAGATGCCCTTTCCAATCAATCAAAATCATTATATATGTCAATATGTCAATCAAATGATCAGCTAGGAATTGATAAATGTACTAAAATGACCTCCCATGAAATTAATTACCTAAAGAAACATTTCAAAATTTCCTTCCAGTGTAATTAGACTTAAAACAGTAAAAACAAAGGATTCTTCAGTAACAACCCAGGACACATATGTGAGATAATATAAATAGTAAATAAAGATTTTAATTTATCAGACAATTATTCCCTAAATTTTGTACTTTTTAATAAATATATCTGTGAGAATATGACACATGAGGATGGATTATTTTTTGAGGATAGATCACTTTTAAGTCAAAATTATAAAATGAAAAATTACATATATTTGTTAGAAAACATATCACAAATATTTGAATTTCAGGGTGCCTGGGTAGTTCAATCAGTTAAGTGGCTAACTCTTGATTTCAGCTTGGATCATGATCTCAGGATCCTGGGGTCGAGCCCTGGATCGGGTTCGCCACTCAGTGGGGAGTCTGCTTCAGGATTCTCCCTCTCCCACCAACCCTTCCCCCCATTCTTGCTCTCTAAGATCAATCAATCAATCATCAATCAATCAATCTTCACAGATATTTCAGTTTATGCTATGTCACACTCTTAGGCAACAAGGCTATAATAGTAAGAAAAGGCACATCCATAAAAATCTCTTCCCTAAGAGTATCTAGTTTTAAGTGGAGGGATTGGACAATAAACAAATGAACAAAATGAAGTAACCTCACTTGAAAATCATAACCTCCGTCTTAAGGCTCTTCATGTGGAGCCACAGTCATACTTCATTTGCCTTTTCCATTTTCTGAAACTATGATTTCATTCCTTTTCCTCTCTTCAACCTTCAACAGCCTTACCCTTTTAGTCTCCTCAGATGTCTTGCTTTCCATGTCATTGGGAATATAAAAGCCACCAGAAGGGAGTTTTCACATTTGCACCAGGATGTTTGCATCTCCAGCCATGATTATATCACCTATCTTTGTTTTAACTCTCCCTGACGGTCATTGTGTCCCAAATTTTATCTCCTTCCATCTTCTCAAGGTTTCTCACTCCAGCAACATCTCCATCTCTACTGCCTCTTTGCCATCAAAGTGCAAACAATCTGTTATATATTCAATCTTATAATGAAAAATATGAAACAGTACTTCTTTTATCTATCAATGGTCAACTGCATTGAAAGTCTTGTGTTCCAGAAACTCTTCTGTCCTGGGCAAACAGGGACTGTTGCTCACCCTACTTGAGGCTACATTTCTCTTCAGGCACCATTCTAGTTCTCTGCTCCTTGTTACAACATTTATTGAGTTTTTAATATTAACACACTCTAATTCTCTTCCTTTCATGCTCTGCTGCACACAGGCTTTCATCCTAACTACTTTACTGGAAAAGCTCTTACTAAAGTCATCAACAATGTCTAGGATGTTGAATTCAATGATCAATTTTCAGTTATCGTTTTTAGTTCATCTGTCAATCGCATTTCATGGAGTTTGATCAGTCTTCCTTTTGAAACATGTTATTTTATTTATTTATTTATTTATTTTAGTTTTTGGTGAGATTTTATTTATTTATTTATTTATTTATTTTATTGTGTTGTATTCCTCTCCATAAAAAACATCACTAGTTTTTGATGCAGTGTTCCAAGATTCAAACGTTGAAACATGTTCTTTACTTGGCTTCCAGACACTTAATTTCTGTGGTCTACTTCTGGTCGTTTCTTCCCATTCTGCTTCTATGTTTCTTTATTTTCTAGACTTCCAAATTTGGAGTACCCCAAAACTCAGTCTTCAGGTCTCTTTTGCCCATGAACTATAATCCAAGCAAGTGTGAATATTTGAGGGAAATAATGAGGTAAAGAAGGGTTCATGGAGGATGCAGCAAGCTGTAATTTAATAGTAAAGTTATGTTTATAACTCATTATATTCTAGTTACTGTGCAAGGCTTCAATAATATATTCTATACAGGATAAACATGGACAGTAGAATTTTAGTTTCATTAAAAATACCACACAGGTTGGGGTGCCTGGGTGGCTCAGTGGGTTGAAGCCTCTGCTTTCGGCTCGAGTCGTGGTCCCAGGGTCCTGGGATCGAGCCCCGCGTCGGGCTCTCTGCTCAGCGGGGAGCCTGCTTCCCTCTCTCTCTCTGCCTGCCTCTCTGCCTACTTGTGATCTCTGTATGTCAATTGAATAAAATAAAAAAAAAAATACCACCCAGGAAGTGACACTTTAAATATTTCATTTAAAATATTTAAAAATTTCCCTTAGAAAATACATGCAGCCTAGATGCATCTTTGCAAGACATAAGTGATGTTACACTTTCAGGTGAACAAACTAAGTAGTATTTTAGTAAATTCAATAGAAACATAAGTTCAATAGTAACATCTGTAAGAAGAAATCAGAGAGTAGATAGTGAATAATGCATAAGTAATAAGAAATAGAACACCAACGTTCTTATAATACTCATAATGTCATTTTTATAAATCATTATGTAAAGAATTGCTGTGAATGCTCATTAATTAGTCTACGTGACAGGAAAAATATTAGTTACTTATTGGTGGAGAACATTTTCTTTTTTTCATACTTTTTTTTTTATAGAGATCATTTTAATTGTAATCTTTCATCACCTTTTGGCACACCAATTTGTTTTTGTATTTGCAGTTATACTTTTAATGATTAATGGACTTGGATTAAGTGTCTTCTTATAAAAGCAAAACAGTCTAGTGGTTAAGAGTCATGTTTTTGGAGCCAGATGGACTGGATTTGTACCCACCACTTATTTGCTGCATAACCATGGACAAGTAACTTAACCTCACTAAACCTCAGATTTCTTACAAACACAAAGAAAATAATAACATCATCAGTGGGTTACAGTCTGAGGATTAGGTAAAATATTACATGCAAGTGTTTAGCCCAGTACCTAAAGTATAGTACTTAGTAAACTTGCACTGTTACTATATTTGTGATCCAAAGAGAAACTTGGGAATTCACTTAAGTTTTTGCGTACTTCCTTAGATTCCATTACTTTTTTCTTCCACGTATAAACTTTCCATTTAATTTATTTAAAATTTCAACATGATAGAGGAATACATTTTAAAAAGTCACAAAATTAAGTTTGACATTTATTAAGAACAGAAAATATGTTTCTGCTACATATCAGATTTTTAAAATCCTATAATGCCAAAATATAAATGAACAAGGATATTGAGCCTTATGTGTGTTTGCCACTACCTCGAAACAGAGATCCTTTATGGGGTGTCAAAGTGTGGGCAATTTTGGTGCAGAAAAACCGAGGAGAGTATCTTTCTGAAATCACAGGGAGTGGCTAGTGGCTGAAACAAAGCACCTACAAGAATTAGTCTTGTCTAATGTTGGAGCCCTTGTAGGCCTGGATCCATGAGAAACTGTTAGCTGATACACAGTGTTCTGGTTCACTGTGTTTAGATGTTTATCAGTGGATAGGATTACAGAAAAGTCAGTGAGTCAAGAGAACTATATATTTTCCTCTCAGCAACTCTACATCACAATTCATTGCTGTTATTTAAAAAAAAGGAAGAAAATTAGCCTGATTGTGTGTTAGTTGACAATACTATCTCAATAAATCTGGGGAAAATGGAAAAGAAGAAGAACAAGGGCACCTGGGTGTCTCAGTGGGTTAAAGCCTCTGCCTTAGGCTCAGGTCATGATCCCAGAGTCCTGGGATCGAGCCCCACATTGGGCTCTCTGCTCAGTGGGGAGCCTGCTTCCCCCTCTTTGTCTCTGCCTGCCTCTCTGCCTACTTGTGATCTCTCTCTGTCAAATAAATAAATAAAATCTTAAAAAAAAATAAAAAAAAAGAAAAGAAGAACAACAAAATTGTATAGTTGCCTTCTTTTACTTCCTCACAGATATAATACCCATTGAATTTTTCGCCATTTATTTTCTTTTACTCCCAAATTTTCCTTTCTGGCGAGAGGTTGACACTGAATTACAAGACCAGATTTATGCTGTGGCTGCTTGATATAATTACTTTGTATACTTGAGAAGAATACAAATGGTCTGTTCCAACAACTTAAATGTAGTCAGTTTATGTCAACCCTCCTCCCTTACACACACAAATTCAGAAGATTTTTTTTTTTTAAGATTTTCATTTATTTATTTGACAGACAGAGATCACAAGTAGGTAGAGAGCCAGGCAGAGAGAGAGGAGGAAGCAGTCTTCCCGCCAAGCAGAGGTCCTGATGTGGGGCTTGATCCCAGGACCCTGAGATCATGACCTCGGCTGAAGGCAGAGGCTTAACCCACTGGGCCACCCAGGCGCCCCCGGAAAATTTTTGATATAGTTAAATATATCTGTTTTCCTAATTGAATAACGGGAAAAAAAGAACAATAGTTCACATATCAAGATCTTAAGAATATACAAAAAACAATTATTTTGACAGAAATATTTCTCAGTAAGCAATTGAGAGGATGATATGTTCCCTTCCCCCGCCTCCCAAGGTCAGTTTTGCAGGCTAAGAGACCATCGACCTGGAAATTTATGATGCAATGTCCTTTTTATAATTTGTTGAATTCAGATGGCTAAAATTCTGTTAATTCATGTGTGCTCATGAATTATTGGGTTCTATAGTTTACTTTTCTTGTAATGTCTTCGTTTGACTTTGGTATCAGAATAATACTCGCCTTCAGAATGAGTTGGAGAGATTTAATTCCTCTTCTTTTTAAAAGCATTTGTATTAAACTTATTTCCTCAAACATTTGGTAGACCTCACCAATGAAGCCGTTTGCTCCTGGCATTTACTTTCTGGGAAGATTTTCAGCAACAAATTCAATTTCTTCAAAAGATATATAACCATCCGGGTTATTTATTTCTTCTTGGGTGAACTTCAAGGAATTTGTAAATTTTATCTTTTTTCAGATATATTGGCATATAACTGTTTGTAAGCTACTCCTACTATCTTTCAATATCTGTAGAATCTGTAGTAATAGCCCCTCTCTCATTCCTGATACTGGTAATTTGTGATTTGCCTCCTTTTTTTTCTGATTAGCCCAGCTAGTGGTTCATCAATATTATTGATTTTCTCAAAACACCAGTTTTTTAGTTTAATTGATTTCCCCAATTGGTTTTATTTCTTTGATTGGATCCAGATTTCCCTTCATATCATCTTCCTTCTGCTTGAAGAATTTCCTTTAACAGTTCATGTAGTTCTGTCTGGTCTATTTGTTCTGAAAATTTCTGGTACTTATAAATGTCTGGGAAAATCTTTATTTCACCTTTATTTTTGAAAGATCCTGTCAATTGGCATAAAATTCTGTGTTGACTGTTTTTCTTTTTTAGGATAATAAGAAGTTTCACTGTTTTCTAGTTTACATTATTTCTTATGAGAAGTCTGTGACAGTTTGTATTATAATGCTTCTATGTAATAAATCTTTTTTTCTGGCTTCTTGTAATATTTTCTCTTTATCATTGGTTTTGCCATTTAATTTGGATGCACATTTTTTACTCTATTTGAAGTTCATTGTACTTATTGTTTCTGTGACTGTAGTGTTCATCAAATTTGAAAAGTTTTTGTTATTATTTCTTCTTATCCTTTTTGTTTTCCCATGCTCCACTCTTTCCATAATTCTAAATATATTTACATGAGGCCAAATATTATTTATATGAAATTTTCTTACAACTCAGTTTATACATTTCAGTTATTTTTTTCTGTGTTTCATTTCAGAGCTTCCTATTGCTAAGACCTTAGGTTCAATAATCTTTCCTTCTAAAGGATCTACTGAATCATATCCCATATGACTTATATGGGATATAAATATCATATCCCATATGACTCACTTAGCCATTGTGTAGCATGCCATGCCCATTCACTTAGGCACTGTATGTCTTCATTGTTTTTGTCTTTTTTATACCTTTAATGTCTCTTTAATGAAGCCACGATTTTCCTTATAATTTTAAACTATATTTTTATAATAGCTGTACACAAGTCTTTTTCTATTAGTTTTATCATCTCTTCCATTTTGGGGTCTTTTTCCACTGATCGCTTTTCTTAATCATTGATCCTCTTTTCTGGCTTAATATATACTTGTTAGTTTTTGAATGGATCCCAGACACAAATTTTATGTCACTGGGCACTGTATTTTTTGGTCTCTCTTTAAATCTATTTTAGCTTTGTTGTCAGACACTGTAAAGTTACCTGAAAATTGCTTATATACTGTTTACCCCTTACTATAGAGAGAATATATTTGCATATATCCTATATACATATAAATATAGATAAAACATATACATGCATATTATATATTGTTTACCCAATACCCTTTTGAACAGTTTACTGAAATCTCTATTATGGGACTTCTCCTCACTGACCACTGAGAGCATAAGCTATTCCTAGTCAAGTGGGACATGTGAGGATTGTTCTGTGTCTTCCTTTCTTATTTTTCCTTCATCTTGGTTATTGTTGTGCATGCCTTGATGGGTATTCAACTTAAATTTTTAGGGGAACTCTGAACATTTATGAAACTCTTTACTTATAAAACTCTCCACTCCAGTGCCCTGTCTTCTGAATTATAAGCCATCTTGACTCTCCGAATTCTGCACAATAACTGCTGGGATCTGTTTTGGTTCCCCCTCATGCTCTGTGTTCTGGAAATTCTCTGCACGCAGTAAATTAGTTCGGTTATATGACTCTTCATTTTTCTCTGGTGCCATTGCCCTTTGCTGTCTGTTGTCCAATGTCTGAAAGCCTTTGTTTCATACATTTGATTCAGCTTCTAATTTTTTAGTCATTTCAGGCTGAAGATAGATAGATTCCCTGTCATTTCATCATGGCCTCAAGCTGAAATCATGTAACATAAATTTAAGTCAAGAACTGACTAATGCAGTAAACCTATCCAATATGTGTTTAAGTTTTGAAACATTTCCTTTCGTGTTTTATAATTTTTTCTCTTGAAACCACTTACATATTACCATTATCCATTTATCTACATACATATCTATCAGTCATCTGTTTAGTTTGTCATCTATCGATCATATTTCTAATTATCTTTCTTAGTAGCCCCATTGTTCACATGTAATATGATTTCCTAATAAATCACAAAAAAAGAAAGCAAAATAAATAAAAATAAGTCAATGTATTGCCTTTTTTCTAATTATATAATACATGCATTGTGCTTATCTAGGGCCTAATGAATTCCATTAATTATTTTTATTTTTTTTGCTTCTGCTACTGCTGTTTACATTTTTACTTTGATGCCCATTTTATATCCATTAACCACGTTCATTAGTAACAAATAAATTCTATTCATTTCCTTAAAAAAGTCAATTTTATGAATTTCCCATTAAATCACTATTATGATTAGTGTTTTATCTTAATTTAAAGAGAGTTATATTTTAAAATGTTTATGCATGTAGTGCTCTGTAGCTTTATAAAAACATTTCATACACACACACACACACACGAAAGATATATATATCTTTAGTTTCCACTTACCAAGTAGTTGGTGACCTGTCAGAAGCACAATATCATTGAGAAAGGGTATGCTTAAGTTTGGTATAGCAATATTTATGTTTTTATAGGCCTAGATTATGAAATTTAGGGTGTCAAAATCCATAACTTTCCTCTCTTTGCTCAAAAAGAATAATGCTAGGGTCACTAGATGCACCTAATAAGGTCTACTTGAATTATTTATAGAGAAACGAGTAAACACACACTAAAAACATATTTTGTTTCTATTTTTTAAACTGAAGTCCTCCAGAAAGCAGACTAGGGTCTCCTGTTTTCCCTAGCTAAACAAATATGTTGTAATTATAAATAATGCAATTGTTACTAAAACAACCAAAGAGAAAATCCATGTAATGCAGTTAATCTAGAATAGTAGCTATGAAAATAATTGTTCCTGAGTGTGTGTAATATATTTGCCTTTATAAATGTTTTGTGTGTGTGTGTGTGTGTGTGTGTGTGTGTCAAGTGGGGACAGAGAGAGAGAGATCAGAGAGAGAAATAGAGAATAGGTATTAAAGTAAGAGAGAGCAGAAGACAGGAGAGGACAGGAAAATGGACTTGACAAAGGGCAATTATCTTTTTTTAAGAATATAAAAAAGCATATGTGAAAGCATTTTTCGTAGTCCACATTTTGTGCAAATCTAAACTGCTGTGATTTTAGCCATTGTTACCCATATTGTGAACGTAGTTGAAATTACAGTGCAGTGACTATTAAATCCCATTTGAATGGTTTCTAAGTAACTAGGGGATGATCCTGGGAAGATTTGATTAACTCATTGATTTCAAACTTGATACTTTTGATCCCAGTGCATATTATATACCCACTATAACAATTCTGATTTTTAATCCCAAATGGCTAAATCCTATGATAAGGATCTCTATGACTTTGCAACAAAGGATTATTTCAGTACTTTTTCTATCTTTTATGACAGTGATCTGCTTCCCATGCCTTTTCCTTTACACATTAGTTTTTGAAATATATATATCTCAATATACATATATATTATATCCACATATATATTAGAATATGCATGTATATTAGAAATACAGATAATTTTACATATATATCTTTAAAGATTTATTTATTTATTTTAGAGAGATAGCACGCACAAGCAGGGGAAGGAACAGAAGGAGAGGGAGTGGGAGAGAGAGTATCTCTAGCAGCCTCCCTGCTGAGCAAGGAGCTTGACTTGGGCTCAGCCTCAAGACCATGAGATCATGACCTGAGCCAAAATCGAGCTAACTGTGCCACCAGGTGCACCTAGATATATTTTTAATAAGATAATTTTTCAGTCTACTTGATACACCTGGAAAATCAGGTGACTTTAAATTTTTTTTTTTTTTTTTCTATTCTAAGAAAGATTTTGTGATGGTGCCCCAAGGACATAGCCTTGAGTTAGTAATGTGGAGCTAGAAGCCTCTGGACAATATAAATGACTGAACTCAGTTAAGCCCTTTGTATAAACTGTTAAGATTTGGCAGGCAGGTGCAGAGAGCTACTTTTTGCGGTGGCCCAAGGCAAGCCTCATACGTAAATTCCCTTGTTTATTAATCCTGCCACCTACCAATATGGAGTGGTCTGCCTCTTTCTTCAGTCTCTCTTGCCCTTCGTATATGGAGCCCGGTTTCAGATTATACTCAGGAAGCTCCTGAGGTTGTGAATTTACACCATTTCCAATTTACACTATCTTTTGTTTTTTTTTTTTCCTAAAATAGTTCGAATCATATGGAATATAGTCTTTTAGATTGACTTTTTTTCACTTAGTAATTTGTCTTTTCATGACTTAATACTCATTTGTTTTTAGTGCTGAATAATATGCCACTGTCTGGATATACCACAGTTAACCCATTCACCTATTGAAAAATATCTTGGGGGCGCCTGGGTGGCTCAGTGGGTTAAAGCCTCTGCCTTTGGCTCCGGTCATGATCCCAGGGTCCTGGGATCAAGCCCCGCATCGGGCTCTCTGCTCGGCAGGGAGCCTGCTTCCTCCTCTCTCTCTCTCTCTCTCTGCCTGCATCTCTGCCTACATGTAATTTCTATCTGTCAAATAAATGAATAAAATCTTTAAAAAAAAAAAAAGAAAAATATCTTGGTTGCTTTCAGGTTTTGGCAGTTGTGAATAAAACTGCTATAAACACTGCACATGAAATTTTTTGTGTGTACATAAGTTTTCAGCTTCTTTTTGTAAACATCAGGAAGCACGATTGCTGGGTTGTATAGTAAAAATATGTTTAGTTTTGCAGGGAATTGCCAAACTTCCAAAGGGGCCATTTTGCATTCCCAACAATGATGAATGAGTATTTGTTGCTTGAACATATTTGCCATAATTTGGTGTTGTTAGTGTTCTGGATTTTACCATTTTAATAAGTATGTAGTGAATTCTCATTGTTTTAATTTGCAAATCCCTAATAATATATGGTGTTGAATACCTTTCTATATTTTTATTTGCCATCTATAGATCTTCATTGGTGAGTTGTGTGTTCAGGTCTTTTGTCCATTTTTTATTCAGGTTTTTTTTATTCTTGACTTTTAAATGTTCTTTGGATATTTTAAATAATAATCCTTTATTAAGTAAGTCTGCTGCTGATATTTTCTTCTAGTTGGTGACTTCTCATTCACTTGACAGTATTTTTTGCACAGCAGAAGTTTTTAATTTTAATGCAGTCCTATTTATTCATTATTTATTTTATAAATTGTGCCTTTAGGGTTGTATCTAAAAAGTTATCACCAAATTCAAGGTCATTTACATTTTCTCTTATATTATTTTCTAAGACTTTTATAATTCTGCATGTGACATTTTGAGTTAAATTTGTGAAGAGCATACTGGGTTTTTTTGTGTGTGTTTTTTTTATTTGTTTGTTTGCATGTGGATGTCCAATTATTCCAGCACAATTTGTTGAAAGAATCTATTTCTTTTGTGCTTGTAAATATACTCAGTTCCATCTTAGCTAAACAAAACACTTTGATTTGACCTGAAAACTTTCTAAGATTCCAGCCAAAATTATTTAAAAATAAAGAGAGAGCTAAGTTATCAACCCCCCTTGCACACACATTTTCAGTGATCTTTGAAACTTGTTTTGCAAGCTCTTCCCCCTGCTGTAATCATTACTGGAGAATAAGGGCTCTTTCACTCCTTCTTAAAATTACTTAAGGAATTCTGAGACACAGGATTTTACTTTTTTCATGTGAGCTTCTGTTAGTTGCCTCCTTTGCAGGTTCTTCATCTCTACCACTCACTATGATGGAAGTTCCAAACATTTCTATCTGTTTCCATTCTCTTTCTCCTCTGTACTACATCTGTACGATGGGCTTTCATGACTTCAAAACTAATCCCAATAACCACGGCTCCGTCTCTTTTCTTGTTCTAAAATTCCAGTGGCAGTTGAAACCTGGATGACATATTAAAAAGCTGCACTTAATATATGTGCATAAATGTAATTCTTTTCTTCCCCAGATAGTAACTTCCTTCTGATTTCCCAATTATCATTAATTACACAATCATATTCCCAAACTCCCAGGATTTTACCTCAATTTGTTGTCAAATCTTGTAAATCACATAGGTTTATTACCAGAATCCCCCCCCCACCTCTCTCTCTCTCTCTCTCTTTTGTCTCATTTACATACCTATTATTATTATGTCATTACATCTTACCTGGATGTATCTCAATATTTGTAATAACTTCTCAGCTGCTTTCCCATCATTGGTCTCAACTCATTTTTATTCATTCTACAATATTGCCAGGCCAATTTCCCATAAAGTAGAGTTCCAATCACATCAATTCTCTGCTATTTGAGCTTTCAGCATTGTCCCAACTTACCTCTGGAGCTCTTTTTTTAGATTGCTGGAAGTTTTGGAAAATTTCTTATAAAATGATTATGAAGATAGGTAGCAAATTTCAATACAGAATTTATTAAAAATTTAAAATGTGAGAGTTTCTTCTAAGATAAATATATATCAAATCAAATCCCATCCTTTTAAAAAAGCCATCATGTTCTTCTCTTCATTCCCAATTAGCTCAAAAGTCGGAACATGTAAGCTGTTTGGACTATTGTGGTACATTTGTTTTCATTTACACTGTACTTCCCTAGTGATTTCTCTTTCAGGAAATATTTGACCTTTGAATTGTAAATATGATTATAGACACTACTCTGAAGTATATCTGAAGCAGAATCCCTGTGTTGATGTGGAAATCTGACTTCATAACATGGTCACATGCGTAAGTAAGTTTTTTTTCTTTTTCTTCCTGAGGTATAATTGGCATACAACATTATATTTGTTTCATGTGTATGACATAATGATTTGTTATCATTGCAAAATGATTACCACAATAAGTCTAGTTAGTATCTGTCACCACACATAGCTACAGATTTTTTTTTTCTTGTGATAACTTAAAATGTGAATATGATTTTAGGAACGATTGCAACAAACCCAAAACTAGTGTGCCATCACTCATCAAAAGTTTTAACACTAGAGAAACTCTTCTTATTTGGTATGAGGGTGTTTTTTTAATATTTTTAATATTTTGTAATAAAATATGAATGTATATTTTACTAGTAGCCATGGATTGTTGGGGAATAACATGAAAAACCTGGGTCAAGGTAATAGATTCTGTAAAATAGACATGAGGTGGGAAAAGGGGCTTATCACCTGATACTGGGTATCAAAGACACACTCCTCACCTAAGACTGGCTCTGACTGTAGCATTCTTTGTGTTGTTGTGGTAAAAATTAGATGTATGTTTTTAGTTTGTTATATGTGACAGGTTTTTTTTTTTTAAGATTTTTATTTATTTGACAGAGAGAGAGATCACAAGTAGGCAGAGGCAAGCAGAGAGAGTGGGGGAAGCAGACTCCCTGCTAAGCAGATATCCTGATGTGGGGCTCGATCCCAGGACCCTGAGATCATGACCTGAGCTGAGGCTAAGCTCAGCTAAGCTAAGGCAGAGGTTTAACCCACTGAGCCACCCAGGCGCCCCATATTTGACAGTTATTACCATTGAGAAAGATCTGTCATTATTTCCCATGTGATTCACTTGCTATGTTGTAAATATTAATGAAGATTAAAACAGCCAATTAATGGACAAGTTCTTCTGCCTTCTTAACTTTTTGTACTCTTCTTGAATCAAGCACAACATAGTTAACTCTCATTAGAAATTCCATGTCTATTAATAATGCAAGACCTATGCACATGTCAGGCAAAGCTTCAAGAGTATTTCATGTTGAAGGTCATTGTGAAAGCCATTCCCATACTAAACACTGAAATGGGAGACAAACTTTTACTTAACCTTTCATTATCTCAAGGAAAAGACAATCCTTTTGGGCTGAGTTGGTTGTGAAATCCTTTTGAATACCTTGAAGCAGTAGTAACTTGTTAAAAAGAAAGTTATTTTCAAGAATGTTGTATCTCAGTGTGTATAGGTGACATGGAGTTTGTTGCTTTCAGTGTCCTCAAGCAGTCACATTGTTAGACCATAATCATTTCTGTTTATTGTGCCTTGTCATATTGTTAGGATATTTTTCTACCTGTGCCCCTAGGAATGTAATTAAAAATGTTATTGCAACGTTAGAAAGGAAATAAAAATCATAAAGCCCCTCACTTCAATTTTCAGACCTGAATTTTCATATATTGGTGAATATTAAATTTTAATCTTTGATCTTTCTAATGTAATGTTATAGAGAAAAAGAAGAACTTAATGTAGATAGGTTTGCCTTGATATTTTCATTAACAGTGAGCTTATATCTACTTAAAATGTGTTTTTATAAATGTATCACCCAAAAATATCTGCAGTGGGTTGAAAGGTGTCCCCCTAAAGACATGTCTACCTAGAGCTTCACAATGTGACCATATTTGGAATAAGGCTTTTGTAGATATAATTAAGGTAAGGATTTCAAGATGAGATCATCCTGAATTAGGGATGGCACTAAATTCAATGACAAGTGTCTTTTTTTTTTTTAAAGATCTTATTTATTTATTTGACAGATAGAAATCACAAGTAGGCAGAGAGAGAGGAGCCCACTGAGCCACCCAGGCACCCCAAAGACAAGTGTCTTTTTAAGATACTAAAAAGAAGATTATGGAGAGACTGAGAGAGAGTCATTGACGACAGAGACAGTGATTGGACCTATACTGCCATGAGACGAGCAACATCTGGAGCCACCCGAAGTTGGAAGAAGCAAAGACAATTTCCCCTCCAGAGCTTTCCCATTAACACACTGATTTCAGTCTTCTGGCTCCAGAACTATGAAATAATAAATTTCTATAGTTTTTTAACATCACCTTGTGGATATTTGTTATATATCCGTATGAAACTAATACAGGTTTTATTAATGAAAGTGGAATGATGCTATAACAATATCTAAAAATGTGAAAATGGCCTGGAATTTGGTAATAAGTAGATACTTGAAGAATTTGGAATGTGCAATTGAAAAAGTCTAGACGGTCTTGAAATGAGTGTTGGCAGAAATATGAACATTAAAGGTGCTTCTGGTGAGGTCTCAGAAGGGAATGAGAAACATGTTATCAGAAACTGGAGGAAAGGAAAACATTGTTGTATATTGGCAGAAAACTTGGCTGAATTGTATTCTGTTGGGTAGGAAGCAGAGCTTGTAAATAATAAAGTTGGATATTTAGCTGAGGACCTTTTCATGCAAAGTGTTGAAGGTAAAGTCTGGTTTCTCCTTGTGCTTAGTGTAAAATGAGAGAGAAAAGGATGCTTAGTGTAAAATGAGAGAGGAAAGAGATGAATTGAAGGAGGAATTGTTAACCAAAAAAGAATGAGCATTTGATGAGTTAGATTCTCTGTGTATTCAAATTGCTAAGGATGCTAAAATTAGAAAATGTACTATTGGGAAAGTATACACTAGAGAGAGAACCAAGTTTGTAGCTGAACAAGCTTTTGCTGAAAAGATGAAGTATGTGACTAATGGACCCCATTATCCATCTCAGCAGAAGCCAGGAATAGAGATGGGGTTATCCAGGAAAGATCCGTGGAACCTTTGTCTAACGGTGTGGATTTTTATGACATACATGGGAGAATCACAGAGTTTTGAGAATGTTACACCAGCAGAGACTCTGCCAGCTTGGACTGAAAAGGACAGTCTGGATTAAATGAAAGAAGATTGTCAGACTCCCAGAATTCCACAGGCAGGAACAGGCTGATGGAGCTACTCAGCTGTTATCTTTCAAGATAAAATAGGAGATGACTCTGAAGCAGAGCCTGAATGCAAAGGCCAAAGTCATGGACCTAGAGAGAGGCAGAGGCTGGACCTAGAGAGAGGCAGAGACTGGCAGATTTGTAGGCCAGAGGGTGATGAGGTTGTTACTGTTGCAAACACTGTGAAGGGCAGCAGAGAGGAGGGCAGGAGCCATAAAGGAGACCCTGAATACAATGTCTATTTCTGGAAATAAGTTAATGGAATATCTAGGGAGACTATTTCTAGTATAAAGCACTTGACTATTTTATTGCATAAGTAAAAAAGAATATAAAAAGTCCAAGAAAGGAACCATAAAGTTATAAAACAAAACAATTAACAGATTTAAAAAAAAAATAGAATTCCTAGAAATAAAAAAAACAGGAAATTAAATTAATGAACATGTTGGAATATAGCTAGATAGAGCATTTATGGATTAGTAAACTTGAAGAAAGATCCAGGAAAGTTGCACAGACAGACAAAAAGAAGGTACATATTAAAAATGGCTAAAGAAAGTTGGAAGATTGAGGGAAAGTAAAACATACATTTAATTAGAGTCCTAGAAGAAGAAGATAAAGGGGAAGAGGGACAATATTTAAATGACTTAGAATTTTCCAGAGCAGATGAAATGCACCGATCTTCACTTTCAAGAAGTGCAATGAAAGCTAGACATACAAAATTAAAAAGAAATTTATAATTAGGCACATCAAATAAAAGTAAAAATTCAAAACACCAAAAAAATTGAGACTTTTCAAAGAAGTTGGGGGACAAAGGGAGAGAAGAAAGAGAATGGTTGTCTTAAAAATTAATAAAGATACATACATATAAAAACACCTAATGACTGTATAAGTGAATAGAAATTATGTCTAGTGTAAGACTCACAAAAGTAAGCTAGAATTATACTCTTGAATTAAAACTTCAGATATACTGGGGGGTGGTAATCACAATTCATTGGTATTAATAAACATTAGACTTTGTATGTTTATGTAGGAAAGTTAAAATTGTAAAATGTACAAATGATATCTTTCAATTTAGTGAGAGGAGGGGGATAATAGCTAGCACTTATGTGCAAGATACTCTTTTAAAGGATTTACATGGTTTAAATGATTTAATCCTAACAACAATCTTAGGATGAGAGTGAGGTTCCATCCCCATTATCACGTGAAGTAACTGAGGCACAGAGAGACAAAATTACTCCCTCAGTGCCATAGAACCTCCTTGCACCAAAGCTGGAATTTGAAACGTTGTAGTCTGACTCTCGGGCACACTCGTAACCACCAAAACATTGCTTTTATATAAAAATGAGGCTGGGCAGAAATAAATTCAAATGGGCCATAACCATTCATTCACTCATTCATTCACCAAATATAATATTAAATCATTACTCTGTGTAAAGTACTATTCTAGACACTGCGGAGACTCCAGTGAAGAAAACAACAAAAACTCATGATTCCATGGAGCTTATGCTCTAATGGAATAAAGTAAATAAAATAAACGCTGCACTTAAAAGTTAAGACGTGGAGGCATCTGGGTGGCTCAGCGGTTAAAGCCTCTGCCTTCGGCTCAGGTCATGATCCCAGGATCCTGAGGTTAAAGGCTCTGCCTTAGGCTCAGGTCATGGTCTCGGGGTCCTGGGATCGAGCCCCGCATTAAGCTCTCTGCTCAGTGGGGAGCCTTCTTCCCTCTCTCTCTCTGCCTGCCTCTCTGCCTACTTGTGATCTCTATCTGTCAAAAAAACAAATAAAATCTTAAAAAAAAAGATAAGAAGTGTCCAACTAAAATAAAAGGATAGTTTTTTTTTTCCAGAATTAGCTATACATTCCTTAAAGAAGGCATAAATAACTTTAAAGCCATAGGAATTTTGAAGCAAACCAACAAACATTGATAATAGGCAAATGTATATGAGCAAATATATCTGATAAGTAAATAAGAACTAAAAGAAATCTAGGGTTTCTGTGTTAATATCAGACCAAATAGACTTTGAGTGCAGAATAACATTAATTGAGATAAAAAGGTCCACTCTGTTTTGATAAAGATTCAGTTTATCAGGATGATATTCCAATCCTAATGTTCTATGCACCTAATAATAAAGCTTTAAAACCTATCAAGTAAAATTGAAGGAATTAAAAGGAGAACTGAAAAAAATTGACTTTAACACACCTCTCTTACTTATTGATAGATCAAGCAGACAAAAAAAGTCAATGGGAATATGGATTTGAACAATGCAATTAACAAGCTTAGTCAAATAGGACATCTAAAGAACATCGCAACCCAAAAACTTTTCAAGTACTTGTGGAATATTTATAAAATTTGATCACATTCTAAGCATAAAGCAAATTAAAAAAAAGAATTTCCAGGACT
Source organism: Martes martes (assembly GCF_963455335.1). NCBI lineage: Eukaryota > Metazoa > Chordata > Mammalia > Carnivora > Mustelidae > Martes > Martes martes. Next base: position 174,734,497 of record NC_137890.1, on the reverse strand, counting down.
CAGTGTAATGTAAGCCACATTTTCTAAGCACAATGACATTAAGTTAGAAATCAACACCAAAAGAATATTTTTAAAGATTATATATTTAAAAAGTGCTTCTAAATACATGGTGGGCTGAAGGAAAAAAGCTCAATGGAAATTATACTTAGAATTGGATGATAATGAAAATACTTCCTAAGAAAATTGTGGAATGAAAAAAATAGTTCTTTTAAAGAACTTATAACCTGGAATCCATAAATAAGAAAATAAAAATTGAAAATAAAGTAAGCACCCAATATAAGAAGTTAGAAAAGTAACAATTGTATAGGATCAACTAAAATAAGATAAAGAAAAGTGAATAAATTAATATACAAAAATAGAATCATTATAATTAAATATTTATTTTTTGAAACTACTAACAATGTTGACAAACCTCCAGAAAGAATGTCAAAAACCGTAAGACAGGAGCATTTCTGGTGTGTGCAAAGAACATCTGAAGACTAGTGTATCTGGAGCAAAGAGATTGAGGGTGAAGAAGTGAAGGTGTAGGGTATGGGACCAAGAGATGGCTGAAGGGCTAGATCACGTGAGGCTTGAGAAGCTACTGCAAGAAACTTAAAACTTTGATATATGTGTTAAGAAGGTTCTGGGGAGACTAGTTAAGAGTTCACTGCAGTAGTCTAAGCAAGAGAAGGGGAGCTTAGACATCCTAAGCTGGATATGAGCTTGATTGATTTTAAAGGTAGAGCCAACAGGATTTCTGTTTTGTTTGGATGTGGAGAAGTAGATGATAGTGAACTGAGCTATGGTGGCAGTCATAAAGGTGGTGAGTAACTCAAGATAATTGGTTTCTTGACTAGAAAAGGAGCTGTATAACTAGACTTGATTTTATATGAGGTTCAGTTTCTAAGGTCAGCCCATTATTATCCCTGAAAATACCTTGGAAAGGTACCATAGGGTACAAATTCTCAGTATATTCTACAAACGGAATTCTTCCCCACTGTTAGAAAAGGTTACTGCTTCTTCATTCGAGCACTAGTTTACATTTAAGAGTCGTATTGTATGAAATATATGTATTTTACAACACTAGAATCCCTGTTAGTATGGTAAATACTCCATGGGAACCACTTGGTCTCTGAGAGAGTACAAGGAAACGAGAGTCCACGTTCCACTCAGAATTTTACACCCGTGAGGGAAAGAGCTGGAAGCAACTTCTCATTCTGTACCCTCTTCCTTTCTCTTCCTTTCCACTTTCCTTAGCAACCACACATATCTTAATTCACCTTAATAAGCTCAGCCCCTTTTCTTTCTAACGGACAAAGTTAAATTAAGCTGGTTCCTCAGAACTCGTTTCCCAAATTTTCATCATTGAGAATCAGACCCATATCCAAGGTACTGTGGGAGCATATACATCAGCCTTGCTTTTGATTCTAAACTCTGGCACGTGGCTCCAACCCTCAGTCTGTCTCAAAGGAGAAGGTTCCAACCAACTCCCTTGATTCCTTTCCCTTTTCCTTTACTTGTGGGAGACTTGCCAGGACTTAACCCAGTTGCAAGGGCCATGCTGCCCTATCCTGATATCCTAACCTCCTCTTGGGCCTAGAGACCATGTTCAGACCCACAGTCCTGTCATTGTATCCAAGGATGAATCTGTCAGAGGACAACTACCTCCAGACCCACAGTCCTGTCATTGTATCCAAGGATAAATCTGTCAGAGGACAACTACCTCCAGACCCACAGTCCTGTCCTTGTATCCAAAGATCAATCTGTCAGAGGACAACTACCTCCACCTGCTTCTCACTCACATTCTCCACTATGTTCCACCTACTTGGTTGAATGCGAGTCTAGCACTAACTTGCTTTACAAATGACAAACTTCCAAGGTCAGTGTTTATGGTGACTGTGTTGTAGTTCAACAACAAACCTCTCCTTTGCTCTTAACTTTTTTGGGAGGAGATGATGAAAAGACTTTTTGGCAAAATTCACCAGGGCTCCATTGATGTTGGGTTTGCATTGTGACTTTTCTCTAGCCTCACACATCCTGTGTTTTTGCCGGCTTCTTGAAAAGTTTCTGTCCTCCACTATAAGAAAATCCTCTGAGTAACTGATGTCCTTCAAGCCTGCATCCCAGAAGGAGAGCCACAGAGGTGTCCTGGGTATAACCCACAGTTGAAAAAGAACCGTCTCAGGTTACCTGCAGACTTAGGGCTGAGGAATGTACTCTTACTGTTGTACACCACTGAAGTTCTTGGATTGTTTCTTAAATTGCATTATTTTTATTTTTTTTAAAGATTTTATTTATTTATTTGATAGAGACACAGCGAGAAAGGGAACACAAGCAGAGGGAGTGGGAGAAGGGAGAATCAGGCTCCCCACTGAGCAGGGAGCCCCATGCTGGGCTCGATCTCAGGACCCTGGGATCATGACCCGAGCTGAAGGCAGACACCTAATGGCTGAGCCACCCAGGTGCCCCTTAAATTGCATTATTGTAATAAACATTTAGCTAATGCGGTATAATTCCCATTGTACAAGTGAGCCTGGAGACTCAGACTCAGCTCTCAACTCTGAAATGGCCTCTCAAATACTTGCAGTACTTTAGACATGATGCTTTTCTTATCTGTTGACATTTCAAGCTAAAAATACTTTCCCACTTTTGTTTACTAAACACTTATCGATTTGTTACCAGGTTCTATCTACAATGATAGGAGTTATCCTTTACTTCTTCTTCACTCTGGTGATGAGTTTCTGTCCAGGTTTTGATTCTATTCCTTATCCTATCTGCCTTTTCTTTCTAACAGCAGTGGGACTATCCCATCTGATTTCGGAGTTTTAAACCAGAACAGAAATAGACTTAGCATTTGCAATGGAAACAGGGTCATTTGACTATCTGGGGATGATAGGACTGGGTTGAATTTTAATTCACAGGCAGAGCTTTATGATTAAAAAATTGTGAAGTTGGAAAGAAAGAAAAGTTATTTTTAAAGAAGTCTGCTGTGGTGCCTGGGTGGCTCAGTCAGTTTAAGCATCTTCCTTTGGCTCAGGTCATGATCCCAGGGTCCCAGGATCGAGCCCCATGTCCCATGTCGGGGTCCTTGCTCAGTGGGGAGCCTGCTTCTCCCTCTGCCTGTTGCTCCCCCTGCTTGTGCTCTCTCTTTCTTTCCCTCTCTGACAAATAAATAAATAAAATCTTTAAAAAAATAAAAAATAAAGAAGTTTGCCGACATCATTAAGGTGATAAGAAAAACAAATAATATGTGAATATTTACAAAAAGATTCCCTTCCTTGTCTCCTCATTGTCTAAGGAGACACATGTCACTGCCAATTTACATCTTCCCTTCCTCACTCTCTAAACAGTCTTGGCCCCTGGCATTTCTTTTTTTTTTTTTTTTAAAGAATTTATTTATTTATTTGATAGACAGAGATCACAAGTAGGCAGGGAGCCAGGCAGAGAGAGAGAGGAGGAAACAGGCTCTCCCCGCAGAGCAGAGGGCCCGATGCGGGGCTCGATCCCAGGACCCTGGGATCATGACCTGAGCTGAAGGCAGAGGCCTTTACTCACTGAGCCACCCAGGCAGCCCCAGCCCCTGGCATTTCTTGATAGTGACTTGAAAGAATACACAGAGAAAGACAGAACTGGAAAGGCAAAAAGAAAAGGGAATACTTCTCTTGACTGAGTTGATCCTCTTTTGTGAGGTGTTCTGGTAATGGAAGTTGTGGTAGACAGAACTTTGGCTCCCATGGCCTTTGCCTTCTGTGACATATCCATGGTTCGGTAGGGTTACATGGCTAATCAGGCTTTGCAGAAGTCATTGCTGATGTTACCAATCAGTTGGGAGACAGGGAGATTAAAATAAGGAGATTCTTGTGGATTACCAGGGCGGGGCCCAATGTAATCATAGACACTGTTAAAACCTGAAGTGGTTAGATGGTTGAGGCTGAAGGGACAGTCAGAGAGATTGAAAGCACGAGAAGAATTCAGTGGGTAGATTTTCCCACTCTTGTTCCATAAGCAGGGTCTGTCTTTCTTTGCCAACTTTGAAGATGGAGTGGGCCCCGGGCCAAAGGTTGCTGGGGGCTTCCTCCTGTGAAGAACAACCTTTGGCCAGTAGCCAGTAAGTGAATGGTGAATTCAGTATTTTATCCTTAAGGAACTGGATCCTACCAGCCACCTGATAAGTTTGGATGGCGCCTTGACTCCAGCCTGGTGAAGCCCTCAACAAAGGACGTGCCCAAGTTCAGCCGGGACATCTGATCTGGAGAACTATGAGGTAATATGTCACTTAAAGGTGTGAAGTTTATGGTAATTGGTTATGGCAGTGTTGCAGGATTTCTTTCCCTTTGGTGCCCACGGTTCTTGGTCACGCTGCTTCGAAGAATGAAATGGTAGATCGAAGAGCGGTGGACAGTAAAGCAAAGTTCCTTGAGTGATAGTAAAGTTTATTGAGTTTATTGAGTGATAGTACAAAGCTTCTGAAGAGGGAGGAGACCCAAGAGGGTTGAAACTGAAGTTTCTAAGTCTAAGGGTTCTTAGGAGAATGTCAGCAGTCTCTTTTTAATCTGATTAACCCTCTGCCTCTCAGGTAGTTGTTCACGTGGGAAAGGGTGGAGGGCTCCTTTCAGGGTGGTGTGGAGTCCTTTTAAGGGTGGTTTCCTCTTAGGGCTGCCTGCCTTTCTTCTGACTATCCTTCATTAGCAGCGATAGAAAACTCTTGCAGGAAAGAAAGGGAACTTAAGTAGAAGTTGGGGATATTAACCTAATAAATATCTAAGAGAGCTAGAATGGGAAGGACAGAGAAACTATATAGTTGGTGCTGAAAAGAAATTGCAGGAAGAGTTTTGGGGTGTCGGTGAGTTGGAGAAGAGAGATAAATGTGATGTCTGCTAAGTAATTTCGGCTATGGACAGTGCTCCTTCGGATAGAATTCTATTCGGAGAAGCTATGTGGGAGCCAGGGATATATTTAGTTCGTGTAGGATGAGCTAGAGTTGGAGAATGAAAGTCAAGAATAAACCAAAAACATTTTGGTGAACCAAAAGTTCGGGATGTGAGTGGGATATGAGTAAGGCCTTGAGCTGAAAGAAACTTGGCCCTCTGTGGGTGAACCGAGCCCGAGAGAGGGCTAGCCACACTCACCTGGGAAGTTTGAAGTTAACGTATTGACATAAAACCCAATTTTACACAGAGGATAATCAGCCATGTCTTTTGCAAAACAGAAATACGTGAAGAGCCACCATTCAGTTTGTTAGGGCGTGATTATTGGTCCTCGGTGATCTTTGAAAGTTTGTATTTGTGAGCTTCGTATAGGTTTACAAGACAGGAAAAAAAAAAAAAAAAGCTTCATCGTCCGATGAAGACTCAATATTGAAGAATTTGAGGATGAACTCGTTTGTCTTTATTCTTCTGTCTGAAAATAAGTCTGTAATCTGCAACCTTTGTGTTGCTTGAGGAAGTACAGTATCTGTTTCCAGTAGTTCTGATATCCACTAGCAGCTAGAGAAATCCCAGGTAATGTAATATAACATCAACTAGCTAGCCTGATTGTGGAACAGGTGCTCTGATTAAGTTTATTTTCTGGGTAAATAAGAATAAATCAGAAAGCTTTTTTATTTCATGCCTTATTGTTGGCAATCTTCATAAAATGTGTACATCTACTTTCTTGTGAATGGAGAAGGAACATAATTTATCTTTACTTTCCATTTGATGTGATAGGGTACACATGTGGGATAAGAATTTGAGTGGGATGCAAGCTTAAGCTAAATCATCACTCAGATTGAATAGATCTGATAACCTTAATTTTGGACTTTGTTCTGAAAAACAAAGTAAGGTAAAGTTTCAGAAAATTGATCCGATGAATCGTGCTGTGACTGTTATTTATCTTTATGCAATATATATTAAAATAATCTCTTTCTTTAAAGCTCCGGAATAGGGAAAAAAAGTTCTTAATGCATATAAAACACTATGACATGATTTTCTAAAGCAAATCAGATTGGCATATTTTTCATAATATTCACAAATGATGCTAACCTTTATAAAAAGACTAAGCAATATTTTTTTTTTCTTTAAAAGCAATTTCTCTTTGGTTGTCTTTCTCTCTCTCTTTTCATAAATCCAAGGGAAGTTTCTGCTTATATCCTGACTTTATATTCACTCTGGTTCTAAGTTCTATGATACCTCCATTTCCAGACCAGTTGCTGGGGCTCACCCTAGGGTGAACATTAAGGGTGGTGTGGCTGGTGCTTAGCAGCCTCAGGCAGGAGATGACCATTTCTATCTGTTTTGAATGCTTCTGAAAACCCTTGGCATGATAGCTTCAACTGATCAGTCCTCCGGGTCAGATTGACTCCCTTCTGCGGCCCCCCTACACTGATATACCCAGCAAATGATTACCTCCTAAAGAAGATCCGGAATCAGGGTCTGAAACACACCAGGGAACAATCAGATGTATAGTACTTCCCCCCCCCGCCCCAACTATCACTAGAGTCCTTGAATGCAAAATAGACCAAAAGGCAGTTTTAAGGATTTTAGAGGGTCTCAAACAAGAGATGCTTAAACAGGAGAAAGTTGAAAGCAGTTAAACTTAGTGAACCAAAGTAAAGGTAAGAACTTTTAAATGATTGAATACTAGAGGAGATTAGAAATGATGGCCATTCATGGGGCACCTGGGTGGCTCAGTGGGTTAGGCCTCTGCCTTTGGCTCGGGTCATGATCTCAGGGTCCTGGGATCGAGCCCCGCATCGGGCTCTCTGCTCAGCGGAGAGTCTGCTTTCCCCCCCGCCCCCCGCCTGCCTCTGCCTGCCTGTCATCTCTGTCTATCAAATAAATAAATAAAATATTAAAAAAAAAGAAATTATGGCCATTCAGGTCTTGAGGTAAAACAGGAATCATCTGTGAAATATTGTTTCCTCCGAGGACAGTGGGTTCAGGTGATGATTTTATCTATAGTTTTTATTTATGGTCTTGAAGAAGAGAGACTCATGAGGTCAATATGATAAGTTTTTTTTTTTTAAAGATTTTTTATTTATTTATTAGTCAGAGAGAGAGAGTGAGAGAGCGAGCGCACAGGCAGACAGAGTGGCAAGCAGAGGCAGAGGGTAAAGCAGGCTCCCTGCCCAGCAAGGAGCCCAATGAGGGACTCGATGCCAGGATGCTGGGATCATGACCTGAGCCGAAGGCAGCCGCTTAACCAACTGAGCCACCCAGGTGTCCCTCAATATGATAAGTTTAAGACAGTTTGTGTTTTAAGAGGAAAGTTAAAAAATGTTAAGCATACCAATCAAATATCAAACAGAATGGACATTAATTCGGCATCATGCCATACATATGATATGATCATATATCAAACATATGATCTTGGTTTGCTGGCTGAGATTGCGCAACCGGAATTCTCTGAAAAGGTCATACGGTTTAAAGAGTGTGTCTTCTTCCATTCCACGTGGAAAGGAAAGCAGTAAACGCTCCACGTGGAAAGGAAAGCAGTAAACGCTGAATCCATTGACACTTCCCGTGTGCATTGGGAGCAGACCTACGCTTCTTTGTGAAATCAATTCAGCATCACCCTCTGCTCTCCTCCGCAGGGTTCGTCTTCCTGAATTGCATTTTGTTTCCTTCTAACTCCACTGCTTCCCCAGTTCTCTCTTTCCTGCATTTGCCACACTACACATGACCTCCCTGTTTCTACTCCAAGATCCTGCAACCCCTTTTACCTTTCAAACCTCAAGTATTCCCCCACACATATGAAGGCTGTGGAAACATGTTTTGAAATAATATGCCGGGTAGAAACGTAACTCTCACCGGTGAGAGATAAGTTACATTTGACAGTGGGGAGTATAATACTTTAACATCTAACTAGACCCATGCAATGTCTTTGTATAAATATTGAGAGGGATGTATTATAAATGTGTTCCCATTATAGCCTTGCCTAAAAATTAGATTTTTTTTTTTCATTTGTCTTCAGAACATATTGACTCGAAGCTCTCTCACAAAAAAAATGGAATTGAATTCACAATGTCCTGCTTGTTACCAAGTGCTCTGGGTTGGTTATATAGCATGATTAGTATTGATCTTAGGGGAATAAAACTAACAGTGCTCTTGTTTGTAGAGCAAAAGAGAAATTTATTTTTTTATTTGTAGCTATCAGTTTTTAAAGGTGAGCAAATTCATGTGTTCAGACAACCTTTATCACGTCTCCTTGGTGGAAATGTTGAGTGAAACTCTGGGTCTAGGAAATTTCTGTTATGAGACCTGCCACTCCAGGGTACTTTAGTAATTAACCATTTGTTCTCAAAAAAATGAGGATGGCATTTTATTTATATTACTACTACAACTCTTAAAACAAAAAATGGATTTTGTAGAGGGTTTGGATAGTCTAAAATGTGTTTAACGATTATTTAAAGGCAGTACTAATGCTATGAAAGTCTTGGGTCACAGGAATAGTAAAGCTATCAATATTAGAGAGGAGACAGAAAAGAGTGTGCATTTTAAAGTAGAATTTTAAGGGGCGCCTGGGTGGCTCAGTGGGTTAAAGCCTCTGCCTTCGGCTCAGGTCATGATCTCAGGGTCCTGGCATCGAGCCCCACTTCGGGCTCTCTGCTCCGCGGGGAGCCTGCTTCCTCCTCTCTCTCTGCCTGCCTCTCTGCCTACTTGTGCTCTCTGTCTGTCAAATAAATAAATAAAATCTTAAAAAAAAAAAAGTAGGATTTTAAGGCAAATTAATTTACTTCTGTACCATATACAAATGTTTTGGATATTTATCATAATTGTTCATCTGTGAAAGCCTTTGTGTTTCTGGTAACATTTAACACCTGACTTTCACTGTTTTGACCTTTTTGAAATTATGCTGGTTTAAAGATGAACTAGTGCATTAAGGAGATTATATTTTAATGTTTGAAGTTCATGTTATAGGCCACTTTAAAATGAACCTTTTTTGCTCGGTCTTAAATTACAGAGTATTATAAGGAGTTTGAAGAAAAAAGATGAAATTGTTTGAATTTCTTATACATGAAGGATACAGGAAATGACTCTGACAAGGCATGATTTTATGGTGTCTCCTTTTGATACTGTTCAAAGACAAGAAAAATTAGGAATAGACAATGAGAATCAAGATGGTACAAATAAATCAGAAAGGCAAATCCTCAGGACTTAAAGACTTTCTGAGACACTCTCTCTGAAGCCCCAGAGAATAAATCAGTATGAGCTTTCCAATACCTCTATAAACTGCCCATTTGTTGCTTAACTTCAAGTTCTCTTGTCCTGGGAGTGCTGGAGAAACACGACAGTTTTCTGAACTAGCAACCTAGCAAATTTCTGGCAAAAAGGATCACCCTGGTTGCCTTTCATTTTTACAGTACATCCAATCTCTTGAAGCCTTGGTTTTTTCTCCATTAACACCCAAAGTAACTACCCGCCATCCCTCTTCATTGCCCATGGTATCCATTTTTTCTCAGATTTTGTCCTTTTTGACTCCTCTTTAAAATACATTATGTTGTTTCTTTTTGAAAATTCTATTTTCTTTGGAGACTGATTTTCTGAACTTCCTCCATAGGCCTCTTTTCCTCCTGACATCTCCAAGTTGTATTTTACCCCTAAAATTCTACCCCTAAATCTTCTCTCTTTTTCTTCTTAATAGTCTCATGAGATCCTTTCTTCTCTTATTATTATTCCTTTTCTCACCACCTCCCCATATCCAACCTCCCATGCAAGATATCTAGGTCTTTGTTTTCCAAGTATCATTTTTAAATTTCAGAATGTGTACTTCAAGAGCCCATCACTAAACTTTTTTTTTTCTTTAGAACTTTGTTTCCATTTCTGTTGAAAACAGCAATATTGTTCAGCATTCCAGTCTCTTTACCCTCAAAGACGACACGCATTCACTGTATTAGACTGGGCCCCTGAGAAGCAGAACCTGAGCCAGGAATTTGATGCTGTGGTTTATCAAGGGAGAGTGCTTCAGGGAACACCTGTAGAGACCTGTGAAAAAGAAAATCGAAAAGGTAAAGGAGTGTAGCAAAAACGTGACTTAGGTAAAAAGAGGTGGTGAGGCTCTGGAGTATTAACCAAACCATAGAATTGTTGACCCTTGAGCACAGGACCTGGCCTTTTGTGTTCCGGTATCAATCAGTAAATGACAATAGGCGTTTCCAGAGTTGGAGTGGGTAACTTCCCGGGAATGCCCACTCCCATTCAGTGGAAGGCAAACCCCCTGAGACATAAGGTAGCTTTGAGCTTTTAGGAGATGGTATTTACAGCTGATGGGTAGGTATATGGCCATGTAAATGGAATGTGTGTGAGTACTACACTGTCTACTACACCTGCATACACACATCCTCAATTGTCCATCTGCACAGTGGGTATGATATTTATAATTCCCACTGCTACCACCACAGTAATGATTCTGATCATGTATCACCTGGGCTTGGCTCACACTGTAATAATTGATTTCCACCAATTTATTTATCTGAAACCCTTCCCTAGTCTAAACACAACACTAATCACAGTTTTGTTCTGGTAAAATGCTTTTAATGATTCTTCATTGCTTAGTGAAAAAATGTCGATTAATATTATTAGCTAAGATCTCTACCTATTTCTTCTCAATCTACACAAAGTTTACTCTAGGACATACAACATGTCTACTTCTCTAACTGGATTATCCTTTTGTAAATATTTTTAAGACCCCAGTTTATCTATCTATCATCTATCTACCTATTATTTTTATCACTTATTTTTTTGCTGCGGTGTTCTACTACATTTGAAATGCTTTCCTCCTACACCCCATATTTTTAACGACATGATTTCATCTTAACTTAATAAATATCTTTTTACAAAATTATTTATAATATTGACTTGCCTACTTCCTGAAGCACTTATACTCATGAGGCAGAGGAGATATTCACAAACCTGCTCTGCTCCCTACTGAATTATAACCTGTTCAAGACATCTTTTAAACAACTATAGTGTCTCTCACAGGGCAACCCTCAATATTTGTCTTACTGGATTAAACCACCACAAAGTAGTCTAATTTTGACTGTTTTGTCTACTTGCCAGAATGTTGTTCATGGCTACACAGTAGAATGTGTTCAGTTTTTTGTTTAATATCTCCTGAAATAATTGAAACTCAGTAATCATCTACAACTTTTTATTGGAAATCACTTCAGAGAATATTAAAAATAATGTATAAAAGTATGTTGGGAGAAAATCTTGAAGATACGACTTTAACCTAATGATCAGTTATCATCAATATTCAGATAAATTGATACTATATTTCTCCTGATATGATGAAAACAGTATTAGTTTTATGCATGCTTACTCATCTCCAAAATAACTGAACTATATCCTTCAAAAACATTAAGGTCAAGAAAGATTTAAACAAAGACAGGAAATGTTTCAGATTAAGGAAAACTAAAGAAATATGTCAAATGCAGTGTATGAAACTGAATTGGACTTTCAACCAGAAAATAAAACAGCATAAAACATTACTGGAGTAATTAAAAACTAAATGTGGGCTATGGGTTAGATATCTTTAGTATTAATCTCAAAGATTATGATTTTGATAATTGTATTCTTGTTAGGTAAGAGAATATCTAGTTTTTTGTGGACCTTTTTAAAAAATAATGTTTGTTTAAACACATCTCAGAAATTGATAGCGTAATTAAAGGCTCTGTGAATTCTAACAATTAAAAAAAAAAAGCACTTGGTTTAAACAAGAGGTTAGCACACTTATTTTCTGAAAGAGCCAGGTAGTAACTATTTTAGATTTTACAGGCCATGCAGTTTCCATCGCACTTACTAACTGCATTGGTAGCAAAAAACAGCTGTAGAAAATACTTGAACAAAGAGATATTGTTGTGTTTCAATAAAACTTTATTTATGAAGACAAGCAGAAGGCTGAATATGATCTATGTCCACAGTGTATAATAACTGACCATATCCTACACTTTATTGATCACAGAAATTTTTTCCACCTAAGTCCCAATTAATAAACTAGGTGCTTTCAAATCACAGGCAAATTTAAATGATAGATAAATCCTACTTGCAAACAAGGATAACTCTTTTAAACTGCTATTATTTTAGGTTTACAAAGGATATTTGGAAGATATATCATATATTTTCCAAAAATATCAAGGTCATAGAAAAGCAATTTAATATTTTTATCTGTTGTATTCAAGAGAATGCCTAATTTTAAGAAATACATATGAAGTCCTTAGCAATGAAGGGGCACAACATTTCCAATTTTTCTAAATAGATTAAGAAGAGGAATATATGCAACTATGTACATGTATCTGTACGTTGATATCTAGAGATATGGACATTGAGAGATGGAAAATAGGAAAGAAAGAACTAAACTATCAGTGAACATAGGTGCATGGAATGCATATGGCAGTTCTTATAGTATTCTTTTTTAAAATCTTTATTTATTTATTTATTATTTATTTGATTTGAGAGTGAAAAGGTACACAAGTTGGGGGAAGGGACAGAGGGAGAGGGAGAAGCAGACACCCTGCTGAGCAGGGAGCAGGGCTCAATCCCAGGATCCTGAGATCACGACCTGAGCCAAAGGCAGAGGCTTAACTGACTGAGTTACCCAGGTACCTCCTCATATTATTCTTGCAATTTTTCTGTGCATTTGAAATTATGTCAAAATAGGAATTTATTAAAAATGTTTTCTGTTGTATAGATAGTGTTACATAAAAAATTGTATCTCGGGGCACCTGGGTGGCTCAGTGGGTTAAAGCCTCTGCTTTCGGCTCAGGTTATGATCCCAGGGTCCTGGGATAGAGCCCCGCGTCGGGCTCTCTGCTCAGCAGGGAGCCTGCTTCTTCCTCTCTCTCTCTCTGCATGTCTCTCTGCCTACTTGTGATCTCTGTCTGTCAAATAAATTAAAAAAAAAAATTGTATCTCATCAGACCAAAATTCCCTTGCCTCTTAAAGACTTGCTTATTCCAAATTAAAGCTAGTTGCAAACATTGAAGTCATCTTTTCATTTTCTTTCTTGGGGGATTATGTTGACTTGCACTATGGATCAAATGTTTGTGTCCCCCCCCACCCGCCCCCCAGATTTCTATGTTGAAACCCTGATCTATAGTGTGATATTTGGAAGTGCGGCCTTTGGGAGATAATTATGTTTAGATGAGATCATGAGGGCGGAGCCCCCATGATGGGATTACTGCTCTTATAAGAAGAAAAAAAGACCGGAGGCCTTTCTTCTCAGCACACATACACGCAAGGCTATGTGAGCATCCAGACACCAGGTGAGCAGACATTCCTAGAAGAGGCCCCTCACCAAGAGTGGACTTGGCTGATACTTTGATTTTGGACTTCCCATTCTCCAGATCGGTGAGAAATACATGCCCATTGTTTAAGTCCCCCAGCCTGCAGGATTTTGTTATATCAGTGTGACCTGACTAAGGCAGCCTGATTACTTCCTGGCTGAAGTCAGGCACTGGTACAGGGATGCTTGTGGTCTGTTAAAAGGGCTCATGGGAACCATGTCTTGAAGATTTACATTTATTTTCCCCGAGACCTCACCACAATTAAATTATTCCCTCATTTCCTTCCTCATTTTAAAATTTTCTCCAAAAACCAAAACAAATCTTACTGTACGGCTTCTCAGTAAATTGAGAGTCACTTGTTCCTTTTGTGGAGTAACCGATGTAACAGAGTTTACTCTAGCTCTCTCAGATTCCTGTACATATTTTATGTCATATTTTTATCACTCAAGTACATACCGTATATTTCACTTTCTGCATCATATTTTTATTGCCCAGTGTTTTACACATAGAGAGGTCTTAGTATTTTCTGAACTAATGCATGCATGAATACATGATTGAAAGATGAATTTATTTTTCTAAGTTAACTCAAAGGATCACAGTTGAAAGCTAGATCCAAGATGAAGTTTAATTCTGTTATGTTTGAATTTGTTAAAAAGTGCTTACTTCTGAATACCCTGGACTGCCTTAAAATGGAATTAAAAAGACTGTGAGGATTATGACATATAGGAAAATGTAGGAAAGTCATATGCTGTCTCTCAGCATAGACAGAGTTAAAGCCAGTTTTACAGTGTTGTGGCCAAGTGTGTCCATAAAAGAGAAAGGTAAAAATTGGTTATGAAGTCTAGGTAGCCCATTTAACTTGGGACTTATGTTAATTTATGAAATTAGTTAAAGGGAGGAATAAAAATGTTTGACACCAGAGGTGCCTACAGGTCCTTTTAGTGAAGACTGTGATGATTGAAACACATGGCTCTATCTTTCATGGTAGGGATACAGATGAAAGTATTTTCTTTTCTTTCCTTTTTGGAAGTTATCCTTTTTACTTATCAGTTACTGTTTTATATATCAGCACTCAATATTTTTGGTGATTTTAAGCTGTTTCCAGAGGGTATTTCTTTGAGAAAAATCTTCTGAATCTTATAGCACCTGCAAACTGTATATTCTTTAAAACCTAATCCAGCACAGGGGCCCTAGGTGACTCAGGTAAATGTCCAACTCTTAATTTCAGCCCAGGTTGGGATCTCAAGGTCCTGGGATGAAGCCCTGTGTGTTGGGCTTTGTGCTCAGCAGGGAGACAGCTTGAGTATTTCTCACCCTCTCCCTCTGCCTCTCCCACTACCTCTAAAATAAATAAATAAATCTTTAAAAAAAAAAATAGTGAACTAAACTAATCACGCACAAATTGAATTTGCAGCATGCAACTCAGTTCCAGGAATGGTGTGAGCCAAGTTGATGTCTTATTTGTCAGGTATCACTAATAATAAAATAATTTTGCTGTTCGAGATATTTCCCTCCAAGGTGCAAAGGTAGCGGAGAGAGAGTTGGCTGTAAGGGACTGAGCTCATCGCCACCTGCACCGTTCTGTGGGTACCTGCTCTCCTTTCTTCTGCTCACTGAAGCAGCAGGCACCGCCCATCTGCAGAAGGCAGAAAACCTAGTTATCTTGCATTTCTCCTTTGTACTAACGTCATGCTACTGAATCCTTAAATGCTACTCATTATATATTTTCTGCTTATCCCGGATCTTTGACCTCCTTACCTCTACTTCTATTACTGCTTTTCTTTATGGCCTCCCCACATCAATTAATCTATAGCAATGGCTTCAAGTCCCACTGAATTTATCTTCTGCAATACTGTGGGGGAAAGAGGAAAGAGAGATCTTTCCTCACTATAGCCTGGACTTGTCATTGTCACTCAATTATTAGATTGCTTTAGTTGGTCCTACATCACCTTGGGAATGAATTCCAGACACTTTGATGGTACAAACAAAACCTTCGTCATTTTTGTTACCACTTTGCTGTAGTGGACAAGTACATATTTTTTTCTTGACCAACATTAATTCTCTTTGCCACTCTTTCTCTTTCCCTTTCTCTCTTTCTCTTTTTCACTCTTTCCCTCCCTCTCATTTATACACTCTATCTATCGATTTGGTAACAGCTAACCCTTTTCATTGCAAGTAGAGTTAATGTTATTGCCAATCGGGATGGTCTGCTCTCTTTGACTAAGTGATAGGCCCATGAGCCAGGAGACACACAATCAGACACTCTGAAAATGTGGTTATGCTGAATAATTGACAAGTTTCTACATTTATCATGTCTCTTTGTAGCTGAACCTATTTTCACTCATAATGGAACAACTTTGCATCTCTCCACTTCCATTCAAATATCACCCTTTTGGGAGTTTTCTTCACTCCGCCACTCTGACATACAGACCCTCCATTTGTCCTTTGACTGGATTGAAATCTCTGTGTGCCATTTCTAACGCACATGCCCTTCTCCTCCTCCAGAATATTAGCTCCTTGAAAACAGGGAGTGTTGGAAGTGCAAGAAAATAGAAGAAAGAACATGAGCTCAGTGGTAAATTAGGAAAGTGAGAAAACGGAATGCCCAGGAGGAGACAAGGAACTGTGCTGACAGATTCCAGAAGGTGCAGCAGACCAGAGCAGCTGTCTTCCAGGACTGGGAGGTACTTTGGGGGGAAACATATAAGGTAGTTACTAATATAATTTACCAAATATTTTGAGGTTATTCCTCTCCCAGCCATATGATAAAATTGTGCTTCCAAGGGCCCTTGTGGTTTTGACCCATGAGATGTGAACAAAAGTTATTTATACCACTTCTAGGCCAGTGCAATTAATTGCTGGAGTGGGAGCTGCCACCGCTCTTCCTCACTCTGGCGTTGGCAATGATCGGGAAGGAGGCTGCTCCGTCAGCCTGGATAACCAATTAGCAGACACACAGTGGGCATGTGCTGTGAGAGAGACGTAAATCACTACTGTTCAAAGTGGAGATTTTGGAGGTGCTTGTTAGCAAAGCATCACCCATCCTATCCTGGTTTCTCCTGAATGAAACCACGTGAGTAGAAACATCATGAAGAAATGAACTAAGTCACAAACGATTTAAGTTAGCAACTTTATCGTAAAAACTGCTTAAGTCTGATTTTATTTTATCCATATTTCATAAATTGCAAGCACCATTAGCTACTTTTTGCCCCAGCCGAGAAGGGGCACTTCTTCACTGTCCTTGCTGCTGGAAAGGCCACAGGCAGTAACAGTCACAAGCCCTCCGCCTGTCCTGTCCGTTGTAAACAGGAGTCATCTCACAGGAGGTCCAGGTCCGTGTGTGTACATCGAATCAGGCAGTGTTCAGGTGGGTGGGTGGCGGTGGGTGGGGAGCAAAAAGAGAGTGGCAGCAAAGGAGCAGGAGAGAAAGTGAGAGCAAGAGGTGGGCAAGAGAGAGCGTGTGTGATTTCACCTGCATTCTGCCCCACCACTCCCGGGAATAGAGCTTCTTAAATGTTGAAGATGCGTCAGGAAAATGAATCTACAGTTGTGGCAGTTTGCTCACCAACATGCAGGTAAGAAAGGTGTTTTGTGACAGAAGCCTATAAAACATAATTCTCCTTACTCTGATAATCATATCACATAACCAGCTTCATAAAGCTCTCATATGAGGCTTTCCTTAAGGGAGGGCGGCAAAGTGCTCCTAATTATATATGTGGTATACAAAGAAATGCAGACATTTAATTAATGCTCAAACAAAAGCAGTGTCTAAAAAAATAAATCTATCCCTCAAAGCAGAGTTGTCCAGCCTTACGGTATTCCAAAATACAACCAGTAAATGTAGATAAATGCAGCGATTATGTTACACACTGGTTTTCTCAAATTCTTTGTATTGCTGTATAAGCACGACAAAGCCATCTGATTACAGTGAACAGAAAAGTGGAAGACCGTTGCAGCATCTGGGGCTTGTAATTAGATCTCCTGGTTGATTTCCAATCAGGCACTTTTATGTTAGTGTTTTGAATAATACAATTGCAAAATTAAAGTAGTTACATTTAAAATTATATTAAAGTATCACTAAAAGAAAATGAAAAAATATTTTAATATAAATACACATCCATTTTAATAAGCGCCGTATTAAGAACATTGCACATTATCAATATCACTGATTGATTTGTAACCTTAATCCTGTATTAGGTGACTGGAAATACCTACCACCAGAGGGCAGAGAGTGAATGCTAATGATTTCATGTGAGTTCTCTTGTCCAGAGTAACCTTATTCTAGTGGCATTCTTAAATGGAATCTCCGAATATGTCATGAATGGGGATCTCTTACCACGGTCCGAACTGCCACAGCTTCATTTGTTCCTAAGTCATTCAGCTCAGATAGCCTCATTTTCCCACCCATGTCCTTTAAGATGAGAGAGGGAGACAGAGAGAGAGAAAGAGATTTTCCCTAGGTTAATTCACGTTCTTGGAAGACCAAGACCCAGCAAATACATATGATCCTGTTAAGATAAAAATATACACAAATAATATGTGATTTATAAAGAAAGAATGAAAAGATTTTTTTTTGTGATTTCAGTATACCCTACTGAATTTGGAATATAGATTAATAGATTTTCAATAAATTTATTATTATAACCAATGAGCACTCTCTTCCTATTTGAAGGGAAACAAAACTAATTTAACCAAAACTAATTTTTCAGTCCAGATTCCAATCAGTTCTAAACACCTGTTTGAAGGCATGAAATAAATTTCAATTTATTATGTGACAAAACAAGAGTATGTATATCCATCTTGTAAATTAGTTACATATATAAATTTTGTCAGTGACTCTTCTGTTAAAAAATACGAATTACATCTCTTAGTACTAAAAACTTAAATTGGTTTCTCAAACTATTTTATTTGTTATTGACTATGGTGATCATATAGAATACCAGTTAAATTGGATACTTCATATATAGTGATTTACAGTTCGGTGTATGCTGGAAACCAAGAACATTTTTCATAAATTGGCTTTACTGTTTCCTGGACAATGATTGTTCTTGCCATGCATGACCTTGGTTCAGAAGATGGATTCTATTATAGAACCTGAACAAGTCTGCATTCACTTCCTTTTCATCATTCTTTTGCTTGAGGGAGAGTAGACGATGCATGCTCTAGGGGAGACGTTGAATAACATGTCATTGCATGAATGTTCTTCCAGATCTCAAAGCTGAAAGTTACTTTGAACAGTGAATTTGAGAGCTGATCAGTTGGGATTGGTTTTAATTTCCTACTTTATGCAAATGTTGGCACTCAGTGAACAAATATGATTAATGTTAAATACTAGATTATATCATTACCAAAGGATAGCTCTTCCCATATGTCCTCACATGTACTATACTAGAGTACAGTGCTAGGAGATCATCCAGGTTTTTTTATGCTGTTTCTTACAGAATCACTAGAGACCCATCCACTATTCCTACTGCCCTGTTAGGACTTCCATAATTCGTATAAGTGCTGGTAAGATACCCTAATTAGAAATTATTAGAAGCAAAAAATTTGCATTGAAAATAATGAGTGGTCACAGATAATTTTTATTCTAATATGGGTTGAATATATGGCTTTTATGCTTTTTTCTTCTTTTAAACTTAGAAGATAATGATTATCATTCTATAATTATTAAAATATTTTAGGAGTTTTTAAGTAACTACTATGCTCTGAGAACTAGGTTAAGCAGTTTGGCCAAACTACCTTTCATTTTGTGTCTCATATTACTGATGGGGAAATTGAGAATTAGGGAAAGTTATTTGCCTTCTGCCAAAGTTCTCTGCTTTAGAAGTGGCAAGTGCCCACGCCCCTCTCATTCCATTGGATAAGGCAGATATGGCCAAACAGGTGATCACTACAATGGGGAGTCCCTCAGAAACCATCTCCTCAGAAAGAGGCAACAAATGTTTTGATAGAAAACCATCAAAGGTATATGATAAATGCAATCACAGATGAGCAAATACAATTAGGGAAGATAGGAAAGGACACACCATACTGTCTGCTGGAGTCGGTGATACTTCCATAGAAAATATGATTTTCACAAGGAAAAGGGAAACTTCCAGGAGATAAGAACAAGATATAGAAAGGCACAGTGATTTGAAAATTCCAGCTGTGTTTGGAGAAAAATGAGCAAATCAACTTGATTGGAGCAAAGAGTTGCCTCTGAGGCAGTTATGGGAAATGTGGCTGAAAATGCATTTTCTGCCATGTAAGAATTTTTGACTCTATCTCCTAGGCAGTGTGTGTGTGTGTGTGTGTGTGTGTGTGTGTGTAGTGTGTGCGCGCGCGCACGTGTGTGTGTGTGTGTGTGTGTGTGTATGTTGCTAGGGGAGATGAAGGAATCAGGAGTTTTTATGTTCTACAGTAATGAAAGAGTCTGAACAAGGTTTTAGAAAGATCATCTGGCAGCAGTGGGAGGGAGGGAGGGATGGAAAGAGGAACAAGCAATTTCTAAGACAACAAGCCCTCACTGATGTTCATTTTACAGTTTAAAAAAATGGCTAATGCAAACCTAAAATAAAACAAAGCATGAAAAAGGGAGAGATGGAGAATATTCAAGGGAGTTTAAGATCTACTAAGAAAATGTTAATAGATTCACTGTTCTTTCAAATACAGATATTCTAAATATAAAGTTTTGCAAAGGAAAATGAAGATGTTTGTAAAAAGTGTGCTCATTGAAAGTACAGACTTGGTCATGTATCAGTGGAATGTTAGTATTTTTTTTTTTTTCTGACATGTGTTACAAAAGGGGCTACCCAGGTCGATTTTATGGGTAGACGCTGGACAATGAAGTATCGACTCTGCTTATATTAGTAGTTTGAACTGAACTTAACCTCATTATGGAGAAGAATGGGGGCAAAAATTATAGATGATTATTCTTTTTGTATGTACCTAAAATAAAAAGATTTTTGAAAGCTTTTTGTTCGGCTAAGGAAATTGAACAAGACAAAACAAACAAGAAGAAACAAAATCCCATTTCCTCGGGAATACGCTAATTATTTATATTATGCCATACCTAAAAGAAAAATACAAGCTTTGATGCCTGTCTTTCAAGGTTATTGTTTTGTGGGTACTGTTTTCGTTTTCTGTGAAAATCTGAAAACCTTAGCTGTGTGTACCACCCACATACAAAAAAATCTCCCACTGATATATTTAAGATATATATGTGATTTCTTCCTTTCCCCTCTATTCCTATAGCGTTTCCCAATGTTATTTTTTAATACTTTATTTTTTTTTCTGAAGTTTTAGGTTTATAACAAAATTGAGGAGAAAGTACAGAGATTGCCTATATACCTCCCCCACCAACAGGCATAAACTCTCCCATTACTACAGCACTCACCGGAATGATACCTTGTTGACCAAGGATGAACCTACACTGATACATTCTAATCACCCAAAGTTCATAATTTAACTTAGGGCTCACTCTTGGTGTTGCACATTCCATGGGTTTGGTCAAATGTGTAATGACATGTATCCATCATTATACTATCCTACAGAGTATTTTCACCGCCCGAAAAATCCTCTGTGCCCTGTACATCTCTTACCCCTCCAGTCCCTGCCAACTACGATCTTTTTATTGTCTCCATAGTGTTGCCTTTTCCAGGATGTTACACAGTTAGAATCATACCGAATATGTAGCATTTTCAGTTTGACTTCTCTCGCTTAGTGACATGCACTTAAGTTTCCTTCATGTCTTTTCATTGTTTGATAACTCATTTTTTTTAGTACTGAATAATAGTCCATTGTCCGAATGTACCACCATTTTTTTTTCTTTTTAAGAAATATTGAAAACTCTTCATCAGGCACTTGATTTAGTTTCTATAAAATTGCTTAGAGTATTATAATTTTTAAAAAGAATATTATAATTTATTCATTGTATATTTTCTATCCAATGTGCATAATGGAATTGGAATAAATGTTTAGTCACCTGTAAACATGTATTTGATTAGAAGTCCCAAGTTTCCTTTTTAAAAAAATTTTTGAGAGTCATTTTGAATAATGAAAAGCAAATCATTTAAGTGCACTTTTTCAAATCTCAGAAAGGTTCAGTTGCCCAAATTTTCTAAACTGTATATTTTTTTTAACCTGTACATTTCTATTTGAAGCTAAATTTTTCAATTTAGGACTCATGCTGTTTTCAAATCAATACCGGTTTCTGGAAAATCTACACTCTGCCCCACCATTACAATAAAAATATATATTTCACTTCTTTTCTGTGAAATTTTGTACGGTACAGTTATCATCAGTTATATAACTATGTTTTATTCTTTGCTACTAGGTGTTGAATTCAAAATGTTTAAATCTCCATAAAACTTGAGAGTTTAAAATTAACAAAATTCTGACTTAAACTTGCTGAAAATTCAAATTTTTGTTTATACCTTATATATATTATATGCATATTTTATTTATTGTGATAATAAAATCTTCTAACTTATTTTTCCTGGAGATTAGTATTGGGATTCAATGTCCAAACTTATATAGATGCCCAGTGCACAATAATATCAGTGTGTTTATGTTGAGTGTGACGTATGCCTGGCACGGTAATGGGTACTTACACTTACTGTTTCATTTAAAACACTTATCAGCCTAACATGGGGACATTATCATTCTCATTTTAGAGATGAGTAAACTGAAGTTCTAAGGAGTCACAAACATTTCCAAGTTCATTCAACTAGCAAGTGACAGAACCAGGAATCAAACCCAAATATTATTTTTTCATTACAGCATGAAAAAACTGTCCTGTTACTGAGTATTAGGAAGTATGAGTGTATTGTGCTGATACATATGCTGAGATGGACTGTCCACATAAAGCTGAAGGTTTTCTTAGAGATGTTGCCCAGGATCCTCCCTCCGGTGTAGTCTCTCCAGAAGGACAGTGGATCTGGAAACTGAGAAGAGGTCAAAGCAGAGGAGAACCTTGATCAAAAGGTTTTTTTATTTGACTTGTGACCATTCTTGTAAGAACCACCATGGCCAGATGAAGAGGTAAATGGAAAGGCTTCCCTTGTATATCTTGGCATATCTACGAAATATACACACATACAGTAGGAACCTACAAGATCAGTAATACAGGATTGGGGAGTAAGCCCTGGACTCTGGATATACTGTGAAGATGTCTTTTTAAGAGA
Source organism: Martes martes (assembly GCF_963455335.1). Lineage (NCBI taxonomy): Eukaryota > Metazoa > Chordata > Mammalia > Carnivora > Mustelidae > Martes > Martes martes. The sequence goes on along the minus strand of NC_137890.1, from coordinate 174,712,090 downwards.
CTTTCTGGTAGCTGACCCAAGGATGCCTGGTTTCCTTTTGTTTTTTTGTAAAACAAGTAATATGCACCACTTATTGCATAAACATTTGCTTTGGTTTCCAATGCCATATACGTAAAAGTTAATCAATTATAATAAAATATTTTTGAGTACACTTTTAAAAAAATAAAGAATAGTACAAAATTTAGATGATCATGGAATATAATTAATATATTTAAATTTTATTATTAATCAAGAGTTACCAAGACAGAATGGTAAGAGAAGACTCACGAGGAAGAAGCTTTTTATTTTACTAGATATCCAAAATGTATTATAAGGATCCATAAACATGGCATTGTTCAGAGTAATAAATCATTGTGTAATAATATATGTGATAAAGGTGAGATCTTTAAATCTCTAGGGAAAATGGTACTTGTCAATAAATTGTGCTGGAGTAAGTATCTAGTCAAGGGAAAAAAAAAATAGATCATTGTCTTGCTCTTTAAACCCCCCCACCCCCCCCAAAGTCAATAAAGTCTACATTTGAAAATAAATTTAATGTACTGAGAAATAATGTAGGAAAACATTATAATTCTCTTCCTACTAAGCTTGACAGAAAGCTATAGAGAAAAAAATACAAATACAAATTCAAGACATTAAAATGGTAAGAGATATATAGAGAAAATTTAAAAATATAAAAATTTCACACATAAGTAAAAAAAATAAAGCTTAATAAATTTATCTCAAAAAAGTGCAATGCCATATAAAAATAGTCAAAGAGGTGAATAGGCAATTAGAAAAAGAAATAAGAATGTCTATCAATATAGGAAATCTTAATTTTTACTAGGAATTTGAGTGTTTCTGATTTATTATTTAGTATTTTAAAATAATAAACAAAATAGGTTTTTATCTGCAGAGTCACAGAAGTGAAAATAAAATTTAAAAAGATACATGCAGCTGGGAAGCCTGGGAAGTGGGTTTATCTCATTTACTGTTGGAACTGGTACCACCTTTAGAAGAACAAAACTATCAAATTTTTAAAAGTTGCATGCTGTTGGGAACCTGGGTGGCTCAGTGGGTTAAAGCCTCTGCTTTCGGCTCAGGTCATGATCCCAGAGTCCTGGGATCGAGCCCCGCATCGGGCTCTCTGCTCAGCAGGGAGCCTGCTTCCTCCTCTCTCTCTCTCTCTCTCTCTCTCTCTCTCTCTCTCTCGGCCTGCCTCTCTGCCTACTTGTGATCTCTGTCTGTCAAATAAATAAATAAAATCTTTAAAAAAAAAAAAAGTTGCATGCTGTTTACCCTGGTAGTTCCAATTTTAAGAATACATTCTAGAACACTAGGTAATGGCAATAGTAGACTACCAAGATACTATTGTATTAGTATAAAAGTGAGAAAATTCATTCCACATATTTTCTAGCAAAAAAAAAAAAAAGAGAGAGACTGAAGATAACATATCCAGGAATAGGGGAATGTTTGAATAAAGTTTTTTATTTTTTTAATGAGGAGACTTTCTAAAAAGATATATTTATCTTAGAGAGAGATGGCAAATGAAGGGGCAGAGGGAGAGAGAGAAAACCCTCTCCTAAGCTTGGAGCCTGATGTGGGGCTCAATTTCAGTACCCTGAGCTCATGACCTGAGCCAAAATCAAGAGTCAGCTGTTTAACCAAGTGGGCCACCCAGGTTCCCCTTAAATAAGCTTTGATACATTGGTACTGGTGAGTTAAAATTGAATTCAGCTGCAAGTGGCAGGAAACAAAAAAGCAACAACGCAAAACAAAAATAAAATTGGAATGGATGGCACAAGTTAGAAATGGATTCCTCTGTCATATGTGTGTGTGTGTGTGTGTGTGTGTACACACACACACACACACACATATATATATACACACACAGATATATATGTATATATATTTTTTTCTTTTTAATGTAAGCTCTACACCCAAGGTGGGGCTTAAACTCAAGACCCTGAAATCAAGAGTCACAATCCTCTATTGACTAAGCCAGGCATCCTCAATTCCTCTCACGTATAAATGTTGGGTTTATATGTAATCTCTACTTCATAAAACCCTTAGGGACACAAACTATCCATTTCACTGTCCCGCCATCCACATGGTGTGACCCCTCATTCTCATGGTTCAGCTTAGAAATAACCATGTTCAATATATAGATTGGAACAATGTGTGAAGAGGGAAAAAGGGTAAGGGATCAAGGGTTGTCTTTAAGAATGATCTAGAAGCTGCAGGAAAATAAGTCTGTTCACATCTTATTGGTCAAAAGTTAGTCAGAAGGCCAAGGGTGTAGTCAATATTCTTGATGGTTATTTGACCAATTAAAATTTGTACTACTTTAGACAAAGGGATTTTTGATACTGGTAAAAAGCTAACAGCCTTTGTCTAACATACTATAAATCAATTAGCTATTGATATACTGCTTGGAAGGATAATATTGAAATATAATTGATTTCAAAAAAGAGCAATTTTCAGAAACTTATTATCTGTATAATGACTTTCCTTTGACTCTGTTTGCCTGTAAATAAAGTGATATAAGACTAAGTACTTCATAGAATTGTCATAAAGATTAAATTAGATATAGTAAGTGCTTAGAATAGTGGTTGGTTCATAATAAATGATATATATTCATTATTATTATAATGATTATTTAAAAATATTGCATGTGGATGGTACATGTTTATGAAAGTACATTTTATTTATTTATTTTTGCTATGTACCTTTTGTATTTAAAATATTTTTAAGCCTGCACTACTTTTATTTTTTCTTAATCTCGTAATAAAAATATCTAGCTGGATGAGTGTCAGAAGCAATGTGCTTACAGATTTTCCCTATATACCTTCTTAAGATTAAGTTACTAAAACTACAGTTGTGAACTGTAGTTTATTCTTTGTATAAGAATATAAGAATATAAACTGTACTTTATTCTTTGGTATAAAATATATTCACGTCTTTTAAAACAGGGTACTACATCGCATGTATTTTATTCCTAACAGAAAGTTAGCAGATAATATTTGGTAAAAATACCAGAGGAAAAATATCAGATAAGGAGTAGATGAAAACAAAGTTTTATTTGTGGATACTCAATGTATCAATACACCATTTTATATGTCCTTATTAATAAGATGGCAGGAATAATTATTCATCTAAAATTTAAAAAATTTTCAAAACACTACTGTTGCCTTTGGCATTTGCTGTGAATCATGTATTCAAATGTAAATAAGTATATTAACAGGACATTATAACTCATAATTGAAATTTAAAATTAGCTATAGTGGAAAGATCAGTAATCACAGCATGTCATCAATTAAATGGAGAAATAATGAACTGTTACTGTAAAATATTCTTATCAGATTATCAGTAATTATCATAGAGAATTGTATTTGAATTATCATACACATATGCACATAGATAGTATATAAAATATATACATTATATATTACATACATAAAGGGGTGTGTGTGTGTGTGTGTGTGTTAAAATACAAAACAGTGTATATATGGTGTGGAATCCAGTGGTGGTTAGTGCATTCACAATGTTGTGCAACCATCACCGCAATCTATTTCCAGAACATTTTCATCAGCTCGAAAGGAAACTTTGTGCTCATTAAGTAGTCAGTCCTCATTCCCTCTCTCCCAGCCTCTGGCAACCACTGATCTGTGTTCCATTCCATTCCCATGTATTTACTTATTCTGGAGATTTCGTGTAAATGGACTCATACAACATGTAGCTTTTTGTGTCTTCTTTCACTTAGCATAATATTTCCAAAGTTTATCCCTGTTGCAGCATGTGTCAGTACTGAATTTCTCTGGAGCCTGCGTAATGTTTCATTGTACATATATACCAGATTTTGTTCATCCATTTGTCAGTTGATGGACATTTGAGTTGCTCCCACCTTTTTGCTATTGTGAATGTTGTGCTCTAAATATTTGTGTACAAGTTTTCCCTTTAAGATTATTTCTTTTCTGGGGTGCCTGGGTGGCTCAGTGGGTTGGGCCTCTGCCTTCGGCTCAGGTCATGATCCCAGAGTCCTGGGATCGAGCCCGGCATCGGGCTCTCTGCTCAGCAGGGAGCCTGCTTCCTCCTCTCTCTGCCTGCCTCTCTGCCTACTTGTGATCTCTGTCTGTCAAATAAAATAAATAAAATCTTAAAAAAAAAAAAGATTGTTTATTTTCCTTTTCTTTCTTTTTTTAATTCTTAGAGATACACACATAGGAGTAGAACTGCTGGGTCATATGGTAATTCTATCCTTAACTTATTGAGGGACTGTCAAATTTTCCAACAGTGGCTACACCATTTCACATTCCCACCAACAATGTTAAGTAGGTTCCAGTTTCTCCCAAACCTTGTCAATATTTGTTTTTTCCTGATTTTGGTTTGTTTGTTTATAGTTATCCTAACTGATCTGACATGCCATCTCATTGTGATTTTGACTTGCATTTTATTAATGACTAGTGACATTGAGCATCCCTTCACATGCTTATTGGCAATTTGTGTATCGTCTTTTGGGGGGGGAAATATATATTCAAGTCCTATGCCCATTTTAAAATTGGATTGCTTGTATTTTTGTTGTTGAATTATAAGAGTTCTTATGTATTCTTGATACTACAGTCTTAACAGATATATCATTTATAAATCATCTCAGATAGATTTGTAAGTGATTTTCATTCATTCTGTGGGTTGTCTTTTTACTTTTATGATAGTGCCATTTAATACACACAGTTTTAAATTTAGATCCAATTTATCTGTTTGGTTTTTTGCTGTTTGTACTTAACGGTGACATTGCCAAATTCAAGATTATGAGGATTTGTCCTTATGTTTTCTTCTGAGGTTTTTATAATCTTAGCTTTTATATTTTGGTATTTGATCCATTTTGACTTAATTTATGTATATGGAGTGAGTTAATAGTACAGCTTTATTCTTTTGTATTTTAACATTTGTTTTAGTGTTAAGAAATTGTGTTATTATAATTAGCAATTTATATTTTGTAATTAGCAAATATATTTTGTAAGCCAGTGAATGAAACTAAACTTTCCATACACTCTGCTTCTGTGCTAAAAGTTTTGTATATTCTCATTATTCCCCAAATAAATCTGTAAGACACTGAATCAGAGCAGAAAATCAGAAGTAAAAATCCTCAAAATTCTCCTTTGCAATGGAATGCATTTTTAAGACTTTTGCTACTTGGAACTATTTAAATTAAAAAAAAAATAAGTAGAATGTATGTAAATATCTCATTAGAAGTTATTTTTGTCTATACAATTGTAACATGTCTCTAGCCTCAACAAAGAATATATAATGAGCATCTATCCCTAAAATAGTGTATTTTGTTGCTTTCTCCATGTCAAAATCATAAGGTCTAATAAAAGGTAATCATAATTATATTTTTAAGTAATCCTTTTCACAAATCCTAAAAACAAATTGACATTGAAAAATTATGCTCTAAAATGTATATAAATCAAGTAAAGAAAATTCCAAAAAGAAAAAAAAAATAAAAGGCTTTATTAAAGTTTATAATATGGGGATTGTTGCTTTTGAATTATCTCCAAATTAGAAGTTTCAAGCATCGTGGCATGGTGGAGTGGGCATTGCAATGGAAAACAGACTGATCTTACAGATTTTCTCTCTTATCCTAATTAGTTTGAAAATTTGAGAACAAGACATGTGATTTCTCTAAGTAGCATATTTCTCTTGTGTCAGATGGCAATATAAAAAATACTTGACTATCTCATTGTTCAAATTCCAATTCTTCCGTTTACTGGCTTGTTAAATTGTAGGACTTTAAGATGTCTCAGAAGCTCTATGGACCTCAGTTTTCTTTATTTGAAAGAGATCATGCAAGAGAGTGAGAGAGCACAAGCAGGGGGAGGGCACAGAAGGGGAGAGGAAGAAGCAGACTCCCCACTGAGCAGGAAGCCTGATGCAGGGCTCCATGCCAGGACCCTGTGATCATGACCTGAGCTGAGGGCAGACACTTAATCAGCTGAGCCACCCAGGTGACCCTAACCTCAGTTTTCTTATCTGTAAAAATGAAGATTTCTGTAGACCAGACTTCTAATGCTTTGTACAAATTAGGTATTTAAGAAATGCTAGCTTCTTTCTCTCTTGTCTCTTTGAGCTCAATTTCCTCATAGTAACATTAAAACCATATAATGAGCATTTATTTCAGAAGACATACAAAGTTCTATCCAGGTTAAATATCCTGATTTTAAAACTAAAAAACAATTCAGTAATTATGTGTATTATAGAGCAAAAGATTTAGAAAAAATCAATGTGAGCTCAGTCTCTATGGATATACAAATATTTTGCTTTCTTGGGACCCATATTAAAAGCTTGCTTTAGGGGAAGAGGTATATTCAGTAGCAGCAAAGTTTAGCGCTCTTTTAAATCCCCAAGTGGACCATTCACAATTTCCCTCTCTGTCTTTCTTAGATATGGCTTTGGATTCTGCTTTTGATATAATGGCTCTGGGCAAGAAAAATGCATCTCTGATCCTTGGGGCACCTGGTACATCCTTCTGCCCCTAGAGGAGACGGGATCAGACTGAAGCCTGACTTACAAAGGGCAACGCCTGAGTGGGAGTGTGGAGACAGTGCTTGTAAAGCACGGAATCAAGAGAAGAGGACCGGAAGTATCAGAAGAAGCAGTGAGGCCCCTTCTTACTGGCTGACAGGTAAAACAGTAAGAGATAATTGGCAGCGCTTGGAAAGGTCCTGGAAAATACCTTCAGAAGTGGTAGCAAAGAAGGGAGGAGAAAGACAAGCAGAAGACAGACAATTTGAGGGTCTCTTGGGTCCAGAGGAAACGGTTTATTAATCTTGGTAGGACTTAATAGACTTCCGGTTCATAAGAGACAATCTGTTGGTTGAATTCTTGATAATCTTTTCTTTTCTTTTTTTTTTTTTTTAAGATTTTATTTATTTATTTGACAGACAGATCACAGGTAGGCAGAGAGAGGGGGAAGCAGGTTCCCTGCTGAGCAGAGAGCCCGATGCGCGGCTTGATCCCAAGATCCTGGGATCATGATCTGAGCGGAAGGCAGAGGCTTTAACCCACTGAGCCACCCAGGAGCCCCGTATTCTTGATAATCTTAAAGGAAGGAAATCTGAGGGACGTGGTAGAAGGAGGCCATGATAACTGTCTGTATTGAGCAACAGTTGAGACTGTAATGGGTGGCTTGCAGTATCACAGCTGATCCTTCTCTCTCTCTCTCTTTCACTTACACACACATGCATATACACACAACCTATGAGGAAAGCATTATTATCTTTTTTTTTTTTTTTTCGAGTAGAGGAAATTCAAGCTTGCAGAGTTCAAGTTATTTGCCTACAGCTACTCAGAGAGTAGGTTGAAGTCAGCATTCGAGTTCAACATGTCTGGCCCCACGTTTCCCAGACCACCATTATCACCTTGAGACTCCCTCCCCTTCCTCCAAGGTCCTCATGAAATCCTCAGGGAATGTGTTATTTAAAATTCATAATGAAGCCTCTCAATGTGATGAAAAACTTCTAAATATTTATCTCATTCAAATTCTTCTCATTATAATTTTTACTCACTTGATACGTAAACAATTTTGGAATCTATAAAATCCCTGCCCCATGTTTTATGTTCCCTAGGCAAGCACCATGAAAGCTGATAATATTGATGGAATACCTTTCTTATCACTAGTCCATTTATGTAGGAGAGTTTCATTGAGTAACAGTTAAAAACACAAAAAGTACATAGAAAGATGTATCAAGTGTAGATAGAAAACTGGAGACGAATATAGAATATTGCAAGTGCTGATAAGGTTTTGGTTGTATTTAAAGATTTTTAGTCATGCTTTAATTCTAAATTAATATGAACAAGTAAAATACTACTATTGTTATGAAACATTTTTAAGAAGTTTCTTGTGAGGATTGTTTTTAAATTTAGTTATCCATTGGTCCAGGAATAACGTGATGATATCATTTACTCATTCAATAATTGATGTTTTAATTTCTTTACACAAATGGCATTTTCCCTTTTTTTTCCTGTTATCTCTCTTCTCTGGCATTTTTCAGTGCTGTTTTGATCGGATAATTAATGGCATAGGTGTTTATTTAAGTGTTTTCTGTTTTAGGATACTTTAAAAAATTCCATTATTATTGCAGAAAAGTGCACTTCAACAATTAGCTGTTAAGTGCTGGCGTAAATTAAGGCTCTATACAGGTAGATAAATGAATCTGTCACATATATAATTGCCAGGAAAAGTGGTTACACTTCTAGCCATTTTCATTGGTTTGCTAATGCAGCTTTCTGTTCTAAAATGATAAATCATCATTTGTTAAGAAATAGGGCTTTCTTCTGTAGCTAAGGAGTATGTTTTCCAGCCTTAATATAGAATCTTCTAGGATTTCAAAGAGGAAAAAGTGAGGGTTCTCAATGAGGTAAAACAACATCTTTTTTTTCCTGTGATGCAGGTAAGGTGTAGTTTCCTGGTGGATGATTTATAATTATTCATGGACCAAAACGTAGTGTTAAGGAAAGAGATTTGCATGCTCCAGATGACACATAGGCACAGCTGAATACTATAACCCCAGAAAAAGTAATTCCTGAGGGGGCAGAAGTTGAAATCTGTGTGAAATGTGCAAAGAAAGTGTTTTAAGAACAGGTCACCTTTAAATTGCTTTTAAAAAGCATACTGCTTTTATGCTTTGTCTACAGGGACCCTCTGATTTTAATGTTGGAATAAAAAGCTTTTCTTCTTTTCTCTTTCTTTCTTTCTTTCATTCTTTCTTTCTTCCGGCCTGGCAACATGGCAGTGACGCAAACATTTTCATGCAAAAGTTAAGATATTCTCTGGATAAACCCATGATACACTCTGAAATCAAAAGATTTAGCAGTCTACCTTTCAGTTTGCTGCAATTAATTGAAGAGCCCAAGGCTAGGTAAGCATCGGTACTTAAATGTCAGCCCTTGGTTCAGGAGTTGTATTTACATAATCTGTTTACTAATTGCTGACTCGGTGCAATTTCATGAAATTGAGCCTTGAACAGTCTGACTTTTGAGTGAGCTTTCTCTTGGAACTTGTGAGCCTGAAGGAAGGAAAAGCCACAACCAGTGAATGAGGAGACAGAAGCTTGCAGATAAGGTTATTAGTGAAAATAGCTAGATCAGGGGTCTCAGTGTCTCCCACATCACGGTGTCATCCTCTTCTGGACTTCACATAAACATCTGCATATGTGAGGGGTTCACAGAAAGCACTCTAATTGCGTAATCTCTGTGAATTTTGTAGTAGTAATTTTCCACTATTTTTGACTTTCCCTTGGTACTTAGATTGTATTTGACTCCCATCGTTGGCGGAGACGTTTCAGTTGGAGCCTGTAGCTGACAGTTGTTTCTTTCAGAAAGTGCAATTCTCAGAAAGTCCAAGAGTGTCTGTAACCAAAGAATAAATCAGAGGAATGAGGCAAAAAAAAATCTCAAAATGCATTACAGAGAACTGTATTTATATTCAAAAAAGCAAAGTTTATTTAAAGGAAAGAACTTACTGGAGCAGAGGAGTACTTGACCACTTGTTAAGAGAATCAGAATATTACACAGGTAGGAACAAACATGGTGGAAGCTGTGTACACATGCATTTCATAGAAAGTATCTCAAGAAATAACTGTGTATATAAGAGAGTGTTTCTCTCTTTCCCTCCCTCCCTCGCTTCCACCATTCATTCATCTTGAGAAATAGATATAGGGAACAGATGGGATAACCTAGCTAACATACAGGATTTTCATAAAAATGTGACTGTAACAGTGGTGGAAAATTCCGTAACACAATTTCATGTTATGACACCTAATCATTATGGGATATCATTGAACACCATAATAAGTGACCCTGAGTTTATTTCAATTAGATTTACATCTTTGGATAACTTCAGAGGCTTACAGAACTGTAGGACATGATCTAGTGGAAGATTATGCAGAGGCTACAAACACGATCAAGAAGGAGGACTATTTTCAAGTGTGGTCATGAAGTATTCTGGCCATTCGAGATAAGCAGGGGGATATTAGAAAATAAAATCATATGATCTTTAATAAAGGAGCCAGTTTATCTTAATAGCTGGACAAAAGACCTGTGTTTTCTATCCTCACTCATTTTTAATGTCCTTCCTGAATATGTCCTTTTACATTTTTATCTTCTCACCTCCTTCAATATCTAGTTCGGAACGCAGTCTTGCCAGGAAGAACATATTTGAATTCTTACTAAAAGAGTGGCTTCTCATTCCCTCAATATTTATAGAGCCAGTTTGGGCTATATGAAATGATATGGCTAAGAGAACTTGGCTCACAAGTATTGGGGGGCCCAGATCATGAAGGAAGGAAAGAACAACTGACTTTCTTTCAAAATAAAAACAAGCCATCAATTTAGTTCTGCAACCCCTCTGATTGGGGACATGGATGACTCCAGCATTTTTTAAAAATTTAATTTACTTTAATTTTTTTTCAGTGTTCCAGAATTCATTGTTTATGCACCACATCCAGCATTTTGAGTGAGCCATGGTAAAGCATGGAAACACTTCCCTGCTCCCAGTACTGCCTCTTGACAAGTGTCATTGTACCACAGTCACATTCTTGCTTTCCGTTGACCATGCCATTTCTATTCTCCCTTAAGCATAGGACTATTCATTCTATTCCTTTTTTTCCTGCCCATCCAAACCTCTTCCACCTGTATACTCCAGCCCCCAACACGCACACGTGCGATCTGACCACATTTGAAATTATTCACTATAAATACCAGTTTGAAGGGGGAAATTTTTTTTTTTTTTCCCGTAATGCCTCCTAAGTAGTCCTCTTTATTATATGGCACGGCCTATTCAGAATCCTGACCTGCATGAAAATTCAGTGTGTGTAACTCTGATTACTACTGGCTCAGGCAACTAATTGTTTCAAATGGGTTTCAGCGAAGTAATTTAATTAGAATTTGAATGAATGCTTATTTGAAGCCAAAATTCAGGCGTTATTTCTGAGAATTGTGCCATTCTTAATGATGGAGGGAAATACACAACAAATGACTGCTGTAATGTTTCAAAATGCATTTGGTATTTTAAGATATTCAGGAGGTAGGGAGTGGGGAGAGTTGAAAGAGGAGAGATGGAAAGAGTCTATAGCAATCTGTGGTTGACCCACGTTTCAGGATACATCTGGGGAGCCAGTGTGCTACCCTGATACATGGGGAAATTCTTTTCTTCATCACCCACAATCACAAAAGCCTGTAGCAGAGAAATTTAATCATTCTTTGGTGGCATCCTGCACTCTGACTCAAAAGGGCTTCTTTAAATGCTAATGTGTCTTCCTTACAACTGATTCCTAGAACAAATTCCCTGAGTGGAATTCAGGTAGCTTTCTTAGTAGAGGATGATTTCCTGATCTTCATTCAGAGAAGCCTTATTTCTAGCAGGAGTCTCAGGTGAGGCTCTCATTTTACAATTTACTTTTATCTCCTCACTTAGACACAGATCATATGATAGGATTTTTTCCAGTCTTTTTATCATTGATGTAAGAAAAGACCTCTAATGCTGCTTAGAATTTCATTACTCTCTAGAATATATGTAAAGAAAATAATGGCCTTACCAAAGCTAAATAGCTCCCCCCACCCCAGTTTTAGTTCTAGTTTTGTTACTGAAAAATACCTATTGATGCCCGGGAATTTTGTCTTTGGGTATACAGTGCAGTTTGCTTTTCCTACATCTCTGAAACTGCTGTAGCTAGTATAGTGGTTCTTAGTCCCTTCAGGCTTTTGAGCTAAAAATGATAAAGTCAATAAAATATGGTCTGCCAAAAATGGACATGGTTTGGATGCCCGTTGATTATAAGAGAAGCTTCTAATCACAACAGTTCTTGTATTTGTTGATTGAGATGGTGACACAATTTTTAGCAAAGGAAGGAAAATCAATGTTTTCACAGGAAAAAAAATTCTCTCGGGACTTCTTGACATGGTTGTGACATGCAAAAAATGATGGATGCCCATTCTGAAATGTTTCAGCAACCAGACCTTTTATTTTCAATTAGGTACTGTATTTTTATTTTGTTTTGTTTTTGGTGAATCAAACACAGGGCTGCAAGTCAGGACTCTTGGGATCTGTTGTTGGTCTCACTGCAATTTTATGCATTGGGCACTTTATTGCACTCATTTTAACACTTTGTGGTACACTTTATTGTTCTGGGGTCTAATTATGCAGGAATTTTACCTGCCTGACAATGTTTAAAGCTTACTCAGAGTAGATCAGGTATCCCAGTGCATTCATACTTTGGGAAGAATCTCTCCAGAACTTGACCTTGAGAATTCACATGATTAAGATTATTGAATGAATTAAAGAATCAGAGGAAACATGAATGAAATGAGAATAACAGATGAATGAACTCACTTATTAACTTGAGGTAACCATGTAAAAATATCTACCATATGTAACCGCATATAGAATGGTAGATACAAATGAGGTGAATACAAATTCTTTGCTACTTTTTACCTTTGAAACTCTGCCATGATGTGATGAAACTTTCATCTTAGGTATTTGCTTGACTAATAGAATGCTGAAGTGATATTCTTGGATTTCTCGGGCTAGCAAATAAGGAAAAGTGCATAACCTGCCTGGTTTTCCTCAAACACTCTTCCTAGAGCTCAGTTAACATGCCATGAGAAGTCTAAACCACATGAAGATACCATGTACTACCTGCCTTTGGTAACCCCAACTGAGCCCCTAAGTAAGAAAACAAACAAATAAACAAACAAAAAATACATCAGTTTCTGGCCATATGTATCAGGATGGATTCAATCAGGAGAGGAAAACACACACACACACACACACACACACACACAGACGTATTTGAACAGGGAAATTTAACATAAAGAATTATGAATAATGGGGAGCCTGAGTGGCTCAGTTGGTTAAGTGTCTGACTCCTGGTTTCCACTCAGGTCCTGAACTCATGGACCATGCGACTGAGTCCCACACTGGACTCCCCACTCAGTGGGAGTCTGCTTGGATATTCTCTCCCTCTGCCCCTCTCCCCACTCACTCTCTCATATAAATAAATAAAATCTTTTTAAAAAAGAATTATAAATTAGGGGCACCTGGGTGGCTCAGTCGATTAAGCATCTGCCTTTGGCTCAGGTCATGATTCTGGAGTCCTCTCCCTCTTCTTGCTAATCCCCTTGCATGTGCGCTTGCTCTCTCTCTCTTTCTGTCAAATAAAGAAATAAAATCTTAAAAAAAAAGAATTATAGATTATAACAAAGGATTAAAGATATGAGGGGTTGATTAGTATCAAAGAAATATAAAAAATAAAGAATATATCAGAGCCAACATATCTTACAATAGCAGATATATTATTTAGTATCATATGTAATAATAATTCCCCATAGGGCTAGGAAAAAGTGCCAAAAGCAGAGCCAACTCTCTTTCCCACCCTCCTCCCTGGCCTGGACTGAGATCTCCAGACTTTGTTGGAGAACATACAGGTATTGAATGGCAGAGAATTTCTGTAAACTGCCAGAAATCTGTCCTCTAGGGAGCCAGGGAAAACGTCACAGGGGAATGTCTTGCCAGAAGTGCTCCACTAAAAACACGACTCAAGAGGTGTCCTGGGCAAAGTTGCTTTTTCTAGGTGTTGCTGACCACCCTGTGTTGCAGAAGCCAGACGTTGGAGGAGCTGTCTGCCCTATAGAAGCCTTGAGCAAGCACACAGAAATTGAAAGGCAAACCCATTCCTCCTACAATGTCTCTCCAGGGACTTCCACTGACAGACCTTCCCTTCTAGCTGGCAAAAAAAAATAAAATAAAATAAAATAAAATATATATATATATATATATATATATATATATATATATATTTTTTTTTTTTTTTTTACAGGACTCAGATCCAGTTTTGCAGAGCAGGCAAAAAGGGAGAATTCGGAACAGAGTCAATAAATTTAGAACTGGTCTACCATGCAAATGAGCAGTCTTCAGTCATGCTTGCCCAGTCAAATCTTCAGTTAGTTCCACATCTGGCTGCTGTATGAGAGCTACTGAATCAGAAACCAAAAATGAGAACCCCCTGAGTCAACCCACAGAACTACAAAATAACAAGTTGTCCCCTTATTCTATCAACCACTGTATTCTGGGGTGGTTTTGTTACACAGCAACAGATAACTGGAACATATATTATCAAGATAGCCTAATAACTTGATTTTTCTTTCATTTCCTCTCTACCTTGAGGCAACACATAGACCTGGCAATTTTGAAAAACTACTTGTTTCAAGTTCTTGGTTGTGGTTTAGAGATTTAGTATTCATGAATGGAAACAACAGCCTGAAAAAGATAATGCTGCTTGTACTATAGAGCTGAATCATACGTGTCAACATTGTGATCCCTTGGATGCCATGTTGAGGGAATGCTTTGTGGACAGAATTCCTCCTGGAGTGGCCCAATACTGTATCTCATAAAACGTCTTTATTATTTATAATGGAATGGAAATTACTCTGCTTTATGCACTGATATCACTACATATTACAAAAATAAAGGAGTAGCTATTAATAAGATTATATCCCTATACCACATATAAGATAGTCTTGCCAAGTAGGTAAGCTAAATGTAGGAAAAGTATCCTCTCTGCTGTCTGTGCATCAATAGAGATATACCGATAAGAGCTCAAATGGATCACATGAAGACTAACTAGTAAGCACCACTGTGAAATAGTGTTCTGGAAAAACCTATTCAAGCTTCAGGATATAGGTTTAATCAACACCAAGGATTGTACATCTGGAAGATTACAAAAAACAGAATCACTGGAGTATCTGGTTCTCTAGAATCATTGGTCTTTTCCTGCCACAATGTTTGGAACCTTCACCAGGGCCAGAGTACAGACAGTGGTAATTTTTCTCTGGTCACCATAACCAGTGAATTTAATGGACTGTGTTTTGCATGGTTACACTGGTTTTCAGAATAAGAATCCATAAAGTCCACGGGTTTCCACAGGGTGGGATCTTATGAAGGAAAGATCCTTAGGCATCAGACTTCAAATTCAGCTTTTGTTATATGTCTTATGGTTGGGACATCCTTTTCCACCTTTGAATCCCATGATTTCCCACCACAAAATCTAGCTTTTGCCTGCTTCTTCAGCCATTTTCTCCTTGTATACCGGAGGAAACTTATTTCTTCAATAGCATAGTGGGAGTAGGGGGAACATTATTAATAATAGTTCAGCAAATGGAAGCTGGGACAATTCCAGGGCAACCAGAGTGTATGGGCATCCCATTTTGATGTCATTCCTTCTAACTTACCGAAAGACTATTTCCTGAGATAGTTTTCTCTTTCCTACATTATCAGTTCTTACCACTTCTCACTCTATAACATTCCTATCATCATAAAACCATATTCTAATACATTTTCTAACTTAAAAAATTCCGTCAGGCACAATTCTAGATTCTTTCTTAAAAATGATTAACACACACACACACACACACACACACTTTCCACTTCCTTGTTTCTCATTTTCTCTTTATCTACTCTTATATTGGTTTCCCTTCCCATATCTCAACGAACATCCTTGTTAAAATCACTAACAACCTACAAATTCAGTGAATGTTTTCTGACCTCACCCTGCTAGATTTTCAGCAATGATTCACAGAGATGACAATTTCCTCCTTGAAACATCTCTCTCTCTCCTTTAGAGACAACATGCTTTCTTATTTTTTCTTCTTATTACCTTGCTCCTTCTAAGTTTCCTTCGCTGTCTTCTCCACTTAACTAATCAGACTGAAATGACTCTAGGCTTAGTCCTGGGCTGCATTTTTCTTTTTCTACGATTCCTTTGGCTAGGTGATCCCATTCATTTCTGTGACTTTCTCAAAATCATTTATATGCTAGTGACTCACATTTATATTTCTTACCCAGACTTTTTCTGAGCCCTAAATTTATATACACATCTAATTTGCCTATTTGAATATGCCAGAGGAATTTCCAAATTTGCACACTAAAAACAAGACCCATCCATTCCATTCACACCCTACACAATCTAATTATTCCCACTGTTTCTGTATTCCAAATAAATGGTACCATTGCCACCACTATTAATGTTAGAAACTGGGAGTGATTCTTGACCTTTCCCTTTTCTGGTCCCCTGCATTTAATCTATCTGTACTTGTTGTGCCTTCAAAGCACATGTGTCTGATCTGTGAATGTCTCTACTACCATCATCTGAGTGTAAGCCATCACCTATTGCTTAGATCACAGGAATAGCTTCTTAACTAGTGTTTCCCCTTTAACTCCTGCCTCCCTCCAGTCCATTCTCCACATTCAAGCCATACCTATGTATTAAAAAACTTATAGGAAATTATGTGGCAATACCGCTTTAAACTCTTGGATGGTTTCCCATCGCCTTTAGAGTAAGATCTAAATTTGTTGCCATGGTCTCCAAGGCTCTGCATGATCTGTCCCCTGCTTCAGCTTGCCTTCTCATCTTATACCACTCTGCCCCTTATGGTATTTTATTCTCTAGTCTTGTGGCCTTTGGTCAGTTCCTAAGGTTCACCAACCCCTTCACCAGCTCGAGGCATACGATCCCTTGCATGCATGGTTTAATCTACCAGGGGTGCTATTCCTCAGGCCTTTCTCACATGAAATATTATAAACAATTAATTAAATCATAGCCAAGTCACATGATTAACCAGTATTCAGCTATTATAAGGATGAGGTAGAATTGTATATATTTAAGGAAAAATCTCTAATCACATTTTAAGTTTAAAAAGTAGGTTGTTTCTAACTCAAAAAGATATATGGACCTCATGTCCATTGCAGCATTATTTCCCATAGCCAAGATATAGAAGTAACTCAAGTCTCTGCAGATAGATGAATCGATAAAGATGTGGTACAGGGGCGCTGGGTAGCTCAGTCATTAGGCGTCTGCCTTCAGTTCAGGTCATGATCCCAGGGTCGTGGGATCAAGCCCCTCATTAAGCTCCCTGTGCAGCAGGAAGCCTGCTTCTCCCTCTCTCACTCCCCCTACTTGTGTTCCCTCTCTCGCTGTGTCTCTCTCTGTCAAATAAATAAATAAAATCTTAAAAAAAGAAAAAGAAAAAGAAGATGTGGTATACACATGCACAGACACACACAGAGGAGTATTATTCAGCCATAAAAAATGATGACATCTTGCCATTTGTGACATGGTTGCTGGAGGGGTTGAGGGTAGAGGGACAGGCAAAATGGGTGAACGGGAGTGGGAGATACAGCCTTCTAGTTATGGAAAGAATAAGTCACAGGGACGAAAGATAAAGCACAGAAAATATAGTCAATGGTATTGTAATAGAGTTGTATGGTGGCAGATTATAGCTACACTGTGGCAAGCCCAGCATAATGTATAGACTTGTCAAATCACTCTGTTGTGCACCCAATGTAATATCGTGTGCCAACTCAATTCTAATTTAAAACAAAAGATACGGTTATTATTGTGGATCTTTATTCAATATGACTGTAATACTAATGAAAAGAGAAGGGGCATGGAGATAGAGACATACAGGGAAGAGACACACAGGCACGTGACAACAGACACAGAGACTGGAGTGTCTCTAAGTCAAGGAACACCAAAGATTGCTAGCAAACACTGGGAGTTAGAAGAGGCATGGAAAGATTATCTTTTATAGATTTCAGAGGGAACCTGGCCCTGCCTCTCACCTTAATTTCAGACTTCTGGACTCCAGAACTATGATCCAATAAATTTCTATTGTTTAAAGCCAAGAAATAATAACAATAAATAAATAAAAAGTAGGTTGTTTACAACTTCCTGTGAATCTATGGTTCTTTCAAAATAATTTAAAAAACAAACTGCAGAAAATATATAAGACAAGTATACATATAAACTATATTAAAATGTAAAAATATGTATAAAACATGAATAAACACAAAACACATGTTTTTATGTATATTTTTTAAGGACCGAAAAACAGTATGCAAAACTCCAAGTTGCCAACAGAAATTACTGCCTTGGTATTATACAACAGTGGGGCTATATAATTCAAGAAAGATTTGCATTTTTTACTATACACATTTGTTATTATTTTTTTACCATAAAATTGCATCCTACAGAGGGTAGAGCTGACCCAGTTTGCAAAGTCTTTGCTTAAAGAAACCCTGCTTTCCCCTTGACTATTTTTATGGCTTTTAGTGTATCGTACACTAAATGTAAATGAAAACTGAAATCAATAATTTAATAATTAATAATTAATGATCTTACTAATAATTAATAAAAATTGAATCATCTAAACTCTGCTAGAGCCTAGTGAAAATGAAACTTTCTGGAAAAGGACTAGTGATCTTATGATGATACTGAGGGGTTAATGATCGTTTTATTGATGATTTTAATGAAAATAGAATGGAGTGTGTGGAGACATCAATATCAGTGAAAAAATATTACCAAGTTACTATTTGATATGTATTCTGTAAAACACCGGTAATGTATTATGTGATTTTTTTGAGTGCTAAAGCATAAGTTCTCTGAATTTACCTTAAATTGTGCTAAAAATTAGATTTTTCTGCCATCAGGTATCAAACATAAGGTTTGTGTGTTGTCCAGTAAAAATAAGATGGATTATAAATTAGGAAATTAGATTCTCGTGTAACTGAAAACTTTGCCTTGAAAACTGAAAACCTCTGTCAATCAGTCTCATCTAGAAAGTATGAGGATTCTACTAGAAAGCATTTTATAACTGGGTTACCTGGAACTTGCAAACATTTATTTATAAAAAAAAAAAAAAGAAAAAAAGAAAAACAAGTTTGGAAAATGCCAGTTTAACCTGTTTTGCATTTTTGTTTTTGCTCAGAGCATTTTCCCAATATTTGACGATGAAATTTTCAATATGAATCCCCAAGAGATGAGTGGTGGGTAAATTATGCAAGTATTGCTCTACATGCATTTGATTATGGAAATCGGAAGGTTTCCTTTGGAATGGACTAAGTAATATCCACATTCTCTTTCAGCCAGAATGGTCTATGCATGCGGGGTAGGTCATCATGTTAAGTTAGGGATGTGTGCCTTTCTCCTTCTATCCCTTTACTTGCCATCTTTATTAAACTGACATTAATTTCAATACAAAGTGCACGTATTCCCATTCCACATCTCAGTAAAAAAGGAATTACAGAGGTGGCCTGCAGATAGGAACTTGGTGCTCTCTAAAACTGCCTGTCTCATCACACTGTGTGTGTCTTCAGATCTGGTTATTATCATCAAATACAAGAGCAAAGTGTTGTCCTCATGCATGAGGGGGCATGGACTAGACAATCTCTTATTCTTCTATTTAGATGTCATGGACTCACGGGCAAGCTAATTTTGGTAGTGTTTCTCTGTGAAATATGATGGGAAATCACTGGAAATGAGAGAGATTTGTGTGTTATGTGTCTCTTTTTGTATTTATTTAAATTGTGATGAAATAGACACAGCATAGACTTCACTACTTCCATCATTTCTGAGTGTGCAATTCAGAGGCATTAAGTGCATTCACAGTATTGTGCAACCCATCACTGACATCTCTCTCCAGAACTCATCATCTTGAAAAACTGAAACTCTGTACCCATTAACCAATAACTTCTCATTAACCCTTCCTTCCAGCTCGTGACAACCGCCATTGTACTTTAGAGATAGATTTTAGTTCAGCTCCACGTACGGCCATTTACTTCATTGTTTGATCTTGGGCAAATATTATTTCTTTGTCCCTGTTTTCATTTTTATAAAGTCAGAATAAAAATATCCACCCTTTTAAAAAAAAATGCTACGTGTAGACAATCAAGTTGTCCTGGGGGGATAAACTCATCCATCTATCTGTCTGCCTATCATCATCTACATTTGTAAGTACAATATACATTTATACACACACATACATAAATACACACATGTACACATAGTTCTATCAAGTACATTGATTTCTTCCAACTAAACAAAATAATTATTGCCCTTGACATCATTCACAGTAGTTTCTTGACTTAAAAATCTGTCAAATTCGGGGAAATCCCTGAAGCCAGGGACCTAGAAGCAGGAGCTATTATTATTTAATGATTTGGCCATTTCTTTAATTAAGTTTTCTTAAATGTGAGAGTTATAGCCAAAGGTCCTTAAACTATTTTTCCCATGTACATACTTTCTATTCCTTTTTTTGACTCTGGGGGTCTGTTAACTATTAACTTGTGATTTTTTTTAAGCTGTGTGTTTTGAGGCTGACAATACAACTTTTGAGAGTAAAAGTTGATGTGGTATTTCAAATATCAGCCATAAACTGCATAATTTGAGACCACTCAACAAGTTTGAGTTTTTATAAGGCATTTAGAAAATAACACCCTTTTTAAAATGTACTATGCTTGCTGAAATCTCCAAGCCCTGACTCCTGTCCGATGCAGTTAGAGCAGTCTTGTCCACTTGTGTTTGCAGCAGAACTGCAGAAGACCAAACATCTTGACTTTGAGAAAATTTTCCAAGTTTGAATGTTTCTATATATAATTGAAATTGTCATTTAGCTATTGACGTGTTATACATATTATTTAAGATTTTTCTTTTAAAATTTATTTGACAGAGAGAAAGCACGAGCACAAGCAGGGGAGCTGCAGGTGGAGAGGGAGAAGCAGGCTCCCCACTGAGCAGGAAGCCCGATGTGGGGCTTGATCCCAGGACCCTGAGATCATGACTTGAGCCAAAGGCAAACACTTCACCAAATGAGCCACTCAGGTGCCCTGAAATTAATTTTTTTTTTTAGAAACCCAGTGCTTGATCAAGATATTTCCAACTTGGAGCTGAAGATTATATCTTATCAATCAAGAAAGGAAATATATGTTGCCATAAAACTCATAAATATATAATAATGTTTCATCTACTCTGGTGAATAACTATGTCCCCTACTTCCTTTTTATTATGAATGTAATTGTTAATTTCCTCATAAATTTTCACTTACCTTGCTGAGATAGAACAGCCAAAGCACTGGGAGTGAAACTGAACCCAAAATTTCACTCTATAGTTTTATTTGGGGAAAGGAGTTGATACTGTTTGTTTTAGCTGTTTATCTCATCCTATTTCTGTATCTTTAACTTTCTAAAGTCAAATAATATATTACATCTTATCTGTAAAAAAATTTGGTCTTTTTATAATTTTTTAAATACCAGAAAGAGAGTGTTTTCACAATAGGATTCCAAATGCCTTTCAAAGTTAATTTTCAAGTTTTATACATAAGTGAGTGGGAGCTCTAATTATATCTATTACAAGGTTATCTTCACTAGTGGCTTTTTTTTCTTCATGAATTGAGCATTTTCCTCTTGAACAGGACTTCCCACAGATAGCAGAACTTGAACTTGTTATCTTTGTGTATGCAGCAGGTCTTTAGATATGAGCACGGATCAAAAGAAGGTAGATTATGGTACAATAATAAACTACCATGAAATCTCAGTAACCTAATGAAGATCTATTTATTACTCATCCTCCATGTCCTCTGCAGGTCTCTAGAGGGGTTCTATTCATTATAGTCCCTCAGGGATCCAGGGTAATGGAGCATCCACCATTTTGAACATTGCTACTGGGATAGAAATCTCTAGAGAGTATCACTTTAACAATAATGTGTACCTATGTGGATGCGATACATACCACTTCTGTTTACAAATCATTGGCCAGAACTAGTCACAAGGAATGCCTTGTCTATTCCTAATCACAAAGGACAGGTAAATGCAGCCCTAACACGAGATGGGATAGTGAAGATCCAGAAATAGTGAGTGAACAGCAGTAATGACTACCTCAGTTTTTGTGACCAAGGCTCCAAGGAGCAGAAAAAGCATGCTATTTTTTTCCCCCCATATGTGCTCTTGCCTTCTGTACCCTGAAGCAAACAGCAGACACTGACAGCTGGTAGAGAAGAGGCAGATGAGGAAAAGACTATTTCTTGCCTAAGGGCTCATGTAATCATTCCAGCATTGAAGCATACAGACAATATACCAGAATGAATAGCTACAAAAATATTTTTCTTGAGTCTTTTAATATTGGTTATCACAGGCTTTATTTCCATTGCCCTTTTCCTCATTTATATCCACAACACAGCCTCCAAGTTGTTTGGACATATCAGATGTTATAGAAGGTTAAGGAAAATCGCAGAAATGCGGTATGCAAAGGAATCCACCATAGATGACTTTCCCCTGCCTGGTCCAAGAGAAAAGTCCCAAGAGATGGTGTTATGATGGCAAATGTTTAACAACTGATTTCCAGATAAAGAAACCCAGATTTGTTGGACTTGTTGTCCATATCTGTGGTGCAAATCTTCCCACCTGGACTGATTTTGACCAACTACTGTGTTAACACTGAATGGGAGTTGGGAAGAGACACTCCCAACCAATGGACTTTGACTAGCCAGTAAGTCAGGTCCAGCCCTGCTTGGAGAGAAGATGCTTTTCATAGGGTGTTCTTAGTGTTGTACCCACATTTCCAAAGCTAATCTCCCTTCTTTGTCTGTCTGCACTCTCACAAGCACATCACTCACAAAGACCAACAGATACGATACATAATCTTCTAATACGGAAGAGAAACGTTTCTTATGTATTTCTTTTTACTTTCTTTATTAATTATTTTTATTAATATAGAATGTATTATTTGCCCCAGGGGTACAGGTCTGTGAATCGTCAGGCTTACACACTTCACAGCACTCACCATATCACATACCCTCCCCAATGTCCATAACCCAACTGCCCTCTCCACATCCGCCCCTCCAGCAACCCTCTGTTTGTTTTGTGAGATTAAGAGCCTCTTATGGTTTGTCTCCATCCCAATCCCATCTTGTTTCGTTTTTTCCTTCCCTACCCCCAAACCCCCCACTCTGCCTCTCAAATTCCTCATATCAGGGAGATCATATGATAATTGTCTTTCTCTGATTGACTTATTTCACTCAGCATAATACCCTCTAGTTCCATCCACATTGTTAGAAATGGGAAGATTTCATTTCTTTTGATGGCTGCATAGTATTCCATTGTATATATATATATATATATATATATATATATATATATATACCACATCTTCTTTATCAATTCATCTGTTGATGGTCATCTAGGCTCTTTCCATAGTTTGACTATTGTGGACATTGCTGCTATAAACATTTGGGTGCGCGTACCCCTTTGGATCACTACATTTGTATCTTTAGGGTAAAAACCCAGTAGTGCATTTGCTGGGTCATAGGGTAGCTATATTTTCAACTTTCTGAGGAACCCATGCTGTTTTCCAGAGTGGCTGCACCAGCTTGCATTCCCACCAACAGTGTAGGAGGGTTCCCCTTTCTCCGCATTTTCTTCAATTCCCTGTCATTTCCTGAAGTTAATTTTAGCCATTCTTACTGGTGTGAGGTGGTATCTCATTGTGGTTTTGATCTGTATTTCCCTGATGCCGAGTGATGTTGAGCACTTTTTCATGTTTCTGTTGGCCAACTGGATGTCTTCTTTGCAGAAATGTCTGTTTATGTCCTCTGCCCATTTCTTATGTATTATTTCTAAAGCTACCTCTTAAACAATGCTGTTAGTATTTTGCGTTTTACCCTGGGGAACGTTCATTTCACCCGCCCTAGAACTTGCCCTCTCCCTTCAGGTCTCCAGGGAATAACAAAAATACCCATCCCAGAACCATAATCTCTTTATGGCTACTCCCTTTGCTACAGAAGTCACCAATTTAACCTTTGGCAATTGCAGAAGTGGGAGAATGGAAGGGCTTAAATCTTTCCATTTGCTTTTCGTTGCCCCCAGATTATGCAGGTTTTGGTACAACAGATCTCTCCCTCATATTCTAGCCCTAGTTACCAACCCACCTTGTGACCCACCTCCTTCCCATCACTACCATGTCTGCAGTCAACCCAAGCTCCTTACTTTCTCCCAGATACATCACGATCATTCGGATCTTTGTGCTTAGCATATGGATTTATCGTACCTCTAACATACATACTTTTTCTGCTTTTTCAAAACTCAACAAAACTCAGAACTCTAGTTTTGTCTAGTTTTGTCATTGTGAGGACACCTCACTTCTGCTTATTGGTATGGCTAACTCTCCTTCACAAGCAACCACTTTATATCACAGATATTAAATTTTGCTAAGATTTGCCTTATGTCTTGTATATCAATATTTCTATTTGTTTTAATATAATTACATTATGTAAGTCTTACTTCTCCAATATGATAAATTCTTGCTTTATGGACTCTAATTCTTTTCTATCTCCAATATATTTAGCATGGAGTTAGGTTGACATTAGGCTTTTATTAAGCTCTTAATAAAAACTTCCCAAATTATATTATATGTCAAAATATTACTTAATATGATTCTTGTGTTTTAAAACATGGGAAACTTGAGATTAAGGGCTGCAAATCATAAAAGCAGCAGAATAGAGTTGAATACAAGTGGGAATTCAATAACTATTGAGTATTGAATAAATAAATTCTAGAAGCAAAATTAATAAAAGAATATCAATAACTTCCAAATTTTTTTTTAGTGTAGGGATTATCCTTCAACACACCTAATTCATCAAGCTTTTTTTTCTTTACTTTTTTTTTTTTTTTAATTCATGCCAAGACAACTTACTGCTTGATTATATGCGGTCCTACTCTGGAAATACTTTTATTTATCTTATTGTCAGTAACTTCTTTTCCATTCACCTGCAACTATTTTTCTGCTTCTTTGAATAACAAAGTATTTCACTATCTAGGAAACTGAAATTAGTATTCTTAATAAAGAATCTCATGAAGAAAAAAATGTAAGGCCTACAGTTCCAGTGGAAGTTAAAATTGCTTGGTGTAAATTTTTATCAACAAACATTTGTTGGGTGTCTTCTGTGGAGAAAAAAACAAAACTAAAAAATAGGATAACAAGAAAACAAGGTTCAAAGGAGATGCATATATGACTTTCATTTTACAAACTTGTTTGGCGGAGGTCATTGAGAGAATGTGACTTCCAACTGACCCTGGAGCTGGAGCTGCCCTCCTCACCTCCACACCCTCCCTGAGCCCTGCCCCCACAGCTGTTAGAATGTATATTCTGCTCACCGTTCTCACAGTGGGAGCTGTTTTCAAGGTTACAGCCTGGAGAGAGCAATGAGTCATTGAGACCATGTGGATGGTCTATGTGACTGAACCCAGCTAAGGCTTCTGTATAAAATTTTAAGATTCTGGCAGGGAAATGTGGCTCATCCTGTGGCCACATAGGACAAGCCTCCTAAGTAAGTTCCCTTGTTATTAAACCTGCCACCTACCAAAATCTGGAATGGTCTGTTGCTTTCTTCAGTCTCTCCTTGACTTCCCTGTTCAAAGACCAGTGTGCAAATAAACTTACATGTTTTCCAAACATGTAAAACCATTTGTAATGAGAATACATACATAAGGGCTAAACAGCTGTGAAGTTAATGGATTTAGGGCAAATCAGGGAAGCTCGCATGAAGAGGCAATGTTGAACCCAGTCTTGAAAGAAGTGTAGTAGATTTATAAGAGAGATGTGCCTTTTCAAAATTAAGTGTAGAGAAAATGTAAAATTATTTTTAGAGATAAAAGAAAAAGTAATTGAGCACTAGCTATTTATAGTGATGTTATAGAATAGAGTGCTATTTAACACTAATAGTATTAGTAATAATAATAATATCTAGGGATGCCTGGGTGGCTCAGTCAGTTAAGTGTCTGGCTCTTGATTTCCATTCCGGTCATCTCAGTGACCAGATACGCAGCCCACGTTGGGCTCAGTGATCAGTGGAAGTCAGTGTCTCGGCTTGGATTCATTCCCCCTGCCCCTCCCAACTGCTTCATGCCTATGTGTGCACTCTCTCTCAAATAAATACATCTTTTAGAAAAAAGTAACAATAGCTAAGTAACTGCAATACAAAAATCAAGCTGATGGATAATAAAGATGTTTATGGCTACACCTGGGAATCCAGAATGGGAAACATTTTGAAGTTCTTACCTGAGAAGATTAAATAAATAACAGGAAATTACTGTAGGCTTTTCAAGGGAAAAAATACTATATAAAAATAATATCAAAATAGGATTATGCTGTTTTAGTATCTTAGGTAGAATAATTTGGTTGAAAGTTGATTTAGGAAATGCCCTATAAAACACGTCCATATATTTAACTGCTTTGGGCCATATTTTTATTTTAGTGCCTTCTCTATAAAACCACAAGTTTAAGGTACAAATTTAATATCTCAATAAATAATCTGGTTAAAATCACTAATTTCAGGGAAGAAAAATGCCAAAAATGTTTATTTGTTGAAGTGACATCTTTATTTGTCTTCTTAACCTCACTGGGACCTCAGGGATCTCAGAGATAAATTTAATGTTTAAGTACAGTGAATATTTTGTATAGGATTTCTGATATGATTGTCTCTGTATGTTTATATGGTTTTTATTTTTTTTTTCTACTTACATAAGAACTATATTAAGTACACAGATATTTATGCTTCAATTAAAATCTTTTAGGAAGATAACCAAATTATAGAGTGAATCTTCACTCCCCTCTTCCCACACACACATTCTGTGAAAAAATAGGGACATTTTACAAATCATTCACTCCTTCATGCCCTCATCAGCTGCATGTCAGTAATCCAAACTGTTAAGGAAAGTTAACTTTCAGGCTGAGTCTTAACCATTATAAGATTTAAAGGCAAGGAGGATACATTTTTATTCCTTAAATATCTCTTCAACTTCTACCTAATTCATGAAACTCATTTAATGGGAAACAGACATGCTTAAAATTGTATTTTAAAACGAGAGTCAATTTTTTCGAGATAATCAGATGCAAGAGCATTATATTTTTTTAATCAAAATAAAATATGGTCCAATTTCCATCCATGATGATTAGTAGGAAGTCCCATATCGGTCATTTGGCAGGCCTCTCCTCTCTTTCTTGGAGAAAAAAATAAGCAAACAAAAGCTTGGGGCTCATACAGCCCAAAGAAGTAACCGGGTCTTCTGTCATCAGCTATTAGGCGACTTTTCTAGACTCTTTGGTTTGGCTTAGACTTGCTCCATATGCAAACAGGTAGCTCTCCGACTATACCAGCCACCTCCATGTTAAACCTTGCTGCAACAGAACCCCCTAGCAGGTAGGGTGTTACCTCCATACACTCACCTCCAGGCCCATGGTCTTCTTCAGTGATTCAGAATTGGAGCATTCCCTAATTCCTGCCACCCCAGAAAACCTGCCACTGAGTCTCAGTGTCCTAAATCCAATCACATTCTCTCAAACCAACAACTTACCTAGCCTTCAACTCTTGTCTTCTAGGGTAGCGTGGTTGGTATTTTGATAGGTTTAACCTTTCAAGGCAAGTTTCAGCATTGGTGGTGAGGGGGTACAGGAAGACATATTATCCCATAGGCAATTAAAAAGTATATTCTGTTAGGCAGCTTCCGTTTTCTCTTTGTTTTGTTTAGTATTGTATCTCCAGCACTAAGGACAGTGACTTCACATCTCAGGCTCTCAATTAATATGTGAAGAAGGAAGGAAGGAAGGAAGGAGGGAAGGGGAAGACAAAACTCAGAAATGGAAAGATATGACACTATTCTTAACCATTTATAACAAAGTACAAATTTACTATCTCCATGGACAATCTGGTTACAATCAAACCTGGAATTGAAAAGAACTTTAAAGGTCAGTATTGCATATAGCATTTCTCAAGCATGAGAGGAGCACCCACTCAGGGACACATTTGGAAATGTTTACTGGCATTTGGATAGCACAAGGACTGGAAGATACTAATGGCATTTGATGCCCCAAGAGGTAAAGATACTAGCATGTTGCAGTGTGTGGGACAGTCTTGTACAACAAAACCTTGCTCTTCCAAAAATCCAATAACATTCCCAGGAGGACATTAGGAGAAGGAAAGGAAAAATGAAGGGGGAGAAATTGGAGAGGGAGATGACCATGACAGACTGTGGACTCCAAGAAACAAACTGAGTTTTTTTGTTTTTTTTTTTTAAGATTTACTTATTGATTTGACAGATAGAGATCACAAGTTGGCAGAGAGGCAGGCAGAGAGAGGGAGAGAGGAGGAAACAGGTTCCCTGCTGAGCAGAGAGCCAGATGTGGGGCTCGATCCCAGGACACTGGAATCATGACCCGAGCCGAAGGCAGAGGCTTTAACCCACTGAGCCACCCAGGCGCCCCACAAACTGAGGGTTTTAGAGGAGAGGGGGGTGGGAGGGATGGGTTGGCCCAGTGATGGGTATTAAGGAGGGCGTGTATTGCATGGAACACTGTGAATTATACGTAAAAAATGAATCTTGGAACACTACATCTAAAGCGAATGATGTACTGTACGGTGACTAACATAACATAATAGAGTAAAAAGAAAGAAATATTTGAATAATCCTACCCATCTTTATACTTAAATCGTCTCTATAGTAACTTTGTCAAGTGGTCTTCCAGGTTATACACTTAGGTCTAAACACTCCTCCTGATGGAGAACATGCAAACTTCAAGTTTGTTACTTCCTTCAGGAGTTTTGATTATTAATTAGAGTGAGGTACACCCACAGAGTGGTAAGTGTAGCGTCACATGGATATGAATTTAAAGCACTCCAGCATTTTCCTTTCCCGCTTAAATTAACCGAAAACTTTTCCACCTAAACAGAACTGTTTCCTAACTCTGCATTTTCATTCATATGGCACTTCATCAAGGCATTCAAAGATAGCTGCATAATTCTATCTAAATTTCCTTAATTCCTAAGAAAACTCCTGTTTCAACTTTTTATATAATTTTGTTCTATTCTCCTCATTTTGCTTTTGCTTTTGTCTCTCTTAAGACTGTCTAGTTTATCTAAATCCTAAAGTGTAGGGCCCTGAGTAGAACCAAATATTCCAGGCAACGCTGGAAACACACAGTAAAAAGTAAAACTCTTACCTGAATCATCCTAGATATTTGACTTCTTCTAAAGCATCCTATTAATAATGTTATCAACGTTTGTAGTCCTCCTTTACTCTTTTCTCATACTGAATTCAGTATGGACAAAAATCCTTGAGTTTGTTTTTTTTTTTTTTTCCTACATGTTCTGTTGCTAAGCCATACCTCCATAATCCTACCCTCACAGTGTTCTATGTTAGGATCCATTTTATTCTTGTAATATTCATTTTATTGGATTCTTTCATCAGTACAGTCTGTAAAAATTTTCTCTCAGTCTATCGTAAAACCATCTCAGCATTATTTCGTCTCTAAATTTGATGTATGTATCTGCAGTCTCCTCAGTGAAAATCCAGTAATTTTTATTATGGCAGTGCTCCGTCCGGAGCCGTATGACAAGCCACAGGACACTCTTTCAACTAACATACAATTACTATGTCACCCAAGTACTTATCCTTTGAATTTTTCCTTTAAACATCTCATATCACTCCATCTTGGCTGAAAAGATGTTACATATTTAACAAGTACGCAGCTGAGTTCCATATACACCTTCCCCACCATGTTTTTCCAGGCCTAACCATGTGTTTGCTTAAAAAAAAAAAAAAATGGGGCTCCTGGGTAGCTCAGTCTGTTAAGTGTCTGCCTTTCGGTTTAGGTCACCATCCCAAGGTCCTGGGATGGAGCCCCACATCGGTCTCCCTGCTCAGTGGAGAACCCGCTTCTCCCTCTCTCTCTGCCTGCAGCTCTGCCTACTTGTGCTCTCTATCTCTCTATCAAATAAATAAATAAAATCTTTTTTTTTAAGATTTTATTTATTTATTTGACACAGAGAGATCACAAGTAGACAGAGAGGCAGGCAGAGAGAGGGGGAAGCAGGCTCCCCGCTGAGCAGAGATCCCGATGTGGGGCTCGATCCCAGGACTCTGAGACCATGACCTGAGCTGAAGGCAGCGGCTTAACCCACTGAGCCACCCAGGCGCCCCTAAATAAATAAAATCTTTAAAAAAACATGTAGACGTGAATGTGACCTCTGTTGCATCCTACTCATTACTGATTACTCACCTTGCTGTTCACAAACTATCCTTCTATGAGTGTTAGATAATCTTGCCTAGTGTCAAAGCCAAGGTCACTAGGCTATCGTTTGTGAAAAGTTTCCACTTCTTTTTTAGAAATATAAAAGGTATTGTTCTATATTCAGATTTATTCAGCCTGTCACAATATCCTAAATTATCCAATATCATAAAAAATAATGCTGTATTTTTGATTGGAGTTTAGTGGTATCCTAAGAATGTAAATAGTCTGCACCTAGAAGACAAGTCCATTTCAGTCAACCCAGTCTTCCCAGGATCCATTCTCTGATCTTGGGCTTCAGGTCTCCGTAACCAATGTAGTTCTGAGCTTTACATCCTGAAGCGGTTTCTTTTTAACTGAAGAAATAGCAGCTAATAGATAACAAGGAGTCCTTGCTTTTTCTGGGTCATTTAATATAAAGTAGTGACTAAAAGTACAGGCTTTGAAATCACAACACTAAGTTTTCATCCAACCTCACGATGTACCACCATTTTCCAGCTCTGTAATCTTAACAAATCTACTTTCCCTCACAGGAATTCAGTTTTCTCATTTGCAAAGTACAGATGATCATAGTTACTGCACATGGTTATTGTAGGTATTCAACATAATCATGGGGGCCAGGTTCGTAACACAGTGGCCGTCACTTAGATAGTGTTGTTTTTTCATCAATGTTAAAACAAAGATCTAGTTTGTTTTACTTCCTTCTTGATTATCTTCTTGCTTTTGTCACACAGTTAAATATTAATCTTTCAAACATGTTTGACAGCATTTTAATCAAAGGGAAATGACAGATTCTGTGCACTTCCCTCTTTCGGGGATGGAGAAAATATTAGAATCGCAGGGATATAATTGGGGGTATTTGGTAGCAGTTCCAAAGAATAGAAAAGAAAAAAAATCCAGCTGAATAGACATAACTATGGAAACAAAGGTTAACATTGCCAATTTCTTAATTTTGGTAGCCTTTGCTTTCTTCTTCATTTGTGGAAGAACCAGATTCAATCTGCATTGATTTCAGTAGTAGAAAAACTGAATGGGTATGAAGTTCATGAAGGAACATGATGTCAGAAGCCAATATACTCACTTCCAAAACTTGGCAAAGGGCTCTGCTTATAATCACAGTAACAAACTGAATATATCCAACTGAAGAATAATAAGTCAAAATGTTCCTAATTAAAGCCTAACCAACGGGCCTGCTCTTCTTACTCCAAATAAATACGTAAGTAGAGTTTTCTGAAACATTTTGACTTTTTGAAAAAGTACATAAAGATTGCAAAAGTTGGGGAGTGGAACCTAGGACAAGATGCAGAGCTAGAAGATTTCTCTATTGTGAAGCAACCAGAGAACACTGAAGACTTCAGAACAGTTGTGGAGGTTGGGGACATGGATAACAAATCAACAGGACGAGGAGGCCTTATCTAAGTGAAAGAGCTCTTTGTGAACGCAACAAGAGAAGTTTAAGCTCTTAATTATTTCACCGGAAAATTGAAACACCCTGATTTCTCTATAATCTTTACTCAGTGTCTATACAAGGGAGGGATATATATATATATATATATATATATATATATATATATATATTTTAAGATTTTATTTATTTATTTGACAGACAGAGATCACAAGTAGGCTGAGAAGCAGGCAGACAGAGAGAAGGAAGCAGGCTCCCCACTGAGCAGAGAGCCCAATACAGGGCGCTATCCCAGGACCCTGAGATCATGACCTGAGCCAAAAGCAGAGACTTTAACTCACTGAGCTACCCAGGCGCCCCAGGAGGACCATATTAAAATGAGGTCTTTTTTATGCTCTCTAACTGAGCATCATTATGGATGAAGATTTCCCAAAGTTGAATCCTAAAAGATCAATCAACTGATTGATCTATCTATCATCTATCTGTCTCTACCTCTATTTCAGTCTCTCCTTAAAACATAAATAAAAACATACATACACTTAAATCCCTAGATACTTTTTGTCAGTATCTTCTCTTTTTTTTTGGCAGGTAGTCAAAGAATAAAAAAAATGATGGAAAATCACTATTAGGATAAATGAGGTATGGATTCTGGTAATTTTTATTTAAGAAACAATAGGAATAAGTGTGTTTTTTTTTTCAATTGGTATCTTTTGAATGATGAAGCTTTAATGGGAGGATAAATAATCTACATGAATCAAGACAATGGCCCTTGAGTGTTAATATTGTTCTTTTTTCTTTGGCTTTTGTGTGATGAACCATTTATAATTTTTTAAAAAAGCTACCTGGGAGGACAAATGTAATAATGTCTTGGACCCCTAGGCAGAAAAGCACCATATAATTATAATTACATCTTTAAAATATTATTACCACAGTTCTGTCCTAAAATTTTTGTTACTTACAGGGAAATCCTTTTGTAGGTGAATCCCCCTGGCTATACTGACTGCTTCTTCTCCTTCTGTCTAGAAATGTTCTAAATGAGCTGAATATGGTCTCTCAGTGAAGCAGAGTGTTTCCCTTTGGAAAGCAGCTGGATTAGGGGCACTTGACCTTTCTGAGTCGGGTATGTACGGATTGACAGTAAAGATCTGAAAGGAAGGGAAAGTGAGCTGACTGGAACTTCTCTCTTAAAGTCTTAGATACCATTGTTCACTGAATTTGTTCTAATTAATATGGTTAAGTTCTAGGATCTAAAATGAAGATAATTTCTTAATTGAAATAGAAATATTTACAAATAAGACCCGAGGACAATTGTGTTTTTTTAGGAGATGAGGGTACTTGTTTCTTAAATAATTTATTTATCATTTCAATAAATATTAACTGAATGTACTCTTTACTAATTCCTGGTGACACAATGGCAAGCAAAACTTGGAAGTTGCAGTCTCATAGCAAAACAGACTGATCAGATGTAAAATCACAATCCCTTCAAGTAAAGGGAGTACGTAAAGAAGTACAGTGTCCTGAGATTCTCCAACAGGTGTCCGGACCTCATTAGAGGGGTAGTGGTGTTTAGAGAAGATTATCCTGAAGAATATACGTATGAGAACGTCTATATTATCTCATTGTTTTTAGAAAAAGGCACTTTGTCATCTAATTCTGTTTTTCTTTGTTCTCAAAACACTTCTATGATAGGTTATAAGACAAGGACAAGAGAAACCACTTTATACTGGAAATTTCCAGTCCCCTCTCTAGCTTGCTGAAGAATTAAAAATGTTATGGTTGGGTATTACAAAGTATTAATATAATTGGCTCAATGATGAGCAATTAAACTTTAGCTCCTAAGGAATGTCCCTGGGATTCATTAGACTGAGCCTTGACTTTTTCTCCCTGTTGTCATGCCATGAGTCCTAGAAGCCCAGAGTGGATATTATTTTCATCTACTGATTGAAAATGAGGAAGTCAATAAGACAGTGTTTTCTAAACAATTCTATGGAACTCTGCCCACATAAACATAAAACAGAAATGATCTCAGCATTCTTATTAGCAGCTCTAGAATGTAGCCAAAGGCTGTGTTCCTGGAGACCAAGGTCTTTCGATGTGTAAATGACCCTGGAGTAGCCTATGATTTACTTATCCTTGTGGGAAAAGTTTCCATTGCCACTATGTCCATTCTGCAAATAGTGTTGTTCATTTCTGTTTCTGTCATTCAAAGTATCTTTCATGAGTTCTTTTTTCCATTTTTAAAACACAGGGCACATGAAAGATGCTATATAAAGTCAAATCCATTTTTATAATCTCTGATGGCATCTTCATCCTGCAACTGCTATTCTGGGATTTTGTAGCCACAACACAAAGAATAGCAATCAACAGCAGAATGCAAGATGAGATTAGAATCTGTGCCTAATCACCAGACCCTGCACTTCAGTGGGACTCATGCTTTGCCTTCTAACTGTCCATTTGTAGAAAATGCAAATAACCTTTTAATGACAATGTGTAATCAGTAACTTAATTTTGCTTCTTTTTTGCTCCAGAGTTTAATCAGAATCTCGAAGAGGTCAATATTTTTTATTTGGAATAGACCACTTCTACATGAACTTAAAATGATGGGCCCATTAAAGTTTTTGTGGAGGAAAATTTCAAAATGGTGATACTAAATCTGTTGTTTGGAAATGTTTTACCTTCATACTGAATTTACAAACAAATTCCATATTTACAACTAAAAAATGACAATGAATTAAAAATAACTAGCCATTATTAATACCTTTCTATCAAAAGTCCTTACTAACAACTTGATTGATTGATTGATCTGTTTATTTATTAAGATACTGAGATCTAAAACTACCCAAATATTAAACTGCTTGTCAATTCTATGTACTTTCCTTAGTGACGAAATCAGGATTAAGTGATCTGAACAAGGTCGCAAAAATTTTGCAGCAGCAAGTTAGAGAGCATAATTCTGCATTCTTCATTTGAACAGTCTGATAAGCATAATCAACTCTACCACCTCCTTGAATTAAATAAGGCTATCTCTTTTGCTGTAAAAAATACTGTAGTCACATACCACTTTGATGGTCCTCCTAAGGTCAAAAATAATCCCATTAGAATGAGTTAGGGATATTAAAATAATCCTTTTGATCTCAATTTTTTTTTATATCCAGTGTAATTCTTTATTCAACTCATTTGCCCATTAACTAATTCAATGAATATTTATTAAGAGATATTATACACCAAACACTGTACTTGGTCCTAATCAGATTTATAGATCTCTCATTAAAAATTCTTACAAATTTAAATCATATTTTTTTAGAGTTTTAAATTATACTTATTAAAACAAAAGGAAAAATAGAATTTCAAACCAGTTCTTTTTGTATCAAGAATAGGATTTCAGGATTTCCTTTCCTGCTTTGCCTTCTTTGTCCATGAGATATCTCTTTTGTTTTCTGAAACTTCTTATTCCACAGCTGAGGGTTATGATCAGACACTACAAATGAGCTATGAGCTTTTTGTGCATTTGCCCTGGATGAAATGGTCTCATGACTTATGGCACCAAAGTGGATGAGAAAAGGGAATAAGAAAGCAGTAGTCAAGAAATGCTGGTGAATTGTTCTTAACTTCTAAAATTTAACATAATACTTCAACCTGTTCTCAAGTTCCCTTACCCCTAACCCTGGTTAAAAAAAATAACAATAAATAAATAAAACCTATGATATTGTGACTGCTCAATTTTGCCTTTTTAAGAGATTAGGAAAATTTTAATGTCAAATGATGAAGCTCATTGTTGACTCTTTCAATATCCCTCACACAGAGTTAATCGTTTCCATTCTGTACTTTTGTGCTTGCTAGTGAGTTTGTTACTGTGTGCATAGCCCTACTGCTGCCTTTATAACTGATTCATAAACTTTTTTGCTTCGGAATGTATTTTTATGTGTATTTCTTTACTAAACTCAAGCTTCTTGAGAACTATAATGTTGTTTTATTCATATTATATTTCCAAGCCCTACTGTAATGCATGTCACATAATCATAATCAAATAAATGTAGATTGAATAAAATGAGTTAAATTAATTTCAGTTCTCTTCAATATTTTCTTCAGAGATAAGGATACTCCCAATATAAACAGTACAATTACTGGGTAAGTTGTAGCTGTATATCAATTCATGCTAGTACAGAAGCTTTAGAAAGTAATGCTGCTTATAGGATACTTTCTATATGAGTACTACCCATACTACCTATGACCAGTTTCTTCCTCCCCCAATAAGTCTCCGGAAAGAATCGTGTAATGTCTAATTTACTTTTTCGATAGATAACTTGAACCCTGAAAGGAAGACTGCTTCTGTGGGTTGGTGAGGAATATTACAAACCTTTTGGACTACTGACGTAAAGATTAGAATCTTCAGAGAGGGGGCCAGTTAAATCTCTTTTTCTGGTTCATGGTTGCCACCAATCCAAGCTCCGTTTAGATTGCAGGAAAGGTAGCAAGTGAGAAAACTCAGAAAAATATTTTAATAGCTTATGAATCAGCCTTGTCTCTTTCAGCCACTGTTGGATCTGCTGTGACTAGTTCTCGGAGAGTTTTGCATTATTCTCCTATGACTAAGCTCCAGTTTTCTTTCCTATATCTGCAGCAATGCAGTTCCAGTCCATACTTACATTCTCAGTTCACTGCTTTGATCCCCTAAAAACTGTCTCAGCTCCTCTGGTTCCCAGGCCTTTTTTATTTTAAAGATATTTTATTTATTTGTTTGAGAGCGAGAGCCTGAGCAGAGGGGAGGGGCAGACTACCCCACTGAGCAGGAGCCCCACGTGGGGCTTGATCCCCAGACTCCTAGATCATGACATGAGCCGAAGGCAGACACTTAACTGACTAAGCCACCCAGGCTCCCTATCCCAGGTCTCTCTTATACTCTTACAAGATCAGGTATCTTTACAGGAATTTCATTTTTACTGATACGAGTTTTCCTGCTTGGACCTAAAAGTCATAATCCTGTGTTCTGCTCCATTAGCACTGTCTCTGACATTATCTACTGTTCATCACAAATATGGATGACCTTCCACGTTGATTATATAGTCTCCTTTCCTTATAGCTTGACATTCCAGTGCCCTTCTAATACCTGTTACTTCTGACCCATTCCTTCAGCTCTCTGCTCTCTGGATCCCAGCCTGTTCTTAGAAAGGTGAGTTCTGCTACTTGCTGACCACACTTAACTAGCATGACTTGATCCTGAAGTCATTTCCAAAAGACAGCAGGGCAAGGTCTTGCCCGAAGGGATTTCTGAATGCCCAGGTCCTCACCAGAGTTGCTTTGCAAACAACCTGCAGGTAAATGTATAAATACTGAAGCTCAGAACTTTGAATAGGAGAAATTCAAAGACTCGTTCTTCGACTTCTGTTTTTCTGGCTGGTGTTATGTGAATAAAGAGAAATCATAATCTTCTGGAACAGGAATACTAGATTCAGAGTTCAGTATTGGCTGCTTCTACAGTCTCTGAGAGAAAATTCAACTTTCCAAACTTCTTTAGAACCACTTGGAATTTATGATGATTCCATGCACTGAGATTTTGTGTTTGTTTTTAAGATTTGATTTATTTATTTGAAAGAGAGAGAGAGATCAAGAGCAGTGGAAGGGTGAAAGAGAAGCAGACTCCCGTTGAGCAGGGAACCCGGAGGGAGCTCAATCCCAGGACCCCGGGATCATGATCTGAGCAGAGGCCAGACGCTTAACTGACTGAGCCACCCAGGTGCCCTGGGTCCATGCACTCTGACGAATAATTTGTTTTCCTCTTTCGTGTTTGTTTCTGTCAAGAAATCATAATTGTTAATGCACACCTCTGCTTGGTTATCATTTGGCCAAGTGTTTTAGTTTTACTTCATCCCTTTTTTCTCACCGAAATCTTTAATTAGTATTTCTGCTTATCTCTCAGATTCTTTCTTATTTTTCTTTTTTAACTTTTCTCAGGGTGCACATAGTTTCCAGCAATGAGTTTATCAGAATCACAGAGAATAGGGAAAAGATTAACCATTTTATTTCAAGTGTTATTTACCCAGTTGCTTATTGAAAATCCTATATGTTTTCTTTGTCTTAAAATCCATAAAGAGAACATATTAAAGTAGTGAATCATACCTCCCACTGGCATTAATGTCCTTCTCTGCAAGCTTGTGAAGCCATTTTGAACATATGCATAAATTCAGATGTTGTGATATAATAGCTTGGGGAATTAGGCAGCCTTTTTCATTTGGTTCTGTAAATAACAAGAAAAAGATAAAATGATTTTATCATTAAAAAGCACCCTCTGGTTCAGATCCCTTAAAAGAATAGTTCATTTTCCTAAGTTATAAAATGTTCAATTGATTTCTTTTATAGAGCATTGTTTTCTTATTGAAATTTAACATTTCAATAAGGTTCCAATATTTGAAATACGCAATCAAGGAAGTGGGGATATAGACTATATTATGATTTAAGTAACATCTGATAAACATCAAGCAAGTGAAGTCTCTCAGGTATTTAATTCCTTAATTAAAATATAACATAAATTACTACTGGAAATGGGCCATAGAAACACACCCATCTCAAGTCCAGAGTCAAACTGTGAATCTTTTTTTTTTTTTTTCAGCTTAGGTGAAAAAGAGAATTATTCTATATGCAAAACCTAGATATTATATCCATTAATAAGAGGAGAAAAAAGATGACTATTTGAATACTGTTTCATAAAAAGATATATTCAATTATAGGATTATCTTTTTTGGAAAAATACTACATTAAAATTTCTTTTATTTAATAAAATCATGGTGGGAGTTATATGATAGCTTCTTGAGAAAAAGCGTTTTTATTTCTCAAAATCAAAAGTTTGCAAACGTACAAGGGATATGTGAAATCCAAAGGTCTAGGAACTTTTTGTGAGAACCATAGGAAAAGTGAGGAGGCTATCATAGATTCATATTGAAATGCTAGAAGCTAAGCTTACAGTTATTTACAGTGTTCTTATTTCTCACAAGTAAAACTCCAGCAAAATAAAAGTATTCCTAGCAAAACATTTAAAACGAAGGCATCCTTGCAGATTGCTTTGCATTTGAATGGTTTTATTCCCTTTATACTCTCAAAAAGCATTACATTAAATATTAATGCAACATTTTGCTCCTGTTATTGTTCACTTTCACTTCTACTAAACATTAACTTCTCAGCTTATACAAAAAAAGATGTAGATGAGAAATGGTATTTAGTGATATAATATAGCCAATTTCAAGTTATCATATTAGCTCCCACATGCTATTTATTGTGTAATGTTGGCAACTCAAAGGACTGACACTATTCACATGAAGTTATCACCATTATACTTCTTTGCTTACCATAGCATGCTTCTTTTCTATTATTCCTTTCAAAGATACTATTGCTGGAATGGATGTAATTATAATACAAAATAGAGAACATTGGTGTCGAAGCACTTTTTTTTCTTTTTCTGGTGAAGACAGAGAGTATAGTAGAAATAGGCTTTCTAATCAAGATTCCTCTTTCTTATGGAACAGGACATTAGTTATGGAAGCTATTTCAATAGTAAAAGCCTTAAGTGCAAAGCTTCCCATAATAATACAAATATAACAAAAATAATTATGGCAATGAGGAATTTTAGAACTTTAAAATTTCACTTCCCAACCAGTTTTAAAATTCCAACTTTAAAATATGTGCAGTATTTCATTTGACCCTCATATTGGCTAAAGAATCAACAATACAATACACCAATCTTGGGTAGCTGAGCAGCTCCATTCAGGTCTTGCCTCATGAGCAGAACTGTGTCAAGTCATTTGGCTCTGTATCTGCCCTTCATTAACAATATTATCTTCAACTTTTTTTTTTTTTAACCTTTTTAAGCCTCAGTTTCTACATCTGTTGTGCAGGTCTATCATAGAACTGACCTGTGAATGCAAAATGATAACATAACAACATTTCCTGGACCATTATATAGTAGTAGGCTTTCAACTAATGGACACTGGATATTACACAATGAATTTTTTCCCCCCAAATCCTCTATTTGGGAGTATATTCTTTATCCAGGAGTGAGGTAGTACAGAATATGCCATTCTCCCCTTCAATAACAAATACCTATTGGCTCAGTGCCTACTTTGTGACAACTGGTGGTCTTGTTACTATTAAACCAAAAATACATGAAATACAGATGATACATTCAAGGTATTTAATTTCAGTGAGTAATAAATTCACACAAACTGACAGTTTTAGCTGATGAGATAAATGATTGGAGTTATTCACTGACTACTGTAAGAACACAAAGGAGAGAGTTTCAATTCATATTGAGAATTAGGGAAAGCTCACTGGAGAAGCATGTTACCTACCCTGGGTCTTGAAGGATTATAATTTCTCCAGGGATATAAAGTTCATGTGACATAATTTATTATGCATCAATTCTAAGGCACAGTCTGAAAGAAGAGTAAATATAAGGACAAACCCTGGTGAGTATGGTAATATAAATTTTTATTATTTTTTTGGTGGAAATAGGTGCAGCTAATACTACAGTTAGGACAAATATTTCCCTTTCTCAGTATGGATTTAGACTTTACCATCTCTATGAATTATTGGTTTGAGGAACTATATATGAAAGTATCTTTTATAATTACTTTCTTAATTACAGCCCAGAAGCCGAGGAAAAAGGAAGAGAATTTTTTTTTTTTGGCCAAATTTGGTGGGAAATATCGGACAATATGGAGTCTTAGAGTACTCAAACCTGTTCAAGAATGCATGTCTAAAAACCCCGAGTGACCTCCTGCTCTTCGCACTTTCTCATATGCAAACAAACACATTACAGTGTATTTCATTTTAGACTAAGCCCCTTTGTCCTGAGAACACTCGCTGTTCTATATTGTTAGAGTTAAAAGATTGAATTGGTTGGGGTAAATCCATTATGAATTGTGTTTCTCCTTCCAGGTCCCCAGTCAATGAAGGAAGGTCTTGTTTCCCTAGCTGCTGTGAGTTCTGGCCCTTAGAATTTTCTCAGGAATAGAGAGCAACTTTGCTCATGGTTATGTCTCTACCCTGGGAAACCCAGTGTAGCGGGCCCACGTTTTGTATTAGGATCATAGAGAAGTTTGTCCCGGCCCTATTTGACATTACACTGAAAGGACATTCTAGCACCATAGCTTCCTGTGGAGTTGGCCAGTCTTCAGATCTACTTCACAGATTTACTTCTTCTTTTGCCCACTCCTACTTCCTTCCCTTTTATCTATGGGAACTGATTTCTAGAGGTCATCTTTTCATAAGTATCCTGTGTGCAAAATTCCACCCCTGAGTCTGATTTCCAAAGAGATGACCTAAAACAATCCTTTGGTAAGACCAAGCCAAATGATGAGGAAGAATTCCTGAGGATGGGCAAAATCTTTGTCACAAAGACATTCTCTTTTCTCTCTTGGAATCCAAAGAAGTTATTGGCCTTAAGACAAAAGAACAAGGCTGAGGGATAATCTAACTTTACCGTTTGTTCCATTCTCTTGGACTACTGTCACAGGTGTATTTACATTACACTGGGCTGTGTTTTTCCCTGTGTTGTGTTTGCCTTCAGTAACTCCAGGCCTTGGTAAATTTTACATTACCAAAATAGCTGTAGAAGGTGACTTGGGAGGGAGTAAGAAACTGAAAGGTAGAAGTCTGACCTTTTCAATATCACACTTATGCTGAACACTACCAGAGCAGTAACAAGTACACCAGAGAGGGACAAAGTCCTTGAATTTCAGGACTGACAAAAAGATATTAAGAGCTGGCTAGAGTAAAGCTGAGAGTGAGGGGGAAGGAGCAAAGCACATGGCCAGCAGAAGCAACAGCCTGGTGGCTGAATCAAGGTGAAGGGATGCCAATCTTTACTGTCCCTAATATATGTACGTACAGGGGAAGAGAGACGGAAGTGTTACCATTCTACCCACTGTATTCCAGACCCTGTGTTAGGGGATAATATAGCCACACATTAAACATACTTGTCCCTTAAGATTTACAAGCGCTTTGGTATTATTCCTACATAAAATGGTGATCAATATTTTTATTCCGTGGAATACAAAAGCACACAAATTTCTTCTGATTGCACTTGCTGCAACACATTTATAAAGATACTCACATAAATTCATATGTACTAGGGGCACCTGCGTGGCTCAGTGGGTTAAAGCCTCTGCCTTCGGCTCAGGTCATGATCCCAGGGTCCTGGGATCGAGCCCCACATTGGGTTCTCTGCTCCGCAGGGAGCCTACTTCCTCCTCTCTCTCTGCTTGCCTCTCTGCCTACTTGTGATCTCTGTCTGTCAAATAAATAAATAAAATTTAAAAAAAAAACCTCATATGTACTATAAAATATG
This sequence comes from Martes martes, assembly GCF_963455335.1. Lineage (NCBI taxonomy): Eukaryota > Metazoa > Chordata > Mammalia > Carnivora > Mustelidae > Martes > Martes martes. Next base: position 174,670,425 of record NC_137890.1, on the reverse strand, counting down.
AGCCTGGAAAAATAGCTCATCATAAATGTCATTTATTAAAATATGTGTATATTGTATGTGTATTACTATAATGTGTTTATTAAAATAAATATATTATTTTTGAATGCTTTTTAAAATTAATTAAAAAGCAACATGTACTATTGTAGGCAAACAGAAAATATAAATGAAGAAAATAAAACAAAAAAAAAACAGGAATAACTATTATCATAAAATCATTTTCACAATGCTGGTCATCTGTATTATAAAATTAAGATAGAATATTGTGCATTTTTATGTGATATGTTTTGAATCAACCCACAGACTATAAATTCACATTTTTTAAAGGATTTATTTATTTATTTGAGAGCGAGAATGAGCACACAGAGGGAGAGAGAGAAGGACTCCCCACTGAGCCTGGAGCTTGATTTGGGACTTGATCCAGGACCCTAGGATCATGACCTGAGCTGAAGACAGATGCTTAACTGACTGAGGCACCTTATAATTCACATTTAATCATTAGTGGTTCATAAACTTGGTAATCTAATTACCTATCTGTTTTTGTGTAATTATATATTTATATTCTGCTTTGTTTCTGGGTATAGATAAAATGATATGTAGGATACATATAGATATTCTATTTTATGTTATGTATTACACATTAATTATATATCATATTATTGCCATGGGTTATATATTGCATATTAATTATGCATTAATTATTGAAGGGAATTAATTAGCATTATATTTGTACATAGAGTCAGCCCCTGAATTACTACAGTTCAACTTACAATTTTCAACTTTACTTTTGAATGCAAAAGCCATATGCATTCAGTAGAAACTGTGCTTCAAATTTTTGAATTTTGTTCTTTTTCCAGGTTAGAGATCTGTGGTATGATACTCTTTCACGACGCTGGGCAGCTGTAGCCTGCCGCAGCTCTAAGTCAGCAGTGATCATGAGGGTAAACAACCAATACACTTACAACCATTCTGTATCCACACAACCATTCTGTTTTTCACTTTCAGTATGAAATTCAATAAATTATGTGAGATATTCAGTACTTTATTATAAGACAGGCCTTGTTTTAGATAATTATGCCCAATTGTAGGCTAATGAAAATGTTCTGTGCACCTTTAAGACAGGCTAGTCAAAGCTATGATTTCAGAAGGGACATAACCCCATCATAAGTTGAGGAAGATCTGTATTATACAGTTCATTAATTCTTAACTTGTGGTTATAAATAATAAAAGAGGATATGGTCTCTCTAGCAAAGATTTTGAGAATAACAATAATAGTTTCAAATTACAGTGTTTCAAAGTATCCAAGTTTGAGGACGCTGCTATTCTATGTACATCTAGACCTTGCCCATGACCTTCTAGCAAGTAATTCTTTCTTGCTAGAATTTATGAACTGTGTCAGAAGACTTGACTCAACTGGCCCATTGTCATAGTCTGTGCTTTACAAATCACTTACATATTTTTCTCTGTCAATGTCCATTAACTGTTATCCTTTGTAATATGACTTGGATTATGTATTCTCTGGAACTCTCTGAAATCCCATAGTTAAAAAAGTGTGTGTCTTCTATACAAAATAGATTACAAAAGGATATCACTGAAAACTAAGGAGACCTTGATTCACATGACCCAAACAGGAGCAAATCACATTAGAACACTAGGCTGTTTCTGTAAATGAGAATTTTTCCACTTCTGTCAAAAATAGACAAGTCCGGCAATACATTTTTTTCCCATGTTACTTTTTCTTCACACACTGCTACCATTTATGACAAGAGATCAACATTTTTAGGGGAAAGTAAAATATTATATATCTTGATTAAGCTACATAAAATCTTGTATGCTTTGAAAGAAGGAAGATTTATGATATTGTACTTGATTGTTGAATAAATATTGTTGATCATTGTTGATCATTTAAATGCCAGTCACTGTTCTCATGTTAGGGATATAACAATGGAGTTATATATTTTTACAAATCTCCCTTATTGATTTTTATTTTGCTTCTACTCTACACCCAGTGGGAAAATTTAGTTAATATTTCTGTTTAAATGGCTCGATGACCTATATTTGTTAGTCAGAAAAAAAAAATCTGGTACCTACACCATTTATTACTGATATGTTTATTCCACTCTGACAATTAAAACCTTTGACAACATTACATTTTTAAGTGGTACAGAAATGTCATATCATATTTTTGTTTTTAAAAACAGCATGACTTTATCATTTTAAGAAAACATCGTTTGGGAAAGTTGTTTCTTTTTCACATTGTCATACATTATAACTCCCCTAAATCTTACGCTTCTCAATCGCGACCAACGTTTTGTGCAACAAACTGTCATGTGGGTGGTTCAGTTGGTTAAACATCTGCCTTTGGCTCAAGTCATGATCGCAGGAAGCTGGGATTGAGCCCCACGTCGGGCTCCCTGCTTAGCCAAGAGCCTGTTTCTCCCTCTCCTTCTGCCCCTGCCCTGCTTGTGCTCTCGCTCTCTCTCTCTCGCACTTGTTCTCTCTCAAATAAATAAATAAAATCTTTTAAGAATTATCTTATTAATTTTCCTATTAATTCTCTTTTTTTCTGTCTAGCTTATTCTATTCTAATCAAATAAAAGAAGAACCTTAGGAAGGTCAGATATGAAACATGACCCTTTTTCAAATTAATTTGACAACTACTGGAATAAGACAAGACAATGCTGTCTTTCCAAAGCCTAATAAAATATTTATAGAAATCAAAGACATTATTTAATATTTTTAAAATTCTGTATTCTAATTGGATTTAGGTTTGGTGAAGCATGTCACTTTAGATCATTGGTCAGATACAGTAATCAAAAGGAAAAATATTACTCTTTTTTTTAATTTTTTTTTAAAGATTTTATTTATTTATTTGACAGACAGAGATCACAAGTAGGCAGAGAGGCAGGCAGAGAGAGAGGAGGAAGCAGGCTCCCTGCTGAGCAGAGAGCCCAACGCGGGGCTCGATCCCAGGACCCTGCGATCATGACCTGAGCCGAAAGCAGAGGCTTTAACCCACTGAGCCACCCAGGCGCCCCGAAAAATATTACTCTTATACTCCTATTCCACATATTTTTTTTAAAAGATTTTGTTTATTTATTTGACAGACAGAGATCACAAGTAGGCAGAAAGGTAGGCAGAGAGAGGAGGAAGCAGGCTCCCTGCTGAGCAGAGAGCCCGATGCGATGCGGGGCTCAGGGCTCGATCTCAGGACCCTGGGATCATGACCTGAGCTGAAGGCAGAGGCTTTAACCCACTGAGCCACCCAGGCGCCTCTCCACATATATTTTAAAATAAATGAGTGTCATGTGTTCTTGGACATCGCATTGATGAACAGTGCGTCTCAAAACTTGCTATCAAGTAATGTAAGCTGAAGCCAACTAATAATTTCTTTTATTTAAAAGAAATACATTGCACTGTCCACACCTCATACATTTACCAAAGCATTTATTTAAAATATTTATATGTCCAAAGAGGAGACCAAATCACAGAAAGTGATACTGAATAATTTTTAAATGATGCATTGTAATATGTTTAACAATATATGTTCTTTAGCAGTAAACTGTCAAGAAGTTGAACCATCAGTCTCTTTCCTTTACGAAGAATTATCCCTGAAGTGACTTGTTGAATTTGAAGCCCTAATTAAAGACTTAATTAGTTGGCAAGCTTGTTAAATTATACTTTCTAAAAATGCGTGATGTTCAAATGGATCTAACTTATAGTAGTTTTGGACAGTGCTACATTTATCTACCATATGCTATTCTCTGGATAATTGACTTTGCTCTCCACTTGACCTTCAGTGAAAAGGGAAGTTACAACACACCGGTCCATAACCTCTAAAGAACTAGAAATGCTGACATAGCCAATCCACATATTTGCATTACACATACTAAACTAACAGACGATAGTATTTACAAGGCTCCACTAAATGCTTAAATCTATTTTGTGGACAAAAGGATTTTTAAGTTAATTCATTTTGTGGAGAGAATAATTTAACCAAGTTAGCATTTTGTTGACAGAATTATGATGAAATTCATTTTGTCTACATAATTGATTGGACAGCTAGCAGAATGCATTTCTCCCCAGAATGAAGAATATGCAGAGGTTGTCAAACAGCATTTCCTCCTTGGTCTCAAATCATTCTGTCAACAGAATGAATACAAAATCCTTTCGTCTACAATATCAAAGTGAGTGTTAATTATCGGGGAATAGAATGCAGAGTCAAATTCTTTTCTGTTAAATATTGATAGAAAAAAAGTCATACCTTTCACTAACTAGATATTAATCTCACACAAGGATTGTTCTGGAAAAAAAGCTTAAATCTAATCTGTGTAGTAAGGGAGGTATGGGGTTTGTTTTCTTCATATTCAATGCAACTCACACGAAATAAACACTTGGCTAAAAATTTAAATTGAATGAATGGCGTGAGAAACAAGAAAATATTGAGAGGTAGAGTACAGGAGGGTCATGAATAGTACATGATACAAAATACTGAAAGCTACATAACAAGTTATGAACACTTAATGTAAATTTACATTGTTCTCCAGATGCACTTTTAATTGAATTAGATTATTGTATTATAATCCACTTAAGCCCAGAGGCTTGCACAATGAAGACGAGTGGTATAGCAGGGCACTAACAATGGATCTATGCCATGCAGTTCATGCTTCTTTGCATTTGCATATCACTTATTGCCAAAAATAGAGTCTGTGATTACCAAAACTATATTCCTACTATAATGGTAGACTGGGCCATTCACAAGATACATAATAATGGAGATGCATCCTCAGACAGCCTCTATTTTGAGGTGGAACCTCTCCATTCTGAAAGTTGGAGCAAGAAACATTGAATTTATTTTGGGAGAAGGAGCCTCTTTTAAGGTTGGCCACCCAGAAAGTAAACTAATGGGCATCATATATAGAGTTTCTGGGATTGTTTAGGTTTGTAGTTCTATTCTCCATCATAAATAAGATGATGGAAGCATTTCTTGTCAATTCTTGACTCTGTGAATTTGCTCCAAGGAAACGATTCAGTTTGTAAAATCTAACTTGAATGGAAGGCTTACTTAACACAGCCCACTTTAAAGCTATCCAGACAATTCACACCATTAGACTGGTAAGGCCAGAGGTTAAATATTTTGAGATATTAAGATCACTTCTTCCTTTTATACTATTTTGTGGTTGATTTGCAAACTTCTTCCAGCTCCCATTTTGTTTCAAACTTACAGACCAATGCCAATACCAGCCTCACATTCAGTGGAAAAAATGTGGACATTCAGGCAGTTGTGCTGGATGTTGTTTTAGAATCAACAAGCAAATGTCCATGCAACTACAGACTGGTTGAAAGTGACTCACTTGAACCCAGAGTAAATATCTGTGTATAAAGCTAGGATGTATTTAGCAGAAAACATATTTTGGTAAGAAAGTTGGAGAAACTGCATAACTGAAAATGGCAAAACCAGACTGGTGTAAAATGGAGTCATATGTTGGAAGTGTAAGGTAAAAAGGTTTTGTCTACCTGCAATTTCCTACCTGGCATTTTGCTGGGAAGCGTTTTGCCAAATATATTTTGTGTGCATTTAGAAATTATTTATTGCCCATCTGAAACAAGTTGGATTTGGAAGAAGGAAAAAACAAAGTACATGATGCAATTTCTTTATCTCCAAATTGATCATAATTAACTTGGGAATATAATACTCATATGATGCATTTAAGAAATAATTCTGAGACTATGTAATAAATACACGTCATTATATACACCCAGACATTAAAATGCATTCGTTCTCTTAAATACGTCTAGTGAGGGTCTAGAAACATAACAATCAGTAGAATTTAAAGCAAAATATGTAGGCTAAACATGTTTAAGTAATTTAATATTTAAAATTCACATCTATCTTTAATCAAAACTTTCCCAAAGACACATAAAATAAAACACGTTTACATTGAATTTTTTTGAAGCAAGTAAAACGAATGTAAAAATATGAAATGGAGCCAGATGTGAGGTAGATATACATAGCATACTGATCTGGACGCATACTGTTGTCACCTCAGTTTCAAACTAAGTAATTCATTACATTTGTGTACCGAAGTTTTTTAACAGTCTCATTCTTTCCAATATATTCTCTTTCTCTCTCTCTCCGTCTCTCTCTCTCTGTGTCTCACACACACACACACAAATGTACACATACATTGGGGAAGGGACTGCTGTTTCCGTATATAGGTGAGTAATGATAATTCCAAGGTTCAAAGATGATAACAAATTACCCCTCAGAGGAAATGAGCTAAGAGTTTAAAGAAGAAACTAGTCCATGGACCTAGCTCTTCTAAGACAAATACATCTCTTTTTATGCGACCGTATAAGATTTCGCAGAAGAAACACACCTTGAGCTGTATTAAAAAAATGTGATCAAAAGACTATCTTACATGAGGTGTTGTTAAAAAGACGCAATTTGACCAGCAGGAAGGAAGTGAATTTTCAGGTTAAATCTTATGAATGGGCTTAGCTGATGTAAAACCTGGTTACCAAGCTGAAGTGTTACCAGAGAAAGAAAGGTCTCAGGGAAGTTTCCAGAAAATGAAATGGTGGCATCTATACACTGCTTTTAAGATTGTTTTTTACAAGAAAGTTATAATGAAATCAATATATACACTGTTTGAGGTATTTTAATGTCTCAGTGAAAAAGAACAAACAAGGGACTCACCTCAATGATACTGTTATCTGATACATTTCAGTGGATTATTTCAAAATTAAAATAATTTAGTGAGAATTCTTTTTTTTTTAAGATTTTTATTTATTTATTTGTTATAGAAAGAGAGCACGAGCACAAGCAGGGGGAGCGGGAGGCAGACGGAGAGGGAGAAGCAGGCTACCTGCTCAGCAGGTAGCCAGATGCAGAGCTCGATCCCAGAATCCTGGGATCATGACCCTAGCTGAAGACAGACACTTAACTGACTGAGCCACCCAGGTGTCCCTCAAGATTAAAATAATTTTATAAGGTACAATATATCTCTAAGTATCAGACATAGTTCAAATAAAGAATACCCTGGTTATTCTCAGTAGTAAATAGGGTATCAGGATTATCAGCAGCAACACCTACCAGGAGTGAAAGGAGTTTCTTTGGTACCAAATGCACTCAACCCCACAAAAAGGACAGAAAATAAACCTCATGGTAAGCTTTACATGTGCAGTTCAATTAACTAGACTATATCTGAGCCAGATTAGATATTTATAAATTTAAAAAAAAAAGTGGACTCTCAAGAGAAATATATGTACCTACTATGCATCCTTTAGATACTCCTCTAAAGTGAGTGTGAAGAGATTTATATTTAAAAACCTATACCCACAAAGACTGGGAGCTCAAGAAAAGAGATTTTGGAAACCATAGTTATACTAGTGGCAAAGGACTTAACAGACCTAAGCAAACAGAATCCTAAGCCTGTGGTGAAGAAATCCAAGAATCAAACTGTCTTGGACCAGAATTCTCAGGGACTCTGAGTCCCGGGCATGTAAATTATCTATTGCTGCATAACAAACTACCCCAAAACTTACTAGTAGAAAACAATAACCATTTTATTACGCTCACAAATTCTGTGGGTGAGGAGTTCAGAAAGTGTGCAGTGAGGATGGCTGTGTTCTGTTCCAGGATGTCTGGGGCCAAAATGGAGATGACTTGAATGGCTGAAAGTCGGCACAGCCAGGGCTAGAGAACCTGCTTTCAAGATGGCTTCTTTACTTACAGCCGAATGACTGAGATGGATTAGACAGACAGGTTCGGGTTGGATATTTGACTAGGATGTCTACAGATGGCCTCTTCAGTGATCTCAAGGAAGTTGGACTTCGTATTACGATGATTCAGGACTACAAGAGTGAATATTTCTAGACAGCAAAATGGAAACTACAAAGCCTTTTATGATCTATACTTGGAAATCACATGGCCCTCAGATCTCCCATACTCTATTTTGGTCGAATCAATAATAAATCCACTGAGATTCAAGGAGAGAGGACATAAGCTTCATCTCTGAGTGGGAGGGCTGCCGTATCAGGTGTTTCTAAAAGTGGAAATGAGGTGACTGCATTTACAAAAAAAAAAAAAAAAATCTGTTTATGAAGCAGGTAACTATCCACTGTTCTCCACGCCAGGATGTTGCCCCACCCTTACTACAAAAAAAGGAGTGGAGCTATATTTTCTGGAAAGAGTAAAATAGTCTTCCCTTGTCTAGAAAACATCAACACAAGGGTATGAGCAAAGGTATGAGGGAAAATGGAGGATTAAATAGATGCATATATGCTGGATGCTAATATTCTCCAGCTCTCCCTTCCCTCTTAACTTCCAAAACACAGGGTACAGCATATCCTCTCAGCAAGAGACTTGAAGATTCTTTTCTGGGAAATCTAACCAACCTAATTTTGACATCAAAATTCCTCAGCTAAAAGGCATGGCCAAGTCATCCTACAGTAAAGCATACATCGCAAGCTCCATTCATGACCTTCTCATCAATTGTTGGAATCCCAGCGTTAGATATAAACAGGCAACTGATGATTACTGGATATTGGAGGAAAACTTTTACCATTAAAAGTAAAGGGAAAAAATAGAATATTGGAAAAAATGAAGACTATACATAGGAAAGAATAGTAAAAATGATTGTCACTAATATTCTCAGAGTGATGAGAACAGATTTTGCAGTTATAATATAAGAACAGAATAATAGAGTAAAGATTTCTTCTGAGAACACAAAAGTTTTGGGAAATAAAACTGAAGTAATCACTTTGAAACAGAACAATAGGACAAGGATAGAAAACAGAGAAGAAATATAAGGAAATGAGAGTATCAATCCAGAAAGTTTAATATCCAATATAAGAAAAAATGGGAAGGAAACATCAGTAAAATAATTCAAGAAAGTTCTCCCAGAAGAAGTAACTTAGTTCTCAGATTTAAAGGGCTTGAAAATGTTCACCCAAGAGATTAAAATTGGCATGCCGCAAAGCCTATTGTCATATAAATCCTGAGTATTCAGGACAAGAAGTTCCTACAAGTTTGTACAAGAGATCAGGAACCATAACCCCTTTGGACCTCTCACTAGGGACAGTGGAAGCCAGAAGGCAGTGGAAGAATGCTTTCAGTATTCTGAGAAAAATTCATTTCCAGACTTGAATTATACGCACAGGCAAACTATCAATCAAACGTGAGAGAACAATAAAGTACTTTGACAGGCAAAGCCTCAAAATTTTACCTCCCTTTTATCCTGTCTTAGAACACATGAACCAAAATAGGAGAGTAATCAAAGAAAGAAGTCAAGGTTAGAGAAAGACAAGATCCAAAGGCAGGAAGGTGGTGAAGGAAAGTATGGGGATGCTAAAGAGAGGCGGGGCAGAAGGTTCTGGCAGAGAATTCATGGGGAAGGTGCCTGTAGGAGAATACCTGATGCATACGGACTTTTGAGAGAATATATAGGCAATTAGCTAAAGGCTTTGAGGCGGGTTATTTAAAAAAAAAAATCATAGAAAACTAAGCTAATAAGAAATAAGGCAATCACTAATCCCCCTCCGGAGAGAGATAAAAAAAAAAATTGTTAGGGAAAATAAATGTCATCATCTCCTACCACATTGCTCAGTTGTAATTATAATTAACGTCGGATAATGTAAGCTTGGAAAATGATCTATACAAAATGAAAATGTTAGGATATTATGAATGTGAGTGTAGAGTTTGGGAAGAATGTTCAGGCTGTGGGGTTGAGGGAGGGAAAGGACAGATTTCTCACTTCCAGGATATCAGTTTGTGGGCTTGCAACTTCTGGATGTTCCCAGGCGTGATATGAAAGCGCCATTACACGGAGGAGGGAAGGAAGAGAGTGAAGAAAGACAGATCATTCCAGATCAGTAGGTGACAGATTTAATAAGCAAGGAACTTACACGAGAGGTTTGTCTTAGGCAGCCACAAGACAAATAGATCTTCGCACCTGCCTGCCAAATCTTAGAAGTTTATATAGAGGCCTTAACTGGGTTAGACACATATACTGTCCAGGTAGTCTCAATGCCACATTACTATCTCAAGGCTGTGTCCTTGGGGAAGCTTCTGGGAGCAGAGAAGGCAAGCAGAACACACATTTCAAGAACAGGAAAGGGGATGGGGTCTTCCAAACGCTCAGGTCCTGCTTAAAGGTCAATGGGTGGTCACATCATTTTGATAACCTCCTCCGACACCAACCCTCAGGACCAGCCCTTAAAGTCTTACTTACCACCCTCTTCCAACATGCGTCCAGCGTAGTCAGCAAGCGGTTCACTACCTGGGGGTGGCTCCAGTGGCAATTATCTGGCTACCCTGGAGGCAGATGCCATAGCAAAAATGCAGTCACATGGAAGAGAAAACAGAGGTTAGGACCAAAGTTCTCCAAAGGAGTGACAACTTCTTCCACCAAGAGCCTCATGATCTGGACCATTGGCTCACCATGTCCCCTGGGCTGGGAGGCAGATAGCTCAAGGCCTTCACTTGGGTCCTCGCAGAATTTAATAAAGGCGGCACGTTAACAGACTCATCAGATACGAACACACAACATTCTGCGTGAATAATGGCACTGGTTCCTCCTTTCATGGCATTAATCACGACCAAGGGTCTTTCTATTTTGGAGGACAGTTTTATTGTTGAGAGACATTTCAGTGTTCAGTAAAAACAGGTTTTGTTGGTTATCATTGAAGGCTTGCTGGATGAATTTTGTGAGGGCTTCTAGGTGTGCTGTGATATCCTCCAGGCCAATGGAGGGATCAAAGACAGCAGCCAAATGATCGCACCAGTGGGAAACAGAACATGATCAGCTGGCCTTGAGGAGAGGAAGGCTGCAGCTTTAGGAACCTGACCCAGTTGTATGCAAGCTGGCTGGGGTAGATAGCAGAGTTAGGTGCAAGGAGAGGGACAGAGGGTGGGATATGCCAGACCAGAGTCCCCTACTTCTCCCCTCTTTCAATGGTGTGTGCTCCCTTCCAGGTAGAGTCTATTTCAACAGGCCCAGATTGCCGTAGGGCAAGCGTCTCAGTAGAATGAGAGGTCCCCCTCACCCAGGCATGCAAAGTAGCTCCCCCATCCCGAAGGGCATCCCCTTGCAAATTCCAGTAAGTCAGTCCTTTCCTAGGCACAATGCATGTTCTTAACAGCATCGTATGTTGATCCGTGGTGAGTCAGAGCAATGCCTGTTTCCCAAGACTTCTACCCCTTTACTGTATCGGAGGTCCCCAGCCTGGCCTATGGGGGAACAGGCCCTACCAGTTGGTCATTCATATGTCGTAAACCTGGGAGAGTATGTCAGCCCACACAGCCAAGGTGGTTTTACCTATTAGTCATTTAATCTGCCGCTTTAATATTTCAGTTTTCCTTTTTACTAAGCATCCTGCTTGAGGATTATAGGGGAGATGGAACCTCCATTCAGTGTCATGTTCTTTTGCCCAGTCTTGCACATCATGACCTTTAAAATGTGACCTCTGATCACTATTCCATGAGGGTATCTGTACGTGGTTATTCAGCTTCTCTGATCCCCTAAGGGTGGCAGCCTCGTTTGTCCGTCAACAGGAAGCAGCTTGGGTCAAACCAGACGCAGGGTCCTCACAAACCAGAATGTATGTAGAAACTTCATTTGCAGGGAGGGGACCCATGTAATCAATTTACTAATCCCTCACCAGTTGGGAATTCTGGTGAATGGCCCCTGATTTCTTTTGACAGTTGTCCTGGACTTGTACAGAGCACACAAGGCATGCTGTTAGTGCACTAACCCAGTATTTCAAGGGCAATCCAGCATCCTTGGCCATATGTCATCCCACCTGGACACTCTGATGGCCACTCTTTGTATGCACCCGATCTGCTGCATCTACTGAAGGGTCATTTGCTAGGGCTCAGGTCCAAGGCAGGGCATCAGCCTCCTGCTTGCCAGAGGGTGTCCGTGCCTTGTGAGCTGGAACGTAGAAGACAGTGAGGACTGTCTCAGACTCTTGCAGATGGACTCAAATGTCTTTCCACACATCCTGATCATCTTGATGACCTCCTCCGACACAACCGCATGGTATTTGAAGACATTAATGTAAATATCAAAATGATCATCTGGAGGAGATCAAAGCGGTTGTGTCCTGGGGAAGCAAGCATGTAGAGGACCATTATTTTTGGTTAAAAGAAAACAAAAACAAACAAACAAAAAAAACCTGCCTTTTCAATGTTTTCAAAGAACCCTTTGACCTTTAAATGATTCACGTCTATAATTTGGTTTAAAAGTAAGGGCTAAAATTAAAAGTTTTGGATAAAAAGGGAAAAATAATAATATCATCAGAGTGTAAGTTAGTAGGCTGGTAAATAATAATACCAAGCATTTGTTAAATACATATTTGCAATATCCACAACTTTTTAAGCACTGGATATGTATATTCACATACATTTACACACACTCCTACCCATTCCATAGTCTATTGGAAACCACAAAGGGGTAAACAAATTTTTACGTATTCCAACTTGCTTTTGTCTCATATCCTGTGGAATTCTTTGTTATAAACATATATTCTTTTTTTAAAATATATTACCCAAAGAACTGTTTTCACTCTGAATAGTAAATGTGAGATTATCCAAGATATGTCTTCATGGGTGAGACTAAAATTAGTAAGATATCTCTAAGTAGATACCTCCATAAGTAGATGCATTATCAGATCTCGATCCTTTTAAAACATCTTTCACTTAGTAGCAAGTGCCAGTAGTTCCAAAGGCAAATGCACACTTTTTGTATTTATTTCATGCCAGCACACTGAAGAAAACTGCTAGATATGAAATCTTTGCCTGTTGTCTCAACTGATTTTAAATTTCCAACATTCTATATAACTTATAATTACCAGGTGCTTTTTGGTTAGACTTTTTAACATGTTTAACCAATTAACTAATAATAATTAGAAAAGGAGTGAAAAATATATGAGGAAAAGATGTGTGCAGGGGCAGTCAGTTAAGCATCTGCCTTCAGCTCCAGTCATGATCCCAGGGGCTTGGGATCGAGTCTCACATTGAGCTCCCTGCTTAGCAGGGAGTCTGCTTCTCCCTCTGCCTCTCCCCCTGTTCATGTTCCCTCTCCCTCTCTCTCTCAAATAAATAAAATGTTTTTTTTTTTAAAGTGTGTAAAATGGTAATTTGATGAGGCAAAATAGCTTCCATTTTTAAGACAAAATTTGATAAAAACCCAATGATCACAAGGCAAATATTGGATTTGGCTCCTTTACTGGCTCTCATAATTGCTGGAAAAGCTTACATGATACAGAGGATGTCTTTAGATGGTACAGATATAGAGGGGCTGATTCAACAGAAAGAAGTTTGTTTCTTTTAAAGATGACTGTCAGTTACAAGAACATTATTGTCTCTAAAGGCAAAGGCATAAACTCTTAGTAAGTTGGACATAGGAGGAATATCACATTTCAAAAAATATACTACGGAAATGACCCTGGAAAACAGTCTGACAAGGAGTATTGCATTTTAAAAAATATCCAACAGAAATGACTCAAAAAATTGTTTCACATGGAAACAGACCGATACCAGCCACTTATTTAAGTAAAAGTCATTGTCCCAAAGTGCTTATAGGAAAACGAGAAAAAATACACAAAAACAGAATTTCAGTTAATCTCCAAGGACATAATAAATATAGCTCATAATAGTCATATAGAATCATTTTCTTTTCTTTTTTTTTAGAATCAGTTTTTTATAAAATGTATTGTTTTTTAGCAGAAAATAAAGTGTTGTCTGTTAGATTTACCCTTTACTTCTAATTTAAAGAATACCAACCATTTCTATCTTCTCTGTCATAATTACTCTCCTTGTTAACACCTCATAATGAGGAAAAGGCAAATTAGTTGTGTCATTATACCTTGCTGCTAAACAGAAGCAACACAGCCATTAATGACTTTAACATATGTTCATGTTTTCCTGGCCACTGGGAACTTCATTCATCTGTTTCTCCTTGAGGAGGCAAGACATGTCTGTTAATAACATGATCCTGAATTTCTTTCTCTGGGAGCCAATATGCAGACAAAGTTTTCAAGTTCAACATTAGAAGCGAAGCAACTGAGAGATACGGTGTCCATTGGGGATGAATGGTTGGAGGAGCATCTGTCCCTCACCTTTGCCTCCCCGAGCCATCAGCCTGCCTTCATTACAAATCAGTCCACTAGGTGGCGATGTAAATATGTAACACATCAAAAAGAAGGCATCGGACTCTACAATGCAAAAGGTTCATAATTTCAATAAAAAAAACATCGCATTGAGCAATACAGTAAGTATTTTAACAATGACTGGAGATCATGAATTTTATTCTTAGATCTGAGAGTGCCGTGATTACCAGATAATTAGCTTAGTAATTTAAACTCCTCCCATCACTCCCTCCCCAAAACAAAAGACGGGCTTTTAATATTAGGTGAACCATTTAGTTAATTGTTTCAGCTCCCAATTTTCTCTTGTCAGTTCAGTCTAGTCTTGGTCAAGTTACTTAACCTCTTCATATCTCATTTTTTGTCTAGTGATCTAATGTGAGGAAGCACTAATAAAAATGATTATAAAACACTTTGCAAATTTTAGTGCCAAAGACAACTACACTGCTTTGAAGTCGCCGGAAGTGTGACAAGTGTTCAGACAAGTACATAATTAAACTGTCCAAACTGCATTAGCCATTGATGGCATTTAACTAGGGCTGACTGTTCCTATCAAACTATGAATTGAAATTACAGCGGTCTCTGCAGGTCCCCAGACTCTTCCAGACTTGGAGAACTGGGAATAGACATTGGAGTCTGAAAGTTCATGTGTATATCTTTAATGACAAGAAAATAGCATCCGATTGAAATCCTTTCAATTTCTCCTTCTGTTTTTCACGGAAGAAATGGTAACTCTGCTAATTATCTTTAAGGAAGCTGTTGACTGGCATTAGACATAAAGACAAAGCTATAGCACAACAGTTCAAAATGGAACTGTAACTTTAACATCCCGGTTTTCTCCACCCCATGATTGAGGTCACATTAATATTTGTGCCTGGGTTTCACTGAAACCAAGCTCCTACCTGCTTATACGGGAATGTTATTATTCCACAAGTATTTCTGAGAATCCTCAAGACGTGACTTAAATGTATCCTAATGTAATGTAACCCTGAGCCTGGGCATCGCTCACGATCCCTGATAGCTGAGCTAGATTCTAGAAGCCCGTACCTCACCACAAAGCGGCCATTCCAGCAGAGCTGCTTTGCTTCCTCTCATCTGCTGGCCCCCACCAAGAAAAGTAGGTATCACTTCATTTATTAACAACAAAGGGAATTTAATGGTAAGGGAATAGTTACTTAGGAGACGTAAGGACTGACAATCCAACAGGGGCCCATGAACAATCCTAACATTAGCAAGAGCAAGAAGTTAGTATACACCTAAACAAGGAAGAAGGGATATGACCAGAGGCTAAGAGGTGATAGCTGCAAGCACCAGAGAGTCTGTCAGGAGCTGGATTCATGGAAGAGGACAGACACTGCTCAAGAATCTTCCAGAAGCAGAGTGGAGGTAAGGAAATACCCATGCTTCTTTCTCTCCCTCTAACTTCCCCCCTAGTTCTCTCCATTGTCTTTTTTTTTTTTTTAAGATTATTTATTTATTTGACAGAGAAAGACACAGTGAGAGAGGGGACACAGGCAGAGGGAGTGGGAGAGGGAGAAGCAGGCTCCCTCCTGAGCAGAAAGCCCGATGTGGGGCTCGATCCTAGGACCCTAGGATCATGACCTGAGCACACTGCTCAAGAATCTTCCAGAAGCAGAGTGGAGGTAAGGAAATACCCATGCTTCTTTCTCTCCCTCTAACTTCCCCCCTAGTTCTCTCCATTGTCTTTTTTTTTTTTTTTAAGATTATTTATTTATTTGACAGAGAAAGACACAGTGAGAGAGGGGACACAGGCAGAGGGAGTGGGAGAGGGAGAAGCAGGCTCCCTCCTGAGCAGAAAGCCCGATGTGGGGCTCGATCCTAGGACCCTAGGATCATGACCTGAGCCAAGGGCAGATGCTTAACGACTGAGCCACCCAGGCAGCCCTCTTTCCATTGTCTTAACCTAGCAGAAAGCAAGCTGACTTAGAAGCTGGCAGGAGTGCCGCCATACGGAGCAGAGCAGATCAAGGGTAAAACACGGACTGGAAGGCAAATTGGTACAAGATGTTTACAAGAAGATTGGCTGCTGAGGCTGGGTTGATGCTAGTGGCTGTTCATTTCAGCTGTTGGCTCAGACACCTCTGCTGGCTGGCAGCTGCTTTGTGTCACCCACTCTGCTCTGCGGTACGAGTCTCGTGCCCTACTTCTATAGCAGGAATTGCTAAAGCTTTACTGGAAAGAACCTCATAGTAACTATTTTGGATTTAGCAAGCCATTCACAACTATTTGATTCTGCTTTGTAGCACAAAAACATGCATTGGCAGTATGTAAACAAATGAGCAAGACTGTGTTACAATAAAACTTTATTTATAAAAACAGGTGTGTCCAGAGTTTAGCTAAGCTACTCCATGGTATTGCTGCCTTGGCGTCCATTTTGTCTGGCCAAGCAGTCTGCGGGGGCCTTAAGCTGACACTAGCCCTTGATGAAACCTCAATCCCTATATAAGAGGCCACAGAATTATAAGGAAAAAGCAAAAAGTTCCTGATATGACTCCCCCAATAGCCCTTGTGAGCAACAGTCCCTCGCAGTCCCCTCCCAACACGTAAACTCCTTTCATAAGACCCTGTAGGGCTTACCAAAATCCTGCTCTTTTTGGTTTGAATCGATCAATCTGGCCATAGCAGAAGACCAAAGCCCTCCACCCACAGACCCTAATAAAGTCACGTGTCCCAGCTTCTTTCTCTCCACTCTGCCTTGACCTCCCCATGTGACCCCTCCAGGTCTGCCTACACTTCTTCTACTACGACTTGTGAGTAATAAACTTCTTTATTTCAATTTCTCTTGTAGTCTCTTGTTGAAGGAGGCTCACCACCCCACACCCCTTTCTACTTAACAAATATTAATTTAACAAAGTCATAACTACTGGTGTTGAGCAGTATGGTAGAGTCACACTGGCAGTTAACCCGGGAAATGCCTCTTAGCTGCAAATAGCCGACTGCCTGGCTCTCCCAGGTGGAAGTGGTCTCCCGCCTGGGGCCCTCCTCTGTGCTACTCCGTGCTGCGCTCTATTACCTATGCACGGCGCTTCCTCGGCTTCCTATCCCCAAGTGCAGCTGCTAAGGAAGCCACCAGAGACCTCCAGAACCCCAGAGCACTGCTCACTGGAGCTGGCAGGAGGTGCTGCAGCTGTGTTTTCCACCTGCTAACACCCCGTGGGAGGTGAATTTTCCCACCGGGTGTCAGATTCGCTGGTGTATTTCCTGACTCTAAGCACAGACTCTGGTGCTGACCATTAGCCGAACTGGCTAAGATTTGTACAAGGTCCCATTGCGTTAGTGAATGGCCTGAAACATGCAAATGGCAACTCTTGCCTAAGGTGGCCTACCAAATAAAGGTGCAAGACGGTGCCCTGGAAGGAGAGGAAGGCTCCCCTTCCCTGACTGGTGCCTTTGCATGTGGTACCAGGACTGTGAGTCCTAACCTGTCTGCTAAGGGCACCCTGTCTGTGGCACCTGCCACAGAAGCCCTGGCTCTGGGCAAAGGCAATGGGCCTGCAGTCCCTCTGTGGCTGCGCACCTCGCGGCTATCACACTGCATCCCCATACTCTTGGGGGTACTATGGGTCTCACTCTCGCATGCAGTGGCACAGCATCTAATGGCCTGATTTAAACAGCATGAGCACCTATTAGTGCCACCTCAAACACCCAAGGATGTTATCAAGCTCTACACTAACTGTAGACCACCCATAGACATGGCCTAGGAGCTGCCTGGCCCTGCAGAGCACCAGCTACCAAAACCCTATGGGGGGTCGGGGGCCATCCCAAATGATGAGGCCACCATTGCACGAGTGGAGGCCAACCCCAACCCCAGCAAGGTTGGATGGACTTCCTGGAGAAAGAAGCAGGCGTCTGTGTGCCCAGCTGCCAGGGACGTCCACCTCAGATAAGGTCAAATCAGTGGGGGAATAGGTCATAGAAAATTAAAAACTCCAACTCAAAAAATTAACTATCTCAAGATTCATAACATTTTTATTTTTTTAATTTTTAATTTTTTATTATTTATTTATTTATTTTTTGATTCATAGCCTTTTTAAAAAGCTTTGTATGGCAATAGAAAAATGAAAAGGTCAGGTGGTTATTGAGAATGTTTGATACTTACTGAGCCACTACTACTTGCTACCACAGAAATGAGACAACCGACATTTCCAAAGATGCCCAAATCCATAACCTTAAAAAAAAAAAAAAAAAAATCCCCTGGGATCTGGCTGCTGCTATCAGCAGACTTGGGCCAGGCCCCGCTATACCTTCAAGAAACCGTCAGTGACCTCTCTCTCCAAAGCAACTATGCTCCACGCTTGGTCAGGATTAGATCTCTTGCCCCTGCAGGAAGCCCCCACCAGCCTGTCAACCAGAAGTGCAGTAAAGCCCACTGTGTAATTCCACCCTGAGCCAAACAGAGTCAGAACTGAACACAAGCCAGACATGTCTGGATCTTTATGGATCTCTACCGGGAAGGCCACCTTCCCGTGGGTTGGGCTCTGCCATCCTTACACACACCGGTGCCTGAGAAGACATCTCGCCCAGCCCCCCAAATATGGCACCTTGTGGGGAAGCATCCAAACCCGCCTACAGGGTCTCAGAAGCACCGGATGTTCTATGCTTTCTTTTCAAGATAGGTTTGGAAATCATCCTGTGCCTATCGTGACCCGAGTTTGTAAACAAACCATTCTGATTCTACATTCTGATTCCAGAGGACTCGTTCTCGAGACAGAGAAGAAAGGTTTTGGATGAAACAGCAGCTGGGGTGCAGCGGAGGGGCTTCAGCTGAATTCAGTTATTTGCCGCTGACGTTGGTGGACTGTGCTGCTCCTTTCCGCAGAATCAGGGAAGTTTTAGCTTAGAGACCCAGGAAAGAATCCTGTAACCAATCAGATTCAGTCCAAGGTGGTAGAGAAGCAATAAAAAGTTGGGAGGAAAAGAGAGAAAGAAAAATGGATCTAGAGATGCATAAAATGGGCTGATTACACTTATGATACATTTGTTACAGATACATCATTTTTTAAAATAGATTCTATCAAGAAAGACAAACCAACCCTTCGTGAGAGGTATTTTGTCCCTCTGGGCATTCTACAGAAAACAACAATAGAACATTCTACTCTCTGAGCAGAGAATCAAGTTGCAACTATGTGTGACCTTGTAAATACTGTCACAGGAGAGTGTGTATGGCAGTTTCGTCTGGGGCTGCTGGTCCGTGGGACTCGCTCCCCTATTGGGCGTCTGCTGACAAAGCTGATTATCTGGAAAGGTGTTGACCTGTGGACGTGGTCGGCTGTCTTCAGTCCGGTGCTTTCTTCCCACACTGAGCAAAATCACGTTCCCGCTTGAAGAGGTCAGGTTAAATCTGAATGTGTAACAATCGGGATTCAGTAAGACCAGAGAGCAAATCTCAGGGCAGACGTTTGCGTGGCCGAACGACAGATACACATAGAAATCTAGGCACTAAGGGCAGGAGGTAGGGAGGGAGTATATATGAGTACAAACAGGACAGAAGTAGGAAAGGTAGGATTTATAAGAGCTCAATTCATGTGTTATATTGAATGAAATGAACTAGCAAAACTGTGAATGAGGCTGTAAATGCATGTCAGGATTTGAGAGAATTTTATTACCCACTAGAGTTACATTCTTCTGTATTTTGGTATTACTAGGTTTTTTTCAGAGTAATACACACTTTAAACTTTTCCCCAACCACATCAAGACAGTATTCTGAACAGTAGTTGTTCCTATTTCAGGAGTTACAGTTTTTACTTTTATTTTTATTTTAGTGAAATCAGTGGTTTCTACAGAGTACCCTGAAGCTATTTTTAAAGACCGATCTTCAGCGGTATACTTTTGAAGAAATTAGTGTTAGACATGGGTCTAAGATGGGAAAAAATGGGGCCATATTTGAATGTAAAGTAGATATAGAAAGCAAAAAAAAAAAGGAAAAATGTTGACTGTGTTCTTTTGTTTTCCTTCGAGAAATGGCAAATACATAGCTTTCTCTTGTTAGGACTTGCTTTCTAAATATGGAATGTATGACCTTTAACCTAGTGTCATGCCACACAATCTTTGATTCTGAGATTGGAAGGGAATGGTCCCTCTAGTCCTTTTATCACCCAAGCAGGAATCAGGTCGTTGTAATCCCTGAGAGAAGCAGACTGCTTCTGCTTCAAATGCCTGAAGAGGTAAGGACCTCACAATCTCACAAGATCACTCTATACTTCCCTGTCTAGAAAGCTAGAAAGTTCCATTTTATATGGATCTGAAACCTGTGTACTCATAGCTAATGTGCATCTTTCTCAATTATGCTTATGGAATGCCCCAGAATAATTCATCTTCTTCCCCAAAGCCCTTCAAATGTGAAGGCAATACCACTGCACAGGAGGGACGGACTGAATTGCTATTTCAGTAACTCTTAGAAATACATAATCTGGGGAAATATTCCAAAACTTTGTCTTAACCAAACTCAATCTTTATGAAGAAGCACATGTTAGATTCCAATCAGATCTACTATTTAAATAGAAACCAAATTATTTATTTATACATAATTTAAATGTTGCTGTATCATTTTTTTTCATTATGCATTTCTCTTAAATCAGTGCACGGATCCCGTACAGTGCTCCTCCCTCTGAGGTGAAGCAATGTTACGCTGCCGTTAATGTCACTGGGGGGGTGTGGTGGAGAGAGAAAAGAGCAGGAAATGATAGATCTAACTCTGTATTTTATTGACTCTAACAAGCCATCGGTTACAAGGTATGTCTTTATTTTATGAACCACTATGGATCGATCAGTTATGGTATTTATTAGTTTGAGATATGATGAAGTTAAGTGAAATCTGAATCAGACTGCGGCCTCTCTTCCTATTCTTTTTTTTTTTTTTTTTAAGATTTTATTTATTTATGTTGAGAGAGTGAGAGAGCAGGGGCAAGCAGGGGGAGGGACAGAGAGAGAGACAGAGAATCTCAAGCTGACTCCACGCTGAGCTCAGAGCCCAATGGGTTTGGATCTCAAGATCCTGAACCAAAGTCAAGAGTTGGAAGCTTAACCGACTGAGCCGTCCGGGCGCCCCTCTTCCTAGTCTGTTCTGAGGATAGGGATGGCGGAGGGCAGGAGCAGGATCACACGAGTGACTTTCTCTCTATGTGTTACTCATGTTGAATACTCAAATAATGAGAGTGACTAGGGATGTGGAATGATGGAAACATAAATATGTTCCATATTTAATATCTATATATCTATATAGAACTATATCTATCTATATCTATATCTATATCTATATCTATATCTATATCTAATCTATATATCTCATCATTTGAAGGTAGCTAACAGCCTAGTGAAGTCTCTGTGGATGGCAACAAGTTTCCTATTTCTTTATCTTAGGACTCTCTGCACTCCTGGCACATAAACACTCGTGTAGACATCATTTATTAAACTTTTATCAATCTCATGTCACTTTGTGTGAAGCTTATTTCTTCTTCTTCTTATTTTTGACGTCATGAGAAACAGTAATGGCAGGATGGATAACAGACTGAGAGCTGTGGGACGGGGTGTGGGATGGGAGACAAGAAGAAGGGGCACAAGAGGGAGAACTGAAGACACCGTTGCCATTACTGTGCTTCATCACGTGGTCATCAACGTCTTCCTCAAAATACCAAATGAAAAGAGGGAGTCAACACTATCACACATAGGAAGTTGTACTGAAAACTAGAACCAAAAAAAAGAGGGCTTTGTGAAGTGGAAGGATTTGCCACGGATAGTAGTAGAGGCGAGTGTTTTTAAATGGTCTGTGGCTATGGACATTGGATACACCCAACCTAGCAATAAATATTATCATGTTTAAAAAATGAGGTGAGGGTTAGTTTAACATGCATCCCATTGATGCTAAAATTCAGGATGGGAATTTCGCTTCAGAAAATTCCTCAGGGAGAATAAAGATGGAATTTATGCCGTAAACAACAACAACAAAGAGCTGAAGCTCAGAGACCTCTAAGCGGCAATGGTCCACTAACCCTTTGCTGTGGTAAATAAACGAGATCTTCCAAAAACTTTCTTGACTCTTTAGAAGACAAGAATGCTCTACTACACTTGTTTCTAAAATTTAACATAGTTCAGGGGTCTGTCATCTGGTGGTTAGACCCTAACGTCAATTATTGGCAGAGGGTGGTAGCTACACTTGTAGCTATTGTCAACCTGACAGTGAAGCCTATGTGTGATATGTGATTTCTTTTCTTTCCCTGAATATTCGGAGGAATCGGAGCGCTATTTTTCAGTTGTCTCTCATCTTTTTATTAGCTGGACAAGGAAATCATTTTATTGAGTTATAGTGATACGCATGGCAAAAATTATTTTTCTGAGCTACTGGGAGGGAAATATAATGCAAAGAACAGAGGAAAGCTATACTATAGGGCGCCTGGGTGGCTCAGTGGGTTAAGGCCTCTGCCTTTGGCTCAGGTCATGATCCCGGGGTCCTGGGATCGAGCCCTGCATCAGGCTCTCTGCTCAGCAGGGAACCTGCCTCCTCCTCTCTCTCTGCCTGCCTCTCTGCCTACTTGTGATCTCTGTCTGCCAAATAAATAAATAAAATCTTAAAAAAAAAAAAAGCTATAGTATAGATAAGACATTCTTTCTAGAATATAACCCCATCTGGACTATAGTATATTGATTACAAAACTGGTCTATTCTTCCCCAAACCCATGTCCTTTGCAACATCTTTGCAGCCTCTCCCATCAAGAGGAGTATTTCTTTGCCTCTGAAACAGAGATGACCTTTTAACTTGATTTGGCCAAAAAAAGTGATGGAAGCGATGGTGTTCCAGTTTTAAGCATAGACTCCAAAACACCTTGCCTCTCCCTCTCTGTCTCTACTGATGTGGGAAACAAAGACAGAAGGAAATGTAAGTGACGTTAAATGTTCTTATAACCTGAAGCCCTTTGACAAGTACTTGAGGCAGGCAGAGAGTATAACCTTCCTCTAGAAGGCTCCCAACTGTCTTATTTTTAGTTCCTTGCTAGAGGGGAGAGCAACTATGGTTTGATATTAGCAAGGCTTCTGGTTTCCTGTGAGTGAGTCTTCTTCAGCATATGAAAATCCTTTTGGGATTTCCCTTATCTTTACTTCCAACAACCCCAAAGTATAGAACTAGTTACTCCTCATAATCCTGGGGCAGCAGGAGGTAACAGGGAGCAGTAGGCAACAGCCCCTCTTTCTGCCCTCGGGTGCTTTAATAAAACCACCATTTCACACCAAAGACGTCTCAAGAATTCTTTCTCGGTCATCGACTCCAGACCTCACCCCACCAAACCTCACCTAGACTCAGAAACTACATCATCTACCAGTCTCTATCAAACACGTACTTCAACCAATCAAATAAACCCCAGCTACTCTGGTGGAGGATGAGAAACTTTGGAACAGAACCCAGAGAGCTGAGATCATTCTAGACTAGCTGGCCCTGAGCCAGCCCACCAGCTGACCCAGATGCATAATAAATCTGGCCAGTCAGGATCTGTTGAGTCTGGCCTAAATCAGGAGGACTTCTTAGACAGCCCTTAGACCCAGGAGCTAAAATGAGAGTTTATTACCATATGTCACTGAGGGTTTGTGGTTGTTTGTCACGCAGCATTATTGTGGCAAAAGATAACTTACCTAGGGGTGTTTCTAAATTCAAGCTTTTCTTCCTTTCTCAACCCCTGTGAATCAATAGACACTGACAAGTGTCAGTAGATGGAAGTATTTATTTCTTTCCTCCAGTCTAGTTCAAAAGTTCTAGAAGTTCCCAAGGGAAATACATTATTTTTTTCACTTTTCTTGCTACTAGTTGTCCAGCTTCTTTTTCTCTGTTTATCTGAGAGAAAACAAACAAAACAAAACAAAACAAAAAAAACAACTGTTAAAAAGCCAATCTCTGGAGGGGCGCCTGGGTGGCTCTGTAGGTTAAGCGTCTGTCTGCTTTTGGCTCAGGTCCTGATCCCAGTGTCCTGGGATGGAGTCCCACATCAGGCTCCCTACTCAGTGGGAAGCTTACTTCTCCCTCTCTTTACCCCTCCCCCTACTCCTTCTTTTTCTTTCTCTCAAATAAATGGGTAAAATATATTATATTATATGTATATGAATATATGTGTGTATTATATATTATATTAAATGTATGTATATGTATATATATCATATATGTATAATATGTATATATTATATACATATAATATATTTTTGTTTTATATTTTTATAAATTTATATGTATTAAATATAAAATATATATTTATATTTATTGTACATTTCTATATATAATTATATATATAAAGAAGAAGTCAATCTCTGGAATCCCAGCTTCTTTTTCTTTTTTTAAAGATTTTATTTATTTATTTGAGAGAGTGAGAGAAAGCATGAGAGGGGAGAAGGTCAGAGGGAGAAGCAGACTCCTCACAGAGCTGGGAGCCTGATGCAGGACTCGATCCCAGGATTCCGGGATCATGACCTGAGCCTAAGGAAGTCGCTTAACCAACTGAGCAACTCAGGCTCAGATAAAAAAAGAACGCTGAGCTTCTTTTTTATCTACCCTCCAAGTTCCCAGGGCATACATGCCCACCCCTGATAGTCTCCTGCAACCAGTTTAAGATCCTTCACTCACCTCATTCACCTGGAAGAAGAAATGACTGAAAAGGCCTAAAGAATTATGCAGAGAGTTGAATTTTGAGCTCAAAGCCTAACATTGTTTTTTTCTTAATTGGTAATCTTAGGTCAATTGCATCAGACTCATCCTGGAGAGCAAACTGAAATGCACACTCTGGGTCTCACCCAGACTTAGCACAACAGTAACGGAATTTGAATGGAAGTGGAAACAGTTGCATTTCACCACAATTTTGTTTGTTTGTTGTTTAATGTTATTTTCCACTGCTGGAATTATTTTAAAGAGTCAGATCAGCAGTCAGCTCCTTCATTTTAACAAAAGGGAAATTTTGTTTGCAGTCAGGGATCCATCAAGAAAAAAGAAACTGTTTTATGCGTTCCAATTATACTGGTTTATAGTTGGATGTAAAATTAGAGAAAAATAAAGAATTGCTCAAATAATGTAAGGGCTAAGAGAACAGAGTTAGGAAAGTTGTCATCAGCAATCCTAACTTACATCACCTGAGCAACCAGTTCTTAAGGAGCTAACCTGAAGTTTATTTCGAATGTTACATCTGACCCCAGCCCACATGTCTGTCCACAAGTGTCTGTAGAGATTAAAGATTTATCCTTGCTTTCACTTTCCAGATTTCTTGCAAGTGTCTCTGTTAGCTGATTCTCAATAGAAACCGGATGGAAAAGGGATTCTGGGAAATGTAGTTCCCAATTTCCCCTCCATGATACAGACATATCTTATGGGGCTGGTAATATTAGGGCCCAAATCAACAAAAGAGATTAAAAAAAAAAAAAAAAAAAGCCTCCTCCTCTAGGTAGAAAGCTAGAGTATGAGTAAGATCTAAACATTATTTACATTTAAGTTTTGAGAATTAAACCATGAAAAAAATTGAGATGGGCATTTCTGCCATATTCCAGAGGTATTAACAATTTGGTTTTCGGGGGCTGAGCTAACTTCTATCTTTCATTACATGTTAAGTTTTCCCCTGGAACTTTGGTAAATTTGATACCTTATTTTCCAATTATGCAGTCTGTTAGTGCATATCTTCCTAAATTTTCATGAGACAATATGCAGCAGCATTTGACCTTTTCTTACTGATTTCATGGAAAATATTTCTAATTGTATTTCTATCATTAGACTTCTTATGGAACCGTCACCACTAACACTGTTGTTGTACTCCTTGAACATGGTGGAATTAATACACTTTGCAAAATCCCTTAAAAATAAAACTAAATACAACAATACCCTAGAGATAGTAAGCAACAAAACCGACACATGTGGCCGCTAATGCCATGGGAAGGAGGGCAGATTGCACAGGTTTTTATCCTGGAATCTACCTGTGAAAGTCGGTCGGTTCAAAGTTCAAGAGCAGTGAGCTATCTATCATCTATCGATCTATCTATCTATCTATACATGAATTTCCATCTCAAGCAAAAATGAAAGTCAGATGTGTGTGGCAGGAATGAAAGCAGCTTCTATGTGTAAAAATTTAGTTAAAATCATGCAACAAGCCAGCGATGTGAGTATTGTCCTGTTCCCATTCTGTACTTGTTGTAGTTGAGGGTCAGTGATGATAAATAATTAAATCAAAGTCAAAGAGTTTATTAAAGCAAAAGCCTAAATTTAAACCTCTAGCCTCTGACTCCAAACTGTGTTTTTTTCCTACTTTATCCCCCTCCCTCCATAAGTACAGTTTTCCAGCATGTAAAGTCCTTTCTGGTTTGCAGCGAGGAGAATGTAGCACTGTTTTCTGTCTTCTTGTTGCCTTTTCAGCCTCCATCACAGATTCCTGAGTTGGGAGGGAGAAAATGCTTCATGTATAAGGTCTCTAACTTTCCTCTTTGAGCCTTTTTCGTATTTTTTTTTTGCTTACCAGTGGTGACAAATGAAAGTTGCAAATCAAAGTGAATCTTACTTTATTGTGGATGACCTTTTTTTGTTTCAGTTCTCCTGGTGTCTATTGCTTCTTCCTACCAGCACATTGATTTCTTTCCAGATTTCTTCTTTCTTTTCGTGTGTCCTCTTAGTGGAATGTTGAAACCAGTGTTTGCCTCCCACTATGGATGCTGAAGCAGCAGGTACTTCTGCTCCCCATCCTATCACATCTCAGGGTGCACTTGTGGCGGAAGATGGACCAAGCAAATGCTCTCCTCTAGAACTTTGAATTTTGATCAAGGGATGAAAGGCACAGGGATATGGAGACCATGTGAGTCAATGGCCAGCTGCTTCTGCTATAAAATTATTTCTGTAGTCCCTATTTCAATGTTGCTCTAGTTTCTATCAGTTTCTGAAAAACAAACTTCTCTTCAAGTTTATGATTATAAACTGCTACTATACTTATTTTTCTTACCGAGGTTAGCCAGGTTCAGTATCTACAGTTTGCAATTTAAAAATCCAAACTAATATAGTAATCTTTCTAATTATTAATTCATTTACCTGCCTTAACTCATTCATGAGATGTAAATCATGAAAATTAAAAATGAATGAAAAAACTGGAAAGGAAATTACTTTTATTAGGGAAATATCTTATATTTAATGGATAATTTGTATAATAATCAGGAATGCTTTCAGTTGTAAATAGAAGAAAAAAGTCCATTGTGCCTGAAAATCATGGGAGAAAATGAAAGAAAAAAATGAGGATAAAAAAGATAAGATGGAATTTAGAATAGATACGACACAATGAAGTGGAAGCACATTTCTGGTGAATTTATGGCATACGTGTTGCATAATTTACATAAAGGATTCCTTGACTTTGATGAAGAACTTTCTGTAAGTCTAGACAAGAAGAAAACATCGCTATTGGCAACCCTGAATATTCCTAGGGTAAAAACTAAGCATTTGCTCAGAAAGAAAATTATTCATCATACTTATTCCGGAGAAAAAAAATCTAACCTCTTGTTTTCTGATGTAAGAACTGTACAAAATGCAGCAAATCATGTCCACAAACATACCTCTGGAGAAAACACTACCGCATGGTCCACAGACTGTTTTTAACATTCTTCACTGTAAGTCACCATCATGCCAAAGTGAATTCACCAAAAGCCATTTTATGGGGGTCAAAAGTGATATGACCCAGGTATGCAACTCTCTGTAGGTCTGTTGGTTTATCCATGGGGAGGTCTTAACGATATTTAGAGAAATGGGTAGGTGGCTGACATTCAAGAACTTTTTCAAAACTACTGTTTCCCTCAAGTATTGCTGAGAAATGAATTTAAGGTCGCACTCTCCAGCAATCATCTGCTGAGCAGCTATTCTACGTTGGCTGTGGAGGAGCTGTTTAATCTAGCCATTGTTAAATTGGAGTGACTGAAGACAGAAGGATAAATACAAATAAATTGTTTTTCTGCTTGTAGAAAGGGAGAAGCATGCACTGGGAAGAGTCAAGATTATCCTTAGGAGAGTATTATGAGATTTAAAATGAAGG
This sequence comes from Martes martes, assembly GCF_963455335.1. NCBI lineage: Eukaryota > Metazoa > Chordata > Mammalia > Carnivora > Mustelidae > Martes > Martes martes. Next base: position 174,642,238 of record NC_137890.1, on the reverse strand, counting down.
ATTAAAGATAGCATTAAAAGTAATGTCTTAGGGACAAAAAATGTAGAAGTAAGAAGTCAGGTAAATAGCTTCCTCTTTGGAATGAATATACAGTTACTTATACAACCCACTGACCAACCAAAGCAAGAAAGTTTCGAGAAACCTAAAACAAATTAATCTTTTAAAATGGATAAACAAGAGTTTCAGAGAAAATTAGAGTATATTTTAGAGTTTATGTGGCTCACCTTTATTAAACTAGAACTATAGGGGCACCTGGGTGGCTCAGTGGGTTGAAGCCTCTGCCTTCGGCTCAGGTCGTGGTCTCGGGGTCCTGAGATCGAGCCCCACATCGGGCTCTCTGCTCAGCGGGGAGCCTGCTTCCTCCTCTCTCTCTGCCTGCCTCTCTGCCTGCTTGTGATCTCTGTCAAATAAATAAATAAAAAATCTTAAACTAGAACTATAAAAATCTTCATTAAAATAATTATTTTCAAAAAATAAAATTTTTCAAATCTGACCATAAGAAATTATAAACACAAGAGTTACTAGGAAATTTCTATGGAATGAATGTTTGTGTCTCTTCAAAATCCATGTTGAAGCTTAAACTCCCAGTATGATGATGGTACTTGGAGGTGAGGACTTTGGGAGATGATGAGAACTTTGGTAAATCCCCTGTGAATAGATGATATTTCTTTCTCTGCTTTCTGCCATGTGAGGATAAAATGAATATTAGCCACCTGCACACCAGGAAGCATGTTCTCGCCAGAGTACGAGCATCCTGGCACTCTGGTCTTGGGCTTCATAGTCTCCAGGACTGTAAGAAATAGTTTGTCGTTTAAACCACCCACTTTATGTATATTTAGTATAGCAACCCAAACCGACCAAGACAAAAACTGAATAAAGAGATTTATAAAAATAACTGACATAAACTCAACCATATTAACATTTACATTAAAGGTAAATCAATACTTTGTGATAGGCAAAATAATAGTCTTCAAAGATGTCTACACGTGATCCCTGGAAACTGTGAATATTTGTCTTACCAAGCAAAGGGGATATTGAAGTTGTGATTAGGATTATGGACCTTGAGATGTGGAAATTATTTTGGATTATCTGGGTTGGACCAGTAAAATCACATGAGCCTTTAAAAGTGGAGAACCCTTCATAGCTAGAGTCAGAGAAAAAAAAAAAAAAAAACAAACACGTGATGAAGAAATTAAGGTCAGAGAAATGCTATATTGTTAGGTCTCAGAATGGAGAATAAAACTGTAAGAAAACAATGTAGGTACATTCTAGAATCTGGAAAAGGCACACACACACACACACACACACACACACACACACACACATTCTCTCCTAGAGCTGCCTAAAAGGAACATAGCCCTGATGACACCTTGATTTTAGCTCAGTGAGACCTGTATTGGCTATCTTTTAGAACTATAGAATAATAAATCTGTGTTGTTTAAGCTTCTGACTTTGTGGTAATTTGTTACAGCAACAATGAAAAAAAAAAACAATATATTTCTCAAGTATAAGGTAGAGATTTAAGTCTGAATTAATAACAACATGCTATTTAGAATGAAGATGCTTACATGAATACAAGAATACTGATGGACTAAGTACAAATATGGAAGGAGATATACCATGCAAAAAAATTAACTACAAGAAAGCTGATTTGGCTATATCAATAACAGACAAAGTTTACTTTAGTGTAAGGTAATTTAATTACCAATTACAGAGAGTAACCTTATATAGTGATGAAAGCATCAACTCCAAAGACAAACATAATCTTAAATGTGTATTTAACTGATAACAAAATTTCAAAATATATAGGACAAAAATGATAGAAGAGAATGGGGCAATAGATAAATCTATAATCATAGTTTGGAAATTAAAAAAATCTTTCTCAAAAAATTAAAAAAACAAGCAGACAAAAATATCAGGAAGTTATAGAATACTTGGAAAACTCTACTAAATAGATTGGCCAAATTCACATTTATATCTATATAAATCGACTACAATATACGAGTTATTTTTAAGTACTCATAAAATATTCACTGAAGGAGTATGCTGGGTCACAAAACCAATCTCAATAAATTTCAAATAATTACCATTATATGGAGTATGTTTTCTTACTACCAAGAATTAAAGGAGAAATCACGAACAAGAAAGATAACCAGAAAAATACCCATCTGTTTGACAATTAAGCAATACATGTTTAGAAAATTCATTTCTCAAAGATGAAATAACAATGAAAATAGAAAATATTTAGAATGAAATAACAAAATACCCACCCCACCTGTGATGTTTTTAGGATACAACTAGAGCAGTCCTTAGAGGGGAAACTCTTTCATCTTTAAATGCACATATTAGAAGGTAAAAAAAAGCCCCTTAAAATCAATTATTTAAGTTTTTAATATCAAGAAACTAAGAAAATAACAGTAAAGATATCCAAGCATACCAGCCGAAATAATGAAAATAAGAACCCAGAAGTAGATAAAATAAGAAAAAGACAGCAAAGCCAATAACTTTCTTTGTAAGGACTGATAAAAAATTATTAAACCCTATCAGAAGCAACAAGGTAAAAAGTGTGAAAAAACAGAAAAATCAGAAATGACAGACAAAAGCTCACCACTTTTAGTCATAAAAGGATAACAAGATGATACCATAAATAAATTCTGTCAAATTTCACAACTAATTTGCAAATGTGCAAATTCCGTGGAAAATAGAACCTACTGAAACTGGCACAAGATGAAAAAAATCTGAATAACCTAATGTTTGCTTAATGTTTTTATATATTTCATCAGTAATTCAAAAAATTCCCCTCTCAAAAACAAACAAAACTCCAGACCCAGATGAATTTACTGATGAATTCTACCAAATACTTTAGAAAAATAATAAATTCCACGCTATCACATACTTTTTCAAAACACAAAGAAAGAGAAAATATTTCCCACTTCTTTTTATACATCCACTAAATTGCTAATACCAAGCCCTGTCAAGGATATTACATGAAAAGAAAGTTACAGGTCCATGTCCTCTATGAATATAAATGAAAAAAGTACTAATCAAAAATATTAAAGTACTGGCAATTAGAATTTAGTGGTACATTTAAAGCATAAATTATCATTACCAAGTAGAGTTTATTTCAGAATTACAAGCTTGGTTTAACATCAAAAATGTAATTAATGTAATTCACCTTGGTGACATAATAAAGGAAGCAAAAATTGATTTTCTTAGATGTATAGAAAGTATTAATAAAATTTAACAACTTCCACTAAAAAATTTCTCAGCAAACTAGAAACAGAAGGAGCCTTCTCCAATTCGATAAAGATTATTTACAAACAGCCTACAGATAACATCAGACTTAACAATGAAATTTTGAACATTTTTCCTCTAAAGTGAAGGGGAAAAAATGTACATGATCATCATTTTTTATTTTACATTGTATTAGAAGTCTTAATTCATGTAATAATGTAAAAGAAGGAAAGATAAAAAGGAGAGATACAGAGAGTCTGAGAAAGAAAGGAAATCTGAAGTGAAAAGTAAGAAGTATAACTGTCATTATATGTAAACATCATGATTGTAAATTCAGAAAATACAAAGAAATCCACAAACTATAAGAACTAATAAATGAATTTAAGAAGTTCACAGGAAACATTGTTAATTGTATTTCAATAAACCATCCACAAACAATAAGGTAACTAAAAAATGTTAAATAGCCTTTATAATTTCATAAAAAACAAAATATCTAGGAATAATATTAATAAACTATGTGCAAGATTTTTCTGAAAACTATAGATAAAAGATATAGAAAAAATAGATATAGAAAAAAACTTTAAGTATTTAAAGATCCAATTATTCCTTATGGATGGAAAATCTCAAAACTGATACATGGAAATTCTATCTAAATAGGGTACATATAGGGGCGCCTGGGTGGCTCAGTGGGTTAAGCCTCTGCCTTCAGCTCAGGTCATGATCTCAGGGTCCTGGGATCGAGCCCCTAATCGGGCTCTCTGTTCATCAGGAAGCCTGCTCCCCGCTCCCCCGCCACCTCTCTGCCTGTCTCTCTGCCTACTTGTGATCTCTATCAAATAAATAAATAAATAAATAAGTAAGTAAATCTTTTAAATAAATAAATAAATAAATAAATAAGGTAGATATAATTCCCAAATTGCATGGAGAAATAAAGAGAAATAAAGAAGCAAATTCCAAGATTCATATGAAAACATAAAGAACACAGAGACACCAAGACCAATCCTAAAGCTATAGTAATGGAAACAGTGTCATATTTGAATAAACATAGACCAATATTTGAAAGAAAGAGAAGAGAGGGCACCTGGGTGGCTCAGTCTGTTAAGCGTCTGCCTTTGGCTCAAGTCATCATCCCGGGGTCCTGGGATCAAGTTCTGCATCGGGCTCCATGCTCAGAAGACAGTTTTCTTCTCTCTCTCCCTCTGCCTCTTCCTCTGCTCATGCTCTCTCTCTCTCTCAAATAAATAAATAAAATATTTTTAAAAAAACAAAATTAAAAAAAAAAATAGAAGAGAGTTCAGAAATAGACCCATATATACAACTTCTTGATTTACAATAGAAAGCATCAATGAAAATCAATGGGAGAGTAAACCTTCTAAATTAAATTTGTAATAAGGCAAGAATAAGGTGATTTGGGAATAGCAATGTTTTTGTCTTAAAACATATATAACTATCCCCTCAGTTCAACCAAGTGTGACCATACCTATAAACCAAGTTGCTTCGAATCAGTGCGAGTTACGCAGCCCTTGCTTCTTAGCCTCAAGTCCATCTCTCTAGGCTCTTCTGTGAGATGCCAGGATTCAGATTCTCCAGAGCATGTTTACTAGACTTTCCTGACAGCCGGCTTTCTGTGAGGTTCTGCCAGTGAGAGGCCCTCGCAAGAAACTGGAAAGCTGGATGAAGGACAAAATGAAGCTATTCCCATTTCCAAGTCCTGTAGCTTCCCTCCAAGGGTACAGGACCGCTACAGCTTCTGACTTCTTTTGACATGTGATCTGGGTGTTGCCCTCCTCAGAGGTTAACACCTCAGCTTTGGTGGGCGGGGGGGCTCTTTTTAAGCCCCAGCAATCTGGTAGCTCTACCTCTTCCCTTTTGTTCTTCTAACCACAGCTGCTTCCTGCAGTTAATAATATTAGAATACCTCAGCATCCTTTTTACATTTGCAGCTTTCGGACACCTTTGTATAACCAATTCCTTGTATCAAATCATCTCTTTTACAAATACCTGATGTTTTCTGCTTTCCTCGCTGGGCCTTGAATGATATAGAGCCCATAACTCACAAGAAATGTCTCTCTTGAGACTGCTACATGAAAGTTTAAGATACTCTTTTCAAGTATAAATTATCTAATTGAGTTTTTAAAACCCTCAGGCCACCTTACCCTTCTCAGCAACTAACCTTCCCAGTCCAGTAATGAGTACTCATGGATTCCAGAGCAGTTAATGCAAGAATAAAAATACACAGAAATGATTTCTTTCTACAGTCTCCAAATATCTGACCTAGAGGTAGCCATAGACACCAGCTGGACTAACTATGATTTAATCTGTGATGCTATCATCCAGGATGAAAACATCAATGTGGACTCCTCAAATTTTTTTACACTTGCTACAACCCACCACTAGTTTCTGTTTCTAGGTAAGTTTGGCAACGCATTTTCAACTTAGGTTATTATAATTGTTCCTGTGGCCAACAGCAACCTTAACAATCATTACACAACAGCTCCAGATAGAATCCCAACATAACCATTGCCAATTCCAGTATTCAGGTCCCCCAAGGTTGTTGGCTCTGTAATGAACAAGCTCAAGTTAGTATATGTCCAAGCAGAAAGAATATATTTTGCCAGGAGAAGATAAGGGTTAAAATAATCATGTTCAGGTTTACTGAAGAAGAAAGGAACACTTGAACGAAATACAGTCTCTTAAGAGAAAGCCCTTGCCTTGTATCAGCTCAAATTCCTTTCCTTCACAACCAATAAATGAGAGATCTAAGATCAGGTAGATAAAAGAGGTGTGTTCTAAATTTTATATATCTTACAAGAAATAAACATTCAAGTCTATCCTAAAAGTGCATCAGAATGTGATCATTATAACCCTTCATCATATTCCGTGGCAGAAATCTTAATTATTGAAGGAGCTCACTCCAGGGCATCTGCTAAATCAATAAACCACCTGACTACTGTAAGTAGGAGTTGTAGTATTCCTAGCGATAGCGACAGCTGCATATGAGTAATTATTTTGTACTAGTAAGTCTAAATGCTTTAAATGTATACTCTCATTTATTTCTCATTAAAAACAGAAGTCATTCCTACTTCTATTAGGCAAAGTGCCTCTGTTTGTTTGTTTGTTTGTTTTCTTTTTTTAATATTTTATTTATTCCAGAGAGAGAGAGAGAGAGTACGAGCGAGCAGGGGAAGGAGCAGAAGGAGAGGGACAAGCAGACTCTGTGCTAAGTGTAGAGCCCAATGTTGGGCTCAATCCCAGGACCCTGAGATCACGACCTGAGCCAAAACCAAGAGTCAGACGCTTAACTGACTGAGTCTCCCAGGGGTCCCTCTATTTGTTTTTTGAAGATTTCTGTTTTCTCTGGGTGAGTTCTAGCTTGAAGGCATTCTTAAATGACTCTGTCCTTACTGAACTAAATGATGGGTACATGACCCAAACTAAGTGAGTTGGACTCCAGTACCCAGACAAGATCCTCATATTTACTAGGTGCTGAATAAATACTCGTTCCTACTTTTTTTGAACCTCAATTACCAAACTTTCTCTTGATTTCCTAAGCTACTCAATGTCCATCCAGCAAAATCCTTTTCTGCTTAAAATTAAATAATCGGTGGCTATTGCTTGCAAAGAAAAATTTTCTAAAGGATTTTCCTATTTTTTACACGTGAGAAAATTGATGCTTAGTGTGGTTAAGTAAATTGTTTAAAGTCAAACTATTTGTAAAATACAGAACTGGGATTTTAACCCATGTCCCCCTGATCTTATAAAGCCAGTGCTCTAGATGAAATGTCTTTGTAATAGATGTGAAAGCAAATTTTATCCTAGCCAAGATAAGAACAGTTTATAGAAATCAAAGAGGCTGCAAGCTTTGGTTCTGGTCATTCATTCTGTGATGGATCTCACCGGTGGATCACCTAAACAAATGAAAGATTCCCAAAGCAAAAGAAAAGCTTTAATGTGAATGGATAAAGATAGCCTCATGGCCAGGTTTTTCCCACGGTTGGGAAAGGGGTGTAATTAACAAGGCTGCATGATAATGGGGCAGACCCCCATCAAGGGAAGATCATTTCCCTGTGATTTGCATCAACAAAGGAACCTAAAAATATTTAAAAATAAGGTTTTTGTAGGAGAGAGTACTAAGAGTTTTAAAATGTTTTTTGGAAAACAGCTCTTTTCTTCAAAAATTTAAACACAGTATTACCATATATTCCAGCATTTTCACTTTTAAATATATTGGAACGAACTGAAATCAGATACTTGTAGAGGCACATTCATAGAAGCATTATTCACAATAACCAAAAGGTGGAAATGACCCAAATGTCCATTAATGGATGAACAGATAAATAAAAAGTGGTACAAACATACAATGGAATATTATTCAGGCATGAAAATAAATCAGTGGTGCATCCTACAACATAGATAAATCTTAAAAAACATGCTAAGTGAAATAAGTCAGACACAAAAGGCCACATTTTACATGATTCCATTTATATGAAATATCTAGAACAGAAAAATCCATAAAGAGAGAAAGCAGATTGGTGCAGTTTCTAGAGAATGGGATAAAGGGAAAATAGAAGATAGGGATACAGGATAATGGATAATTAATTAATGGATATAGAGTTCTATTTTGGGGTAATAAAAATGGAATCAGATGGAGCTAGGTTTGCACAATATGAATGTAGAAAATGACACTGAATTATACACTTTAAAATGACTATTTCATGTTAATTTCTCCACAATTTTTAAGAAGCATTTCTTATGTGCTTTAAATACTTGGTATATAATACACATATAATCTCCAAACTACCTTATGAGGTAGGTTATTGTTACCATCCCTATCTAAAAGTTAGGAAAACTAAGGTGTAGAAAAATTGCTATTTGCCCATGATCACAAAGCTGGTAAAACTGTAGATTTAGAATTCAAACTCAAGAATTCAAGCTCTGGCTCCCAAGTATGTATTTTCTCTCTCTCTCTCTCTCTTTTTTTTTTTTTTTTAAGATTTTATTTATTTATTTGAGAGACAGCGATCATAAGCAGGCAGAGAGGCAGTCAGAGAGAAGGGGAGGAAGCAGGCTCCCCGCTGAGCAGAGAGCCCAATGCGGGGCTCGATCCCAGGACCTTGAGATCATGACCTGAGCCGGAGGCAGAGGCTTAACCCACTGAGCCACCCAGGCATCCCCCAAGTATGTATTTTCAACATTACACTCCTATTGTCTTCAAAAATGGGGAATATTGTGATTATAGTCTTAGATCAGCACTGTCCAATAGAACAGTGATGATGAAAATATTCTATATCAACATTGTCCAATACAGTACCTGCTAGCCACATGTGGCTACTGAGCACTTGAAATGCAGCTAGGATAACTGAATAACTGGATTTAAAATTTTGTTTAAGTTTAAATTATTTAAATTTAAGGAATCTTATGTGGCTTTGGGCTACCATGTTGAAAAATGAAAATCTAGACTGATTCATTTGTTTACATTATTCTTTAGGATACACAAAAACATTCCTGAGAATGTATGATCTTTTTTTCTGGGAAATACAAAGAAGTAGGAAAAGAATGGAACAGTCCAATCTCAACCATCTCCTTGTGCTCTGAGAATTTCCAAGTATGGATTGTAGATTATCAATGTCAACCATTGTGAGGTAGTATGAACCTTCATTTTTTTCATTGTATTACATTCTAAAGGTCATGAAGTTCTTGACATTTACAGCGTGGACATATTTGGCCCAAAATGAAAAATTTTATTCAGGATAACCTTAAATATAATTCATAATTAAGTAAGCCAGTCAGTGGTAATACACAATAGCATCCTTCCATCCCCTTATTGTGAATATGTATATTAGACATTTGGTATAAAAAAGTTACTGTAAATGTAGTTGCAGATTTCCCATGGTGCTTCAACCTACAAATATCTTTTGCATGGTTCTCTTCCATCTGTTTCTTTACCAAAGCTAAGCTTCTTTTTGTTTCAGGGCCCAAATTGTCATGTTTTGCTTTTTATTCTTCTTGCATTTGTTTGTAATGCCTATCTCTTTACTACAAGCAACCAGGGGGCCAAGGCAGAGCAGACATTTTTCAACCCAAAGTAGCTCATGCATATACCAGCACACAAGGAATGTAAACATAATGTCACACAGACATTACAACTGGAGAGTGCTTTAAGACGTCTCCAACCCTGCTCTCTTCCACGTTGTGGGAACGCTGACTTTGCCAGGATCGGAGCCCCTGGGCCTCTCTCCCACAGAAACTATCACTTTCCCTTTTTTTGCTATCAAAGCAGCTCCAATTAACCTTTTTCCTTTAGGCTTTCCAGGTGAGAATTATGTGAAGTCCTCTTTTGGGGGATTCCCACACTCCAGGGAAAACAGTTCAAATTTGACCAAGAACTCTGTAAACTTTCCCTGCTCTGGTCCCTTGGTCTGAAGCTTAGCAGGCATCTAGCCAGGAGGCTCAGCAAGCATGTCTCCCCTCCAGTCTCTAGTCATGGTTTTTGTGACGCTTCACTGGGCTGGACGTGAGGTTGGGGTTTGAGGAGGTATAGAAGATGAGGTGATGAGTGGGGACAAATAGCTCCCTCCTTTCAGTGAACGGGAGGGCAATGGCACAGCCCTTCTTCCTAGAAGAGGCAGAGGGTTCTTTCGGCTCCTTTGTACCCCAGATCCTCTAGATACAAATTGTGGAGCATTCCCCTATTTCATGTCCTTCAGGTCATTCAGAACCTCTTTCTTTAAGAATGTGAAATTAGGGGCACCTGGTTGGCTCAGTGAGTTAAGCCTCTGCCTTTTGCTCAGGTCATGATTCCATGGTCCTGGGAGGGAGCCCCACATCAGGCTCCCTGCTTAGTGGGGAGCCTGGTTTCCCTTCTCCCTCTTCCTGCCACTTCCCTTGTTTTTGCAAGCTCTGATTCCCTCTTACTCTCTGTCAAATAAATGAATGAAATATTTAAAAGAAAAAAAAGAATGTGAAATTACTTCTTTTACGGGTTTATGGCTTCAGATAACATTCACATTCAAATAAAAACTCTCAATTAAAATCCAGAAAATATATTTTGAACTCATTTGACAAATATTTATTGAGTGCCTTCTATGTGCAATTCATAGTTCTTGGCATAGAGTGTGTCCAAAAGGATATAGTCTTCACTTTCCACTGGTTGTCTTTGGGGAGTGGGTGTCTGGCTTTTTCTCCCGTATAATTTTATACTGTGGGATTTTTTTTTCTAACAAAAACCATAGATTTTATTTTTTTTAAGTTTATGAGTTATTTTCAGAATGAAAGCAAAACATTCTCTATTTGTTGCCACAGACATGTTTTTAATTTCTTTACCTAATATAAAAATTCAGTTACTGTATTTAGAAAATGTAGGATGCTGGTCATAATTCCCCTTGGGTTTGTGACATTATAGGAGCATTGCTTATAAGATGTAAAGAGAAAAATCACTGCTGCCTCAGTGACTTATTTTATTTAGTAAGTGTAATTGCTCCTTTATAAAGCATTGATTAAACTTTAGAATGTAAAAGGTCAGATGGAGATTTATGCAAGATAAGACTACATCTTACTTGCCAACTCATTCAAAAATGACATTGCCACTTACCTTGTCCTTTTTTGTGTCCCTAAAAGATCTCTTTGGGCTTTGTAATAACCAATTAGAGATATATATTCTAGATGTAATTAGCTTCTCTTGAAAGTCTCACTCATGTGGAGGAATTACTCAGTTTTTCATTGCATACCCCAAAATTAATTAATGAGGGATGGATCTTTTACTTAAAATTTGGGAGTTATGAGAAATGGGAAAGAGAATTCACATCAAATACTACATAGCAAAACTTAATCAAATACTTATGCATTAGTTACATACTGTAGTGTAACAATTTCTAATTAGCTTAAAAATTAACTTCTTTCCCCCTCATAGTTTTTGTCAGCCAAGAATCTGGATATGGCTTAGTTGGGTGCCTCTGTTTCAGGGTCTCTCACAAGGCTGCAGTTAAGACATTGGCTAGAGTTGTGGTCCACCTGGAGGCTGAACTGGGGAAGGATCTGCTCCAAAGCTCCCTCACATGGCAGTTGGCAGGTTCTCACTGACTACTGTCCAGAGGCATCAGTTTGTGCCATATTGGTCTCTCCTTAGGGCTCTTCGCCAGCATGGCAGCTGGCTTCTCTAGGACCAAAGGATTCAAGAGAAAGAGAGGACAGATCCCTCAAGATGGAAACCACAGTTGTTCCATAATCTAATCCTGAAAGTGACATCTCTTTGCTTTACTTTAGTCTGTCTGATAGAAGTAAGTTTCTAAAATGAGCCCACCACCAAGGGAGGTCGTTACACAGGTTGTGAATACTAGGAGGCTTAGATCTTTAGGGGTCATCTTACAGGCTGCCTATGACAACCTATTTGACAGTTCAGTTCTCTGTGCCTGACATCCCCACCCCCTGAAAGTTCCTGTTTTCAGGTTGTCAGAGTATCTAGTATCTCATTCTTTTCTTCTTCCTAGGTAGCCTAAAATTCTCTCTGTATTTCATTGCAACATTTCTCCTTGGTTAAAACACCACATTTAACAAAAGAAAAACATTAGGTTAGCGGAATGTGGATACTGTTGTTTCTTAATACACCCCCGGAGGGGTCTCAGTGGTATAAATGGAATAATGTAAATGTACCATAATATTATACTTAGGATTAATTATTTCATCTGGCTATAATTAAGACTTTCTTGCTATAAAATACTTGCAATAGTCCCAATAATTAAATCTTTTTGGATAGAGAAGCTGTGTTCAAATGAATTCTATGTTATTGTTGGTCATATTTACAAGGTTTCCTTGTAATGAGCTGTGATTTTTTTCAAAAGAGTTTTCTTTTTTTTAAGTTAAATTTTATTGAAGCGAAAATCTGTATTTGTTTGTTTCCAAAGTCTTTTCTCACCCTTCTTCATGTGTCTCAGGACTAGTTCAATTACAGTGAAGAGGAACACAAAGCTTTTGACATTTGGGCCAAGAACAATGTTGGTTATTAAACTCAGTCTTACCCTGGAACAAGCTGCCTCCTCAGAAAACATTTTGTTATATTTTCCTTGTCTGCAGAGTCAGTAACAAATAATACTATATAGCCTTGAGTGCTCAGTGAACAAATGATACAGGCCTTTGAAGAGTTTTCATAGCATAGTGATTTCTTTCCCTTTGCTCTTGATATTGTGATTTTTTTTTTCTTTGTACTAGGTTAAATTTAAGTCTTTTCTGGGCTTGTCCAAAAATTCCAGAGGGAGTAAACTTTTATGTAATAACTTTCAGATGGGCTTGTACCTATTTTCAACTTTTCTCTCTAAAGTTTGTAAAAAGCTGATTTCTTCTGATCTCTGAAAGTGATAAGAGACATCATCTGCTATCACTCAGTTATGTACAATAACATGACTTGACTATTCCCAAATTTCCTTACCGAGGAAGATGAAATTGCAAATAACTTTATTGGTTGTTTCAAGATCTTTTTGAAAATCCATTTATCTGAGCATTAGAAGACTCAGTCAACCCTCATAAGAGAACTCAAAACAATAGCTCGCTCAACTAGGCTCATCAAATGACTGTTTACTTCTCAAGACTTGATTTAGAACCCTGGGCTCACTGTGTCCACAACTTTATAATATTATCAAATTTTACCCAATCCCAAACAGACTTTCACAGTCTTCTTTAAATGAACCCCCAAAACCTCATAAATATTTTATTTTTGTTCCCTTCCACCTCCAGACCCTATTAAGACGCTACCGAAGAAACGATCTTTCTTCATTTGGCAAGCAACAATCTTATTTACAAGTTAGTAACTTGACCTTGCTTTATCAAGAAGCTTGTTTTGGTGGTCTTTTCAGGGAATGGATAATTGACAGGAGCAACCAAGAAATGTCTATAAAGGGGAAGAATTTCTGGGTTTAACCACTGTTTATTTATTACATGTGAATCCTACTTTCCCCAGGAAGGGATATAACAATACACTCAAGTTGTATCATCTAAAACTGATATAGGAAACATGTCTACAAAAAGGGAGACAAATACTTTAAGTAAACATTATACAAAGTTGCAGTGATATGTCATATCACTGAGATGAAATATGAAGCATCTTGGAAGTCAGGCAAGCAGAGCTGAGGAATAAGTGGTAAAGTTATGTTGTGTACATGGTTTGCTTTCACCAGTTATATGAGAAAGAATAACAGAACGAGCAGATCCAAGAGAGAGCTTCTGTACATATGCAAATTGCATGGTCTGCAACAAAGATACTTGTTTGCAGATAGTATCATTGAATAAAATGATCTGATCAGGACTTCAAGGAGGCTCACTAGAATGTTTCCTGTCATGAGGCTGAAAATCTAAAAATACCAGCTTGGTTAATAGTGATGTATATAAAAATCAGGGTGGATATAATATACTATCCACACAAGTGCTGCAATTGATCATAAACTTTTCTCCCAGATATAGATATGCATTTTGATTGTCACAGCATCTCTAACAAGTCTGATGATCAATTATCTGTCTTGTTCAATTAGAAAAGAAAGACATCACCCTTGTCTCTGCTGAAGGTGTCCTTGAACACCAAGTGATAGCTCCTCAGAGGTGGGCTTCCTGTCATTGGATCCCTGCCACTTCAGTAACCCACATCCCATGCAGCACAGCAGCACATTTTCAATGAACTTCAGTGGACTTCATTGTCCTCCCAATAGAAGAACACTTGAAGTTGTTTTTATCAAACAGAAGTTCTCAGTCTTCTTCAGTAAGAAAACAGAGTCGTGGCAGACTGAACCTCAGGTAACATGAAAGGTGGCTTCAGGGAGGGAGATGAGCACATTGAATGGTCTCCCTCTTAACATTACATTGAGAAATAAAATGAATACAGAAATAAGATGAATATGTCTTCTCTCTTGTTCCCTTTCTCTTCTTTTTTTTTTTTTTTAAAGATTTTATTTATTTATTTGACAGACAGAGATCACAAGTAGTCAGAGAGGCAAGCAGAGAGAGAGGAAGGGAAGCAGGCTCCCTGCTGAGGGGAGAGCCCGATGCGGGGCTCGATCCCAGGACCCTGGGATCATGACCTGAGCCGAAGGCAGAGGCTTAACCCCCTGAGCCACCCAGGTGCCCCAATAAATAAAATCTTTAAAAATAAAAAATAAAATAAAGAAAAGAAAGGGAGGGGCACCTGAGTGGCTCAGTGGGTTAAGGCCTCTGCCCTTGGCTCAGGTCATGATCCCAGGGTCCTGGGATCGAGCCCCACATCGGGCTCTCTGCTCAGCGGAGATCCTGCTTCCTCCTCTCTCTTTCTGCCTGACTCTCTGCCTACTTGTGATCTCTGTCTGTCAAATAAATAAATAAAATCTTAAAAAAAAAAAATTCTCTCTCTCTCTCTTTCTCCCCGCCCCTCCCCCTAAAACAAAAACAAAATAGCAAAATAATACTATGATGTTTGTAAACTTGAAAGATTCACCTCAGATTTTTCATTATATTTATCATAAGTAGGGAGATTGAACCAACATATTAAACAAGTTTTAGTGAGTTAATAAATTCTAAGCAGATTCCTTTAAATGTCTGTATGGAGTTATTTTAAAGCTTTTTAAAATGTCTGGAGGATAATGGTGGTTAGCTGAATTTAAATCTCTCCCCATCTGACAAGATAAGGAATCTTGGACCAAAAGGGAATGCAAATAAAACCATATTTGACCCTTCACCATTACTAGGAGCCAGAAAACATCAAGTCCTTCAAATTACTTATAAGTAGAGAATAAACCCCAAATTCCAACAGAGCTATCACTGAAAGATGTGGCTGGAACTGCAAGACTTTGAGTTCAGAGCAGAAGAGATAAGGCCTAGATAACCCACACAAAAGAGGAGAGGTGAGAGGAAAACTTAGAAAATACTGAGACAAAATCAGCCCCAGAAAAATGTCAGATTCTAAGTGCTAAATTTTTGAACTCAGAACTAAGACTTGGTAGATAATCCCAGAAGCATATAAACCATTTCAGAGTATTAAAAATGAAGGAAGGGACACCTGGGTGGCTCAGTTGGTTAAGCGTCTGCCTTTGGCTCAGGTCATGATCTCAGAGTCCTGGGATTGAGCCCCACATCGGGCTCCCTGCTCAGCAGTGAGTGTGTTTCTCCCTCTGCCTCTGTGCTCTCTCATACTCTCTCTCTTGCTCTCTCTCAAGTAAATAAATAGTCTTTAAAAAAAACTTATAATAAGAAAATAAATAAAAAAGAAGGAAAACTTCAAAATATAATATATATAGCTAATCTTGATAAAAACAGAACAAAAAGTTACAAATTAATATCACTTATGAATATTGGTACAAACATTATAAATAAAATGTTAGCAAACAGACTACAAAACCATAGAAAAGAAATAAGCCATGATGCAGTAATATTTGATACTGTTAATGAAAGAATGACTCAATATTAGAAAATCCATTAAGGTAAATTCACCATATTAATAGGTCTAAAAAGAAAAATTACATGATTATCTTCTTAGATAAAGAAAAAGCCTATAGCAAAATTCAACGCTCATTTTTATTAGACACTTTTGAGAAAAGAAGAATGTATAGCTTTTTCCTTAGCATGATAAAGTATATGGCCCATTCTATGTAATAAGAAACACTAAAAATATTTTCACACTGGTCAGGAGAAAGTCAAGAATGTTTACTATATCCACTAATAATTACTTTTTTAAAAGATTTATTTGTTTATAGGAAAGAAAGAGGAGAGAATGGGGGGGAAGGGCAGAGGGAAAGAAATTGAAGCAGACTCTGTGCTGAGTGTGGAACCTGATATGGGGCTCGATCCCAGGACTCTGGGATCATGACTTGAGCCAAAATCAAAAGTTGGATGCTTAACCAACTGAGCCACCAGGCGCCTCAAGTAATAATAATTTTTTATACGGGTAATAGCCAATATGATTTAAAAGCAGGAAGAAACAAGAGACTTAAGAATTAGAATTGAAGAAATGAAACTGTTTTCGGATGACATGATGGTATACCTAAAATGCTAGAGAACCAGTGATAAAACTAACTCAAACAGTAAAATATTCAGCAAAATAGCAGAATTTATATACAAAAAATTAACATATAAAAATCAATAGCATACAGATACTCAAATAATAACCATTTAAAAGACATAAAGATGACAAGCACCATTCAAGATAGCAAAAAATGAACAAAAAAAACTTAACAAGAAATATTTTAAATTTACATATAAAAAGCTATAAAATACTCCTAAAAGGCACAAGAAGCTGACTTGAACAAATGGAAAAACCTCCCTTGTTCTTAATTAGAATATTCCAACATTCTAAAGATGTCTGTTTTCATTTTCAAATGAGAGGTCTGTTCTCATTTTCAAAATCATTTTATAAATTTAATGTAATCTCAATAAAGATATCAATGAAACTGAACAGGTTTATAATAAAATTCATATGGAAAAAGAGATATTCAGAAATAGACAAGAAAATTACAAAAAAAAAAAAGAATTATACTAGAGAACGATTTACCAGGTGTTAAAATATACTATAAAATCTCTACAACTAAAATCATGTGGCACTAATAAACAAAGGAATTTATTTGATATATTTCTAGGAAAATCATCTGTAAGAAAAAATAGGAGAAAACATTTGTGACTTTGGGCAAAGATTTTTAATTAAGATATAAATAAAACCCAAAAAAGAAAAAGTGTAATTAATTCAACTTCTTGAAAATTAAAAACTTCTGCTCTTCAAAATGACCTTCAAAGAAAATGAAACAGCAAAAAAAATTTGAGAGAATATATTTGCAAATTACATACCTAGGCAAAGCACTTGTATCCAAATTATATCAAGTACTCCTACAACTCAGTAATAAGAAAACACACAGCCTAATTAAGAAATGAGAACGGTATTTGATCAAACACTTCACAGAATTAGATATATGAATGGCCAATAAGCACATGAAAAGATGTTCAACATCATTAGTCATCAAGGGAATGTAAATTAAAACCACAATAAAATGCAAACACACATCAATTAAAATGACCAAAATTTTAAAAATCTGTATACTATTAATGCAAAATATTGGCAAAGATAAGGAGCAAATTAAACTGTTATCCATTGATGAGAATATAAAATTTTATGGACACTTTGGAAAACAGTTTAATATTTCCTTAAAAAGTTAAAATGCAACAACCATACAACCCAACCATGCCACTCCTAGGTATACATTCAAAATAAACATCCATACAAAGACTTAAACAAGCTGATTATAGAAGCCACAAGCTTTATTTATAAATCCTGAGATAGAAAAAAGCCAAATATCCATCAATAGGTGAAAAGATAGACAAATTATTTCTTATAGTACAATACTACTCAGCATGAAAAATCAATGAATTACTGATGATAAAACATATGGATGAATCTCAAAGTTTCAAACCATCAGGTTATAGGAAGACAGCTAGACACAAAACATGATATACTGCATGATTCTATTTTTTAAAAATCCTCAGGGTGCCTGTGTGGCTCAGTGGGTTAAGCTGCTGCCTTCGGCTCAGGTCATGATCTCAGGGTCTTGGGATCGAGTCCTGCATCAGGCTGTCTGCTCAGCAAGGACCCTACTTTCCCCTCTCTCTTTGCCTGCTGCTCTGCCTACTTGTGACCTCTCTCTCTCTCTCTCTCTCTGTCAAATAAATAAATAAAATCTTTAAAAAAATAAATAAATAAAATTAAAAAAAATCCAATACTAATTTATAGAGACAAAAAGCCAATCAGTAGTTTCCAGTAGAACCACAAGAGCGCAGAGAAATTGATAAGGAAAAAGCACAAAGAAACTTTTCGAGGTGATGGAGGAGCACCTGGGTGGCTCAGCCAGTTAAGCATCCCCTTCAGCTCAGGTCACAATCCCAGGGTCCTGGAATTGAGCCCCCAGTTGGCCACCTGCTCAGTGGGGAACCTGCTTGTCCTCTCTGCCATTCCCCCCTCTCATACTCTCTCTCTAAAATAAATTAATAAAATCTTTAAAAAAAATAAAAAGGAACTTTTTGAGGTGATGGAAATGTCCTATACTTCAATTCTGATGTAATTACACATTATATATGCATGTGTGTGTGTGTATGCATACACACACACACACACACATACACACACATATAAATGTCATAACTAATCAAACAATACTCTAACACAGGCGTTCATGTTATTATATGCAAATTCTACCTTAATAAAATAAGAAGACAAAACAGTAACATCACCAGTGAGGCGCACATACTGATTGCTTCTCAGAAAAGATGTCTTGGAAAGAACACACTATCATTTACATGGTACTACAGTTCAGGATGCATAATCTGGACCTAAACATGAGGAAATATCCCACAGTCCTGAACTGAGAGAGAGTCTACAAAATAACATGTGTTGCTCAAAAATGCAATAGTGAAAAGACAAAGAAAGACCGAGAATCTGTTCCATACTAAAGGAGACTAAGGAGAAATGCAACAGAGATCTGGACTCTCTTGTGCACTATAGGTGTGCGTGAGGCAATAGACAATGGAACATGATGGTAGTTTAAGGTGTTATACCACTGTAAAAATTTTCCAAATTTGATAACTGTACTGTGCTTATGTAAGAGAATACCCTTTTCTTAGGAAATATACACTGAAGTGTTAAGGGTTCTGACGTATAGAAAAACTGTCTAATGGTTAGAAGTGGTTAGAAAAAATACACATACATAGGTTTACATATGTATATACACACATAGAAAAGATGAAAAGCATGTAGCAAATGTTCAAAACTTGGGACTCTATATAAAGAGTACATGGTCTTTCTCAGTAACAGTCATAAACTTTCTATAAATCAGAAATTATTCCAAAATAAAATGTTAACATTTTTAAAATGGAAGTTTGAATAAGATTTAATTCAAACACATTCTTTTCCTAGAATGACTCTGGTATGCAGTCAAGGTCTCCAAGTCAACGTATTGATTTTCTCTATGTTTTAGAGGGAAACCGTTTCTGCAATTTTCAGCTAAGATATTTTCTTAAAAATAAATGGAACTTTGATTTATACATTAAATTGTCTTTTCGGTTTTTAATATAGAAATGAAAAGATAGTGCAATTCAACATTAGTCATATTGTAAATACCAAATATGCCTTAAAAAACAAAAGAGAGAGCCTACCGTAACAACAGTAGCCATAACCTCTGCCATTTACCCTAGTGTCAAGCCTCTCCCTGAAGTGAGAGTATTTTTTGCAACATACTTAACCACTTCCAGTTATTACATAACTACTTAGCAAATTGTTGCTTCATTTTTTTGAATAACAATAATTTGATTTTAATCCTTGAAATTCTGTAGGGTTATATACTTCATTCTCTATGTAAGTTAATACCATTTCTGAATCTAAATTGTACATGAAAACCGATGATCCCCATATGAGCAAACTATGTGAAAGGCTATATACTATAGATAAGAAACTATGTTTCTTAAAGGTTCTTTTTTGTGACTTTCTCAAAAATGTCACGCACATAGACAAGATAACTACATAATTTTGAAAAAAAATATCCAGTGAACAGAGTTTTGATAAGCCCATTTGTCTCCATTCACTCATATCTATTGGGTATGAATGTTCTTATTTGATCAATTTCATTATTATGAAGATGTAATCTTTTTCTTTTAGTACAAGTTTTGACCTCTGTCTTCAAGATATTCCTTCAAGGTGAAGCTTGTAGAACAAATACATCCCTTTTGTTTTAGATATATGCTTTTGCATTCCCTGGGAACTAAGTTTAGCCAAATGGAAATATTGTCAGCTGCCCAAGTTTGGTTTCAACCATGAGGTTCTAGGTTTATGAGATAAAATGAGCACCATCCAGAATTTGCAAGATACTTATAGGGAGTCCTAAATTTCACATTCCAGTATCATGGAATGACATATATTCCAAGGAAGCTCCTGCTACAAATTAACCTAATTTAAGATAAATTAGACCCTTTAAAGCACTGCTAGATGCAAAGAAAGTAAAGAAAGGGAGATTTTTGGAAACTTTTACTCTGCCAGCAACAACAAAAAGTGAGCAGGCAGCAGAGAGTTGTAAGCACACTTCAAATGCATAGTTTCATGGAGACACATACCAGTAACAGCAGCAGGTTGTGGTACTGACCTTAACACTCCTCAGTTAAGTGAGGAAAATCAGAGTGAGCTGATGTGGTCTTCAATAAGGAAGGTTTTTGGATGGTGAAAACAAGCGCAGATCTTCTCTAGAATTTAAAAAAAAAAAATAACAAGAATTCTCAATTGATAATTTAAACCAACTATTAGAAATTATTGAAGAGGGAAAGGGACTTGAAAGAGAAATATCAGGATGATCCAAAGATATTTTTACCAAGGTTAAGAAGTCAGGGGCACCTGAGTGGCTCAGTGGGTTAAAGCCTCTGCCTTCGGCTCGGGCCATGATCTCAGGGTCCTGGGATCAAGCCCCGCATCGGGCTCTCTGCTCAGCGGGGAGCCTGCTTCCTCCTCTCTCTCTCTGCCTGCCTCTCTGCCTACTTGTGATCTTTGTCAAATAAATAAATAAAACAAAATAAAATAAAAGTCATACAGGAGGTGAAACTATTTGCAGTATTTACATATGGTAAAGTACTTACACCATAATATATAAAGAGTTATTTAAAATCAATTAAAGTGTCAACAATCCAATTTTTAAATGTACAAAGATTGGATGGGCACTTCAAGAAGATAACCTAAAGGACAATAAGTGTATGGAAATAAAAATCAGAGAAAGATCAATTAAACCCACAACGAAATTCCATTTCTCATCCACTAGAAATGTTCAAATAAATAAGGCTGAATATATAAAGTTTTGGTGAGACTGTTATTGGAAGTCTTAAATATTTCCTGTGGAATTGTAGAAATTATTCATAGAAACAATTTAGAAAATGCTTTCAACGAAAATACTCCTTACATGTAAGCTGTAACACAGCAATTGCACTCCTGCACATATATCCAAGATAAATAAGTGTATTTGTTAACCAAGAAAAAATGTACATGAACGTTTATAGTAGATTTATTTGTAATTACCCTAAACTGGAAACTACCTAAAATAGCTCAATGACAGAAGGTAAAAATTGTGGTATATTTACACAAAAAATTACTACATGGTAATGAATGGAGATAAATTACTATTACACTGAAATGTATAGATAATTGCAAGACATAATGTCTAGTGAAAGAAATCAGGAACAAATGTGTACCTACTACATATACAAATTTCAAAAATAATCAAAATTACAGTGTTAGAAGACAGAATAGGATTCACCCTTGGAGGACTCAAAGAACACATGAGCAAGTTTTCTGGGATAGGAGAAAGATTCTATGTTTTGATCTGGTCTGAAAAAAAAAATACTTAAAAAATTTATTAAGTTATTCAACTGGGGTTTCAAAGAAGAGCAAAAATAAAATAAACAGATTTCAGATAAACAAAGAGAACTTACAGACACTAGAACTTCACTTAATGAATTCTAAAGAATATACTTCATGAAAAAGAAGAATAACTTCAAAGAAATATTTAATATTTAAGAAGAATATTGAGCAAATAATCTTGTAGACCTGTATATAAATGCAAGGAAGCAGTATGTGTATAACTCTTATTTATTATAATAAAGTTTAAATCAAAGGATTAGAAAGTCAAAGAAGAGTCAGAAGGATGTAAAGGTGTGGGTCCTCATGCAAGAAAGGTCAAGCCTCAGGTTTTTGCTCAGCTTTTCACTCCTTGATCTGGTGCTCACGGCAAAATCCCTTTAAACATCACACTTACACCTTTAAAATAAAAGGATTTATAACTCTCTTGCTCACTTTACAAAAGTGGTTATAAGAATCAAATGCACTAATGAATATAGGGGTTTTAAAAAATTATAAAATATAATGATTAAGATATCATGACATCATGATATCTTAATCATAAAATGAGATAACTAGAAAAACTTTTAAAAAATTGCTCACCTTTTTCCATGTGAGATGAGAACTAGAGGAAGCTCAAGTGATAATGTTCTATATTATATGTCCAGTTAGTGACAGTGCTTGTACCAAAATAAAACTGGTGCCCTGACTCCTTGTGAGTGTATTATTTTCTTAATTAGTTGACATCGAGAGATTTAAAGCACTAACCAGAATGGCTCCTGGAAATCAAGCAGAAGGAGAGTAGCTAGCTCCCTCCCTCTATTTTTCCAATGCTGCTTCCCTGCTTTTCTGAAGATAATATTATTGACATGTTGAGAATATGATATAAAGGTCTTACTAGGGCATCTTAGGTTATTTCCCCTTAGGCTTATTACCTGTATAAAATTGAACTGATTATCATAAGAATTCAGCTGAAATCTAGTACCTTACACACACACACACACACACACACACACAAATAGCTCTTTGACATTAGCTAAAGCAAATACACTTGAGTTCCTTAAGGCTGTAACTGGAACATTACGGTCCTCTTTACTATTGACATCTTTCTCTTCATTAAGCCTTTATCAGAGCCTACACAGGCTTTTTCTAGGTGCAAGGAAAGAAATTTTCTATTTCAGGTCAAGAAGCCACGTGATTGGAAAGAATCTAAAGTAGTATTTTTTAGAACCTTCAGTGTCTTAGAAAGCTTTGGACCCTTCCTGCAGAAAAATGAACACACACACACACACACACACACACACAGTGTGCACACTCACTCATGCACATTTTGCATAGAATTGCAGGAAGTCCAAAGGCCAAAAGTTAAGAATGCTTGGTGTAAAGGAAGTGGATAGAAATGGAAGAGAAAAAAGCAGCCCCTAACATATGGCTATTACTCTAGGAAACATGGTTAGGTTTTTGTGTCAGCAAACACATAACTCCAGATGGGAGTTATATTCCCTCAGATGAAGTAAATGCTTTCAATAGGCCATTCCCAGAAATAACAACTAGTGATCTCAAAACTTAAATATCCCTCTTAAACATCACTTCTCCCGTCCAAGTGGAGTTCAATA
Organism: Martes martes; assembly: GCF_963455335.1. Lineage (NCBI taxonomy): Eukaryota > Metazoa > Chordata > Mammalia > Carnivora > Mustelidae > Martes > Martes martes. The sequence continues at coordinate 174,619,030 of NC_137890.1, read as the reverse complement.
TTAAGGTTAAAATTACATTATTCTCTACCAACCTCCCTTTTCCTTCTTCTCTATTTTATCTATCTATCTATGCATCTATCTTCTATTTATCTATTATTTATTTATAACTTATTTTAATGCATTTTTTTAAAAAATGCTAAAGCTCCAGTGGCCCAAATAAAGCCAATAAAACTGTTTACCTAGCAGTCTTCAGAATATTTCAAAAGTCTTTATGTTACTACTAAGGAGAAAATCACAGGTGGCTGAAAGTTTGTGAATTTGTATAATCTGAAGCTTTATAAAAGTGAGAAAATTGTTAGTAACCCTCGGCAAACACTCCAGCACTCCCTGTCTAGGAGTTAGACTGGGACTATTTGTTATGAGAAGAAGCCAGTGCTCTCTTTTCCCCCCTCGGATTACAAAGTCTTGCAGGATTTAGTCTCAGATTCGCAGTGGAAGCACTTCAGTGTTTTTTGCTTCCTTTGCTGCTGTGACCAGATGGAAGCATCACCTTCTTTTCCAGAAACTCTATGAACAGGCAGAGTAAAGGTGACAGCTCACACGGAGTAGTGCCAGATGCTCTTGTTTATTCCAGAGTGTTAAGGGATATTCATTGGCAGAAGTTCAATGGCTTTTTGGAGAGTTTTCCAAAGAGTCACATTTTGGGGGTGAAAATTTGCGTCTGTGTGCAGGCTGCCTAAGGAAAACATCCTTTGCCCACCAGTCTTGGCTTTGTTTTTCTTGGTTTACATTGTTTCCCCAAAATACAGAAAGGTTTTAAAAAAAAAAACAAAAAAACCCAAGCCTGTGTATTTCGTGGGAATGCAACATTCTTGTCCATTTGCTCTCTCTCGCTCTCTCTCCCTCTTGCTCTTTTTAAGGGAATTAGAAATTGGTACTCAGAGCTACAAATGTTCCCCTTTTGTCTTTTTATTTTCTAAAGCTGAGTTATAATTTTATTGAATTGAACTGAAAGTTATTTTAAAACTGAATGAATGATAATTGCTAAACATGCTTATTTTACTATAAAATCAAGCTATGTTAATACTGGGAAGAGTATCTATCTTAGTCTTATTTAATTAGCAAACTTATTACAGTATGATGGAGAAGGCATGTCATCAGTTGCTTAAGCGCATGGGCCTTCGATTTCAGATTTTGAAATTTACTAGCCATATCACCTGGGCAGAGTTACTTGATTTCTCTGTTTCGATTTCCTCATATGTAAGATCATCACAATAATTGTACCCAGGTCCTGGCATCTGAGTGAGGTCTAAATGAGGTGGGTTTTTTTTTTTTTTTCCATGAAATACATTTAGAAAACTAGCTGGCACATAATAAGTATTCAGTAAGCATTAGCCACTACTACAACCATTGTCTTATCATTATTATTATACAGTCAATTAATTTTTGTTCATTACATTACAAAATGTGTATTCTTCCTTCCTGGGCAGCATTTGTTTTAGGGAAAATGTGTCAAAAGTATTCTGATTGGTAGAGATGGCAGGAACCTCAAGAGATTGTCTATCCAACCTTACCCAGCCTTCACAAATAAACCACAGAAGAAAATGTTTATTTTGTTTGGGAGTTTTCCCAGGAAACCAAAACTATCATTTCCTTCATTATTTTTTAAAAAATCTTAATCACTTTTATAAGCAACAAAAATCATGTCTCACCATGTATATATGTGTGTGTATATATATATGTGTATATATAATGTATTATATATTACATATTATATAAATATATATATCTTACAGCACCATTTGCTAATAAATAAAAATAATATTATACAAAGAAAAGTTGACAATTATTTTAAAAAGAAGGATGCCTGGCTGGCTCGGTCAGTAAGGCATATGATTCTTGATCTCAAGGTTCTGAGTTCAAACCCCATATTAGGTGTAGAGATTACTTTAAAAAAAGGATTTTAAAAAGTTGAAAAAATACTTTAAAAAGAAAAACAATAAGCTTATGAATTTTATTGAATTTGAAGCTTATTTCCTTGTATGGATATTCTTTTCCTTTGGGGGAAAAACAGCTTTAGATATATACATATACAGTTATACATAAAATAAGATACTTCATCAGATAAGCTATAATGGGAGTATCTTTTTTTAAATGAATTCCCAATGTTTGGATTTCAAATCCCAGGTGCCTGATTAAAAAAAAAATATTTTCAAAGTTAAATTTATTTTAAATGTTGACTTAATTTAATTAATTACAGAGTTATTGCTAATCTTTGAATTTGCTTCAGTTTGATACTTTGTCAAAGTGAATCAGTTTTTGTAGTTCTAGAATACTTTGCTATTTTAAGAGCACAGATTGATTAAAAATGGTAAAATACAGCTGTTAAAAATGTAGTACACTTGGCTGCAAATTACAATCTAAAAGTATGTGATGCCAACTTTAATTGTTTATATATAAATAACTTCCTTTGATTCTCATTAACTCTGTTCCAAGAAAATAATAAATACTTCTTGAAAGGAGAAACTCAAAAGAGGAAGGATTTGGAATGAAATCTACAGACCTCAGTCCCGGTGACCACAATTATTGATGGCAGGGCTCCTGCCTAACTGCCTAATGTGTAAGTCACGCCCACATTTGTTTTCAGCTCTAGCCATATGGCAATTCTTCCTGAATGATTTGGCTTCTTTCTTTTCTTTCTCTATCATTAGAATATTATGGCTTCATTCCCTTCAATTCTTGCCAGCTGGAAAGCAGAAAGAGCATTATTTTGCCTCACTTATTCTTGATCCCGTTTTGAATATTCTCCGTTGCCATAAACACAAACTTCATCCAGCTTGTAGCTACAATGTAAAGGATTCAGTTTGTGAAAACTGTTCTGTTAGATGAGTTTAAGGACCTACATTCCTCTAATACGCTTTATTTTTAAATTACCTTTTAACATGGGGGCTGTGGAGTGGAAACTTGAATTCCTTGGGGTACAAATCCTTGCGAATAATGTGTACTATGTTGGGGAAAAGTCTTGAACATTGTCAGGCTTTTTAAAGGGCAGCCTCCTGACTATAAATTACTTTGGGCTGGCTCTTCATGGTCAAAAGGATATTCCTACTATGGGTAACGAGTGTGTGACTTGGTTTCTTTCAATAGCATGTGTAGCAATGCCAGTAGATGGGACAAAGTGAAGATTACCTCTGAATTTGGAAAAGGAATAGTTAACTCTGCGTTTTGGAAATACAAAAGTTTATTTCCTGCAGGTATTAACTTGAGCCTGGCAGCGGTAGGCTAAGGCCTTCTATTGCCAGGTTTGTCAGGCGTATAGGTCTCTGTTTGTTCACTGCAAGCAAACCAGCCTCACTAGAACACATGCACCCAGAGAGAGCACCTGGTGAGTACTCTACTGGGATGACAGAATGCCCACTTTCTTTCTTTTTTTTTTAAAGATTTTATTTATTTATTTGACAGACAGAGATCACAAGTAGGCAGAGAGGCACACAGAGAGAGAGGAGGAAGCAGGCTCCCCGCTGAGCAGAGAGCCTGATGCGGGGCTCGATCCCAGGACCCTGGAATCATGAGCAGAGGCTTTAACCCACTGAGCCACCCAGGTGCCCCCAGAATGCCCACTTTCAAGTCAAAAGTCTATGAAATATTGATCCCCCAAAGAAATTGTTTAATCAACAATTGTAACCTTAAAACCAGAAGATGACCCATCATTACTAAAATATGGGACACAAAAATAAAATAAAACAAAACATGATCTTGTACTCTTAGGAGGCTTAAGAAGCATCTGGGGAGGAGGGCCTGGGTGGCTCAGTCAGTTAAGTATTCAGCTCCTGACTCCTGATTTTTGGCTCAGGTCATGATGTCAGCATCCCAGGATGGAGGCTCATGTTGGGCTCCGTTCTCAGCACGGAGTCTGTTTGTGTCCTCCTCCTCTACTCCTCCCCATACTCCCCTCCCCACTCAACCCAGCTCACTCTCTCCTTCTCAAATAAATAAATAAATCTTTTTCTTTTCTTTTCTTTCTTTCTTTTCTTTTTTTTTTTTTTAAGAAGCATCTCCCAGATTTAGAGTGATTCACATTTACTGACTTTGGGTCACCTGGATGTTATTGATAATTATATCAATATATCACACAGGGTTGTACTTTTTTAGTGCACACCCTCCCCCAGTTCATATGGTCTTTTTTCAAGTTTCCAAAGTACATTCTTTGAAAATAATAGTTACCTAAAATGATGACATAGGTTCAGGTTTTTTAATTCTTTTGTGTGGGATAAAGAGAATATTGGTTTATAAAAAAGGAATTCATAAGAAATTTCCTTGACAAAAAAAAAAATCCTTGGCTGTCATAAAATGGCAGTAATATCATAAAATGGTAATTAACCAAGGGTTCAGAAAGTAATCCTTTTCCTGGTAATTGAGTCTGTTTGCCATCGGTCTTTCCTTAGTCAATTGGTGTCCAGGGGAATGTGGTGGTCCTCAACTGGCTATCTGTGCTGGCCACCCTAGGAACTTGAGGCAAATGAAATTCTGGTAGGGAAATGGCAATTCCTCAGAACTCAGAACTGTTGTGGTCGGGTTACCAGAAGTAGAAAAAATGTGTTTGCACCTTTGCAAAGAACATGCTAAATAAAATCAAACTGTGTTTGAAAGATGCCGCTGACTCCTTATCTTATTTGCCACCCTTCCTTCTTCTTTTTACTTTCTTAGATACGGGTATATGTCAACATTTTGTTCTTGTATCTTCGTCATCTTTTCTCTCTCTGATATCACAGTGGCATTCTTAATCATCTGACTATGGAAGACTACTTTGTGTGTCAGCTAGCTTTTATTGCACAGCAAACTTCTTCTCCGTACGTTATGCTATGCAGGTCCTCTGGTCTCAGCTAAGGTCAAGGTCACATAGGTAACTCCGTCAGCTGCCACACTCATTGAATAGACTATATTACAGTACCTGACATATTTGGTAGGAACCAAAATTTATTGGGGTTCTCGCTAATTAGATATGTTTTCCAAATGAGGAATGCAAGTTCTTTTTCTTTGGCTGAGCCCAACTCTCTTTAGAGAAGAAAAAGCTTTATGTATTTTTCTATAGCATCGCCTAATCTATATATACTTACCGCAACACTACAAATGATGGATCTCCATTGCTACGAGTATCCTAACAAATTGTGCTATCTATGGCTATATTGGGATATCATTGACCATTTTTCATATTTATTTGTATCTCCTTGGAGCCTAACACAATGTGTAGTGCATAGCAGCAGTCAATAAATGCTTACTGTGGCTGCTGCCTCTGTTGTTGCTATTGGCCTTAAAGACCACATGTTAATCATATCAGTATTTCTTTAACTGTGTGTTGTATCCCCTGAGGAGTTCTGAGAGTGTCTAAGTGTGCCCAGGAGACCAATGTTTTAGATGCCTAAGTACCCATTTGCAAATAAGAAGTTCTCTCTTTTTGCTCCTTATTTCCAACCATTCTTTACTATTATCTAGTCTCATATTTTACCATGTGCCATATGCTATTTCCATCACCCAACTTAATAGAAATAGATGCAGACATATAGATATAGATACAGATATAGATGATATAGATATAGATATAAATATAGATAGGTATGAATGACTGACATGACAAAGGAGTGCTGAACTCAAGAGCTTTGAAAAAATTCCAGGGGATTCAAATCCTGGACTTATTTTCTACTCCTGCAAGAATGATCCTGCTTAATAAATGCATAGGCTAAATGTGGAAGACGATAATTTATCATATGAATTACCATAGCACTTGTTATAATCAAAAGATTCTGTTAGGCAGTTATTCCTTATCTTCTTTCTCTACAAAAAAATAAAAAAATCACAAAAACAAAAATGTTCCTAAGACATGAAAACTGCAGTCTCAAATGTTTATGTGTATATATTGGGGGATGGAATGAAGTCATTGAATTTTAAAAAAAAATACTGTAATACAGACATTACTACCCTTTGCTTACTGGTGCTTTGAGGATGTTTCTCCTGTCATATTCTCTTATACCTGTACCTTTTCTTCCAGTAGTATTGATTGTTAGCTGTAAGTAGAGTTTTATCCAACAGTCCACAGGTGTGTGCATTGGCGTTCTTTACATTTCCATGGGTGCCACTTGAATTCCCTGGCATTTTATTGGATCCTGTTGTAACATTTTTCCTTAAGTTGACCAAGAATTACAAAATCAATGTCTCTATTATTTATTCAGAAAAAAAGTAATTGCCTATGACTGAGGAACTGTGTTGCTCATAGAAGTTATAGTCCTGGGCGCCTGGGTGGCTCAGTGGGTTAAAGACTCTGCCTTCGGCTCAGGTCATGATCCCAGGGTCCTGGGATTGAGCCCCACATTGGGCTCTCTGCTCAGCAGGGAGCCTGCTTCCCCCTCTCTCTCTCTGCCTGCCTCTCTGCCTACTTGTGATCTCTCTCTGTCAAATAAATAAATAAAATCTTAAAAAAACAAAAAACACTACTATAGTTGGAATATTAAAACAAAAATAATAGCAAGTAGTGAGCTATGATTATATTCCTTCACTCATTCACTACTGCACATAAAATGCCAGCAGTGTTATTCACTGACCCCATTAAGAGGTCTGACACTGAACACCACCCCTGGGATGATGTTCATCATCCTTATATACTTCCATTGTAATGGCGCCATCTTTCCTAATTTGGATCAAAGTCCACCAGTTCTATCCGGTCCATTTCATCAGTCTCTTCTACTTCCTTCCTCTCAGGTAGGAGTTTTTCCAGCAAAGAGAGTTTATCAGGAGAGAGAAAGCCATTCTCAAGAAAGTTTACCTTAAATTCAATGATGAGGTGACCCTTCTTGTATGGTCTACGATAAATTGGCATGCCTTCATTTAGCACACACTTGATATCTCCATGCTTGACAATTTGACCTGGATGAGAGGTGATGACAATGGTTTGGTTGTCAAGAGTAGATATTGATTTTTGAAAACTGCATGGTACTTCCACTGGCTGTATGTCCATACACATGAAAAGGTCTTCTCGCTGAGTAAAAACAGCATGGTCCTTCTGATCTAAAACAATGATAATATCTCCTGGTTCCAGTCCTGGTTCTTGGTCTCCCTCACCATGGAATGTTATCTTTTGGCCATCTTTCATGCCTTTGTCAATATGAACTTCTAGAATCTTCTTCTCTTGTACTATCTTCCTTCCATTGCAGCTTTTACATCTATCTTTAGGACTGATCCATTCCCCATGGCCCTGGCACTCCATGCATACAGATTGAATTTGCTGAACCATTCCAGGTCCTATCTGATGAATTCTTATTTGCATTCCAGTACCTGGGCAATTGGGACAACACACTCAACTGCTCCTTTCTTACCACCTCGGCCTTCACATTTACCACAAATCACGTTCTTTTGCAGAGCTAGTTTTCTTGTTGCACCATTATATAAAACTTCTAAGGTTACTGAGAGCTGATGCACAACATTTTTACCTCTCCTTTCTCTCTGCATTCTTTCCTCCTCCTCCAAAAATCATATCAAAGATGTCCATGGGGGAGCCCAAACCACCACCGGCTCCAACTTCTTTAATTGCCTGTTCACCTCCTTTGTCATATAATTCCCTTTTCTTTGCATCAGAGAGTACTTCGTAAGCCTGAGAAATCTGTTTAAACTTCTCTCCTTCATTTGGATTCTTATCAGGGTGGTACTTCAAGGCCAGTTTCCTATAGGCCTTTTTCAATTCTTCTTTGGTGGCATTGGGTTTGACCCCCAAAACATCAAAGTAAGTGGTTTCTTTCACCATTTTCTACAACCGGTGAGAGGGCCCAGGCCGATGTGGGGGAGCGGGAAGGAGCATGTTGCTGGGTGCAGCTAGGGTAGCCACTGCTCCTCCGCATCTCACCGAACGTTCTGGAAAGTTCCCTCAAATTGGGAATTTTTAAAAGATGGAGAGGACTAGGCTTGACTGGGTTGAATGCTGGTTGTGAGAGAAAGAAGTGAGTCAAGGATGATCAGCCTGGAGTCTTTTTTTAAAGAAATGGAGAAGACTGGAGAGGACCAGTCTTGAAGGGGAAAAAAAAAAAAAAAGTTTAACAGTTCAGTTTTGAACATGTTAAACTTGAGACTTCTATGAGTAATGTTTAAGATTGGAATTCTAGACTTTAACCGCTCTACGACTTATCAGTTGGACAAGTGACCTAACATTTTTGAGTCTTATTTAGATCTTCTACTAAATATAATTCTAATAATAGGTCTTGCCTTCTAAGGTCGTTGTAAGGATTAAATTAGTTAATTAATATAAAATCATCTAAAACTGATTTCCAGTACATTGTAAGAATTTATTATTATTATAATCCAAGTAGAGGGGCAGGCAGTGGTTATGAGAATGGAATTCTGGAGGAAGTCAAAATAAGATTACATAGAATTTAAAGTCATAGGACCAGATAAGACCATATAAATTGTGAGTGCATGTAAGGAAAAGAAAAAAGCTGAAGACAGAGCTCTGATATATTATTCCAAGAACTTGAGATATTCCAAGATATTCCAAGATTTTGAGGTTGGGAAGGGGAAAAAGAATCAGCAAATTCGATTCAAAAATATCTGCCAGTGTAATTGGAGAAAAAACAAGAACAACTGATGTTCTAGAAGTGAAGGAAAGTATTGCTAAGAGGAAGGTGTGGTGATGATTGTTGATGGAGATTAATAAGTGAATATTGGCTTTAGCAAGATAGATGTGGTTGGCAGCTTTGTCATTCAATTTTCAGTGGAGTCATTGAAATTAAGTGACTCAATAGAAGAATGAAAAAAGAATTAATTATAATAAACTTTTTTTTGAGAATGTTTGGCTTTTATAGAGCAGATACGCTTGGTGGAGAGCTGGAAGTGGACGGTGACTGAGGGTGAGTTTTTATTCAGATGGGAGACAAATCACCATGTTTGTGGGTTGATAGGAATGATCCCAGTATAGACATTAAGGGAATTTTCCCAGTCTTTATTTTCCTACTGCAATGAATTTGAAATGGAATGAATACACATTTGGATAAAGGTAATATTATCTACCTGCCTCCAAATAGAGAAGTTGCAATTATCCATAAAGAGTAAAACTAAGATTTTGATTATACCACTTTCCATAGTCTATTTGCGTGAACAAGAAGGAGGATCTTTGTCTTTAAAATCAGGAATGTAAGAATAATACCCAATGGGGGTACTTTATAGTGTTACTGGGCTATTTTTGTCTTTTAAGAAAGATAAACTGATCTTTCAATACTAAGAAATAATAATTTTTTAAGAAATAATACTTTTTTCCAGTATAAAATAATGTCACAAATTATAGTTAAGTTTTTAGGATATATAATAAGCAAGAAATAGGTCCATTTATCTCAGGTTCTCTTCTCAAATCCTCCAGTCTAGCCAGATCCCATCTCTCACTGCAACTTCGCACATCTTACTTTCTTCTGACCAAGTTCTGTATTCTTTCTAAATGCCAATACGTTTCCAGGACCTTTGCAACTCAGGAACGTGTGTTTATACAACTCTCCAACTCCTTTCCCCCTTTTTTCATAAAATTAGTTCCAATGTATTTTTCAGCGACTCCCTGACAACAAATCTCTTCCAGAATTGTTTCCTAGATTAGCACAGTCTGTTCTGACCACATGTCTGCTTCATGTTTTCTAGTCACTTACCCTTACAGTGATACATTTGATCATTTGCATTTCTTGGTGGGCTTTCCCTAAGAGCTTTATTTTGCTTTCTTATAAATAGACGAATGAATGATACTTAGTGCTGATGAGTGAAGAATTCCATGTTAAGGTATTACGATCAATTTATAGGCACAAAATATCTGTTGGGCAGCCACAATCTAAATTTTCCCCCACAAAGTGTCTTGGAAAGTGGGCTTTTCATCACACAGAGGTTTAAAGGAGAGGTTAAGAATGGTTCTAACCATCATTGTACTGAGAAAACAAACAAACGAACAAACAAACAAAATCCCCCAAACTCTCAAGAATAATTACTGCTCTCAAAGAGCAAACCCTCTCCATGGTTGCAACTACACTCATTCATTTGTTCAACATTTATTGACCATATCGAATATTAACACTGTGGGAGGCGGCCCAATACAAAATTGAGAATTAAGCAAGTCTCAATCATGACTATCAGAGAATTAATCGTGAGGAAAAAACACATTATGCCTCGTTGCAACCACAACTGTTAAGTCTTATAATAATGATGTAAAGGACTCGGTGGGAAGAGAGAAATGGGAATTTACATATAATAATCATAATGAGGCACCAAAGCTTCCTTGAGAAAATGACACTTACCTTAATTCTGAAGAATTAGCTTAAGTACAAAACAATACAAATCCCAAAAGAGAAATAAATCTACAGGTAATTAATTCGTTGTTCTATATCAGAATTTACACACACACACACACACACACACATACAGAGTGATAGTGAGAGAGGTCTGTGTGTGTGAATGTGTGTGTTGAGAGCTGGAGAGGAAAGGAGTAGAGGAAGCTAGAAAGGATTTTCAGGAGGAATCTTAAGTATGTGTGCTGAGTGCTTAGTGTGTCCCGAGTGCTCTGGGGAAGATGTCAAAGGATTTTTAAAGAGAGAGTGGTAGGATCAGGTTTGCATCTCTGAATGCAGCAGTGCGGGCTGGTTTGGAAAGGCTGGGCACACATCAGGCACACTCTGGTACTCCTGCAAGTCAGCCATGTAGGGGTAGTAGCCTATGTTAGGGCAGTAGGAAAGAACCAGGCATTGTCTACAAAACATGGAAGTTTTATGACTCTTAGTCCTTAGGAGAGTAAAAACTTGTTTCCTTCTCAAGAAGTTTCCTTCTCAAGAGAAAAGCGAATGAGATCTTCCTTCTCTTCTTTTATAGACTATATTAATTTCTTACTTCCGCTATAACAAACTACCACAAACTAAGGAGAAGAAATAACATAAATTAATTTTATAGTTCTGGATGCCAGAGGTCTTAAATGGATCCTACGGGCTAACCTCTTTCTGGAGGTTCTAGGGGACAGGCTTGCCTTTTCAAGTTTCTAGAAGCCACATGAACACCTTAATGCATGGTCTTTCTTTCCATTGTCATCATCGTATCTCCTCTCTCTGATTTTGATCCTCTCACTTCACTCTTCTAAGGACTGTGTGATTGTATTGGTCCCACTCAGATAATACAGGATAATCTCCCCATCTCAGAATTGTTAACAGCATCCACAACGTCCCTGTTGCCATTAAGGTGACAGTCACAGATCCCAAGGATAAGATGTGGAAATCTTTGGAGGCCCATGATTTTGACTAGCACACTGAATATTTGTGAGTTGTTGCCACCTTTACCAGAGCTGTAAAACAGAACTAAATTCAGTACCTTTGTCCATGTAGACCAGACTGAGAACCTTCTAGAGTCTTGTTCTGTCCCTCTTTAACACCATGATGTGCTCATTCATTGGTTTAGCATAAATAGATACAAGAAAGAAGCTATTTTTGTTTTGTAACTTAGAAACTTTTAACCTCTTTTGCCCACTTCCAAGTTAACTATGGGTTGTTGTGTCAGAATATACTTTACATAAGCAGCTTTCAGTTACATATGTTAGTGAAACACTGGGGTCAAAACATGTTGGTCATTGAACAGAGTTTGTTTAAAATACCTCCTAACTGAAATTTGCTATGCAGATTACTTGCAAGTAAAATTCATGCCAATAAGTTGCAGTAGATACCAGAAAATCATTCCTTTTTTTCCTCATTTATTTAAAAATCTTTACATTAAAAGAAAACCTGAAAATTATTATTGCCTCCTCTTCTCAATAATGAAGTGGGGAATATTCATACTCTTTGTATTACCTTCCCTTTGCACATAATATAATAGAAGAATTGAAAAATTAAGATTTGCCCCTTGCAGAATCAACACCAACATCATGCGGTGTTAACTCACTAATGTTCTGCTCTAAAACTTGTGAATCTTTTTTCCCTTTTTTTATTTAACTCTCTCCCTCTATAGAGAAAAAAAAAAAATCTTCTTAACTGTACTATCTGATTATGCTACTTTCATTCCTGACATATAATCAGAAAGGATTACTTGGACTTTCTTAACCATGAAAGCAAACAAACACTACCAGCAGTCCCGAAAGACATTCTCAATCCTGCTGAAGAAATAGAACAGATTTAGGTCTTAGCCTTTCAAAGTCACTTCTTTTCCTGAGCTCATGTTTATCCGAAATGAATATGGTTTGAACATGTTGGCTGTGATAAATATGGAATATTTTGTTGGCGATGTTACCAGGCAGGTAGACTTAATGATTTAAGTTTTATAGAGTGCCCTCTGGGTCTTTCTATTTATTGAATAAAGAACTCAAACAATTAGGTGGGCTTTCTTTCTTTTATATGTATACAGGCCCTCTTTCAGCCTTGGGAGCAACAGAGATTTATCATTTTCACACTTGTTGAATAAAAACATCCGATTTATTTGTTGCATTTATTCTCTTGGTAAGCTGTGCCTTTAGGATGCTTAGGTGAGCTGATTTGTAAGATACGCAGTATGATTTCCTTATACTGTGGCCCTGTGCTACAGTAAATTAGATCCTAAAATCAGAAAATATACATCTGTCATTGGCTTTGAGAAGGGTTTAAAGAATCATTTCCTGGCAAATCATAATTGCTGATAACTGCTTATTTCATGCAAATTTTCACACATGTAGGACTATTAATGTGGCACTGCCCTCAATGAAATCATACAGCTGCTACTGACAGGGCAAAATTGCCAACAATAGGATGCATCTTAATGGTCTGTGTGGCCAAATCAGTGAATGAAACAATCCCATAGCACCAATTCAATTTCATATAGGAGAGGTTGATAAAAACAAAACCACAGAATCTTATTAATTTTTATTTAGGATTAATTATGAATGCTTTTAATCAGATAACTCCAATTTTAAGTGTGTTCCACAAAGGTTTTAGAATGCTTATCTCAGGGGGTCTGATTTAATTAACAACTTTTCTGATTTCTCTAGTTTTGTGATATTAAGATGAAACAAAAAATGATTTCTCTTTTCTATTGAACTTTCTGAAACATTTACCTATAATGACAGTAGTCACACCTAAACTTGCTTATGACTATATCTCTATTGTAATGTTGATGCCTTAACACTAGAACAAAAAAGAATTGTGCATATGCACATGCGTGTTTTAAACATATATTAAACTCAGTATCTGTAAGGGTGCAGAATTTGTTGACTCCTAAGGTAAAGACCAAATAACTGCTATATATGATAGAAATGAATTTCTCTCTCTGTAATTGTCCAAATTTGAGTAGCGTGGGGAGGTTTTGTAGCTGCAATTTTGGAGATCTAGTTTCTTTCTTGTTCTACCATCCTTAATATGCATCTTCCACTTTGTAGTTTAAATGACTCCTCTAGCAATATTAGCAGGGGAGAGAGAACAACAGTGGAGGACACAAAGTTTCATTTTAAAACTGGGACTACAGGACACCAAGGTGGCTCAGTCAGGTGAACAATGGACTCTTGATTTCAGCTCGGGTCATAATCTCCAGGTCATGAGATTGAGCCCCATGTCAGGCTCTGCACTCAGCAGGGGGTCTGGGATTCTCTCTTCCTCACTCTGCCCCTCCCCTCACTCATATGATCTCTCTCTCTCTCTCTCTCAAATAAATAAATAAATCTTTAAAACTAACCGGGAAGTTGCTCCTAACACTTCTTCTCCTCCCCCATTGGTTAAGAACTTAATTATATGACCACACACAGCTGCAAGACAGACTAGGAACTAGAGTCTTTAGTATAAGCCCTTCTAAAATTAGAATTTCTATTACTAAAGAAAGAAGAGCAGAATGGATATTGATACCCAATCATCAGCCTGTGTCGTATACTCTAACATTACTTTAGACCGCTTTGACAGTTACTATGTGGAGGAAATCCAAAGACATAGTATAATGCCTATGAAAATTTTATCCTTGCAAAGTAGAGCTGTCTTAAGCAAATTCTTCCTTTTGTATTTTCTCCCTTCCTTCCTTCCTCTCACACTTTCTTCCTCCAACACAACTCCTCCAACTTCCTCCTTTTGTTATTTTGTTATTTTGTGAGATTCTGTATGTCAAGTATTGCCTTATGCACTGAAGTTCAAAATCATTTCCTCTCTTACATAGTCATATGGGGGAAACCAATAAATTAGCACAATATGGTGTTATTTTAACAATATACTATAGAGATAGGGAACTAAGTCTTCCTAGGTGGATCAAGAAAACGTCACCAACAGGTGCCACTTGAATTTGATCTTCAAAATGGAATATGAGTTGGTTGCTATGTGATACTTGGCCCAGCATCTTTTCTTCTTTTGGTTGAGCTTTCATTCTACCTAAAGACTTTATTGATAGCTATCAGGATGTATAATCATTAAAACACAAATATTTCATCTAATGGAAATACGTATCAGGCAGAGGAGCAATAGAGAGACGTGCTTTTAGTAACTGACCCTGAGAAATTGATCCTACATTCACTCATTCTGTTCAAAACATTGAGGAATATGCTAGAGTTATTACTAGGTCCTTGTCCTTCGAACATAAGGCAAAGGGAGTATCAACATTGGTCAGGAAGGATCAGGAAAATATTAGAAAAAAAGAGCAGACAAAATGTCTGAAGAGGTCTTCACCAGGTCTAGATGTGCCATGGGTGCTCTGCCAGGACTCAAATGCAAAGGATGCTTATCCTTCTAAGAAAGAGAGCATGACTTTCTTTTTCTCTTTTTCTTTCTTCCTTCTTTCTTTCTTTCTTTTTTTTTTTTAAGATTTTATTTATTTATTTGACAGACAGAGATCACAAGTAGGCAGAGAGGCAGGCAGAGAGAGAGGGAAGCAGGCTTCCTGCCGAGCAGAGAGCCTGATGCTGGACTCGATCCCAGGACCCTGAGATCATGACCTGAGCCGAAGGCAGTGGCTTAACCCACTGAGCCACCCAGGCGCCCTCTTCCTTCCTTCTTTCCTTTCTTCCTTCTGCCCTTTTCTTTCTTTTATTGATTGATTGATTCATTCATTCATTCATTCATTCATTCATTTGAGAGAAAGAGTGAAAGGAAGTGCAGAGGGAGAGGGAGAGAGAGAATCTCATGCAGACCCTTGGTTGTGTATAGAGCATGATGTGGGGCTCTATCTCACAACCCTGAGATCATGACCTGAGCAGAAATCAAGAGTTGATTGCTTCACAAACTGAGTTGCTTGGGCACCACAAGTATGACTCTTTATAGTCAATTTTCAAAACGTTAAATGCTTGTCTACTGCAAAATGAACAAAACGAAACAGAAGTAGACTCAGATACAGAAAACAAACTGTTGGTTGAGGGGGTGGGTGATAGAGCACAGGCAAAAATAGGGGAATGTGATTTGTAACTTCCAGTTACAAAATAAATAAGTCACAGGGATGTAACATACCGCATAGGGAATATAGTCAATAATATTGTAATAACTTTATATGGTGACAGATGGTAAGTAAAATTATCATGTGGATCATTACATAGTATATAAAAATATCAAATCACTATGATGTACACCCTAAACTAATAGGGTATTTTATGTCAATTATATTCCAATTAAGAAAAAAAAAGTACTTGTGTCATTTGCTTGTATCTGTTGGTAACTCTCAATCAATCACCATTGTTCTGCTGAAAATTATCCACATGGAAGTTTCATATTAAAACAATCAGAATTTATAGATGGAAACTTACCCTTTATTTAATATTATGTTTATTTACATAACACTCTGAATTTAAACACAAATGGTCTAGTCAACTTGTTAGAGAAGTATTTTACCTAGAAAAAAGGAGCTATATGTGTTTATAATTGTAATTATTACTTTAAAATGTTCATGGTTAACATAAACATAGAGTAAGACAATCTTTAATAATCCAACAATTGAATAATATATGCAAAATGGAGCATAGTGATTGATTAAGAGTGGAAGTGGCAAGGAAGAGGATGTGATTAGGGAGGAGGGGTTTTTATTATCACAAAGTTTTATTTCTCAAACTGGATTGAGAATTGGTACCTGGATTTTATAATAATATTCTTTATATTATTTTGAATATCTAAAAGTTTTCCCAATAATTAAAAAAAATTCAAATACTCTCCCTCTCCCTCTTTCCTTATTTCATTTTCCAGATGTTCTAGGAGTTAAAAAGAAAATAGCATGGAGGTAGTAAGTCACTTTTTAAAAAAAAGTTTATTTTTTACAATAATTTTAAAATTTCAATATTTAATAATATTAATAAATTAAATTAAAAAATAAAACAATAATAAAATAAAACAATAAAAATAAAGAAAATAAAAAAATAAAAATTAAATTAAATAAACAAAATTAATGATTTAATATTTAATAATTTAATATTTAAATTTTTAATATTTAAAATTTAATATTTAAAACAGTTTTAAATTTTTAATATTTTTTAAAAAGTGAGTAGAGGGGAGAGACAGAGAGAGAGAACCTTTAAGCAGACTCCCACTGAGCAGGGAGCTTGAGGCAAGAGGGCTAAATACCATAACCCCTTAAAATCATGCCCTGAGCTGAAACTGAATTTGGAAGCTTAACCCACTAGGCCATCCAGGCCCCCTGAGAGTAAATCACTTAAAAAATTTTTCAATCATTCATTTTATGCTTTAATTGGATTCATTTGTTTCTTCATGTTTCAGCTACTTCTGAATCCATTCGATCAATTCTGATGTAAATATATTATCTTTTTGTTGTTGCTGTTGTTAACCATCTAGACAATTATTTTGATATACTTTATAATTTATAAATTAAAAGACACATTGTAGAATTTTACTGATAAGGTAAACAAAAGTGTGCTTTCTTACTCTCTACAGGTCATTTTGGATGAAAGTAGTGATTTGAATTTAAGGGACTGAATTTTCTAAATAACTGCAATATCTTTATTTTACATTGCCATTCTAGATCAAAACAGTGATAGCCCTAGTTCAAAAAGAGCATATAGTTTCTATTTTCATTGCACTGTTTTCATCTGTTCATCTGCTCTCCTCAGCTGAGAAGCCATATAATAGATTATGTTTTCTTAACAACAAAGAGATTACTTCAGTTCAGTTTGTCCTGTGGGCTAAGATAAATGGGTCATGTTTTGAATATTTATGAAAAAACTGTACAGATAGTGATATTTTAAGTCTATTTTCTTATATTAAATTGTGAATTATAGTATCTTGTGATTAATATCAAAAAGAAAAAAAGCCCTGTGATATCTACCTATATTTATTTCTTAGGTGCAACCCCACCTGCTCTTTTACATTTTTTGTACCCTCATAATAGGTACCTTCCTAAGTTGGGGCTTTTGGGGAAAGAAGGGTCAGAACTTGTCACAGAGCCATAAGACATGTCAGATTTCAGCCATTTCTCTGAGCTTATCTTGGTGCAAAGCTTGCACATTTGCATAGTGACCTTTGCAAAACCAAACAAAGAAGGTGACAGGAGGGTCATTTCTTAAACCCAGCTAATGAACTGATTATCCCCCAAAGCCTGGTAGCCTGAATAACAATGAAGAGTGGAAAGTTCACTTCAAATCCTTAGGGGCAAAATAAATCCCTGAAGTAGATTTTCAATAAACTGATTGTATATTACAATGAGTATTTTAATTGTTTGTTATTGAAACTCCCAGTGCCAAGAGATGATATTATTTGCCACAGAAAGGTATTATCAAGTCTTCAGATATACTTTAATTTTTAATTCTTTGTGTCTGAACTATTGCTCTTTAAGTAGTCCTTTCTTAATGAAAGAGGAGAGGGTGTCATAAAGATCTTTCCAGAACACTTCTATTAAAGAAAGTTTACAGATATTTTCACTTAAGTTTATCTGTTTTCTAGGGCAAATTGATGTGTAAATGAATTAAGAATATTTTTATTATTATTCTTTATGTGTATGTTATTTCTATGTATAATTTCTGCACAAACCTATGGCATAATACTTCTAGAGAGGTATCATTATAGCTGGTTACCATGGAAATTATTTTGACAAAATTCCAGTAGGTATATCTTCCTCAGAGCAAACTCAAAGGAGAAAAGATTTACATTTTGGAATTTTAGATTCAACTGACACGCTCAGGTTTTAAACTCATCTATGTCTCCATGTTTTTTAGGGGTAAGGTCTAAACCAGATAGCGCATGATTAAGAAGACACGATTTTACATTCTTGGTGACTTGACATTGATGTTATCTGACTGACTAATGTTGAATAATGTTAATATTAGTTGATTATTTTCAATTTATATTCTTGACAACTTTTTGACCTTAATTCTTGGTTTGGCTAGTTTATTTAAATATCAGTCTGATGTAGTTAAAAAATTATCCTTGAGTGTTTCACGTAGTTGATGCCTACGTTCCAAAATCTTATTCTGTGAGCTAACTAACTAGCTAACTAAATAAAAGATGAAAGGATTCATGGTTCCCAAGTATTACATCTGTTTAGAATTAAAGAGGAGAGTGTAAAGGAAAGGGACATAATCTGGCTGCATTGACAAAGTAGATTAACCTTCCTTTTAAAAATTCTTTTGGTACATAATCCCATATTTCCCTGAATTCCTCTCTGAAGATGCTCTGTGGAACCTGCTTTATGTCCTTAATCAGACTGCACCTTACATTCCGATGTACAATGAAATTCTTTCTGTGGTCCTCATCTTTTTTTTTTTTAATTTCCATTTTCTGTGCATTCTTTTTTTTTTTTTTTAAGATTTTATTTATTTTTATGCCAGAGGAAGAGAGAGCACAAGCAGGGGGAAATGGCAAGCAGAAGGAGAAGGAGGCTCCCCACTGAGCCTCAAGCCCAATGTGGAACTCAATCCCAGGACCCTGGGATCATGACCTGAGTTGAAGGTAGATGCTTAACCGACTGAGACACCCAGGCGCGCCTTCTCTGAGCATTCTTATCTACTCCTCACCTCAACCGATTATATATATATACATACATATATATATGTATACACACACACACACACACACACACACACACGTGTATATATATATATCTCCCCCACAACCCTGTCTCCCAAGTTGGGAACCAATACTTTAAACTATTTATTAACTACTTCCAATTGATTCTTTCACAGTTACTCTGTACTCATCTGCTAAAATTATGGCTATTAGCTTCTTTCTCAAAGTTTCTTCTTCCTAAGTTCTCTTTCATGCTAAAGGAATTAATACTCAGCTAGTAGTTTAGATGGAAAATTGCTTCTCTTTTTCCTTACCTGCTCCTTCTCTCAGGATCAGATAAATTATCAAGTACTATCTATTCAACCTAAGAAATACTTCCTGACTTCATATTTCATTCTGTATTTCAATAACCATTAAATTAATTTTCTTTCTCATTATTTTTGAATTGTATTCAGTGCTTTTCCCGTATCTATTGAGATAATCATATAGCTTTATACATTTATTTTTTTATAATTTGATAAATTGCATTAATCTATTATAATGTTAACATGTTTTTATATCCCTGAATTAAATTGAACAAATACATATATAGGAGAGATGGATTTGGTTTAGAATATTTTATTTGTTAAAGCTGATTTGGGGGGATAGATTTTTTTTTTTATTTTTTTAAAGGTTTTATTTAGTTATTTGACAGGGAGAGAAAGAGAGGAAGCATAAGCAGAGGTAGCAGCAGAGGGACAGGGAAAAGCAGGCACTCTCCTGAGCAGGGAGCCTGATGTGGGGCTTGATCCCCGGACCCTGGGATCATGACCTGAGATGAAGGTAGCTGCTTAACCAATTGAGCCACCCAGGCACCCCTGGGGAATGGATTTTTTTTTTTTTTAAGATTTTATTTATTTATTTGACAGACAGAGATCACAAGTAGGCCAAGAGGCAGGCAGAGGGAGAGGAGGAAGCAGGCTCTTCTCGGAACAGAAATCCCGATGCGGGGCTCCATCCCAGGATCCTGGGATCATGACCTGAGCTGAAGTCAGAGGCTTTAACCCACTGAGCCACCCAGGCACCCCTGGGGAATGGATTTTAAACTGTGGATGTAGTTTTCATGGGTATGACTTTATTCAGCATTTCTAATTCCTTTTGATTAATAAATTCTTTTTTCTTTTTTTTAAATAAATTATTTTTTCTAAGAAATTATGCATTTTGTTTATTTTTCAAATTTATTGGCATAATGTTCTTTGATATTTTTTACTTCTGTTTTTATCTCTCCTTCATTGAATAAAACTTTGTTAGAGTTAAGGTCTTTTCTTAATTATTTTTTTGTCAGATAATTGTTATATACCACTTCAGATGCTCTTGGCCTGAAACATCCGTGGCATCTCAGGCTACTTGTTCCAGCTGCTACAGTGACCAGCTCTACATGGGAGTTTGACCAACTTCAACCTTACAGCGCCTTGGTGTTTATACTTCTGGCTTCTTGCTCAAAGGTTGTCTTTTATGCTGAGCTGTGGAGATTGGGTAGGACCACATTTGGTACTTAAGAATGTACAGCTGAGAGGGGCGTGTAGGTAGCTCAGTGGGTTAAGCCTCTGTCTTCCGCTCAGGTCATGATCTCAGGGTCCTGGGATCGAGCCCCACGTCGGGCTCTCTGCTCAGCAGGGAGCCTTCTTCCCCCTCTCTCTCTGCCTGCCTCTCTGTCTACTTGTGATCTCAATCTCTCTCTCTCTGTCAAATAAATAAATAAATAAATCTTTAAAAAAATAAAACTCAATAATTTGTTAATTTCAGTCTTTCTAACATAGGTATTTGTTGTTGTGAATTTTCTTCCCTGTTACACACCACTCATTTATATTTCAAGAATTTTGGTATTTTGTATTTCATTGTTAAATTTGAAGTACTTTCTGAGTTTCATTTTGAATACTTCTTTGTGTTATTAAAAAGTGTGCTTTATTATTTCCAGATATATGCTGGGTTTTATTTTTAATTATTTATTATTTTCCAATTTACATATCATGTCTATTATATTTAATTTATCTTTAAGATACCAAGCTTTGCAGTTTGTTGAAGCTGTTTTATGGCATAGCATGCGACAGTTTTCAAATATATTCCACATGTGCTTGTGAAGTATCAATTTTCTAATTGTTGGCTGCAGGATACCGCATATGTCCTTCAGATTAATGTTGTTGTGTTGCTCAAATTTTCCATATCCTTATTATTTTATGTCCACCTCATCTTTCTGTTACTAAGAAAAATATATTAAAATCTTCCATTATGATGGTCAACTTCTATTATTTATGTACACATGGACATAGATATATTTGAGATTAGTTATTAGCTATATCCATATTTATAATTTTATATCATTCTAGTCTGGACTTTTATCCTATTTTTTATTCCTAATTTTTTTTTTATCTTAAAGTTTCTTTTGACATTAATATAACAACTTTTTCACTGTAAAACATCTGCTTGGCAGACCTTTTTCTATTCTTTAATTTTCAAATTTTCTGTGCTTCATTTTTTTTTCTCTTATAAACATCATTTAGCTGAAATTTAAAGAAAAATGATGAGGTATATTTTTCTTTTAACTTGCGGGTTTAGAGCAAACTATGACCTTTAGGCCAAGTGAGGCAGGGTATTTATTTTTGTAAATAGAGTTATATTGGAATAGAGCCACACCCATTCACTTATATTTTGTCAATTGCTGCGACAATAACATAATTATATCATCATGACAGAGACCATATGGTCATTACAACCTGAAATATTTACTATCTGTCCCTTGACAGAAAAAGTTAGCTGACCTATGGACTAGTGAATTCATATTTATAATAATTGCTAATATTTTTAGAATTTGTGTTTTTTTTTTTTTATTTTAATAAACATATAATGTATTTTTATCCCCAGGGGTACAGGTCTGTGAATCGTCTGGTTTACACATTTCACAGCACTCATCATAGCACATACCCTCCCCAATGTCCATTTCCCCACCACCCTCTCCCATCCCCCTTCCCCCCCGCAACCCTCAGTCTGTTTCTTGAGATTGAGTCTTTTATGGTTTGTCTCCCTCCCAATCCCATCTTTTCATTTTTTCTTTTCCTACCTCCCCCCAAACCCCCCCACCTTGCATCTCCACTTCCTCATATCAAAGAGATCATATGATAGTTATATTTCTCCGATTGACTTATTTCGCTAAGCATGATACCCTCTAGTTCCATCCACGTCGTCGCAAATGGCAAGATTTCATGTCAGAATTTGTGTTTTTTATTTGATTTGCCCATAATACAATTTTTCCTACTTTCTTTTGTAATTAAAAACATTATTCTATTTTTTTTTTCTGTTCTAATAAACTGGAAGTTATTACTTCTGTTTCTGGTTTTTATTTGTCATAAAATACTGTTGGTCACACAAAAGCACAATATTAGTCAATAGCTCAGTTTTCTTTCAGATCAATAAAACTATTTCAAAATATTGAACTCTAATTACCTTCTCTACATTTTATATATACTTGTTTCAATGTAGTCCAATTTGTATTTTTCACGAAAAATAGACAATGACATGTTTGCTTGTTCTATTTATTTATACTTATCTATACTCTTTTATCTATACTTATCTATACTATTTTGCTACTCATCCTTCTTGTGTCTCATGCCTTCATTCTAGATTCATTTTATTTCTTTTTGATGTACACCCTTGATCATGTCTTTTACTGCTGATGAGAATGCAGTATTTTTAATGTTTTTCTTTTTAAATTTTTGACTACTTTGTTTGTATATATTTAGAAGTGAATGCTTCTTTAGTTTGATAACTATTTTATCTCATGCTTTTGAAAATACTCCTCCACTATGTTAAGGTTTTCGTTAGTGTCCTTCACAGAACTGATCCTTGATAATGGTCTTTCTTTAGATGCATCTTGCTCTTTTCTTTGGCTAAATTTAAGATTATATCTTTGTCTGTTGTGTTCTGCAATTCCACTAAAATATGTCTATGGGCAATTTGTTTTTAATTTTATGTTTCTGTGTTTCATAAATATGAGAACTTTATAGCTTTTACCTTTTTAGAAAAAATATTCCCAATATTAAATATTGTAATATTATACTTCTTCCACTACACTCTCTTTCTTGAAACTTCAATTATATGTATGTGAGACCTTTACATTCAGGTGTTATTGACACTTAGATTGGTACAGAGAATAAAATGTGACAGAAAGGTACTAGTTTCAGGTGATAGAAGACTCTTAGCAGGTGAAATCATTTGTGATTTGGGAAGAAAATGGCCTATGGTAAATGAAAGAGAACAAGTGTTGTCTGGGTAAAGTCTGAACAGTTTAAGGGCCCTGAACTCCCTCAACTCCACCAGCTTAGAATAACAAATAGAAGGGAGATGTTACTCCTTTTCTTTCTAAGATGCTGCCGAACTTATGTAACACTTTGAAGACTGAAAATGTCTGTGTCTGCCATAATACATTCTTAAATAAAACCAAGGTCATTGGAAGTGATGATGGTGGTTCAGAGTTAGGTCACTGGCAAAAGCTTGTGTTGATTTGTGAATATGAATAAGATACCCCTTCCTATAGTCTTGACAAATCTAGAGTGGACAGTGAAGGAGGGCTAAGAAAGAATGCTGTTTTGGATCTGGCAGTGATATACTCAACCTTGACATCTGCAAGATGTCTGAGCTTCACTGAGCTATCTGTTAAAGAATATGGGCATTCTCACTATTTTATTTTATCCAAGAAAAGACCAAGTGCTGTTAAAGGAACTGGATATTAGACAAGATGTACGTCAAACACCAAATTCTTACTATTAGAGCCATGTAGAATTTGTTTAAAACTAGATTCTCACGTTAGCAAGAATAAAAATAAAGCCAAACTTTATCTAAGATAAACCAATGTAACACACAAAGTAATGAACATATTAAACACCAATTTTGCTCACAATTTTTTGACAAGATATTTCTATAGCACTAATGTTTAATTTTTATTGGTACCCTAAGTCAGTCCAAAATGATACCTCAATTTTTCCACATGTGCCACACAAGGTTGGGCATTATCTTACAAATAAAGTTCTGTAAAACTGACAATACGTGCAAGTCCCCTGTTTAATTATTATACCTATAAGTATTATTAATATGTTATCTTAGAAAGAAAATACAGGGTTTGAAGATTAGAATATTATGTTTTTAATTTTTAAAATATAAAAAGAAAAAATTGCATACAAGAGCATAAAGTAATTTACTCACTCTAGTACAACATTGAGAACTTGGCATTACTGACATTTTGGGCTGGATAATTCCTTTTCGTTGGTGTGCTGGTTACACTCCATGTTCTAGGATGATTTGCTGCATCTCACCTCTACTTCCTAGACACAAGAAGCACTGATTCTCCATTTATGATAAAATTGTCTCTAGATACTGTGAAATGTTCCCTTGGGGAAAACTGCTCCTGGTTGAAAATAACTGCATTAGTTTTATCAGGCTTCTCCTACCTACAAATCTCCAACACCCCAGGAAAACACCTTAATTAATTCTTTGAGTGAACGTCTAGAGTTTCTGCATGTAAGCAGTTTTTTTTTTTCCATGAAAGTACATTGTTCTTATTTTTTTAAACATATTTTTATTTAAATTCAATTAATTAACATATAATGTATTATTGGTTGTTTTTGTACTTAATTATCCAGCCCAAACCTTAAAGATTGAAAGGACATTATAAAAATTAGGGGGCTGTCATAACTTTTAATCTTTTAATAAACATTAGTTTGCATCCAACTTTTTGTTGTAAGTTTTAACATAAAGAATTTTACGTATACATTGTGTTAAATGCATACATGTAATAGCAAGATAAATTCACAGAAGTGATGTTTCATTTGAAAGGGTATTTATATTTTAAATTTTCATGGATATTGCCAAATTCCTCTGTAAATGTATCAATTTACACTCCTATCAACAATGTAGTTTCACAGAAAATAGTGTCTTAAGGTTGGTAGAGGTGGTGGTGGTGTTTTTGTCCTTACTGTTTTTCCTCTGTTTGGCTTTGATTTCTGGGGAGGAAAATGGTGAAGACATTGAATTAAACTGCCATGCTCATACTGTAGTTCCTCTTATAAACTTTTTTCTTGGAAACCAACTGTAGTAAAAGTTCCTGAAACTTTAGTGAAGTAATTTGGGAGACAGAATTATCTTTAGGGAGACTGAAGAAAGTGATAAAGTCCAAAATGACAAGGTCACTAGTCTCTGGAGATCTGATAAAATAGTCTTATACTCTCTTTATCCGGTGAGAAAAGATGATAATCCAACTGGTCCTGACTCTTATTCACTACAAGGACAGTTCAAGCCAGGAATTTCAGAGCGATAAACCTATTAAGCATTTCATAGGCTTTCCTAGGACCGCAGAAACTTTTGTAGAGAAGGAAAAAGCATGTTTAATCATGGCTTCATTATAAATATAGACATTGATAGGTGAAATTTGTGATAACTTCCACCTTTGGAAAATATCTAATGAGTCATGGCAGTATTAATCTACCATGGTAATTAAGATTAACTTTCATTTTTTTTCCTTGCTGTTTTTGAGTGTTGTTTTATAAATGAGCCCAAGTAATCAGCATCTTCCTACCTTCTGTGAGAATTCAGTAATTATAAAAATTTCATAGAAATGTTTTTGCCCATATGCATTGTATGTAAGAAGAAGACCATCACACGAGGCATCAGTTTGAAACATAATTTCTCCTTCCTTCTCATCATGAATTTTTTCTACTTCCTTATTTCTTCCCTATTTCTATAACTTGCCCAAACTTTCAACAAAGAAAAGCTATTGGAAGAACTAACCAAAGACTTAGTTGCTCAGAAATTGGGAGCTCATCAAGTTTACTTACATGATGCTTATTAACATCTAGTACTTTCCCTGTCAGAATAAAACTATTCACTTTGTATTAAAATTAAAATATGATTATTGTGGATGATCTGGAAGGTGTATAATACTGTGGTTACTGGAACTCACAGAACCAGTCTTCATTTTCATGTCTTTAAAATTTGAATGCAATTATTTATGTGATTTTGCTCTTTCAGATATCTCTCCCCAGCCAAGACAATATTAAAATCATCATGTAGTCAACAATAATGGCATATGAGAAACTCTAAAACTATGAACATGACTGAGGGCCTTTTATATCTATAAATCTGAAACTACTTAGAAGGTCTAAAATTTATGGGTACTTTAGGTATTATAAATTTTTATCAACTGTGACCTTTAAAACTAAAGTTTTATTCATGTTATGTGCATTTTTACACAGCTTACCTAACTAAAACCAACGTTCTATATGAACCCTGATTGCCAGAGAACAACTCATTTGATAATCATACGTCCCAGAAGCCATTGCTTTGAGCTTAGTTCAAGACCAGTTTGGGTTGATTAATGATAATTAATTATTGGTCATCCATGGAAGAGGGAAAAGAAAAGATACAGCAACGTAAAAAGGTATTCTTCTATATGTTCCTTGATGATTACTCCTTTTAGGAGGTCTTTCCAATCCACTCACCTTTGGGAAAATATTGTTGGAATGCTTTCTTCCTCCAAGAAAGAAGGAGTAAAGTTGAGTTAAGTTGGTGAATTTAAAAGTTGACTTTTATTAAATAAACAAAATGATTTTTGTGTATTTTGCTTTACTCATGCTGGTATATTTTGGTGAGGTTCTATAGTCTTGGTGGTTCACTTCTTCCATTAGAAGACATAGCACTTCCCTGACCAGATTATGTTTAGACTTAATGTAAGTTTTTGATCTGGCATCCAGAAAAGGAAGAAGATCTTGAGGGGGCTCATTTTGCCTGTAAAGTAGATTCCTTTACATTATCTTCAAGCAATGCAAAAAAGTACAAGTTTTTAATCAGGAAGAGAACACTTCCTTGGTCCAGATGTTCAGGGAAAACTGAGAATTCAAAATTTTTGAGGGCATAAACCCAGATGCCCCCATCTCAAATCTCTGGGTCCCACTTCTTCACAGTCAGGGTGCCCTTTCAAGACATAATCTTAGCAAATATCTAACTTGCTGATGTTGAGAATTTTACTGTCTCTGGAGCTCTGCTATTCTTTATGCCTGTCCTAGGCCTGATGCTGAATTGTTTTTTCTGTCTTTTAGATGCCATATATGATAATCCATTTATATCTATCACATTTAGCTTTTCTCAATTTTTTATTTATTTAAAAAAGTTTGATGAATCAACCTCAGCCTTCCATTGTGTTTATCTAGTACATCCATTGTTGAGTAAGGAACATTTAATTTCATAGTTTTCATATTATTACTTCCCTTAGATCTCTTGAATGGCTGAGATATTACATTTTCCAGTACATTTTCTTTCACTGCTGTGTTATACCAGTTAACCACAAGGGAAAGGTGTAAGAATTGAACTGCTACCTTGTGCAAGGGCACAATCTGTGCTGCACCTACCGCCAGTAATAGGGTCCTCTTGTTGTCAACCACCAGCAGGTGATTCAACTTCAAAGTCCTTCTTAGATTCTTCGTTTTAGGATTACTTTCAGTACCAACTATCACAAGTTAGGTTTCCTGGGAAACAGAGTCTGAGATGGTGATTTGCACATAAGTCGTTTATTGGCTATTGAGTGCTCTTAGGAATAATGCTTGTAAGGAAGTGAGAGAAGCAAGATTAGGCAGAAAAATAAATTGAACCATTAGTATCAAGAGAACCCACCGACCACACTGAGAACTCTGAAGCTGAGCTCTCTCTCACTTCTCTCTCTCTCTCTCTCTCTGCCTCTCCCTCACTCCCTTTCACACATACACTCAAGTAGATTTACATTCTTAAACTCAATTGTCTTGTATAGAGGGAAAAAACATGGATTTGAGAGTTAGATTAATCTGTATTAGATACTTGCCTTTGTCTAGATCTACTTTTCTCATTTGAAAACTGATGTGACAATATATCTCTTGTGAGGTAATTGCCAGAAATTGATGACATAGTGTAAAGCATTTGCCTAGACTGTGATCTAGTATATAATGATTGTTCTTAAAAATATTGTTTTTCTTTACCTACCTCTTCCTCATTTTGCTTCTGTTTTTCATATCTATGGGCTATTTCATGTTTACAGTTATTTCTATGCCTAGTTTTAGATAAAAAATATGTATTTGACTATCAAATTATATAACTTTTATTTGCAATATCAATAGCAAGTTGAATCAGGTTTCCTGAAGAATACCAGTCAATAGCTAAACCTGGGGAATACATAATTATCATAACACTTACATATGATTTGATGAAAAGGCAATGAGGTACGCACTTTAAGTGAGTAACAGAGGAGCAAATGATTGCATCTCAAACGTACTGACATTACTATGCAGAATGATTATTGTTTTGTGTCTAGCAAACATGCCTTACTGATACTAATTTCCAAACATTTTCCCATGGTAAATCTATGTTTACAATTTGAAGGGACTGTCTCACATTCTCCTTCTTCCCCTCTACTGACTCCACAGTAGCAGACATGTAATCCAGGCACAGCCAATTAGATACTTCTTTCCAAAGTGATTGGATGAAGGATGGTCCACAGCAAGACTTTCCCTAAGATTTATGATGTTAAACAAGAAAATATCTTTCATTCTTTGACTCACAAAGCAATAGAAATGTAGGGTTGGGGCTGTCAACTACCATTTTTTCTTCCATGTAGAAAAAGCCTTCCCTGGTAAGAAACTTGTGTAAAGAGGAAAGCATTCATTCTGAAGATGAAAAAAGACCCAAAAAACAACATTCAAAATCTTGGATCCAACTAGGTCCTAATTCAAATCCATCTTTGGACTTTTCAATTACATGAGCTAAATCCTCTTCTTTTTAAAAAATTATTAAAACCTATGGTCTATTACTTTCAACTAAAAGGGCCACAATAATACACATATAAAATCATTATTTCAATATTATTGAACATTGACTAATTGGAGAATTGTATTTCTAATCATACTCTGTGCTATATCCTCATTATCTAGAATTATGCCTATCAAAGCATAAGCATTCTCTAAGCATTAGTGGAATGAATTATGTTATTCACAAGCATAAAATTAGATTTCATGATGTGTAATACAATAATGATGTGCATATATGGATGCATATATGGTATGTATATATACCTGTACTTGTGCTGTGTCTGAACATATATTCACTGGGGACAAAGGCACAATGAAACATAACAATTTTTCTATAAAAATTTCTGACCACTTTCTACTTTTTTAAAATTAACATATAATGTATTATTTGTTTCAGGGGTACAGGACACTTTCTACTTCTTGAAGCAATTTAAATTTTCAACAAAAACTGTTTCAAATATAATTGCTTAACTTTATTTCTGGCTCTACCAATGTTTTTGATGTATAAGAGTATCTTGAATCCTCATTTTATGAAAAATAGTTTCCACACTTTAAAAAAAAATCTCTTTATTTATTTTAGAGGGAGAGAGAGGATGTGTACATGTAGGGGAGGGGCGCAGGGAGAGGGAAAGAAGCAAACTCCACCATGAGATCATGACGTAATCTGAAATCAAGAGTCTGAGGTCCAGGGGCACCTGGGTGGCTCGGTGGGTTAAGTCTCTGCCTTTGGCCCAGGTCATGACCTCAGGGTCCTGGGATCGAGCCTCACCTCGGGCTCTCTGCTCAGCAGGGAGCCTGCTTCCCCTTCTCTCTCTGCCTGCTGCTCTGCCTACTTGTGATCTCTCTCCCTCTGTTAAATAAATAAAATCTTAAAAAAAAAAAAAAAGAGTCTGAGGTCCAACTGACTGAACCACCCAGGTGCCTCCAGTTCCCATACTTTATCAAGAATAGTTGTTTTTGATATTTTTGTCTGAATTATGTAATTAAGGTTAAATTAAAATAATTTCTATGCTTTCACTGTGTTTTCTTAATTTAATTTAATTTTTTTTAGTGTTCCAAGATTCATTGTTTATGAATTCATTGTTTATGATTCGTTGTTTAGCACCACAGCCAGTGCTCCATGCAATACGTGCCCTCCTTAATCCCTACCATCAGGTTCACCCAACCCGCTACCCTCCTCCTCTCTAAAACCCTCAGTTTGTTTCTCATAGTCCACAGTCTCATGGTTTGTCTCTCCCTCTGATTTCCCCCAGCTCATTTCTCCTCTCCAACTCCCAATGTCCTCCATGTTATTCCTTATGCTCCACAAGTAAGTGAAACCATATGATAATTGACTTTCTCTGCTTGACCTATTTCACTCAGCATAATCTCCTCCAGTCCCATCCACATTGATACAAAACTTGGTACTCATCCTTTCTGATGGAGGCATAATATTCCGTTGTATATATGGACCATATCTTCTTTATCCATTTGTCTGTTGAAAGGCATCTTGTTTTTTTCCACACTTTGGCGACTGTGGCCATTGCTGCTATGAACATTGGGGTACAAATGTTCCTTCTTTTCACTACATCTGTATCTTTGAGGTAAATACCCAGTAGTGCAATTGCAGGGTCATAGGGTAGCTTTATTTTTAATTTCTTAAGGAATCTCCACACTGTTTTCCAAAGTGGCTGCACCAACTTGCATTCCCACCAAAAGTGTAAGAGGGTTCCCCTTTCTCCATATCCTCTCCAACACTTATTGTTTACCGTCTTGTTAATTTTGGCCATTCTAATTGGTATAAGGTGGTATCTCAATGTGGTTTTGATTTGAATCCCCCTGATGGCTAATGATGATGAACATTTTTTCATGTGTCTGTTAGCCATTTGTATGTCTTCTTTGGAGAAGTGTCTGTTCATGTCTTCTGCCCATTTTTGGACATGATTATCTGTTTTGTGTGCATTGAGTTTGAGGAGTTCTTCTTTTTTTTTTTTTTTTTAAAGATTTTATTTATTTATTTGACAGACAGAAATCACAAGTAGGCAGAGAAGCAGACAGAGAGAGAGGGAGAAGCAGGCTCCCCGCTGAGCAGAGAGCCTGATGTGGGGCTCAATCCCAGAACCCTGGAATCATATCTGAGCTGAAGGCAAAGGCTTTAACCCACTGAGCCACCCAGGCACCCCGAGTTTGAGGAGTTCTTTACAGATCTTGGATATCAGCCTTTTGTCTGTAGTGTCTTTTGCAAGTATCTTCTCCCTTTCCATGGGATGCCTCTTTGTTTTGTTGAAATAACTCTTAAAAATTTAAAGCCATATGATACTTTGGAGGATAGTGAAAATTGCCATGGGTAATAAATAAGAAGCATGTTAGTTAGGATCTCTAAAGATATTATCAAGGCACTTTAAGAATGAAAATGTAAGTTATCTGTAGACTATCTAAATAGAAAAAACATTTTATTTTCTTTTGACAGGTATTATATTCTATATTTATAAATTGGAGGTTTTTTCCACTTAAAATATTTGTTAGCCAATTGATATAATTGTATATTACAAGTATAAATTATGTCAGGCACATCTTAATGCTTTTTTTCCCATTTTATTTTATTTTATTTTATTTTCAGTGTTCTAAAATTCATTTTTTATGCACCACACCCAGCACTCCTTGCAATACATGCCCTCCATAATACCCACGACCAGACTCACCCAATCGCCACCCCTCTCCCCTCCAAAACCCTCAGTTTGTTTCTCAGAGTCCACAGTCTCTCATGGTTTGTCTCCCTGTCCGATTCCCCCCATCTTACTTCTCTCCATCTCCCAATGTCCTCCGTGTTAATGCTTTTAAAGGCTAAGAAAATGTTTTAAGAAAAATTCATATGAGTCCTACTTGAAAAACCATTTAGTGTACTTACTCTAAAACAACATACCCTTTTAAATAACTTGTATATTAGGAAACACAATAGATGCCTCTCCAGTGCATTCAGAAAACTTATAGGAAAACTGACAGTATCTGAGGAGAGAGAAATCTTGTCACACACAAACCTTGATCACCGATGAGCTACAAACTTGATCTGGGAACCCGTGCAACATTGACAGGGTTTACAACCTTCCTATTTTTCTCTTGGTCATTCCTTTTCTCCTTTATTATCTGGTTGATATAATAGCATCTTAAATTTTCAGATCCATCTTAGAGACTCTCTAATTCTTTTATGGCTATAAGCAGAAACATAACTATTTTCTGAGCTTCAGATTCTATTCTATTTAAGTAGGAATTATGAACACTTTTGAATGTGTTAGGGTAAAATACCTTGAGGTAATACTATCCAAATGTTATAGTAATGACTCAAAACTTAGTATTAAGTTACTGTAAGAATTTGTGCTTATATTTTATTGAAAACTAAGTAACGATATGATCATTTGATAATAATGAAAGTGGAGCTTTTGTGTATATTAAATGTATTAATACAGTTTATTTGTTTCATTGATTCACCATAGGTGAGACCAGGAAAAGAATATCCATCAAAGAAGTAAAGCATTGACATGATTAGATGACTTACGAATTGGCTACTTGTTATTTCAACATCAGCAAGAGAAGATAAGGAGTTAAGAATTAGTTTTTGTTTTGTTTGTTTGTCTGGTTACTCCTGTTTATGTAATTACTCCTACTAATTAACCCATAACACAATCTAATTTCCTAGAAAGAAAAAAAAAAGTGTTTCCCAAAGTGGTAAATTTATCTTATTTTCACCTGTGTGAGAGTTCAATGTGTGATGTTGTTTTTCAGAAATCTAGAAGAACAACATAAACTAATGGTATTTTACCCAAGAATTTTGTCTTCCTCTACCCAAATGAAATATTTGAATCAATATTTGTCTCAATATATGATTCCACATTTCACTCAATAATTTAATATTACCTTTCAACTTTTTAATTGAGATCATCCATGAAAAAATAGTGATGTAGTACTTATATTCTACTTTTTTCCATAGAAACAATTGTTTCTAGTTGTTAATTATATCAAAATACCATTTTTGAATGCCTGTATCACTAATTAGTAACAGAATAAATTTAATAAAAACTCATCTGTGTTACTCAGTTCCTATGTTATTTTGAGTATAACTAAAGCCATTATGCTTTTAGAAATAATGTATTTAGCTAAATAAGCTTTCATTTGATTCCAGAGTTGGACCAGTGAGTTTTAATATAGAATGTGGCCATGTAATTCCTTTAGGGAATTTCTAATCATTGTCTTTAGATGTGATTACTGGGAAGTTAATAATGAATTTTGCATCCTAAATAATGTAGACTAACTTTAAATTTCTTTTTGGGATTGAAATATGTCAGCTATGAATTATTTATAGTAGACATAGGGAAGCAGCTTGAAAATTATACTTTGATTACCTGTGTGGAACATTATTTTGTTTTTATATTTACAATAGCCACATGTCTGGAGGTAAGTAAGGATGACTTAAACCTCAAATAAGCTCACTGTCCCATTCTGATTATTCTGGAAATATTTTTATCTCTTATCTTAGGTCATTATATAACTTTCTTCAAATTTCTATGCAGTGTATTTAAACCTGTCTTCCATGCTTAACTAAAAGTTGCAATGTACAGTAGTTATTTGTTCTAAAAAAATTATTTTACTGATATGTACTTCCCTCTTTATTATTGTTTCATTATGGTTGAATCTTCTTGTTCTTTGATTTCTCTGTTGCCTAAAACCACTAACCTAGTTTACTCACTGGTTACCTTGTAGGCTTTGGAGTCTGAGTTTGTTTTTTGACTTCTGATCTTATTACTCAAGCCCTAAACTAAGAATTCTTTGGTAATGATGCTCTCATTTGAAGTGATGCCAGGACCCAGGTACTGATCTCATAAGTAGCTCTTATCCAGTTCCGGAAAAATCTACCTTGAACATCTGTAATTGAAAAACCAAAATTAGAAAGAATTGTAATAAGGCATACTGTAAAAGCATGAAAACTATACAAGACCATAGCCTGAAATAGTATTGTGATTAACCATGAATATTCATGCATGTTCACTTTGAAATTAGGAAATAATGAAACTTGGGTTGACCCACCAGGAATGTAGTTTTTTGTTTGTTTTTGTTTGTTTGTTTGTTTACAGAATTACAATAAAAGAACAGTATTTTAGACCAGGACTAAAACAGAAACATTAAGATAGCTATTGATCATCAATGCTACATTGAAATACTAAGAAGGAAAAATTGATACTTAACTCCAGAACCATAATCTAGTTGCATATATATATATTTCAAATATACTGGCACATTTATATTTTATGATATTTTAATAAATTGTATATAATAATCATTATATAAGTTTAGTCTTTTCAACTGAATTTTAGTTTTGATTAAAAAGTTACTGGCATAAAGGTCTTATGTTGGTATTATAATGAATAGGTTCTGGAAGAGGAATCTGTAACCAACATTTGCCTTGGTTCTTCCCTTTTCTTCATTGGGAAACAAGTTAGGAGTATCTCTTAAATAAAGATCATCTAATGTGATGGGATAACCTGAGAGCATGTGCAAACTTCAAGGGAGAGTTAAGTCTTTAAAGTTTCCACTACTGAAGAATAATGAATTGGTATAACCTTCCTCAGATAATGTGGTAATCTACAATAAAGGTGCAACACATTTCCAGGGCTAATACTAGGGTCCTACACTTCCTATACCTGCTTGGCTGACAGCTATTCCGATTGAAAATACCTCTGTCATCTAGGCTATTAATATTTTTGGATATCACACCTATGTTACCAAAAAATCCACTTCTTAATGTATCTGTTAAATAAATTATATATATATATATATATATATATCATACATAATACATAGTAAAATATTAAAAATTTATTTTAAATATATGTATATGTTTAAGAAGACATGTAAAGGGATATTCATTGTAGTAATTCATTTTTTTAAAAGTTTTTGCTTAAATTCCAGTTAGTTAACATACAGTGTAATATTAGTTTCAGGTGTACAATATAGTGATTCTTTATAATATCAGAAATTGCAATTAAGAACATTTTGCAAACATCTGTAGGCTTAAAAAAAAGAAATTTTGATGGGAGCAATTATGTTGCATAAATTTTGATTGGAAACTGGAACATTCAGCTACCAACTGCTACTTCCAGGAGCTACTGTAAAGGGAGGCTGGCTGGCTAGTCCACTGATTCAGGTAAGGCTATATAGTAGTATTTCCACAATCTATCATTCAGCCTTTAGGTATTCAGCCTGGGAATTCTGTGGTATCAACCCTTCCACAAGTGATTATGCTCTGAGGAATTGATTCAGTGGCTAATCCCACAAAGGAGATAGATAAACCAGAATAGCACTTTATACATTCACGAAGACTGAGATATCTGGCAGGATAAACAGTACCTGTCCTGTCCTTGATTCTCCCTCCTGATGTGTAAATCAACATAAGGTGACCAAATTATAGGTCAGACGACTGATCTGTGTGCTTTGGACTAAAACAAGGGTCACATAGCTTACGGATATTTAAGATATGACTCATAACTTGATTTTTTTTTTTTTTTTTTTGCTGAAAGAATTTCTTGCCCAAACAGCTGACACTAGTCCTTACAATTTGCCACACGTTCCCTTTTCAGAACTGTAGAAACATATGCATATTCTACTATTTGGGTCTCTTTAAAAATGAAAATAATTACAAAATCACATAGATAACTTCTCTTCTTTTTTTTATAGCTCAAAGTTGCCTTTTTAAAAAAAGATTTTATTTATTTGACAGAGAGAGACACAGTAAGAGAGGAACACAAGCAGTGGGAGTGGGAGAGGGAGAAGAAGGCTTCCTGGTGAGCAGGGAGCCCGATGCGGGGCTTGAAAACAGGAGCCTGGGATCAAGACCTGAGCTGAAGGCAGACACTTAATGACTGAGCCACCCAGGCACCCCTCAAAGTTACCTTGAATATGTTTTGATATATTTAAAAATATCCGTGTGTATATGTGTGTGTGTGCGTGTGTACACCTGGTCTCAGGATAAATCTTCGTCAACCTGGCTCTGCTTCGGAACAATTTATATGCTCATTTAAGATTCATTCAACAAACTCATATTGCCTGCCATGTTAGGCACTGGAGTGACAAAACTAACCAGTGCTGGCTTTCAAACATTGAAGGCTCAGGGAAAAGAAGGGTAAGCACACGAACATTTCTAATTTCCAATCATAATTGCTGTAGCGATTAAAACATAATCAGTCGAATCACAAGAGAAAAACCAAAACCATCTGAGACTTAGAAAAGAATTTCTAGAGAACGAAGAAGTTGAGCTGCCCTGAAGAGGAAGTGGGCATTTGCAAGTTGATTATCAAAAGGAATATGCTTCGAGTAGAAGGTAAGATAATGCACAAAGGAAGAGCTTCCTAATTTATAAGACTCCAGCTTTCCTGATGAAATTTGGAAATACCCCATACTCAGTAACACTCCAGTTCTAAACCTCTTAAGTGAACCTGTATGTTGAAATGAGGACTGTCATCTTTCACACTTACTCATTTTTATATCTGGGGATGATTTTTTCAGCTTTGTAACATAATTTTGAAGGTTTACTTTATTTAGAGTTTTAGTCTATAGTGGAATCACTATAACCAGAGAAGCTCATATCTGACTCTTACGGGCTAATTGGGAAGTTTGATATAATTTGAATTCCTACTTTATTGCTCTATCAAAGCAAATTCTGTATCGTTGGTAACATTGGCCTTCAGGCTATGAGAGCTATAATAACCCATCATTGATTTATTTGGTGTTGAGTGTGCATATTTTAAATTTTAATAAAAATGCCACATTTCTACTGTTTCAAAATCCTTCATAACTTGGGTCAGGGTATTACTAATTTTATGTTTTCTAACACTTTAATGTTTAGCCATGCTCAGCTTCCCCCTTCCCTTCTCCACCTGCCAATTTTTACAGCAAAGCATACATTATATCATTGGCCTTTTTCTCAAAGTGATATGCAACTTTTAGAAAATGTATAAAATCTTATGATGAAAAGACATTTTACACCTGAATCCATGCCATTCCACTATGTTGTAAACATTACTAATATTAGAAATTGATGAAAGTAAGAATTATACTCCGTTAGCGGGAAGAGCCTTTTTTAAACCAAACATTGTTTTGTTCAGGTCAAAAACTTCAAAACAGTGTAAAAGGGTCAGGTTAGCAATCTTTGAGAAGTGCTTGTGACCAATATTTTGTAAAAAATGTTTTAAGAAGCTTTATGTCACACCAAAGAGTTTGGCTTAAGAACTGTGTTTGTACTATCATTTATTCTACTTTTTATCTTCTACCATCAAAAAAAAACAAAAAATTCCCACCTGAAAGACCTTTAACAATGCCAAGAATTTGGAGTAACTAAGTGGTCAATTAACTGTCTAGACCACTGTAATGCTATGACATACATTCCTTTACCCCTTTTGAGCCCCACCAAATGTCATGCTCATTTAATAGCTTAATACTGATTGAATCACACTTTTTACCCAGCTCCTGTTCTATATACTTTCATTCTTTTTTGCCAATCTTCTGTCTGTGTTTGTTCTTCCTCTACCTCAGAGGCCCAGATGAAATTTCATGTCCTTGATGCAACCTTGGGCAATCACTGAAATAAATGTTTCCCTCCTGTATTCTATTTTGCAATTTTGTTAATCTTTTACTAAAACACGTGTCAAAGTCTGATTTTTAGTGCAGTTAGTTGGTTTCTTAAAAACCTTCAGTAAATAGGAATTCTGGAAGACAGTTACTCCTTCTCACATCTCCCTTTGTTTAAAGCCTTAAATCTAGTAAGCTGTAAATAAATACTTGAGAGGCAGTAAAATGAAGTGGATATAAACTCTGGTTTGGAATCCAGCCAGACCTAAATTTCATTCTTGATCCTACTATTTACCAACAATTAAATATTGGTCAGTTTCTTAACCTCCTCTTTTAGGGAGAAAATCATTAATGGGAAAATTAACAGTTATCTCACAGACATGTTTTAACGATTAACTGATTAATGATTAACTGTTACCATGTTTGTTGATTACTGCAGGACTTGACACAGTTCTCTATGAATATTGGCTACTGGTCTTTACTTTAATTGATATTTGGTGATTTAAATTGCAAAAGAAATGTAGCCAGTCCAAATTATTCCTTATGAAGACTTCAAACAACGGTGATTTCTGAATAAAAACAATGTTTGTGTAAAATTATATGTTTTTCTGTAATAATGAAGGTATGTTCCAAGAAAATATTTGTTTGTATCATTTTACAACAATTATTAGTACCAAAAGGCTGATGGGAAACATATTTACAAGCCACTTTAAGAAACTTTTGGGCTACCAATGGGAATCATCAAGCATCTTATCCACATAAAGACCCGGGACCTATTGTGTGTTATTCTACTCAATTATCTAGCCCTGGCCATGAGAATTAAACCTTCTGAAGGAAAAAGGGATAAAAAGAATGTTCTAGTGCTTGACTGGTAAGCAGGGTTGGGAGATACCCTGCCTAAGGGTATGGTCAGAGACCTGCAAGTTTAATCTAGCATTTATCTTAGCATTAAGGATAACCATTTATTTTTCCAAACAGCCAATTATAATGATAAAGTTATGAAATTAGGTAGTTTCAGTCCAGTGTTTCTATCTTAGATCATTTCAAAATCATCTTCTATGGAATTTGGGTGCTCTATCAGGAAAAGACATGTGGCGATCCGCTAATTTTTTCTGACGCTGACAATAGTGTTTTCTTAAGCCCTATTAGAGATAATGTGTGTCACTAAAGGAAAGGTGTGATTTCCCTGTAACAAGCTGACTTTTTAAAAAGAAA
Source organism: Martes martes (assembly GCF_963455335.1). Taxonomy (NCBI): domain Eukaryota; kingdom Metazoa; phylum Chordata; class Mammalia; order Carnivora; family Mustelidae; genus Martes; species Martes martes. The sequence goes on along the minus strand of NC_137890.1, from coordinate 174,580,500 downwards.
GTACAAAAACTTGTTTAGGTCCTAAAATGAATGAAAACAGCACATACAAACTTCTAGTCATGCTTTCAAAATCAAAATCTGGTTTTGTTCTCAAAATTTCAACACATAAATTTCTTTAAATCTCAACACACAATTTGCAAATGTCTTACATCTTAATAGGTGGTATTTTCATTTGGAATTCAGGCTTTTGTGGTTATTTGTTGATTGTTGATTTGTATTGCCTTGTTTTCTTTTCTCTTCAATTCTTTGTGTTAAAACTATTCAAAGTTAATTTATTTTATTTTATTTTATTTTATTTTATTTTATTTTTTAAAGGGAGAGGCGGGAAGGAGGTAGAGAGAGAATCCTAAACAGGATCTATACCCAGCTTGGAGCCTAATGTGGGGCTTGATCTCAAAACCCTGTCATCATGATCTGAACCAAAATCAAGACTTGGAGGTTTAACTGACTGAGTCACCCAGGTGCCCCAAAGTTAGTTTTCAATAATCTGAATTGAAACATAACCAAATATTAAATCCACAAACTATGATAATATTCTTCTCAATTTTAGCTATTGGTTAAGTAAAATATGAACACTGTGAATACAAGAGCTCTAAAAAGAAATAATTATTCTTCTTTAGCCATAAGCAAAATGAGACTTACAATTCAAAATTTGCTTCAAAACGCAAATGTGGTAAGTGATAGAGATGGGATTGACTTCTATCTATGTATTGCAGGGTCTGAAATCTTGATTACAACAGATACTATAAAAAAGCACTATAAAAATTGTTTTCTGAGCTAACAACACATAAATTGCTCTCCTAAGTTTTCAAATGACAATACATGGAAAAAAATGAAAACAAAAACAAAAAAAGGTGAAGCACATGAACTCTACAGTCTTACCCAACAGGGCAATCCATTTGCAAAAATAATTAGTGGGAATTTGGATTTGAAACAGGACTGTTTTGAGTTATGATCAAATGTTCCTCCCCTAAGCCATACCTGTAGTCGCAATTCTAGTTTTTCTTCCCTCCCTCCCTCTCTCCCTCCCTCCTTCTTTCTTTCTTTTTTCTTCTTTCTCCTTTCTTAATTTTTAACCTTATGAATATAATAATGCCCTCACCATGCTATAAATAAATCCATGGGCTAAAAATAAGTGTGGATTTATATTTACATTAGCAATGTCATTGCACATAATTTACTTTCATTTAATAAAAGTAAGTGTCTGATAACTTTAAGATGTTTCATGAAATCATGATAGAATCTATTGATTTTTAAAATTCACATTTGCCTAAAGTAATCAATTGAAGACAAATACACTTATAAAAGGAAAATGAAAATTTCCTTATAAATAGGAAATGAAATTATAAATAGGAAAATGAAAATTTTCCTATTTTCCTCAATAATGATATAGTGTTGAATTTCATACAGCAACCAAAAGTTCAGAAAAACTGTTGATCGTTCTATGGAGGTATTTTGTGTAGAAATATATTAATTCTAGACCAATGGAAGGAGCCTCAAGCCAGGGAATACAGGTAGCTCTTAGCAGCTGAAAAGTCAAGAAAATGCATTTTCCCCTCAGAGCCTCCAGAAGGAGTCAACACTACTGACACCTTAACTTTAGCCCAGAGAAATTGATATTGTTATTACAACCATTAATTGTTCAAGGCATTAAATCATGGTAATTTATTACAACCCCCAAAGGAAACTAATAGAGTCTGATAAAACCATGCGTTGATAAAGATCTACATTTTTATTCCAAGGGAAGCAAAGTGAATCGATAGTACCACTGTGTAACTATTTTGTAAATTCAACCTGGATTTATAGCATAAGATCCAGGGATTCCAATTCTAAGTACTTACCCAGAGAAATCCTTAAACAAATGAAGAAATATGTATGTATGAGAAGCTTCAAAATTTATTGTTCAAGTAGTAAATAACAATGAACGCATGAAATAGCCATAAATAAGAGAATGGATAAATAAATAATTGATGCATTCAAATAATCCAATGATGAATAGCATTAGAAGGAATGAGAGCAGCTACTCACACCAAATTGACTATGTCTTAGAAATATGTGAAGTGGAAAAAGCATCCCTCAGATAAATAGCATCACCACTTTTTATAAATTTCAAAGGCAAGACAAAAGCAAGATAATATTTTTAAAATCCAATATGGTGGTTTAATATGATGGTTCTCCTTTTAATCTGAACAGGGAGGAGCTCAGAGACAGCTTCAAATCTGACAGTGTGATTACTCTTAAGAAGGATAGGGAATTCACAGATGTGATGGCTTTATTGAGGTACCAGCATGGCTAGGCTACAGTAGGTCCCCAGATATTCAGTCAAAAACTAATTTGGGTGTTTCTCTGGAGGCATTTTGCAGATATAGTTAAATCCCATAACCAGGTGACTTTAAGTAAGGGAAATTATTTTGGATAATCCAGGTGGACCCTTAAAACCAGGGTTGAGGTTTCCTGAGGAAGAATATATTCTACCTGCTCCTGTAGAGTTCTATTCTGCTCATTATTTTCCCTTCCCAACTGCCTGTCCTCTCCACTCCCTCTTTATATATACTATATTATTTTCTTATACTATGATTTATATATAAAGGTCATAATCATCTTTGGAGCAGAGTCCAAGGTCAATCTCTAAGTATGTTTCATTTTTATTGTATTTACTGTTATTATTTAGATAACCAGATCATGCAAAAATGAATCATGGTCCAAAATGAAGGGCTTCGTATCATTTTGTAACAATTATTGACAAAGAGTGAAAGAATTACATTCTCTAAATGAATTAGGATAATCTCATGGTTCTGAAAGAATATTTAAACTCATTTTGTTTTAGATCCATAAAGCATTACACAATATGCCTTGCATATAAGCTCTCATCCAAAAAAAGTGAGTTTGATTGTAGAACATTTATAATTCACAGGTGTCTGGACAGTCCGATCTTACTGTCCATTTAAATAAAACATAGGACGACGACACAAATATCTCAACTGCAAACACACACGTGCACAGAATAGAATTTTAAAAGTGAGTTTTGTCTCACGTCATTACACTGCACTTATATTTGCTGGGAGCTGCTGCGGGGCCTCAGTACTTACCCTCCACCTGATTTCTGACACCTGCTTTCAGGAATGGCAAACTAATCCTGGAAAATACTAATTTGAAAGCCCTCAAGGAGTCAGAATGGATCAGCTACTGTAGTAGCTTCCAGAGGAGGAGGAGGAGGAACATAAGCCTGAGTTGTAAAAATTGCACAAATGAGAGCAGCTTTTTTGTAGGATGAGGGAAGCTAGATGGATTAATGATTTGAACTTTTGGCAACAATTGCCTTCTGCAGCAGGCGAGAAGAGAGGAGAATAGGAGCATGAGTAGGGGGAAGATTAGGTAGAGAGAGTGTCTGTGTTGTGACACCAGGATCATCTCTGACTTTCTTTGGATGTATGACCTTGGGCAAGTTAATCTTCTCAGAATTGGACTCCCACTCTGGAAAATAGGATCTCCATTATAGGCAGTGGTGGCTTTAGACCTTCTACATCAGAGGGGTTTGCATGGCAACCTAATAGCAAGTGAAGAAGGGAATGGAAAGTCCCCTTAAAGTTCCAAAACAGGCATAGTTTTCACTTAGATTCTACTTTATGTTGTTTAAGGGGAAAGGTTATATGACTCCTAATAGCACCGCAGTGGTGAATGAGATAATGCACATAGCACTGTATTGTCATATCATTAACACTTTGTAAATTGTAGCAGTAATCATTAATATTAATTATTAATAAGTCCATCAGTGGACTTTCCTCCTTTCTTTATTTCTGTATTGAGACTTGTTAATTTTCATGATATCTGTGAGATGTTCATAACTTAAAACAGATGACTTTATTTAATTTTAATTTGACTAAAATTTGTATTATGTAAGACATCTAAATAATGAGATGACTTAATATTTCTGTTTATAAAGATTTCACTAATACATTTATAAAGGTTTAACTTTTAGTATTTTTCTGAGTGGAAAGCAGAAATCATATGGAGTTTCCTTTAGAGCAAAAAAATGCTGAACTAACATAAAAACAAAATTAATAGTGCTTTTAAAAACAATTATAAATCACTTCCACAATCTCCATTATACACGTTATATAAACACTAAATAAGTCAATATTGCATGCAAAAAAAACCCTATATATTTATTCTAGGCACATGGCCATATTTTGCTGCTTTTCATCTTCAATATTCCCACATGACTATAAATGATCATTTTGTTAATTTAAAGTGTTGCTATTTCTAACATTTCTCATACATTCAATAAAACAATGAGACAAGCTGGGCCAGAAACACATTACCTCTGGAAAATCATTTCAATACCATGTAAGCTCATCAGTGATGTAGTAACTAAGGTGGTTATTGAAGTTATCCTTTACAACACAACAAATAGGCAAACATTCCAAACTGAAAATGGACTCAATGTATAGAGAGGTAATTATCATCATCATCATCATCATATTAATAATAATAATAATATAATAAATCATACTTCACATGGAAAGGAATATATGTTTTCCATGATTTATACAGGCTGACTGAATTTAGGTAAAGCCATTAACTTGGAAGATTAAAAGCATCATGGGTAGTGAACTATGAAATGCGGTTCTCATGAAGGCAATAGCATTGAAAAACTTTATCATAGTGAAACTAGCTCTCTTTAGAAATGTGCTATAAGATTTTTAAATGAACAAACCACATTAACTGTAAAGTAAGATTATCACCATGTTTTTCTAGAGTTGTAGTTTAGCACAAATTAAAACAAATAGGATAAAATTATTTCTTTTTCTATTCTTATATACTGAATTCAAGCTCTAGAATTTTAAGTTCGTTATATGGGAATTGATCAACTGTATTCACTGTTCCCTAAAAATATCATTATACTTGCTTAAAACTTAATTTCTCACCTTATTAACTTTCATCCCTATTTTAGATTTCTAGTATTTTCAGTTTCCTCTTTAGCTTTCTTCCTCATGCCATGCAATTCATCCTCTTGCTAATCAACTAATAAGGCTAATACAACTAAGACTTACATAGCATACTTCCGCGTCAGGCATAACTCTAAACATAGCACAAAGACTAGTTTATTTAATGCTCACAATAATCCTATGGGGTAGTTTACTATTATCCCTATTTCATAAATAAAGAAAATTGAAATTAAAACAGACACTATATAATTTGCCAAAGATCACAAGCTGGTCTGTGGGTATGTAACAGATCTAGATTTTTATTTACTTTTATTTTTAAAAGTATCAATATGATTTAGTGTAGTTTAACTATCCAATGTTCATTCATCAACATCTCATGTCCACTCTTGGTTTTTATACAGTCTCATTTTACTTACCTTTGCAAATGGATCATTTTGAAGCAAATCTAAGATATGTTATTTATTATAAATATTTCTGTATGTATCTCTGAAATATAAGGAGAATTTCTTAAGCATAACAAGAATGCCATTGTCAAAACTACAAATTAGCAATTATTCCTCAAAATCCAGTCACTATTTAAATTTCCATGGTTGTACTCTTCTATTGGATTATTTGAATCAGGATCTAAACAAAGGGCAAATAGTCCATATGATTATTTTAATTTATAATTTAAATTTTAAATTTCTTTTAATTTATAGATTCTCTTCCTTTCTTATTTCCACTGGCTCTTTATTTAATATAAGAAGCAGAATTTGTTCTGTGGAGTTCTATACATTCTGAATTTTGCTGATTGCATCCTTGTGATGTCATTTAACATGTTCTCTTGTATTCTCTATAAACTGCTCTCTTGTCTCTTGTATTCTCTATAAACTGCTAGTTACATCTAGAGATTTAACATGATTGTGTGTGTGTGTGTGTGTTTATATTGTTTGGTTTGGTTTAAAAACATATGCTCTTAATATTCACAGCTTGATGGCCCCACCTCTGAGAAGCCTTCCATTATACCACAGGCTATCGCAGAACTTTAGTCCTCCATTGTCCGTAATATGATACTGACTTTGTATGTAATTTTTGGTAACATTTATCATATCTAGAGAGTATGAAATTATTTATCACTGTATCTTATCAATAATATTTTGATACAAAGTGATGTGTTTTCGCATGTGTCTAGCCACTATCTGATGTATAAGAAGAGAATATAACAAATATTTGTTGGGGGGGGATATATAAAGGATTGACAGAAATGGAGATGCTTAAAAACAACATAACATCTAGGCAAGGAGGGATTAGGGCTGTAGGTTGAGTGTTGCCATTTTAAAATATCAGCTACAGAAAAACTCAGGACCCGAATTCTGTATCCCCAGCAAATTATCATGTATTTTTGACATGTTAAAAGAAAAGAATAAAGTAAAAACTGTCAGGTTTCTTTTATTGTAAATAATAGAAATTAACTTTAGGTAATTTAAGAAATAGGAAATACAAATACAGAGCCCCAAGAAGGAACATCAGAGTGGGGATAGCCCTGTTGGAAATGGGAAGATACAGAGCCGAGAAATAGGAGCACCAACAGTATTTGGAACAATACTCTTGTATTGTGGAACAAATATACAACAAACTCTTGTATTCTACATTCTTTACCACACTCAAGATTCAATTTCTAGGAGGGAATCATCAAATCATAAAAACTTGGTCTCATTTCCAATCTTGGATTAGAGAAGGGCAAAATCCCTGACTTATAGTCTCACTGGATTGCATCCCATAGAAAAGAGACAATTACTCCAAAGCAAAAGTGCTGCTCTTAAGAAGGAAAAATATATTTTCAAATTCCTCTGCAAAATTCCCAGAACTACCAATATTTCCAAAATATTTCTGAAGTGCCTATACTGAGAATACAGTCAAGAGCTAGACAAATATGCAATTTGTCCTGATGGAGTCAATAAAAGGTACAGGTGTGGTAATTGTTCCCAAAAGTCAAGTAGAGAAAGCTGTAAAAGCATACAACGGGAGTAACCAACTCAAGTTGGGTATTCAGAGAAGGCCTTCCTGAAGAATATATGTATAACCCAAGTCCTGAAAGGTGAGTAAGGGTGGCCTAAAGACTGGGGTGGGGAGTGGGGGTAAAGTGCATATCAGGGTGAAGTAACAAAATGTGCCCGACAGTCCTCAGGCAAGACAATGAGGCTCCATTAGTCAAGAGACAAGCTCAATATAGACATAGTGAAGAAAGAGATTAGCTGAAAGATGCAACCAAAGACCTTGAGAAGAGCCAGGCCAGGAAGAATCCTATGAGGATTTTGGATTTGTGTAAATGACAAGGGAGAATTATCATAGGGCTTTAAATAGTGATGCGGCTTTTGAATTTTACACCAGTCTCTCTGGTGGCAATAGGAAGAATGGCTTGAATGGAGCACAGGTCAAAATAGGAAGACAAATTCTACCAGTGGTCATGGGAATTGAGAGAAATGGATCAATATGAAAAATACAAAAAGTGGAAGGAACAGAAGAGATTAAAAGGACGGTCATAGGTGAGCAGGAAAACAAAACAAAACAAAACAAACAACAACAAAACAAGAAGTTTTCCCATTTCTGGCCTGAGGATCTTGGCAGAAGGCAAGTCTATTTGTTGAGACAGGATGCACTGAAGTAAGAGCAGGGATTCTGTAGGAAGACAGAACATTCTGTCTTGATTGGGTTAGCCTGAGGTACTTGTGAACCAAGTAGGGTTGCCAAGTAAGGATTTGAAATATAAATCAGAGCCCAGGAGAGATGTTCATGCTATAAATACGGAGTGAGGGGATATTGGGGTACAGAGGTAGTTGAAGATACAATGTAGATCTATGTGAGGGGAAATGCACAAAGGGACAAGAAAAGAAGAACTTTGGGCAGAGACCTGAAGAACAACCACTTAAATTTGATGACAGGTTTAAGAGGTGACAAGAGACTGAGAAAGGCAAACAAAGAAAAAATTTAACAGCATGTGGTATGATGAATATTAAGGAGAGAGAAAGTTAAAGATGGACGAAGTGTCAGCAGTGCTGAAGCCTTCTTGGAAGTAAAATAAAGATTGAAAATTACCTGCTAGATGGGGCATCTGGGTAGCTCAGACAGTAGAACATCTGACTTTGGCTGAGGTCATGATCTCAGCATCCTGCTTGGGTGGTTCTGCTTCTCTCTCTCCCTCTGTCCCTCCCCACCACCTGTGCTGTGCTTACATGCTCTCTTTCTCTCAAGTAAGTAAATAAAATCTTAAAAAACAATTATCAGGTAGATTTAATTACATAGAAGTAATTGGTAGTCTATGTGAGGAAAGTTCAGGTGATTGTTGGCGATGGAAGCCAAGTGGGAGAAAGGTAGGGGGTTAGATGTCAGGAAATAAGGATAATACATATAAAAAACTTGTTTTAGGTTGTTGGACTGTGAAAAGGATGCAAGAAAAGTAGATGACAAGGGAGAAAAATGTATATCTGGGACTTCAGATATTATTGGTTGTTATCATATTAAATTAGTCCCTTTCAATGGGCAAGATACTAAAATTGAATTATTTTTTCTATGCAATGAGTCATCTTGTTTATATCAGCAGTCATCAACTGTTGCAACCCAGAAGAGCAACCCAAAACTGGGATTGCAGATACAATCCTTTGCACACAATTCTTCAGACAGCTATTCTAAATAATAATAGATTTGGCCCTTGTTATGATACCTAAGGCTGAATCTGGACTCAGCAAGAAAGAGTGCCATGATTGATTGGTCATGTCTGCCATTTGCTCAGAAGTAGGGACAGATCCTGCCAAATACTTGCTGACAGCAGGCTAAAATCTTCACTTGGTAGCATAATCGTCTTAAAAGACTCATTACTTGATAGTCAAGTCAAAATAATTTTGGTATAAATTCTCTTTATGCCTCAAATCCCATTTGTACTCAATATAGTATTTTATATATTTATAATACATGACCTATTTTTTGTTATTTTTTTAATCTAATGGTATTGCCTCTTCGCATTTTGACAGTATATTTGAGCAGAGTTGTCTGGATTTGTAGTTATGTTTTTAAAAACTCTGTACATGTGCACAGTGGTTGAAATATTCACATGCAATAGTTTTGTTAACATTAACTTTTCAATATTAACAATAAATGTATACTACTCAAATAAATATGCTACTTCTCTGGAAAACAGCTGATTGCCACACATTGCAATTTTGTTCCAATGTTGTCACTAAAAGAAATGCATCTTTGCAGATCATCTGAGATTCAGCCTGTGAACACAAACCTTGCCTGAACTGCAGATTACATCCACCTCATTGTCAGTACAGAAAAGGGGTCTAAATATGTGAGCTTTATTTCCTCACAGGTGAAGAATTACGGCAGCAAAAGAAAGGCATTGGAGGAATAAGCAAAGCATCAATTTTAAGACAAAGCATTCAACCTGAGTATTAAATCTGAAGGGATCGGAGCAGAAAAGAAAGGAAAGATGTAGGAAGAGACCCCAGACTATCAATTATTTGGGTTGGAATTTTCCTTTGCCTTGAAATGGCAGATGTACCCCAGGGGTCATGTTCAATCACCCCGAGAACACTACAGCTGGACTTCATTGGCAAGATGACTAATAGACAATTAGAGCACAATAGAGGCCATTTATTTTCTGACCATGTCTTGAATTTGCCAGTCAGTTGAATCTTTAGAGGAAAAAACTCACTGTTTAGTTAGTTTTTTCGGTAGTTATACCTTCTCAGTAACAGCTTTTTATTACCTAAATATCTCCCACTCCAACATTAAAGTGTTAGATTATGAAGAACAGCCTATGAAGGAAAGTTAATTTTTTAAAAGATATATATTTTTTAAATGTATTAGAGCAGAAATGACTTATCTCAATTAATTAATTATTTCAAATACTATTAGGACAGTATCATAAACGAATGCTACTCTTCATATAGTTTCACGTGATGTTGCAGTTTTTAAGACCATCTCTTCATAGTATGGTTTTGTTTTTAATAGAAGGTGGATATTGAAAAAGATTTGGCTATAATTTAAATGTGTGTATGGTACAGCAAAGCTCTAGGAAAAATGACTTATCACATGGATGGAAACACCAAAAAAAAAAGAAAAACAAGGTTTTATTGAAATTTGAAGAAACCAATTATTTAAATGGGATAGTGTTATTGTATGAATATAGGCCTAAGTAAAATAGATTTTATTCATAATCTGCTGTTGGTATTTTTGTAATTGGTTTCAAAGGCACAGTCATAATGATAAACCAGTACCTGGAGTCCTGTGAGCTGAGTGACTTAATAGGAACCTATAAATAAATAGGATTCATAAAGGCTTCTGTCTGCACATATGGGGTTATTGGATTTGAGATCAATGAACTTTCTTTGACCACATCCACAAGTCATTTGTAACCACTGGGAAACTTATTTTACTAAGGATGATCAATATTTCCTAGAAATGTAAGAGGCGCCAATGTTGATACAAAAAAAGGAAGTAACATTGAGAAAATAGAGTTCTTAAGAGAATTCCAGTTGCCAACTATCTAGAGAACCAAAAATGTGTAACTCAGAATTTTCTAATAAAGTATGTAAGAATTATCTGTTCTATAGTTGTCTAACATAGAGTACTATCAAAAACATTGTACCCAAGAGGAAAGGTTGGAATATGTTCTTCTAAGTAAATACCTGTGTATAACACACTATTTTCCTGATAGCAGGAGAAATGACTAAAATTATCAGTATAAAGATTCTATCATAACAGATATAATTTGTTTCATTTTTCAAAGAAAAGGAATTTTACTTTAAAAATAATTTAAAATTTCATAACTATTTATTTTAATAATACTTTACATTTTGTTTTAACAATAGATATATTAATAATATTATTTAATAATAAGTAATAATAAAATGTTTTATTTTTAATAATTTATGGAGACAGCTCAATTCATCAGAGTTACCAGAAAAGTAGCTACTAGTCCTTTGACTAGTGTTCTTGATTCATTAATTCAAGTTTCATAGTTTTTATATGTTTTGTGTTTCAGAGGCAAATCATATGATAAAAATGACATCGTTCCTTCTCAACAAATTATAGAACCATTATTGTGTTATATGGCATGGAGTCACTAATCAATTATAGTATAAATCAGTCCAATGATAATTATAATTAACAAGTTTTGTTTACATTCCATCCTCCTAAAATGTTTAGAAATGGAATGATATTTTTTTATGCACTAAAACATTATTTTGAAAATATTAGCAGAAATGCCTTTGAATTAAAAAAATCAAAATAAGAAACAATAAAATGATAGTGATTAAGTCACAAGTGTCTTTTGAATTTTGGAGTAACTCATGACTAATTATATCCATCAAAGTTAATTGACTATTCTTAAATACTCTGGCACTGCTTACAATGGTCCATCCAAAGAAACAGGTAGCAGCATAACTTCTATTTATTGTGAATTCAAAATGAAGCAAACATTTTGAAGTCTCAAAATAATGCTATTCTTGAGTTTATCACTCAAGATTATTTTTTGTGAAAGAAACAATAATGTTAAGAGTAAAAAACAAAAAACAAACAAAAAAAAACCTGACAAAATACACTCTTCCAAATAAATTTGAATCCATATCCTAACCCAGGTGCTAAAAAATCCATGCTTTCTTTTCTGTGTCATACTTGATATCTCCCTTGTTTTTCTCATTTTGAACACCACTGCCATATTGCCAACTACCCTCAATCCACACCAGCAAAGATGCTATCCTCTGTTCAAAATTCTAGCCCAAGGGCTCAGGCTCATAATTTCCATTAGAATGTTAATATGGGAGAAAAAGTCCAAGAAAATTTGAGAAGCAAAACCATCCAATTTTATAAAAATGGAGATGACTAATTCTATCACTATTTTTTTTAATTTTGTAAGACCCTTTTCATTTAATTCTCTTTTAAAAAGATTTTATTATTGATTTGACAGAGAGAGAGATCACAAGTAGACAGAGAGGCAGGCAGAGGGAGAGGGGGAAGTGAGTTCTCCAAATCGGGTCTTGGTCCCAGGACCCTGAGACCATGACCTGAGCCGGAGACAGAGGCTTAACCCACTGAGCCACCCAGGCACCTCTTCATTTAATTCTTAATTCAGGCATTATCCCATCTTATTTCTTAGACAGTTCCACTTTAAAGGAGAAATTGCCTTTAGAGAAGTATAGAAGTTACACAGTGTTCAGACTAGAGATGAGGACAACTTCTCCCAGTTTCAAGACCTGCTATCTTTTAAGACATTGCTTATTTAATCACATATCAATAACCATTTAACTACAATTGGGTTATACATTTGAACTTCCAGGTGTACCTAAGAGGTCAATAGCAAAAAACAAAAACAAAAACAAAAACAAACAAAAAAATCTAAAAGCTGCAGGAGGAGGGAGAGTCAGCAAGAAAAAAAAAAGCAAAAAAGGAATGGAGTATTTTTCTATTTTCAATTTCAGATGAGCATATACATTTATTCCTCGTTTCTTGAAAAATTTTTTAGACTTTTCTTAAAAAAAGATTTTATTTATTTATTTGAGAGAAAGAGATAGGGAGGGCAAGAAAGAGTATGGGGGAAGGTTGTGCATTGGGAGCAGAGGAAGAGGGAGAAGCAGGTTCCCCACTGAGCAGCGAGCTCAAATGTGGGGCTCAATCTCAGGTTCCTGAGATCATGACCTGTGCCATCTTGAGACACTTACTTTACTGAGCCATCCAGGTGCCCCCTTTTTTTAGCCTTGATACTTAGGAGAAATAATGGTATGGGAAAGGAAATAATACAGTTTTCTATTCAGGAAAGGAAGAAACCTAGTTATATCTCTGGTTCTCTTTTCTTACACTATTTTTCACATACCATTTTTGTTCACAACTTTTTGTGTCTCTTATCTTCCATATATTAGTCTATTATGGCTGCCATAACAAAATATCACAGACTGGGTGACTTACCACAAAAATTAACTTTCTCATAGTTCTGGAAGCTAGAAGTCCAAGATCAATGTACTGTCAGAGTTGGTGTCTGGTGAAATCTCTTCTCTCCACTTATAGACCTCCACCTTCTCACTGTCCTCACATGGCTTGTCCTCTGCACATATGGAGAAAGAGAAATCTGCCAGGTATCTTCCTCTTTTTAAAAGGACATCAGCTCTGTTAGATTAAGGTCCCACCATATGATCTCATTTAACCTCTATGACCTCCTTATAGGACCTATCCCCAAATGTAGTCAGGTTGGAGGTTAGAGTTTCAATGTATGAATTCAGGAGAAACAATTCAGTCCATAACATTCCCTTACCTGGTTTCAAGAATTGGAATAAAATGTCATTTTCTTTCTGTCTTTCTTTCTTTCTTTCTTTCTTTCTTTCTTTCTTTCTTCCCTTCCTTCCCTTCCTTCCTTCCTTCCTTCCTTCCTCCCTTCCTTCCTTCCTTCGTTTTCAGTAAGGATGATTTCTAGGATAGGGTCTGATACATTCTGAGTATTTGCCAAAGAAAAGAACTTGACAATAAACAAACAGACAAACTTGATAGATGATCACAAGTTATGTTTGTGTTTCCCCCACATGATTGAAATAAATATTGAGCAATTCTGGCCTTAGTGGGCCTCAAGCTGGGAAAAAAGCATGTGAATTCAGAAATGGGTGTTTCTGGGGGGAAGTAGAATAGACCTGAGGTTGGATAAAAAGGGATACCTAGAGAGGATTAGACTTCCAAGCTAGATACCAAACTGTAAGAAAACCAAAAATAAATTACCGTGGTTTTAAAGATCAGAGACATATTCAAGGCCAGAACATTAACGTAGATCAAACCTAGAAGGGGTGCCATTGTCCCTATGTCAGAATGCAGAAGTCAGAGCACCAGGGCAAATGAAAGTCCAAGAATGACTGAAGTCACGAATGAGAACAAGGAAGTACAGGGGAATGCCTGGCAAGCATCAGACTGAACATTGCTGGATGCCTGGTATTAACCCAATCTAGTTTCCTGCTTTCCCAGGTAAACCATTTTCCCTTAGAAGAACATTTAAAAAATACATACTTTCCATTGGTTGGAATGTAAATTGGTATAACCACTATGGAAAAATGGTATAGAGGTTTCTCAAAAAAAATTAAAAATAGAAACATCGCACAATCCAGTAATGCCCTTAGTGGGTATTTATGCAAATAAAAGAAAAACACTAATTCAAAAAGATATATGTATCCCTATGTTTATTGCAGCACTGTTTACAGTAGCTAAGATAAGAAAGCAATGTAAGTGTCCATCTATAGATGAATGGATAAAAAAAATATGGTGTATATATAGTGAAATATTCCTCAATCACAAAAAAAGAATGAGATCTTGCTATGTATAACAACATGGAAGGACTAGAGGGTATTATGTTAAGTGAAATGGGTCAGACAGACAAAGACAAATACCATATGATCTCACTAATATGTGGAATCTAAACAACAACAACAACAACAACAACAAAAAACAAAGAAAAAACGGAAAAAGACTCATAAATACAGATAAACATTAGTGTTTACCAGAAGGGAGGGGAATGAAGGAATGACAAAATGGGTACAGAAATTAAGAAGTACAAACTTCCAGTTGTAAATAAATAAATCATAGAGATGGGGATGCAGCATTGAGTATACAGCCAATAATATTATAGTAACATTGTGTGGTGACAGATGGTTGACTATACTTATTGTGGCAAGCATTTTGTAATGTATAGAATCACTATGTTGTATACATGAAACTAATATATAACTACTACTTAAAAAGTATTTCAGGGGGCGCCCGGGTGGCTCAATGGGTTAAAGCCTCTGCCTTCAGCTCAGGTCATGATCCCAGGGTCCTGGGATTGAGCACCGCATTGGGCTCTCCGCACCGCATCGGGCTCTCTGCTCCATGGAGAGCCTGCTTTCTCCTCTCTCTCTGCCTGCCTCTCTGCCTACTTGTGATCTCTGTCTGTCAAATAAATAAATAAAATCTTAAAAAAAAAAAAGTATTTCAAAAGTACCTGGTTTCTAAAAATTATAAATATCACATTGCTTAAATGACATGCTTTAAAACAGACACACATTAATTATGTAATTCTAGTATTAGAAAAAAATGAATTGGCTGAAATGGAGAAAAAAGTGAGTTTAAATAGATTATCAGAATTCTAATCGCTATCAGAACTGTGGTAAAGAGAGATCTTCATCCAGAGACCCCTAAGGAAGATATAATGGGTTTTGTTGGATGCTCTCTCTCATCCCCCCCTTTTCTTTTTAATTTTGAGAGAATGAATTCTAAAAAAATCTACAAAGCATTTTAATTCTTTCTGAAAAAATGTATGTATATGAATAGAAAGTAATATTTATGTAAACTAATTGCTTGTCATTTTGTGGCTAAAGAATAAAGCTCATTTTTGCTTGTTTGTTAAAGAACAAGAAACAAATGCATCAAATGAGTTCTACCAATCCAATAAAATTGTATTTTCTGTTTTATATAGGGATCTCTATGACATTAATTACTCCATCTACAGAAAAAAACATGCTAAGCAAATAAAAAAAGTAAAGATGGTATTGTAAAGTCATACCAGTTAGCTTTGCCTTAACTCTCTCAGAAAAAAATTATAAAAGTTTAACTGTAGAAACAAAAGTAATAATATTTTATTGCAACAAAGACAAATTAATATTTAGGGAAATAAAAGAGCTCAAAGATAACAATGTAGACATCAGAACATATTTCACATGGAAAAACAGCTAATTTATTAATATACTATTTTATGGAGCATATGTCTTAGATTTGTGTGGCATAAAAACAGAAGGAAAACCTTTAAATGATTTATCTTTAAATGGAAAAAGAAAATCCACCCAAGTGAGTATAATTTCACACAACGTAAAAAAGTGGCAAGGGATTTCAAGCTCTTCCAAACCTGTGGTTCTCTTAAGATAGGGAGAAGATACATAGAGTTACTTGAAATTCATGGAACTTTTCAGTCACTAAACAGTTTTTGTTTTTTTTTTTTCAAAGTGGAAGCCACAAATTCAAAGGAAAACTAGAAGCTAGAAACTAGAGCCATACACTAATAAGTGGAAAAAAAAAAACACCCATCTCATTATGAGAGACAGGGATCTTTATCTAGCTTTTGAGATTAGAACTTTTGACTATAAACAACCACTTTAAAACTTTTCATTTCATGGGCACCTGAGTGGCTCAGTCAATTAAGCATCTGCCTTCAGCTCAGGTCATGATCCCAGAATTCTGAGAAAAAGCCCCACGTCCTTTGGGCTCCCTGCTCAGTGAGGAGTCTGCTTCTCCTTCTCCCTCTGTTCCTCCACACACTTGTGCTCTCTCACACTTGCACTCTCTCCCTCTCTCTCAAATAAATAAATAAAATCTTTAAAAACGAAACTTTTCATTTGAAATCATTCCCCAAATTATTTTTTTAAAAACGTTTCCAGTAAGTTTGGTGAGGAGCCCTGATGTAGGTCCAAATTCTGCCTGAAAGATTCTGTTTAATATTTACTGTTCCTCAAGTTTGCCAGGGATGTTTTCTCAGCTTTTTGTATATCTTGTATATCTGCATACTTTGTCCTCATTTAAAAAAAAAAAAAAAATTCAATCAGACTTTCCAAGATGGCAGAGGAGTAGAAGACCTAAGTTCTGTCTGGTCCCAGAAATTCAGATAGATAGCTATCAAATCATTCTAAACACCTGTGATCTGAACTGGAGATCAAAGAACAGAATTGCTGCAATTCTACAAATGAAAGTAGTTAAACTGTAGAAGCAGGTAGGAGGTACAGAGAAGTGAATTCAAGGTGATATATGGGAAGATAAACCATAGGGGGTGGGGAGGGAGCCTCCATCACACAACTACCAAGAAGTGAAATAGCAACAAAGTGCAGAGTCAGAACTTTTAGAAGTCTGCTCCAGTGAGGGACACTGTACAGGTGGCTAAGCGGGGCAGAATCCTAGGTAGGACAGTGTGGTCTCAGGATCCCTGGGGTCACAGAATGAATGGGGGTGCCTGAATGCAGCAGAGTTTCCAGGCATTGCAACAGGGAAGCTGGCTGCAACCAGCGAGCCCAGGATTGGGCTTTCAGCTCAGGGTATCATAAACCATGAACCACAGTGTGGTCAGACAACCACTCTCCAAGTAGGGAACCAGCAAGTGGCAGAACTGTGATGAGACCCTCCTCCCTCCCCCAGGAGCGGTGGGATGGGTGTGTGCTTTAGAAGTCTAAAGGATTTGGAGACTTAAGCTGGCCTTACATGCCTGAAATAGAAATGCTCAGTTATAGGCTGGCTGAACACGGAGAACAGAGGGAGACCAGGGAGACAAGAGTGATTGACTGCTTTTTCCCTGAGGTTGTATTGAGAAGTGGGGCTCTGAGATTTCAGCTCCAGGGCCAGAGACCAGAAGCCTGCCATTTTCATTGTCATCTTCTAAAGTAGCTCAGAAAGCCTTCAGGGAACAGAAGCCACATAGAGCAATCCAGAGCCTTACTTAGTCTGGGCCCCCAGCAAGAGTGATGCAGTTCTGCCCAGGACAAAGACACCTAAAATCAGTGCAACAGGCCCCTCCCCCAGAAGATCAGTGAGAACATCTGCCTAAGACCAAGTTCACCCATCACACATAGCTAACTGCAAAATTCAAGTGCTAGGTGAAAATAGGATATAGAAATTATGGTTTTTCTTTCATGATTCTTTAGTCTTTAATTTTAATTTTTTTCTCTTTCCTTTTCAACCAATTTCTTATTTTATCAACTCTTTTTCAAATCTTTTTTAATTTTCATTTTTACAGTTATATTCCATCCTTGCAATGTATTTAATTTTATTTTTGAATATATGTAAATTTTTCTAGCTTTACAGTTTTGGGATATACTTTCTTGTAACAAACAGACCAAAATAAACCCAGGATATACTGTGTTGCTCTGTTCTGTTCACCTGTCTGATTATACTCTTTTTTTTTTTTTTTTTCCAGTTTCAGGTCTCTTCTAATTTGTTTAGTGTATATTTCTCTGGGGTTATTGTTGCCATTTTAGTATTTTGTTGTCTCCTTCATTTATTCTTCCCTGGATAGAAGATGGAAAAGATAAAAGGTGGAAAAACTCATCTCAAAAAAGAGAACAAGAGACAATATGGACTAAAGGACCTAATCAGTATGGATATAAGTAAGATGTCAGAACTAAAGTTGAGAATAATGACAATAAAGATATAAAGATATTAGCTGGGCTTGAAAAAAGGATACTTGCTGGGCTTGAAAAAAAGCATGGAAGACATTAGAAAATACCTTTCTGGAGAAATAAAAGAAATAAATCTAATCAAGTTGAAATAACAAATGCTATTACTGAGGTGTAATAAAAAATGGAGACTCTAATTCATAGGATAATAAGAGAGAGAAGAGAAAGAGAAGAGAGAATTAATGATACAGAAGACAAAATGATGGAGAATAAAGAAGCTGAAAAAAAGAGAGAGAAACAACTACTGAATCATGAAAGGAGAATTCAAGAGATAAATGATACCAAAAAACAACAAAATATTAGAATAATTGGGATTCTAGTAGAGGAAAGAGAGAGAGGAGCAGAGGGTATATTGAGCAAATTATAGCTGAGAGCCTCCCTAATCTGGGGAAGGAAACAGGCATTCAAGTCCAGGAGACACTGAGTAATCCCCCTCAAAATCAACAAAATAACTCAACATCTCAACATATAATAGTGAAGTTTGCACATCTCAAAGACAAAGAGAAAATCCTGAAAGCAGTTCAGACAAGAGTAACCTACAAAAGTAGAAACATTAGACTAGAAGCAGACCTATCCACAGAGACCTGGAAGGCCAGAAAGGAGTGGCATGATATATTCAGGGTCCTAAATAAGAAGAATATAATCAAAAATATTTTATCCAGCCAGGATGTCATTCAAAATAGGAGAGATAAAAGCTGCCAAGACAAATAGAAGCAAAAAGAATTTGTGATCATTACACCAAGAACTATTAAAGGGGATCCTTTAAGTGAAGAGAGAACCCCAAAATAACATAGACCAGAAAGGAACAGAGACAATATATGGAAACAGTGACTTTATGGGTCATTAAATGGCACTAAATTTATATCTTCTTTCAATAGTTATTCTGAATGTAAATGGGGTAAATGCCCCAATCAAAAGACACAGGGATAAAAAAGCATGACCCATCAATATGGTGTATTCAAGAGAAGCATTTTACACGTAAAGACATCTCTAGATTGAAAGTGGGGGGTGGTGGTAAACCGTTTATCATACTAATGGACACCAAAAGAAGCTGGGGTGGCAATTCTTAGATCAGACAAATTTGACTTTTAAACAAAGACTATAATAAAAGATGAAGAAAGACAGTATATCATAATTCAAGGGTCTATCCAACAAGAAGATCTAACATTTGTAAATATTTATGCCTCTAATATGGGAGCAGCAAATTACATAAGCCAATTAATAACAAAATTTAAAAAACACGTTGATAATAATACAATAATTTTAGGGGACTTTAACACCCCACTCACTGCAAGGGACAGATCATCTAAGCAGAAGATCAACAAGGAAACAAGGGCTCTGAATGACACACTGGCCCAGATGGACTTCACAGATATATACAGATCATTCCACCCTAAAGCAACAAAATATACATTCTTTTCAATGCACATGACACATTCTCTAGAATATCACATACTGGGTCACATACCAGGTCTCAACTGGTACCAAAAGATTGAGATAATTCCTTGCATATTTTCAGACCACAGTGCTTTGAATCGTGAACTCAGTCACAAGAGGAAACCTGGAAAGAACTAAAATACATGGAGGTTAAAGAACATCCTCCTAAAGAATGAATGGGTCAAAAAGGCAATTAAAGAGGAATTTTTAAAATGCATGGAAACAATGAAAATGAAAGCACAACTATTCAAAATCTTTGAGATGCAGCAAAGGCTGTCCCAAGAGGAAAATACATAGCAATATAAGCCTTTCTCAAGAAACAATAAAGGTCTCAAATACACAACCTAACCTTACACCTAAGGAGCTGGAGAAAGAACAGCAAATACAGCCTAAACCCAGCAGGAGAAGAGAATTAATAATTAGAGCAGAAGCCAATAAAACATAAACCAAAAGAACAGTAGAACAGATCAATGAAACTAGGAGCTGGTTCTTTGAAATAGTTAATAAGATTGACAAACTCCTGGCCAGACTTATCCAAAGGAAAAGAGAAATGACCCAAATAAATAAAATCATGAATAAAAGAGGAGGGATGACAACCAACAGCAAAGAAATACAAACAATTATAGCCACAGCAAAAGAAATATAATTATAAGAACTTATGGGCAACTATCTGCCAAAAATTAGGCAATCTAGACGAAATGGATGTATTCCTAGAAATGTGTAAACTACTAAAACTGAAACAGGAAGAAATGGAAAACCAGAACAGACCCATAACCAGCAAGGAAATTGAAGCAGTAATCAAAAATCTCCCAACAAACAAGAGTCCAGGGCTGAATGGCTTCCCAGAGGAATTCTACCAGACATTTAAAGAAGAAATAATACCTATTCTGAAGCTATTTCAAAAAATAGAAATGGAAGGAAAATTTCCAAACTGTTTCTATGAGACCAATAGTACCATGGTCCCAAAACCAGACAAAGACCCCACCAAAAAGGAGGATTACAGACCAATGTCCCCAATGAACATAGACATAAAAATTTTCAACAAGATATTAGCCAATAGGATTCAACAGTACATTAAAGGATTATTCATTTCAACCAAGTGGGATTCATTCCTGAGCTGCAAGTGTGATTCAACATCCTCAAATCAAATCAATATAGTACATTAATAAAAGAAAGGACAAAAACCATATGATCCTCTCAATAGATGCAGAAAAAGCATTTGACAAAGTACAGAATACTTTCTTGATTAAAACTATTTACAGTTTAGGGACAGAGGGAACATAACTCAATATTATAAGAGCCATATGTGAAAAGCCCACAGCAAATATCATTCTCAATGAGCAAAAATTGAGAGCCTTCCCCCTAAGGTCAGGAATAGGACAGGGATGTCCACTATCACCACTGTTGTTCAAGATAGTACTAGAAGTCCTAGTCTCAGCAATCAGACAACAAAAAGAAATAAAAGGCATCCAAACTGGCAAAGAAGAAGTCAAACTCTCACTCTTTGCAGATGACATGATACTCTATGTGGAGAACCCAAAAGACTACAAACAAAAATTTCTAGAGCTCATACAGGAATTCAGCACTGTGGCAAATAAAAAATCAATGCACAGAAATCAGTTGCATTCCTGAGACAGAAAAAAAATGGAAATTAAGAAGTTGATGCCATTTAAAATTATACCAAAAGCCATAAGGTACCTAGAAATAAACCTAACCAATGAGGCAAAGGATCTGTACTCAGTAAACTATAGAAAACTTATGAAAGAAATTGAGGAAGACACAAAGAAATGGAAAAATGTTCCATGCTCATGATTTGGAAGAACAAATATTGTTAATACGTCTATGTTACCTAGAGCAATCTACACATTCAATACAATCCCTATCAGGATACTTTTTCACAGAGCTGGAACAAGCAATCCTAAAATTTGTATGGAACCAGAAAAGACCCTGAATAGACAAAGGAATGTTGAAAAAGAAAGCCAAAGCTGGTAGCATCACAATTCTGGACTTCATGCTATATTACAAAGTTGTAATCATCAAGACAGTATGGTACTGGTACAAAAACAGACACATAGATCAATGGAACAGAATAAAGAACCCAGAAATAGACCCCCATTTCTATGGTCAACTAATCTTCGACAAAGCAGGAATGAATATCCAATGGAAAAGACAGTCTCTTCAACAAATGGTGCTGGGAAAATTGGACAGCCACATGCAAAAGAATGAAACTGGGCCATTTTCTTACACCACACAAAAATATACTCAAAATGAACGAAAGACCTACGTGTGAGACAAGCATCCTAAAGAACACAGGGAGCCACCTCTGTAAACTTGGCTACAACAATTTCTTGCTAAAAATGTCTCCAAAGGCCAAGGGAATCAAAGGCAAAAATGAACCATTCAGCTTCACCAAAATAAAAAGCTTTTATTCAGCAAAGGAAACAGTCGACAAAACAAAAAGACAACTGACAGAGTGGGAGAACATATTTGCAAATGTCTTATCAGATAAAAGGCAAGTACCCCAAATCTATAAAGAAATAATCAAACTCCACACCCAAAGAACAAATACTCCAATCAGGAAATAGGCAGAAGACATGAACAGATATTTCTCCAAATAAGAGATACAAATGAACAACAGACACATGAAAAAGTGCTCAACATCACTTGGCATCAGGGAAAAGCAAGTCAAAATCACAGTGAGATACCACCTCACACCAGTCAGAATGGCTAAAATTGACAAGGCAGCAGATGACAGATGTTGATGAGGATGTGAAGAAAGGGGAACCTTCCTACACTGTTGGTGGGAATGCAAGCTGGTGCAGCCACTCTGGAAAACAGTATGCAGGCTCCTCAAAAAGTTGAAAATAGAGCTACCCTATGACCCAGCAATTGCACTACTAGGAATCAACCCCAAACATACAAATCCAGTAATCTGAAGAGGCACCTGCACCCCAATGTTTATAGCAATGTCCACAATAGCCAAATTATGGAAAGACCCCAAATGTCCATCAACAGATGAATGGATAAAGAAGTGGTGGTATATAGATATACAGTGGAATACTACTTGACCATCAAAAAAATGAAACCTTGCCATTTGCAGCAACATGGATGGAACTAGAGGGTATTATGACAACTGAAATAAGTCAATCAGAGAAAGACAATTATCATATGATCACATTCACAGGTGGAATTAAAGAAACAAAACAGAAGAAAATAGGGGAAGGGAAGGAAAAATAAAACAAGATGAAATCAGAGAAGGAGACAAACCATAAGAGACTCTTAATCATAGGAATCAAATTGAGGGTTGCTGAAGGGAGAGGTGGGGGGGATGAGGTAACTCAGTGATGAACATTAAGGAAGGCGCATGATGTAATGAGCACTGGGTATTATGTAAGACTGTTGAATCACTGAACTCTACCGCTGAAACTAATAATACATTATACGTTAATTGAATTTAAATAAAAATATTTTTAAAAATGAAAAAAAAATATTTTCAATGAAGTAAAAACACAAGTTTGGTGAAATCACACCTTAGTGTCTTAGAAATTCATCTGGATAATCCAGGGACACCTTTTAAAAGCTAATTTATTCTTTTATGATTGTTTCTAAATTACTCATTCTACCATACTTCAGTTTAAGGCTTAACTTTTTGGAGTCATTGACACATTTGCAGACCCTTTCTTCCCTAGAAAAATGCAAACATAAATATGCAAAAGGCATTTTATTTCCAAGGGCACTTAGAACCTTAGGTTCAGAATCTCTGGCTTATAGCCTTATTTAACCATGTCACCACTTGGAGTGGGAAAATTTTTCAAGTCATGTTATTTGCTTGTTTGTTTTTGTCTTCCATAAGATAATTTAACAATAGAAAGGACAATCATTCATTTTGCTCACTAGGATGATAAACTATAAGGCTATTAAGGTTGTACCTCATACAAAAGCACCTGGAAGTGAGAGTAGGGTAGGGTGAAGGTTGACATCACCAACTCATAAACTCTGTAGCTGGGCTGTCGTTAGTCTGGAGGACGAAGATTTTTTTTTTTTCCTAATTCATCTGCCTAAAAGGGTGTGTTTTCCATTGTTTCTGGTTGTTGACCTGCTTTGTAAGAATTCTAATTTGACCATTTTTGTGCAGTAGGCACAAAGAAAATTACATGCATAAAAATGAGTACACACACACACACACACACACACAAACTGCCACCACTCCCACCCGGGCAGCCACACCAAATTAAGAAAATTCTGATCATTAAAAATCTCAATCTTATTATTCTGGGACTAGTTTTCACTCTTTCCTTTCAATCCCATTTCCACTAAGAAAGATGCTTCTTTCTTTGTTCATGTTTTCAACTTGCCATCAATGATCAAGATACAGTGAAAAAATATTTAGCAAGGCAGATTCTCTTTCTTCTTAGAGACTATAGTCTAACAGAGAAAGGTCATTTTTAGTTAATAGGAGTAATTACATTGTATTCCTCATAGCTCTGGACACAGAATTATATTAGACAAAGACTTGGGATCCCTTAGGAGAGAGGAGGATTTTTATGTAATTCTTGCCTATGTGTGGGTGTGATGGCTTCGTTTCCGACACCCACAGGGAGCTGAGATACTTAGCATGTATCTCACTCTTGAACTTGATTACTTCTCTTGGATTCATGCTTGTTGGAGCACCATGTGATGATCCTGAAGCCAAACCTTGCCCATGTAGGAAATCACATCTGTTCCCTCTGAGTCTCTGCCCTGCCTCAGTAACCATTTTCAGGTGGTTTTATAAAACTGAAACTTTATGAGTCCAAACAACATCACTTTGCCACCTTAGTTAGGGTGTCCACTCAAGCAGATGGTTCTGAGTCATTGAGATAATACTGCTGGGTTTATACAGGGCCAAAACCTTCATGTAAAGAGGAAAATCTTTCTGTGGCTTCCATAGGTTTTCCTTCGATCACAGAAGACTGTGGGTGCTGCTAGGCTTGGGCCCTTTATTATGTAAGGAGCTATTTACCATTTCTTTAGGAAAGAATTCTGCCCTGTCTTTATGTGTATTGGCTAAATTGGTAGACTTTTTAATACTCAAATTTAATGCAAATTCGGTCTCCCTACCACGTGTTCACTAAACATGCGATAAATATTTATTGCTCCTGATGAGTTCAGGAACCGGAATTTGCCAGTACCTACTGTGATCGACAGCTGCAGAAGAATTGGATGTAGTCATTGTCTAGCACAGGCCCCCATGTGCTGCAAAAATCTGGAGAAGCTATCACAATGGCTAGTGTATGGCTCTCTGCCCCTCCATCCCAGGTGTTATGGGTTAAACCTCCCTTGTCACGGTCCAGCCCTGACAGCATGAAGCAGAGTTAAAGTTGTTGCAGATGCTTTTGATTCAAATTCATGCTGAGCTTTCCCTGATCAGCATGTTCCTTTGGGCAATATCACAATTTCATCTTGTTCAAGCTGTCTACATTCCTGTTTACTTAGGTTTGCAAATGGAACTTTAGCACTCAAATTAGTACTGACAGTACAACCTGCAAGTGTTCTAAATCCTCATTTGCCTTCATTCTGAGGGACAGCACTCTATTTTCAGAGCAATATTGATTTATATCAAAATTGCTCTCATGGTATGAAAACATAACGACATGAAAATTCATGGCATGAAAATTCTGCTTTCTCGATTTTAAATGCAGCGATCTGGGTGTTAAAATCAACACCGTGGGGATCTAACTCCTTGACCACCAGCATTGCTTTTTTCATTTGTACTATTTTTCTCATGAAGTGCAGATACATGTGTAAACAAGAGAAAAAAGATAGGATTGTCGTTCTTTTGTTTTGTTTTATTTTTTCTTTCATTTCATTTCATTTTATTTCTTTCAATAATGCATGAAAATGATTTTTTTTCCTTAATATATAAATAATTTCTGACTTACAAAATTTTCTTTGGCTGGGGTTCTGGTTGCACGTCTGGAGACTCAGTGCCATGATAAGTTGAGGGTAGGCGACATCGCCTCTAGCAGGCAGTACTGGAGGTAGGACAGCCAATGAAAAGGAAACCTAGAGGGAATGAACCATTCCTCATTCTGGATCCATCCTATTGGATGGGAAATCTTGGGTAAAGTCACTAAATCGTAGTGTTTCCTTTTTTGAACAATGTCCGTTTGTATGGGAGCTGTGGTTCTTGCTTCTGGCTCACCCCTGCCTCTCATAATCACCTCAAGAACTTTAAAAAAAATACACACTGTGGTCCGTCCAGATGAACTTAAATCAGAATTTCTGTGCGTGGAGTTGAGTATCGGTACAGTGAAATGCTGCCCAGGCTCCTACAAGCACTTGGATGAGGAAAACCCAAAGTCCTCTTTATACAAACAACCTCCCATTTTCGACCCCACCCCTCACATGGGACGCCAGCTCTAAAGGGTGTCTCTAAGTCTTGAGAATTTCTGGAATTCTGCAACACGAATAAGCTTACGTCTCATCGCAGTTCTTCTGGAAGCTACTTATTCACCTTGCTCAGCAACCTTCCATGCACTTCCTCGGATTAAAAAAAAAAAAAAAATTAGTTTCTATCTCTTGTCTGTTCTTATCTCCTCAATTGGAAGGATTTCTACCTCTTTCCTTCCAGTTATTAGCGTAATGGTGTCTTGAGAAAGAGTAGAAATCTGTTCATTTAATCCATTGTGTATCCTGAGACACATTTCCTTCTTGAGCCTCCACCAGAGAGCTCAACTGCCATGCATCTGAGAAAATGACACAATGCCCCTTCCACCTTCATTTTCCTCAGAGAAGCAAACTCACCTGTTGTATATCTTTAGTCATTTCTGGGGTTGTGAGGGGAAGAAACATGCCGCGTTATCCCAGAAGCATTCTTTTCTTTTACCTTCTTTCCGTCTCCCTAAATCTGTCGATGCCCTCTCTTTTCCAGGCTGTCCTTCACAAATCGTACTTCTTTTTTCCCTAGTGAGAGGTCTTTCAGACTTCTTACCAACAAGCTGCGTTACAACTGGTTTAAAGGAGAAATAATAATAATTTCAAAAGATTTAGGAAAGAAATTAGAATATTTTTAAAAAGGAGAAATTCTTTTTGAACAGTGCTAGAAACCGTTCTTCTTTATCTTAAAAGAACTGTAAAGATGAAAACCAAAAAGAGCCTGGAGTCCTTGTTGACTTTTTAAAATAAAAGCGATGGAATACATGGTCAAAAAAATTCAGAGTACTAAAAGGGAGAACATGAAATTGGAAAGCTTTTAATCACCTCCCACAAGCATCAACTCCAGGATAACTACTCTTACCAAAGTGTTAATATTTTATTCCTCACACATCCATGTATACAGAATTATAGGTCTATATATCTATATTGCTAGTAATAATATTTTTGATACATAAAAGGAATTGTACAACTAATGCTGCTGCTCGCTTCTTTTGTCATTTAATATACTGTGGAAGTCTAGAAATAACTCAAACTTGCATGTTCAATTTGATGCCTGTGGGAGTGTCTACAGGAAGTGAACAGGGAATATTCGATCATCATGAAGAATGCACAATATCCAACCAATATTATTTTATCTTTGAAAATCTGAAAGCCTTTCTAAAAAGAAAACTTTTGCGTAAACTTATAAACTTCTCCTGTCTCAAGTTATTTCTCTGCGTTGGTTTAATTACAATTTTAATTACCTTTTCCTTACTTTTTTTTTCAGTGTTAGCAGTACTGGAAAATTCAGATGGATTACTGATGCCACCTCTAGAGATATACCTGAATTCAGCTCAAAACAAAATCACCTTGATCTGTAAACACTAATAAACTTACTGAAGCTTAATGACTTCAATTGTTTTCACCATCACATATGTCCTTAGAAGCACTCTAATTTCATATGTTTCACAATTTTAACAAAAATAATTATTTTCAACTTCAATATTTTGAATCTGTGCAAGTATCAAAAATAAAAACAACATAAATACAATATATGCTTAATCACATTTTTTAAAAAAGATTTTATTTATTTATTTATTTATTTGACAGAGAGAAATCAGACAGGCAGGCAGAGAGAGAGAGAAAGAGAGAGAAAGAGAGAAGGAAGCAGGCTCCCTGCCAAGTAGAGAGCCCGATGCGGGACTCAATCCCAGGACCCTGAGATCATGACCTGAGCTGAAGGCAGTGGCTTAACCCACTGAGCCACCCAGGCACCCTTAATCACATTTTTAAAAATTTGAAACTGTGGTTTGTATCTAGAAGTTTATCACAATTTTATGATGTGTGTGTGTAGGTGTGTATGTATATGGTTGACTCTTGAACAACACGGGTTTGACTGCATGGGTCCACTTATACATGGGTACTTATGTTTATTAATTCAGTATAGTACTGTAAATGTATTTTCTCTTCCTTATGGTTTTCTTAATAACATTTTTTCTATAGCTTACTTTATTATAACAATACAGTATATAATGTATACAATAGAAAATATGTCTATCTATTTTGTCAGTAATGCTTCCAGTCAATGGTGGATTATTAGTAGTTGTTTCTGAGAAGCCAAAAGTAATATACAAATTTTCAATTGTGCAGGGGGTCAGTGCCCACAACCCTGCGCTTTCTAGGGTCAACTGTATATTTATATGCATATGTATAAATGTGTATATAATGCATTCATTTATATGCTATATAGCATTTCCATATACACACAAACACACACATACACACACGTTTTTGGTTTTTAGAAAAATGAAAATGGAGATCACCGGCAAGCTGTTATCCTTTTTTATCTTTTTTTATTTTCAAGAAATCTCCATGACCAGTGTGGAGCCCAACATGCGGCTTCAACTCATAACTCTGAGATCAAGACCTGAGCTGAGGTCAAGAGCTGGAGGCTTAACTGATTGAGCTACACAGGCACCCCTTGTATTGTCTTTTTAAAGTATTCTTTTTTTGGATACTAACCATACATTCTTCTAGTTTTTTAAAATTAACACATTAGAGAAGTTCTAGAAATCAAATATAATTCTGTCAAATTGGTGCTTTTAAGAAGTCTGTGTAAACCCAGAAGAGTGGATGCCAAACAGAATTCTGATTATGGGTTGGTGTGGGATGTACTTTTGTCCAGTTCTTGAATGTATTTCAACATATAGTTATTTCATATAGAAGAATTTTTAGGCCTGGTTGGCTGGTATATCCAGTCATGTACATAATGAGGCAGTCTGGATTTTAATAAAATGGTCCCAAGCCAACCCTCTTTAACTTAGAGTTGTGAAAAAAGACATGGGGGAATGCAGAAGAGATTTTCTCTTCAAGCACTAGGCTTTGATCATCCAGAAACAAAAGAAGATATGAACAGTGACCACATTGTGAAAGCTAAACATATAAGAGGTTAACTATAAAACTGTGTAACAATTTAGTTCCACCAAATAGTTCTTAAACACCTATACTGTGTTCAGAACAGGGCTAACTCTGTGGGGCAAACTAAAGGGGTGCTGTCTTATACTTTATATGTATATGTATATATGTATGAGAAATGGTGTATTCAGTTTATAATACATTGATTTTGTAGTGCCTATAGGTCTTTTGAATGAAGATGTCTAATAGTGAGCTCTTTTGATGTCTAATAGTGAGCTATTTTGTGAAGATGTCTGAGCTAGTAGCAGAAATGAGATTTAAAACATGAATCAATTTTGAGAACAAAAACACTTTAACTTTGAACATGAGAATAGGAAATTGTTGATTTCTGCCAATAGCCCAGCACAATAGCCCAGCACCAGTGCTGGTGATAAAACACCCACCCTCAGGGAACTGATTGTCTTACTCTAACTTTTCTCTTTTCTTTTCCGACTCCAGGAATTGGCCATCTAAGGTCTTGTGGTTTTCTTTCTAGAGTCCTCCCACTCACCCACAATTTGTTTCCCTAATCATACTCTCAAGTCATGGGCGAGGTCATTAGGAGGTCATCACTCAGCTTTGTTGGTGCAGAGGTGGCCTACAATAAATAGGGATTTTCCCCACTCTCTCTTCGTCCTTTCTAAATTCCATATTCATGCTTGGGTGTATAAATGATGAACACACTGCAAAGTACTTCTGAGAGTGGATCCCTGCTTTTGGACCACTGTTTGACAGTTATATGATCTAGGTAGGGATTATAAGATGTGGATCCATTTTTGTAAGGACTAAGTCCATAATGATAGAAAAACGTGATAATTTCAAAATTCCCAAAGAAAGTACAGAAATTGAGCAGCTGTGGTTATAGGAAGTTGACAGTCATAACTGAGTTTCTAAGTATACTGGAATACAATATATTAATAAAGTAAGAATGAAAGTTCAGAAAAAATCCCTTCCTCATCACTAAATATGTAGGAGTGATATGCCTTGATTTCCATTTGCACTGTGGTTACATTGTATCTGGTTGGTGCTGTGCTTGCAATGAAATCAACTGTGATTAATTAACTCCATTAGGAAACTCAAGTATGAAACATTTCAAAGCAACCCAAAGTGCACATTTGAACATTATAAATGGTTCTAAACTTCAAAGCCAATCCATCATCTTCTTCAGAACTATGTTTTCTCCAGTATTAATATTGCCTCCAATTACGCACATTTTTGCACATGACTATTAACTACAGATTTCAGAGGGAAGAGTCTCGGGCTCAAAATTATAGTTTTAAGATGATTTATCCATCATTTCTCTTAACAGCAAAGTTATGAGGATAATACCCACAACTTTCTCTTTGTGGCTTTGGTACCTCCATTCTTTCTAGTTTCCTATTTCTAAGATCTGCCTTTCAGATTTTCAAGAAGACCTGCTTCAGAAAACTTAGACGATTGACAGCCCTAGCCACTGTGCCTTTGGATTCATGACTAGTGTCTGTATCGAGTCCACACTGTCTTGGATTGTTCCCAGTTCATGCCTGAGCATGGCAGGGGTGCTAGTGCCCAGGCATTCCTGCCTTAACAGTACTCATCCAAAGGATAACCTTACTCAGGGACTTCCTTTTGGTCTGGTCAAATTTACTTGAGAAATGCACTTCAGTATGAGACTTCTTAATCAATCCTTCCTTTCACAGGTGTCAGATCCTCATCTTTGTGTGAAATATTCCCCCTCCTACTCCTTCTCGCTCTTCTTATCTTCTACAGATCTTTTCCCCAGTAAATCTTTTGTACATCTAATTCAGTCTGCTTCTTAGAAAACTCAAACTGACATGTTCTTTATTTTACAGGATTTTTGTCAAGTCCCCTTAAATGTTAATGTTTCTCATGATTTCATCCTCCATTCTTTTTACTTTACACCATAAATCATTTTAGTTGCTTCGTTATATAAAATAAAGTTTCTGTTTATTAGTAGATCCACAATCTTTATCTCTAGCCCAAATCACTTTATGGGCAACCACTGTTAGACATCTTCATGAAACAGCTCGCTATTGGACATCTTCACTTGAAAGACCTACAGGCACTACAAAATCAACATATTATAAACTGAATGTACCATTTCTCTGAACACACCAAACCCACTCTTATTGTCCCACTCAGTAAATTCCAACATCATTTACTGAGAAACACTCAGTTACTCAGGTCAGAAAGCTGGTATTTCTCTGATTTCTTTATCCTCCATCTCCTCATCTAATCATTACAGTCTGTCAGTCCCCTCTTCTTAATACCTCATGCATTTATTTTTTATGTCTCACATTACTTAGCTATTGAATTAATTAACTCCATTAGGAAACTCAAGTGTGAAATATTTCAAATCACCTTAAAGTGCACATTTAAGTTGGGGAATCTGAAAGCAGTAGAGTGCTGGGAGAGGTGCAGTGGTGATAAGTGGAAGTGTATGCTTTGAAAGGTCCCCTTTCCCTGCTTCTGCTTGGCTCCAATAACTAGTTGGTAATCAGGGATGAAACCACCATCCTTCTCTTTCACTTCATATAAGAAATTGAAAGAATCGTATGAGGGAAAACTGAATAGCCCACAAGAAAAGACATATAGACAGTGTTTTGGGGAGGTTCCCTAAGAATAAACTGAATGTCTGCTGGATCAGCTCCTCTTGTAGCAACACCCACCAATGGGCAAGTTCTTCCATGAACACAAAGGTTTCATGCCATTTTTTAACGGTTTGTTTTTGAAAGAATGAACAACAAAAGAATCGCCAACTCTCAAGCATAGAAACAGAATGAAAGCACTTTCCCATAAAAAAGTTTCAAAATGCTTAACTTGCATTCATCTTTTATCTTACATTCATCTTTTATCAGGGAAGAGAGAGGAGACAGGAGTTAATCAAGATGAAAAACAAATATGAGAAAAAGAAGATCCACAGGAGAGAACAAAGAAAAACCAAGGCTGAGCTCTGCCTGAGGCTCAGATAACAATAACCCCAGTAGGAGCGCGGAGAGCTCCTGGAGGAATCCTGCAGTGGAAAGGTGGGAACGGAGGTGGATGTACATGACCAAAGTGCAAAATAGCATTTAGACGCTTAGTAATTCTTTTAGATTTTCTTAGATGCTTGGTAATTCTTTTAGATGGCATGGGAAGTATTACTTGTGGAACACAGGAAATTAAGCAAATGAAATGACAATAATTATCTCCAGGAAATTTAAAAAAAAAAAAAAAGGAAGGAAATATAATCATAGAACACAGCCTAGAAGAGAACAATGTGAATATAATCAAAATTAGATGAAAACTGAATATAGACTTAACCAAAAGTTGTCATATTAAAATCAACAGATTCATGAAAGTAAATTAACCTTATTAAAAATAATTATACAGGTATCTTAAGGGAAAGGGAAGATGGCTCTTCAATAAGACAGATCTTAAACATTAATGGACATCAGAATCATTTTGAGGGTTTGTTAAGATTAAGACAGAAATTACCCAGTTCTGTTCCTCAGTAGGCCTGGGGTGGGACCTAAGAATGCGCATTTCTAATAGATTCCCAGTGAGCTGCTGCTGTGATGCGGGACCCACACTTTGACCACCACTACTGTAGGATATTTCACTTGCTATGCAAGATTGACTGTACCCTGCCTTGTAGCAGGGCTTATTTTTAATATCTTCAATAGAGACGCTTAGGATACGGAAACGTTGTAAAAACATAGTAATCACAACATTACCCATCCTCCCCTTCCCCACCATATCTGTACACTTACTTTAGTCCTTTTCTGTCTCCTAAGGGAAACAAACAAACAAACCTTACCTAATGAAGAGGGGCTCAGTTAATCTACAAAGTATAAAGTGTCCTTGGGAAAGATCATAAAAAAGTTGTGGTGATTATACCTGTATGTAATTTGACACATGTAAGAAGGGAAGTAATTCCAATTTTTGCATTAATTTTGGTCCCTTGTATACTCCTTTGGGCATATAACACAGTTTCGAGGCTTATATATGTAGATTTCTTAATCTAATAATATATTCACTTCGGAAATCACAAGTGAATGCATGGAGAAATCCTGTTTTCCTGACTCATCTGACAGATGCCAAAACTGAAGAAGAAAGAAATTTGAGGTTGGAACGGTACCTCCCTCCCCCCCCCCCCCCCGCGCCTTATTTTTCTCAGAGAATTGAGTTTTAACTATTATCTAGGGGTAAGAAGTCAAAAATGAATATTGAGCCAACAAAGAAGGGTTTTGTGTGAATTCATCTTTGCTTGATCCTTGAACCCACAGGAACAGTCTTGCAACATTCAGCCAGATGCAAATAGAATTAACCTATATTCATCTCTGTTCTCCAGAGGGAAAAATATCATTCTTAAGTATCCAAAACAAAAATCACTGAAAAAATAAATTTAGGTAATCCTACCAAAGTATGCTAATTCTTAACTGCAATACTCATCACTCTTTAATTATTCCCTACTTGTGAACTCTTATTCAATAATGCATTTTGTTACTACTAGTTTTTTGTATGCAAAACTGTAATGTAGCATTTTGGGGAGGGGGCAGAGGGATCATAAACCTTCACATTTTTCTAGTGTTTTAACTACTTTTCCAAAGCACTTTCACATCTGCTACACTTATAATTTTACATTTAGAGCCGAGAAGAAATGCTTTGTTTTGGTTTCTTGGGGAATCCCTGGCTTACTTATATTTCCTAAAGTAGTCCAAGTTTATTGAAGGATAAGTCTCCAGTCCCTCTTCCCATCTAATTACTTAAGTACAGACTTTAAGGCTAATCTCCTCTAGCACTTAGCTCTCCCTGGAGGCAGCTACCGAAGCTAGGAAACAAGCCGGTCTGTAGTAGTGGACAAATTGGCAACCCCAGTCTCCCTCTTGTGTGAGTATTAAAAGGAGCTGAGGTTAAATGTGAATCCTTTGTGAATTCACATGGAGATGATTCCAAGAACTGTAGAATTAAGTAAACTCTTGTCATTACCCCTCAAACAAAGTAGCCCTTTTCTCACAGATACATTCCTATGGGATGCTTCCTAGAAGGCATAAATGTAAATCATTCCAAACTAGTGGCAAATGGTAGAATGCATTATTCTATTTATGACTTAATTTTAAAATCTCTTGGCTTCTCAAACATGAAAGAGAAAGATGTGAGCTGCACAGTGGTACAGGACTCACATTTGTTTACTTTCTTTTAATAGATGCAGTATGCATGAAGAAGTTCTTAACTTCATTATGATGATTACTTTATTTTTTGGTCAAAGGCTTTTTAAGACTCTAATTAAATATACAGACCACTTCCTCAAAGAAATCTCATTTAAATATATAAACATTTTGCATATCATCTCAAGTGATTCATAAACTCCCTCAAGCTCTGTTCTGAGCCTTAGTTTAAATGATCTGTGACAGTGACACACATACTATTTTTGGAGTTGAAATAGGTTCAAGTCTTACCCATGTCATTTACTAACTCTTTAGCCTTGTGTTATTTGAACTTTCAAGTTTTCAGATTCTCCACTTGTGAAGTTGAAGCCTCATAAGGCATGTTCTTCTTCACAGAAGAATAAAGGTAGAAATATGCCTACTACTTTAATTGTCAGGACAGCCACCGCACCTGAAACAGCACCCTGATTTTTTTGTGGGAAGATATCCTTCGCACCTTTTGAAATGATCTTGGTAACATAGATATTCCAATATCTTCTGGCCAAATGGTGGCATAGGGAAAAATGTCACACCAATCAGAGACTCCCTTAAACTTTGAACAGAGTGCTATAAAGTTTGAAGTTTTTTTTACCTGGTTCATTCTAACAGCAGAGTTAAGATTATCTCCTTGAATTCCTTTATTCAAAAGACTGCAGATAAAACCTGGCAATCGGTTGGAAATAAAGCAAGTAATTTTTTTCTTCAATAACTTGTTATAGGTATAAATGCATAGACAAGCAAACACTTTTTGATTTGACAGCTCTAACTGTCCCTACTAGAGAGTTTAGTCCATGAGAGACAGTACATCATGATGCCTGACTTTTACCTTGGGACCCAGCACCTAGACAAATAACTGGTATGCAACTGGTAATCAACAAATATTTGTAGAATGAAAGGAAGATCAGAATGAGGTGAGACCAGGGAGATAGGCAGGAGCCAGATTTCCTGAGATGTTTCAGACCATGGGAAAAAAAAAAAATGGTTTTAATTCTCTCTAATGACTAGACAATTTTAATCAAGGAGAATTTGATCATTGCTTAAAAACACGCACACTGGGTATTTCTCATACTTTCCAGATCCCACACTCAATTTTATAGAAGGCACACAACACTGAAGTACCTGAAATGCTAGTCTAAAAATTAGAGCATGCAAAATTACTGAGTTAGAGAAATAATACAACAATGATTATGATTTTTAAGAGATTACAAATTCCATCCATGTATTGCTATCAAATATTTTATGATTTATGATAATGTTATTATTAATAAAGAAAATTTTATTAAATCTCCACAGGAGAGTTAAGACATCTCATCTTGCTAAGTATCAATTCCATAAAGATGCTTTACCTTTTCTAACATATTGATTACATTTTATTATTAACACTTTCTGGACTTATGTGACTCCATGGACTCCTCTTTTGATGAAAGGAAAATGTCATTTCCCATAGTGAACTGAATTGTATGCATGTCCTCTGCTAGAATTCTGTTTTGCAGCGTTGAAGTCACAATGTCCAGGAGGTCATGGGGATTGCCCCTTCCACCTGGTAACTAAAATGATGGGAGGGCAATATTATAAGCTTTTTCAATTTCACCCTTCAAATAACCTGTCAATTAACATAATGCCAATAAAATCTGTTTTCATTTCTAGGACTTCACAGAATAATTCTAATGTTCATTTCAAAGAATACATACATTGTCTACGAGAGTTTTGAAAGCAATAGCAATAATGATGGGGTATTTGCCCTTAATAAATTAAAATGAAGCTACAGCATTTTATAGCATTTATTTTGAAATCATTATAGATCCACAGGAATTTGAAAAGAGAGTAGAGGTGTCCATATGCTTTTTTCGCTGTTTACCTTAATGGTCACATTGTACTTAATTTAATCACTATCAACACAAAAAAATTAACATTGTTATGTTATGTCCATTTGGTTTTATGTCATTTTACCACATGGTTAGATTTATATTAACACTACTGCAGTCAAGAAATGGAGCTATTCTATCACCACAAAGCACTGTCTCATGTTACCCGCATTAAAATTACGGTTTTCTCCACCTCAGTCAGCCTCCTGAATCTGGTCAACTCTGAGACCCTGACCTGAAAAATCGAGAGCCTTGATCAATGTTTAAGGCTCCAACTGGCCAAACCAGCTTTCCTGGCGTGCACTCTTAGTATCAAAGTTTGAAACTAGCTTTAAAATTGTGGGTAGAGGGCGCCTGGGTGGCTCAGTGGGTTAAAGCCTCTGCCTTCAGCTCAGGTCATGATCCCAGGGTCCCAGGATCGAGTCCCATATGGGGCTCTCTGCTCAGCAGGGAGCCTGCTTCCTCCTCTCTCTCTGCCTGCCTCTCTGCCTACTTGAAATCTCTGTCTGTCAAATAAATAAATAAAATATTAAAAAAAAATTGTGGGTAGAATTTTGCATACCTAAAAAATAATTTGTAAATAAAGATGTTGAATCGTAAGTAAAATCAACTCAAGAGGACATGGTTTTCTAGATCTTATGAACCTATTTTAAAGCAAGTGATCAGCCTTATGGTTTTCTTCTGAAGGTTTTTTGTTTTAATTAAAAATACAATTTCCTGAACTTGTTTCTTTTATAAGTTCTCTTTTGGCAGCCTAGCACAGTGGGTGATCCTGATATAATAGGTAGCCAAATTTGATTATCTTTGAGTACCACTACGATAAATACATATGTATAAATATATAAAATATATATAATACTTATATTCAGTTACACAATTCCATAGCATTTTTTCCACTGTATTGAAATTTTGTCTATTTTCTTACTCATAGATTATATTCAGCTGAAAATATACTGAAGTTGTATGATTCTTCTTCTACCCTAAAAAGGATTTAAAATATTATGTTACAGACTTCTGGTTTGGACAAAATGGTATGGATTTAGTTTTTTCTGCCCCCACTAACTACAATTATAAATCCTGGAAGTGGCGCACACACACACACAAAAAAAAAACAAAAGGAGACTTCTGAAAGCCCTAACATATCAATAATTACCTTAAATGTAAATAGTGTAAATACACCAGTTGAAAGGCAGAATTGATTCTAAAAAACACAAACGAACTGTAGTCAATTCTCATTATCCACAGCAATTATGTTCTATAAAGTGACTGTAAATACTAAACCATTGCTTCTAGGGGAAACACAGAGTTAGGTTCCTGTGAACCTAGGGTCACCAATTTTTATTATTAACTAATTAAACATAAACTTGTTTTATCTGTATTTCTGTTTAAAGACACCCTGTTTAATATATATGTTTGATTCAGTAGCATTTAATTCATGGCCAGCTACATTACAACTCATGCCTGAATGACACTTACCTAATACATAATTTCTTTTTGTTAAAAGAAGATTTATTTATTTATTTACTTACTTACTTATTTTAGAGAGAGTGAGTAAGTGGAGAGATGGGCAGAGGGAGAGAGAAAATCTTGAAGCAGAATCCCCACTGAGCATGGAGTCCAACGTGGGATCCATCCAGGACCCTGAGATCACGATCTGTTCCAAAATCAAGAGCTGGATCCTTAATGGATTGATACATCCAGGTACCCCTAATTTGTAATTTCTCTATAAGGTATGTCACAGCCTTCTTATACTTAGGAACATTAGCATTTCAACACTGTGATTGGTCATTATAAATAGTGAAATCACCAACAGGAAGCACAAAATTACAAAAACAAAACCAAAAACAATGTAGCACTGAATAAAGCATAAAAAAGATACTTGGCTATATAGTAGGAGAGCCAAACAAGAAGACAGAGCATCACCTTAATTCCACGCCAGCCAGGAATGTGTATGCTGAGTGGCAAGTTTTTTATTTTGTTTTCATTTTTGGTTATCATATTATGAAGTATAGTTGATATACAGTGCTATATATACAGATGTACAACATAAGGATTCAACAATTCTATACATTACTCTGTGCTTTCACTATATGTATAGTCACCATTCAACATTATTAAAATATTACTTACTATATTCCCTATGCTGTACTCTCATTCCATTTTTGTGACTTATTAATTTTATGACTGGAAACTTGTACTACTTAATCCCCTTCACCTATTTCAATGTTGAGTGACAAGTTTTTTGCACTATGCGCATGTCCACAAGTGGCTGTGAAAATATTACAGGTGTTGATTTTGGGGTTAGAAATAAATTTTAACAAGTAGGTGAATTTAGAAACACAGAATTGTGAATAATGAAGACTAACTATACCTGCTATTTAAGAGAAACTCAAGTGAATTTCACTGACACAGGGAAATTGAAAGCAAAAGGATAGAAATGATATACTATGCAAAACTTATTTAAAAAAGAAGCCAAACAGGCATGGCTTTATTAAAACAGATAAAATAGACTTCAGAACAAAGAAAATCACTAGAGACAAAGTTATATAATGGTAAAAGGGCCAATAAGATATAATGATCTTAAATGTGCATATATTAAGTAATAGATTCTCAAAATGCAAGAAGCAAAAATTGATTGAGCTGAAAGGAGAAATAAAGAGGTCCACAATTTTAGTTGTAAATTTTAACACCCCCTCTTAGCAAATCATAGAACTTCTAGATTAAAATTCAGCAATAAAAATATCTGAACAGAACACTCAACCAACAGAATCTTATTGGCATATATAGAATACTTCAGCCAATAACAGCAGAATACATATTTTTTTCCCAAGTATCCATGGAATATTCACCAAAATAGACCATATCATGGCAATAACACAAGCCCTCAAAACTTTTGAAAAATGAAATCACAGAGTATATTCTCTGACTATAACAAAATCAAACAAAATCAAGCAAAATAATTAATTGATTGATGAATTAATTTTAAAAGTAAAAAATTTTAAAAATTAAAAAAAAATGGATGGGGTGTCTGGATGACCCACTTGGCTAAGTGTTGGGCTCAAGTCATGATCTCATGGTCCTGGGATCCAAGATCAAGATAGGGCTCACCAACAGAAATATAAAAGGAAAATCTCTAAATACTTAGAACACTTCTAAACAGTCTCAGGGTCAAAGAAGATTTCTCTAAGGAAATAAAATATCTGTAGAAGTGAATGAAAATGGTAATAAAATATATCAAAATATGTGGGATACAGCCAAAACAATGTTAGGATACTTATATTTGAAAAGAGGAAATGTCTCAAATTAGTAA
The DNA here is from genome assembly GCF_963455335.1 of Martes martes. Classification (NCBI taxonomy): domain Eukaryota; kingdom Metazoa; phylum Chordata; class Mammalia; order Carnivora; family Mustelidae; genus Martes; species Martes martes. The sequence goes on along the minus strand of NC_137890.1, from coordinate 174,541,197 downwards.
TGTAAGTTATTACCTAGAAAAAAAAAGATCAAATTAGCCCAAAGTGTGAGGAAGCAGAAAATATATAATAAAGATAGGAACAGAAATTAAAAATTTCAAAATAGAAAATCAGTGAAACCAAAAATCTGTTTTTTCAGAAAAAACATCAATATGGATGATAATCCTCTAACAAGACTGGCAAAAATAAAATGAAAGAAGACATGAAAAACTAAGAGTAGGAATGAAAACAAAAGGTATCGTCATACATCCTACAGCAATAAAATAATAATTAGGGAAGGCATTAAGCAAACTTACACTCTCTGTCTGTCAAATAAATAAATAAAATCTTTAAAAAAAAAAAGGTGTGAGTCTTGATTTTGGTTCAGGTTATGATCTCAGAGTCATGAAATCGAGCCCTGTGTTGGGCTCTGCACTCAGTGGGGAGTCTGTTGGAGATTCTTTCTCTCTCCCTCTCCCTCTGGCCCTCCCCCACTGCTTGCATATATGTAATTTCTCTCTCTCAAAATTAAAATAAATAAATAAATAAAATAATTTAAAAAGTAAAAAAATTAAAATTAAAGAAAAAATAAAAGAAAAATTATAGAGTGTTTGGAAGACCTAGTTGATTAAGCATCAGACTCTTGGTTCAGCTCAGGTCGTGATCTCATGGTTTTGGGACCCAAGATCAGTGTACTATCTGTCTTGGATACTTTCGCCCTCCACCTCTTCTACTCCTCCCTACTCATGTGCTCTTTTCTCTTTCTCTCTCTCAAATAAATAAGCAAAATCTTTAAAAATTGTTCAAAAAATTTAAAATTCTTAAAATTTTTTTTAAAAAAAATGAAAAAAATCTCAAGAAAAAAAACCCCGCACTTAGATGGATTAACTGGGGAACTTTACAGATATATATAACAAATTACTAACCTCAATATTACACAAAGTCATACAAAAAATGTAAGAGGAGAAAGTGGTTCCTAACATATCTTATGAAACTAGAATCCTGCTGATACCAAAACTGGACAGATAGTACAAAAAAAAAAAAAGATATATCTCTCATAAACATAGGTGTAAAAATCCATAAAAAGGTATTAGCAAGTTGAATCCAACAATATATAAAAATAATGATACATCATGACCATGTGGGATTTATTCTACTTACGCTGGCTCAACACTCAAAAATTCCAGGATTATAATTGATCATATCAACAGGCTATCACAGAAAAATATGATTATATCAATTGACACAGAGAAAACATTTGATAAAATCCAAAATTCATAATAAAAACTCTCAGCACATTATGAATAGAGGAGAATTATCTCAACTTGATAACCAACATCTACTAAAACCCTATGGCTAACATTATATTTTGTGTGTGTGAAAAACTGAATGTTTTCCTTCTAAGACTGATAAGAAGACAAGGGTGGTCACTCTCACCACTCCTATGCAGCACGGCTTTGGAAATTCTAGCCACTAACATAAGGAAAGAAAGAGAATAAAGGCATAAAAATTGGAAAGGAAGAAACAAGTTATTCTGATGGGCAGATAACATAACTGCCTATATTAAAAAAAAATCCTAAGAAACCTATACACATAAAAATGTTTTGAGAACTAATAAAGTGAGTGCAGCAAAGCTGCAGAATATAAATTCGAGGGGCACCTGGGTGGCTCCGTCGGTAAGCTGCCTTCAGCTCAGGTCAAGTCCTGGGATGGAGCCCTGCATTGGGCTCCCTGATCAGCGGGAAGCCTGCTTCTCCCTCTCCCACTGCCCCTGCTTGTGTTCCTTCTCTTTCTATCAGATAAATAAATAAATAATCTTTTAAAAAAGGAATATAAATTTGATACATGAAAATTGATCACATTTCTATGTACTAATAATAATACATAAAAACAAAAATTAAAAACGCAATATCATCCAAAATTGAAAAAAATGCTCTCCTTGACCCAACTTTCTTTAGGCTCCTCCCAGCATTCTTCCCGACTAGGCCTCAGTGTTGGCCTGCCTGCAGCAAAGAATCCTGATAAGTCAGTTTAGCAAGAATCCTTCTGCCCTCAATGTCTGATCACCCTCGGTATCTAATCAAGTTCAACATCCCTCACTCTTGATGTATATGTTCCTGTCCTAACATTAGTAAAATTCCTGTTAAGTCAGCTTAGCAAGAATCCACTTTCCCTTGGTGTGTCCTTTTAATAATTTTCTATCTGCTGACCCCCTCATTCTACTCACTGGCTATAAATTCCAGCTTGTTTTTGTATTTAGAGTTGAGATCAGTCTTTCTCCTTCATTGCAATAGAGTTTACCTTTACTGCAGTAGTTTTGAACAGAATCTTCCTTATCACTTTAGCAAGTGTCAGAATAATTTTTTTTTTTTTACATGATCACTCCAAAAGAAAAGAAAATACTAAGGTATATACCTACAAACAAACAAAAAACACGTACAGTGTTTATATAGGAAAAATTTTATCTTTACTATTATTTTGAAAAATGCTTTTATTACCTGACTAGGGCATTTTGTAAGATACTCATGTATATCTTGAAGGAGGAGGAATGACAGTTTCACAGATGGAAGAGCTACTGAGTTAATTGGAACACAATTCTGCACATAAATTATCGTTTGCAGAAAATGATGAGGGATTCACAACCACTCTTTTCTCTTAGCTGCCCCTCCCACCCTAGTTTAATAATTAGATTTATAAGAAGTTGGATGAAAGCTGGGATGCAGCTTTGGTATTCCACATAATACACTTGGGAAACACTTGTCACTCTCATTGGACCCTGAAACATATTCAGAGAGTGAACAGAAAGAAGTTATTGTTATTAAATAATGCAGCTAAAGCAAAAGGTTCTGATCAGTAGTATTCTACACACCAAGTCATAACAAACTTGCGATTATCCTAAACCTGAAAGATTAGAGAGCTCTGAATAATGGAATTTTATCCATGTGCCAGACACACTATGCGTTTTTTTGTTTTGTTTTGTTTGTTTGTTTGTTTTCCCTTTGGCAGTGGGGGAGGTGGAATGATATCTGTTCTTGGACTTTTAGAATAACATCTTTGTCTTTGGGGATTCTCAGAAATATAGAAAGAAAATATAGAAGCATAAATTCTCAGTTATTTTCTAACACTGCCAAAATCTCTCTATGGCCCTAAAATAAATCTGAGTTCTTTAAGGTTTCCTGTATAACATGGGATTAATAATATGCATTATCTATAGGCTGAGCTCACTAAAAGAAACATGCATTATAGAAATAAATTATTCTTGCTTTATGTGTGCCATCATTTGACAGTACTATGTATCTTCTTCCCATAGAATTTTCTGGGTAATAGAGGCTTTTACAAGACTGCATATTAACATTCACAAATGATACAAGAGTGTCTGATAAGTTTGGCATTAAAGGAGACAGAGAGTGGGTTATTCTGAGAAAAGTCGTTCAAGACCATGATTTCCCACAGCCGTACAAATGAAGTCATTTCAGGATTATCTCCTAAGAAATGGCTTATTTTAAAAAGAATTTGTAGATGATGATATTTAAGGCTGTCCCAGTTAAAGTTAGGTAATGCGACCATAGCCAACACATTTTCAATGTATTTTCTCATTGTCTTCTCTTTCCTCCCAATCCCCATCTCCTGAGATCTCTCTCTGTCTCTGTCTCTGTCTCTCTCTCTCTCTCTCTCACTGTTTCTTCCCTGTGTGCCTGTCTCTCTCTCTTTCTCTCTGTGAGAGAGAGAAATGAAAGTTTGCTAGTTATAGTTTTCTGGCTCAAGTCATTAAAATGTAGAAACTTAAACATGAAAAGGAGATTTTACACATTGCCTCAAAATCTTAACAAAAATTATCTTAGGATTCAGTCAGTATACAGGAAAAGGTTATAATGTATAGTGAGCTTATTTTCACTTTTTTAGGCCTTAATAGTAAAAGTTTAAAAAGAAAAGTAGTTTGATCTTCTTAAAGATATTCAAAGACTCCAAATAATCAGGGAGCCCGGAAATAACACAAAGAAAATAAAGACCAGCATGGGCTATCTGAGGTACATTTTTCTAGGAAATAGAAGTGAAGCAGTACTTCCAGTTTCATGAGTTTTGTTTTCCTTTTCTTCATCCCATTATTCGTTCTGTAGGGGAACAAGTGAACATGTTTGTTTTCTCAAAACCTATCCATATTGCTTATTGTGACTCTAGTCATCAACAAGAAGCACACACTTCACAGCAGTGATTTTCAACTGACGATGGAGGAAAAGGAGAGCCGAATCACATGGCAACATTTCCTAACTGCTGAGAAAACCTTCCTTGATTCTCATGGCTGTTTGGTTATAAGCAATAAGGGAACAGTTCTGCCCGTCTTGAACACTTTTTGCCTAGAAAGGCAATTGGCTGATGGAGAGTGGGGGAGAAGAAGCAAGGGTCATCTCTCTTTTCAGACCAAGAAATACCACTGTTATGATCTAATGTTACTAGAATAAATACCCTATTCTCAGTTGTACTGCGGCGCATGAAAGACAGAGAACTATCCCTGTGCATAGAACATGATCCCCTCACCATTTTGTTTTTAAGTAGGCTCCATGCTGCATGGAGCCCAATGTAGGGCTTGAACTCAGATCCTGAGATCAAGACCTGAGCCGAGATCAAGTGTTGGACCCCCAACAGACTGAGCCACCCAAGCCCCAACCCCCCCTAGTACCATTTCATTTTTTTTTTAGTTTTTACTTTTTTTTTTAAAGATTTTATTATTTATTTGACAGACAGAGAGGCAGGCAGAGAGAGAGAAAGGGAAGCAGGCTCCCCACTGAAAAGAGAGCCCGATGTGGGACTTGATCCCAGGACGCTGGGATCATGACCTGAGCTGAAGGCAGAGGCTTTAACCCACTGAGCCACCCAGGCACCCCTCCCATTACCATTTTAAATGCTTCTTTTTTTTTTAAAAAGATTTTATTTATTTATTTGACAGAGAGAGATCACAAGTAAGCAGAGAGGCAGGCAGAGAGAGAGAGAAGGAAGCAGGCTCCCTGCTGAGCAGAGAGCCCGACGTGGGACTCGATCCCAGGACCCTGAGATCATGACCTGAGTCAAAGGCAGAGGCTTAACCCACTGAGCCACCCAGGCACCCCTTAAATGCTTGTTTTTAAGGAGAGAAAAGTAAGTTATCATAAATAATATTGCTCTAAACATAATATGAACTCACTATTATGAAAGTTGTCTTAGAACTTAGGCCATACCATTCTAATTTTCATATTATTTAGAGTTCCCATCTCAATGGTTCTTAAAAACAAAACAAAACAAAACAAAACAAACAAACAAACAAAAAACCAGTAAGTAGGCATTGAAGTGAAGCAATGATCAGAATGTTTATTCTTTTTGAAGAAAATAGCTGCTGTAAGTGTATTTGTGCTTTCATTTCTCAATCAAATTAGAATTCTTCAAGGTTTCTAGCACAATTTAAGAAAAACACAAAAGCTGGAATTTCAGACATGAGTTCAAATTCTCCATCCTCAAGCAGGTATGTGGACTCTGGAAAATCAAGTCAAGCTCTCTAATAGAAAATCCATTTCCTCATCTGTAAAATTCGAATAATTATTTTAAAGTGTTTATCACAGAAACTGTACAAATTAAGTACTCAATAAATGGTAGCTATCATATTTATATGAGATTAGCTCTGTAGGATATTAACCATTAAGTCAATATACATTTAAATATATGTTTGATTAAAATGGGAAGTTGTTGATTTAATTTAAAAGTTAATTTGCAATAAAACAAACACAAATGCTTACAATTGAAATCTTTGGTAATTATTTATAGATTATTCTAGGTTTGTTGCTAAAGAAGCTGAAACTAAATGATAAAGGAATCAATTCTGATAAATCATGAATTTTCTTTTATATTTCAGCACATTATCATGAGATAAAAATAATAAAACTTTCACATCTACCCTCTAAAAATTATTGGATTTGTATTTTGTATTCTTGGGGGAAAATTTGTCAGTGTATGACATGAGTCTAATAACAAACAACTGCCACTTGCCTTAGGCTGCTGATGCTTATGAAATACTAATATATTCCAGAGAAGGAGAAAAAGGCAAGTGTAAAAAGCTAAAAGATGGGGTGCCTGGGTGGCTCTGTCCCAAGACCAGGTTAGGTCTTGATTCTCAATCTTGGGGTCATGATTTCAAGCCCCATGTTGGGCTACATTAAAAAAAAAAAAAGAAAGAAAGAAAGAAAAAGCTAAAAGAAGACAAATATGAAAGAAGCAACATTCCTAGGGAAACTAAAAGTCATTTTGTTTTTTAAAGAATAAGGAAAACACAGGATTGGTCATATCTTGGAAGAGTGTTGTTACCATCCTCTGTCCATCATTGTTTCTTCAAAGTGCATGGTACCAAAAAAAAAAAAAAAAAAAGGAAAATGTAGCTGCTCATTGACACCAAGGAATCTGTATTCTCAATGTTCGAATCCTAGGTAAAATGGAGGATTTCTACTTACCCTCAACTCTCTCTAAGAACTCAATTTTTTTCCAGTGATTTAGATGAATCTAAGTTGAAAGGAAAATATATATATATTTTTATATGAAAATTCCATTTTTTGTACTTGAAAAAATCCCAAAATAATAATTGAAGAACTGAAAACCTAAAGCGATCTTTTTTTAAAAATTTTGAATGTCTTTACTTTTGAATCTGTTTTAGAAATAGTAATAGGAAAAAAAAATCATGTTTTACTGTGTTTCTACTCATAAATAACTGAAATTAACACATGGGTACTGCATGTGTATTGCGTGAGTATATATTATTACATATAATAATATAAAAACAGAATAAGACTTTAATGTTTGTAATTCAGCTTTCTAATAGAGGTAAAAATTAGGGAAAAAAATAGAGTTCTGAATGGATGAAAGGGGGAAGGTAAGTTATTTAACTTTTTTTTTTTTTTAGGTCTGTTACCACAAAAACATTTTTAAGAAGCACCAGAGGAAATGATGTAGTCAAGAATTGGCAAGCTTTAAGGATCTTTGGTTGATTTAGTTTTATTTAAGGTAAATCTTAGAATCTGTGGGTTAAATTCATGAATGCTTGGCTTTATTATTATTAACATCAATATTATTTGTTCTCTTATTCTTACAAAGAAATGAAAATTAATGCTTCCTCTAATTTTCTTGCCAGCTTAGATATAAGACAGATAACTCTGGTACCGGCTTATAGCACAAAGGAAGCTGATCAAGTTTTGTAAAAAATATATGAACTTAAACGGGTAAATAATAGAACAGTGAGGGATTAAAAATAATCTCTCAAAACACAAACATTTCCAAACTTTTGTCTCTCCCAATTTGGGAATTAAATTTTATTTGTCCATGTTTTCTCAGTAATTCGTTGTCAACAATTTGGAGTAGAAATGAGCTTAGATTAGAAGTCAGGAGACCTGGGAGTCCTTTTTTCGGCTATTAATATGGCATAAGATTTAGGGTGAGACACTACTTTATAAAGCGTCATAAAATTTTAATGTCAAAATGTTATGATCTGTAGCCAAAATTAAAAAGTAGACATATGAAAATAATTGATGATCTCAGGTGGGTTTCATACCAAAAACTGAACAAAATTTGTTTTGCTCTGGGCACCATGTTTTCAGTTTCCATTTCCTTTCTACATAAATATATGGATGAGCTCTTTAGAGAGCACCTCTAACATTGCTTTAGTTTAGAAATAACCAGACTAGATGATTTCATATCTTATTTTAGCCACTCACACCACACAGCTGCATTCCCTGTCTTTTTTTGTTTTATTTTGTTTCTGGATGAAAAAAAAAAAAAAAGATCTTAAATAGCAGTGATGTCATATCTATGTTCTTTAGACACACAATCAGCAGCTCTCAGTTTCTGTATGTTTGGGGTGAGTGGGTAAAGTATCTATAGTTCTGGAAGGTAGAGTACCTTTTTATGACTTGAGAAGTACCAGCTATCTCCGTTTTTATCCGATCTCCACAATAGTGATATTTTTTACTGTGTATCCCTCTCACCACCAGGAAATGAAATACTCATCATTGCAACTTTCTTGCCAGCTCTTTCTTTCTCAGTATCAGGTAATTGTTAAGCCTCTCCCTACATGTCTTCCTCAGAGCTTGTTCCTATAATAGTTTTCTTTGAACTTCATCTGAGCTTATAACTGTATCTTCCCTGATGCACTTCTCCCAGACTCAGGTGCCTCTTCATAACTTCCTTACAAATAGATTTAGTCTAGTCAGTCCTGTTCATATCAGAAACTAATTCCCACCTTTGACCTGCTATTTCCTAGATAGGAAAACAAGTATGGGAGCTGCTTCATTAGTTTTAAAGGAATCAATTATCTACAGAGGACTAGATCTTTCCTAACATCACAGATATCTCTTATGGTGGGGACCTCACAGCCACATATGAACCTTCATCCCAATTTTGAGCAGCCTTTGTTGATAGGAAGATTTTCCTCTCAGTTTGCCAAAATTTGCTTCTGTGAAGCTCTTACTCATTGGTTCTCATTTTGCTTTCTGTGTCCAATCAGAAATACATCTACTCTTGTTTCTACATGATAGCCCAGGTCAGCCAACAAGTCCTGGTGTCCCATTTGGACCCTAACAGGAAAACGGTACCATCTAAGAGCTGTAAAATAACACTACATGCACAGCCTGTGCTACTTTACCTGGTCATTTAACAAAGACATGTTAAGAAAGTGTCTGATTCCTTGTTTATGTTATTGTTTATAGCTGCTAGTTTATAGTTGTTTATGTTATTGTTTATAGTTGAGAGTGACTCTCAACTATTCCAGACAGAGTAGGATGTCTGTGTTCCTTGGCTCAGGCTGCCATAATTAAATACCATGAATTTGTTTGGGTTAATAAATAGAAATGTATTGTCTTACACATTTGCAAACTAGAAGATTGAGATCAAGGTTTTAACAGGTTTGGTTCCATCTCTTGGCTCTGAGGGAAAGTCTGTCCCAAGATTTTCTCCTGGCTCCTGGGTGGTTTGCTGGCAATCTTTGGTGTTCTTGGTCTTATAAACACATCACCCTACTCTCCATCTTCTGGTTCACACGATATTCTCCCTGTTGTGTCTGCTCTATGTTCAAAGTTTGCCTTTTCATAAAGACATCAGTCATGTTAGATATATTAGATTAGGGCCCAGCATAATGACCTTATCTTAATGTGAACATCTACAAAAACCTTATTTCTAAATCAAGTTGCATTCTGAGGTCCTAGGAGTTAGGACTACAACATATGAATCTTAGGGAGACTCAATTCGACCTGTTTAACAATTTGGTACAGGTAAAATGGTCGATCAGTGTCTAATAGTAAATGTTTGATAAATATTTTCTACTATTGTTGTCCTGATTGCTCAGAGTGAGCTAATTTCATATTATGGAGCCATTTGTGCAAGAGAAGGCCCTCTGACTATCTGCAGTGATGTGGATTGCCCTGCCTCGGACTGCAGAACTCCAGACACATTCTCCTGCTAGGACTTGCACCTCCCATGCCTTAGATAAGAGCTTGACATTCAAGCAGAGGACTGTAATGTGGAAGTCTTTCTTTTGAGAGGGGTTAGAAAGCTGGAAAAAGCATTAAGACCTCACACAGAACTAAATTCACCCCTACGAACCACCAATCATGAATTAATTTGCTAATGGGAGTCACTTCTACAAATTTCTGTCATGCTAGTTGCCTGGTCACCATGGACATAGACCGCCCTGCACATTTGTAGCCTCATCTCTAGGATAACAACCCAAGCAGTTCCAGCAGCTCCTTTACGCCACCGTAGCACAGTTTGTTTCTCATTAGCCAGTTTGCTTTTCTCTGCACATGATCCACTTTGACTATGATCCATTTAAAAAAGGTCCTTGGATTTGGAAACAAGACTTAAATAGAGTGGAAGCAAAAATATGCTTTTTCTGGACACTATATTTCTTAATCTTATTGCCTTTTTTCCTTTTTATGAGACTGAGCACTACCTACCTTTGCTTCCTTTTTTAAAAGCAATGTATCAGAATGAATTCATTGTGTTCTCTGATGCTTTCTCAAAAGTATCTTCTAGTCATGATAATGAAAATGAATATGCCAGTGAAACAAGCTTTGTAGGGGAGGGATGATGGTGATGATGGTGATGGTGATGATGGTGATGATGATAATGACAGATGGATGGATGGATAGATAGTTAGACAGATAGACAGACTGAGAGAATTATTGTAAGAAACTGGATTTAAGTAATAGTGGGGTTTGGCCAGGAAGTCTGAAATTTATAGGACAGGCCATCAAGAAAAACAGACTACAAACTCCAGCATGACCAGGTACTGGAGTCCACAAGCAGAATTTCCTCTTCTTTAGGAAAATCTTAATTCTGTTCATAATGTCTCTTACTAAGGATCACGAATCATGAATCATGGCCACCCAGATCACGCCAAATAATCTTTATATAAAGTCAACTGATTGCAAATGTGAATCACATTTACAAAATACCTTCACTACAATATCTAAATTAGTGTTTGATTAAATAACTGGACACTATCGCCTAGTCAAGTTGATACAGGAAACTGACCACCACAGAGACTAATTCCCGCTCTAAAAATTACTTATGGCTGCCTGGAGTGCCATGTTCAGTAGGATTCTGAGGTTGCATGTAGCCTCAACAGTAAGAGCACTTAGCAATATCTGCCAAGTGCAAGGGAAAAAGGAATGGCTACATATAGAATTTACTTTTCTTAATCTAATAACAGAAATAGATAAATATAAACACTAGTAATATAGAGTCAGCTGTGTTTAGTATCATAACAGAGAACTCACACAAAATACTATACTATCAAGAAAAATTCAGCTGTATATCATGATGTGAACACCACTTCTCTGGGGTAATACGAGGTATACTTTGTTTTTCCAGTAGCCAATTTTTCAATTAGAATATACAATTTAGTAAATTCGTTGAACAGTAAAAAGCAATATTTAAAACATCTAAATAAAAATAATAGAGAGATGAAAGATGAGTTACATTTCCTCTCAATGTTCACAAAGTACTAATAAAAAATATCTAAATGACATACACATAGATTATTTAAATTAATATTTATAATCAAACTCATTTTATTTCAAGTATATGACTGATATATTTGGAATTTCAGTGCACATTTGTTCATCTATGAACAAATGACAATGCAGTAACAGATGAGATTGAGATTTTGACCATGAGAGGACTTTCTGCAGGCTTGCCAAGACACTTTTCCCAGTCTGTATGTACACGTTCAATGTTTAGGCTCTCCTGACTCCAAACTTGGTCTCTCATAGTCCCCTTTTTGTAATGCATTCTGAACTTCACTTTGTGCCTTGCATGTATGTCCCTGCCCAACCCGAATAGTGCCAAGGCTCTTGTCATTCTCAGGACGCTCAGGGTCCCAGGTAGGCCTACCCAGATCACTTGTAGAGCCCTTATTTCTCTGCTAATGGGTCAGACTGCCATTAGATTGAGTACCCCTTCTAAAATCTTTGACTACCAGCAAAATCTTTCTGGTCTCCAAACTTTCTGCAATGCCTATTTCAGAGTTTAATAAAACCTCTCTAACTACATTTCTCCCATCTTCCTCCCAGTGGTTTCATCCCCGTGTCCCAGAAACTCTCAAACCTGGTTCTTCTTTAATGGTTGTTTTGTCTACTAAGTGCATGAATGGAAATTACTGATAGTAAAATGCTTTGTTGTCCTATATTCCTCAGTTACTGGCATCTTTCCAATTCTACATCTCTTTTACCCCATAAATTCTCCAAACTTAATGTCGCATGTTTGCCTTAAATAGAGTTAATTGGTATAATGAGGCATCAATCGAAAAAGACACTTGGAGTTAGAAATGAGCTTGGAAAAGGTAAACTAAATTCTCTACCACGTGGATTTTTGCCTCTGGGAGTGTCTGGAGGCGTCTTTGGTGGTCACAGCGGGAGGAGTGGATGCTACTGACATCTAGTGGGTAGAGGCCAGGGATGCTGCTTGACGTCCTACAATCCACAGGACAGCTCCGCAACCCCCATTCTCTCTCCAATTCCACCCCCTCCCCGTAACAAAGGGGTTTGCAGCCCAAAATGTCAGGAGTGACAAGGTTGAGAAATCTAGAGCTAAACAAAGGAAATTTCAAATTACTTTTCGGTATGGATGAGTAGTAAAAATACAGGTGAATTATCAATCTGCATTTTCACTAAAAAGGAAATAAGCTTAAATTTAAATTTCTGAGAGATAGATTGTTTAGCTAAATGAACTTCCTGATTGTAAATTGTTTCAGCAAATGTTCAGAGTGTATCGGCATTTTTCTTGAGTGATTTTAAGTATATTCCTGCCTAAAGGCGGTGGAGAAAATGCAAGAACATTTCAGGATTTTTATATTATTAGCATTCTGGGAACAACAGATACAAGTTCACAAAATAAACAAACAAAACCCAAAAGATGTGCCACTGCTCTGGGACTTTTTCCTGATTTTCTTTTACTGGTGTGGACTATGAAATTATCTTTCTCATATATCCATATTATGTCTTCAGTCTCACCACTGAAGTTTATAATATTTAACATTACCTGCAAAATAGCCTACTGATTGACATTAAAAAAATCTTAGCTCATTTTCTCAAAATTTGTATTTGTGCTACCTCTGTGGTAAATAACAGCAATTGCTCTAATATTTGGAGTTAATCTGCACTCAACTCTTTGGAGTTGATTTGTATTCTTCAACATTTGAGCAATGAATTATCCTTCCAATTGATAGCTATTTTAACACAAAATACAGAAGAATGCAATTTCATGATATTACTAGTGGATGCAGACTCCCTCCTTTTTTTTTTTTTTTTTTTTTTTTTTAACTGAGAGCTCTTCCTTATGGCTACATGGTCGTTCTACTCATTGTATTGTTTTTGCTTATTTTTACTGAAAACAGCATTTTAAAATCATTTCAAATAAGAAAACTCAGGTTAATTTACACTTGATGTCAGAGGAGGATTGATTTTTTTTCAGAGGATGTTTGGATATTTGAATAGAGTTGGTGCATTCATTTTAATCCAGTCAGGAGAATTGACTTTTCCTGTAAGGAGTTAGGTGTATAGGTAGCACTGAGATAATGACTGTAGGATGCAGCTCCCACAGCTGGAGCTGGGAGAACAGAAGAGTAAGGTTGGACTGGTCAGAGCACAGAATCCTGGAGTGGGACCCTCGGGAGGGTCCTCTTAAATTGATGTAAGAGAAGGATTGATTTTTTTGGTAATTTTTCATAATTACAATTTGTAATACTTTTAATTAAAATATTGAAAGTTCTTGCATTAAATGATATTTGGTATTCCTTGACTATTTAGAGTGGCCATTTTGAGAGGTTTTGATAGCTTCTATTTTTTCCCAAGTATTAGTAATCTCTACTTCCACTTACTTACCTTGCTTCAGGAAAGAATGTCTCTTTTTATCTTGGATTATAGCTATGTATGTGCATGCCTTATCTTTCCTTTTAGATTACAAACTGTGGAGAAAAAGTGTGCCCTTTTCCACCTTATATCTCCTGACATACTCAACCAAATTTCTGGAAATAAGAGTTGCATATATAACTACATATATAAATGAAGGTGTGTATCTTCTGTATCTATAATTAAAGAGAAACTGAATTGATACTGTAATATAACAGGAAACACACACACACACACACACACACACACACACAGGAGGAAGCCAAGAATATGATATGGCTCTGGCATTAATGAGCTATGTGACCCGAGGCAAGTAATCTAATCTCTTTGGGCATCAAGTCTTCTTGCCTATGTACGATATTTTTACTCATACAACCTAAATATAAAATGAGCAATGAGCTCTGTTCCCACTTTCTCTAAGAGATAGGTAGAAATAAAGGGCCCTTATTTAGGCAAAAATACCTGCTGCTGCCAACTTTAATCAAATTCTTAAAGTCATAGTCGTCCGGCAGCTGCTCTTGTAAGTGGAGAAAATACTTGATGACAGCTTCCGGCCACGGAAGCCTCTGGCAGTTACAGCTTTACAGGTCTTTTCAGTAGGATCCCCGGAGTCAACTCCTTTTCTCCTGGGTGTCCAACCTTGGATATTATTAGTGCTCACTATACTCCCTATGAGGAGGAAAGTTGCCCTGTGAGTGGAAGAGGCCCGGACAGGTAAACTGAAGTGTTGTCCACGAAGCAGGCAGACAATCCAGGAGCATCTAATGATGAAAGTATTGTTGTTCAGCTCCAGACCTACCCTCCTATACTCTTCTTTATGATCCTGGAACTGGAAGTGTGCAAACCACACTTCTTCCATCCAGCTGGCCCCATTAAGCTCTGCTATAGGGAAATTTTAAGGAAAGGTTCGAAGAGTGGAGGAGAGAAAAAGAAGTTGCTCTTGCCTGTTTGCTTTCCCTTTCTGTTAATACCATGTTGGCTGCAACACCTGGTCTAGTTTCTGTTTTTTTCTAAACTCTCATGGTACCTCAGTGTACCCCTCAGAAGTATCAGTCCAGTTGGCTGATGCACTCTTTTCAGGGGTTTTAGTAGGAGCTCCAGAATATCCCACTCCAAGATCCTGTGTTTTGACAGGCTCGACCTTATTCTCTGTTCTCCCAGATCCAGCTGTGGGAGCTGTTTCCTGTAGTTGCTATCTCAGTGTTACCTAAATACTCAATTACCTAAATACTCAATTCCTCATATTAAAATATAGCACCAGCTATATTCAAATATGCAGACAGGCAGAAGCACAAAGCCATTAGTGAACAATAGAAATTTAAGCACACACCTAGGATTTGAAGGCAGAACTCTAGTCCCATGATGTGTACATATGAGCGTGCCTGTGTGTATGTCGGGCCTCGTGGGCAAGTACAGGACGGCACAGTTTATCTAAACTCCCAAATGCTTGCAAAATCAAAGCAGTTATTAATACAGAAGCCTAAGAATTCTTAAGGTGGTAAAACAGCCCAATTGCTGACTTCATCTCGCAACATCAACTCTAAATTATAGTAGCAAAAAGAAACTTGGATTCTGTTAGTAAAATGAAATGAAATAAAATAAAATAAAGCAAAATAAATACAAATGATAAGAAAGGCACTTGGGTGTCCAACTGTTGGTTTCAGCTCAGGTAGTGATCTCAGTTTCCTGAGGGTGAGCCCTGAGTCAGGCTCTGACCTCAGCTCAGAGTCTGCTTAAGACTCTTTCGTCCTCCCCTTCTGTCCCTCTTCTCTCTCTCCAAAAATAAATAAATAAATCTTTAAAAAAATGACAAGATGATGTGGAGAGAACAAAGGCTATCTTGATCTGCCACATTTGTGAAAAGCAAAGGTTGAGGCCTGAGGTAAGTGGTGACCACAGGCAGAGCACGAGAAGAGTTTTAGTTTGTGCTGTAGCCTCCATTGCCTTTGGACAAACAGTGCTTTCCCTTCACCTCAGAAATTGGCAGAGACAACCTTAAGACGAGGGCCTCTACATGATAACATCAGGAGAACATCCTGAATAGGAGAACATCCGCAAAAAAGTGAAGAAAATACACGTGGACTGAGATGCCACCTTCCGGCATTCATTCCTCCCCTCCCTCTTCTTACCCTAGACCTGATGGATTATAAATCTAAGGTGACTGCCTTCTCCCACCGCTGCTGTTTTGAAATAAGAAAAAATAAATAAATGAAGATGAAAACTTGGAGTGTAAGTGCCTGGGAAGTGGAAGCAAACAGACATGATAAACAGTGGTCCTGTCATTCCTGGATCCATCCTAGGAAACAGGGATAAATCATAAGATTTACACTAATTGAAGAATACATAAATATCATATATAAGAATTCTTCCAGAAAGCAACAGAGAAGAAGAAAAAGATAGAAAATATAATGCCGGGAGGAGAGAGTAGGGAGAGGGTGGATGGGTTATAGACATTGGGGAAGGGTATGTGCTACGGTGAGTGCTGTGAAGTGTGTAAACTGGTGATTCACAGATCTGTACCCATGGGGTTAATAATACATTATATGTTTATTAAAAAAAATGTAAAAGAAAAGCTAAATAATTAGAGAAGTCAAAGTGGCACATATGTTCAAGAAATCAATAAGGATAAAAATCCTGAGTATGGGTCTTAAGTTACAGTTACTCAATAGAACCAAAAAGAATATATAACTTTAAACTAAAGAAGAAAGCTCTGTCTCAACTGGCAGGGATGGAGAGAGACAAAAAGCACAGCATATGGGAATATGAACTAAGATGACAAAAATAATTCATAATGTACTAATAACAAATATATATATATATATATACATATATATATATATATAAATGGGTTACTCACCAATGAACAGTCATTAAAGAATCAATAAATTCCAAAATACCTAAATCACATACACTATGTTTTTGCTCATAATGACATAAAATTAAGACTTAAAAATGGATTAATAATAAAAATCCCATATGTGGAAACCACATAATATCTCACTGAATAATCCTTGTATTTCAAGGAAAATTAAGATCTATTTAATGGTGATAATGATGAGAACCCTATATGATAATTTTGTGAGATGTAACTAAAGTTGTGGTTAGAGGGAACTTTAGAGCTGTAAAGACATTTATTGTAACAAGAATAAAGTTAAAGTAGATGAGCAAAAGATCCAACTCAGAAAGTAGAGCAAAAGAAATCAGTTCAACCCAGAGACTGAGGCAGTTATGAATAGACATCTCTGGTTAGAAGTGGGTTCAAATGCGGAGTTTTGTTCTCAGGAGACTTGGTGACTAGAAATAAGATAAAAGATGAAAGCTGGAGTCAGACTCAGAATGACTAAGGGATAAATCTCCTAGTTAGAAAAGGGACATCCTTAAGTTCTTCATATTCATGTAAACACTATTTTGGGGTGACCAAGGATCTGAGTACACAAGGTGGGAAAAACAGTGCTAGTAGCAGTTGAGTGTTAACAAAAATCTCTGGGGTTACCCACAGCTCGGCCTGTATCTCCTATCTACTGCTAGCCACGTGTGACCTTGGGCAAAATATTTGGCCTTTCAGACTCAGTTTAATGCCCTAGAAAATAAGAAGCTCCTCTCAGAGGTTTTGCAAGAAACAAATGAAAAAATATATTTATTGTGAGAGTTATTAATATTTTGGGCATGGAAAAAAAATATGAGGACAAATGATTCTCAGTCTGCAGCACCTTTAGTGGTAAACATAGACCATTCCCCCAATGAGCTGGCCTTCCTAGGAACGACTATTTTGTGCTATCACTTTTTATAGGAGCACTTTCTTTGAATATATTTTTTTAGAGTATAGAAGCCAGACACATCCAAACTCCACATTATCAGAACCCAAATTATGCTACCTCACAGCCCATCAATTCTCTGAGGCCTGCGAGAAGCCTACAGATAATAGTTTGGCTCAATTTTACTTCTTCCGCTCAATATCTGGCACTTCTCCTTTTTTCTACTACAACCATCCTGTCTTGGGGGGGTCATAACCCTCACTCATTCTGGGATATAATTGAATATGTTATCATCTTGGGGACTGAGCCATCACCTGAAGGTCCTCCTTGTGTCTTCTCCAAAAGCAGAAAGACTATATGCATAAGTGTGCATATGGTGATGCCTGCTGCCTCCAAATTAGGCATATAAACTGATCTGAAATAAGTAAATAACTTCTTGCTGGGGAGCAATAAAAACTAAAACTAGAATGTGTCAAATGTTGAGTAGTGAATACTTATGGGATATGAACAGATCCCTTTGAAGAACTCAGTCCACAAAATTCTTAGTATGTTTCCTTCCAGATCGGTTCAATACCCCTAGTTTCAAAAATTAGATTTTACCTGTCATATTTTGAAGATGTGACTTCTAATAATTTGAGTAGCACAAACAATTTCTTTGAAACAATGAGGATGGTTTTGACATTTATTTCAAGCTCTTACCATAGAAATAATATTGTCATTTTATTTTTAAATTTCAGATTAATATTTACCTATTAAATTTACCATATGGTTAAGTTTTGGGTTTTGTCATTTTTTTAATAGACTAGGTTAGATTTTCTTAAACTTGTCTGCTCATAAGAAATATCCAGACTGATTGTTAAAAAATACAGATTTTAGTGCTCTACTCTACTGAATAAAATTCTCTAAGGAAGGAACCTGGAAATCTTACTTTTAATAAAAGCCTTGTGATTCTTCATATTCAAAATAAGTTAGAAATATCAGTAATGGGTAGAAAGGAAAGAATTCTATATGGCTTCAGATTATCTGATTGTCATGTGAATCCCCTAGAAATGAATTCTTTGTCCTATAATACTCCATTTATTTTTAAGCTGTGTACAAATTAGCAAATTCGATATGTTTATGGAAGAAAGAATGAATGGGCCTCCATATAAATTAGGATTAAGTGTGGCACTTCTCACACCCAATTTCTAAGTTAATGTTAAATCAGCATTTTCTAGGTCACAGCAAGACATGTGTGATACAAATGTTCTGTGAAATTGAGGTATTGAACAAAAGAGCTAACAGAACAGTCTCTAGAATCAGCTTATTTGGGTTAAATCTCAGTTCCACCCATGGACTTGGTTGACCTCTGGTAAGTTACTTCTCTTGCATCTGTTTCCTCATCTGTAAATACATAAATACATAAATAAATAAATGGCTATACTTCATAAGATTGTTATGAGGTTTGAATATAATAATTTTACGTAAATCATTTGAAATAGTAGTATTATGTAAATGCTTCCTAGTATTGCTATCGTCATGCTTTATTTTTAAAATATTTTCAAGATATATGTATACACTCAAAGTATTAATATGCATTTAATACATAATCCAGGTATTATGCAAACCTCACTTAATTGTCACACTAGTCATTCGTGAGCAATTTTAACCCCGTTTTATAGGTAAAAAAATTGAGGCGCAGAAATTTATGTAATTAATCTAAAGTCACATAATTACAAAGAAGTGGTTCAAACCAAGTGTTGATTGTTCATAGCTAAGAGAGATCACATCCAACTGGGGACAATTAGCATTCTTGACCCAGATGACTATACATTTTTTAACATCCTACAATTTAGTTTTCTTAAGCTCTTAGCCTTGGTTAGTTTGTGCATAGCGGGATGTTCTTTATCAGTAGTTTTCTTTAGCTTGAAATATTTTTATTAGTTTATATTTCTCAGGTTGGATGCCTGTGAAAGAACATTTTCCTGGAAGATGGTAAAGGCTGTGGTACTGGTTAGATTATGGTAAGAGCAGCTCAATGGGATCATCTCTGTAAGGGTTGATGTTTAAATGAAGTAGTCCTTTGGAACTGGCTGAGGAAAAGGAATTTAAGTTTGAAGAAACTTTAGTTGAGAACTACCAGTTGAGAAGACAAGACTTTGGAGCCTCCTTGAATAAAAAGTGGCCTTCGTCAACAGGATAGAAATACAAATGTAATGTTGTATTCCTTCTGGACACCGATGAACATAGAAAGAACATTTTTTATTATTTTTTTTTAATTAGAAAATTTCATGCAAGTTGTAATTACAGAAGTGGTAGGACCTCAAAAATAAAAGGAAAAAAGTGCCAGAGCTAAAGAATTTGCTTCTGGGGTGCCTGGTGACTCAGTCGTTAAGCGTCTGCCTTCAGCTTGGGTCATGATCCCAGGGTCCTGGGATCGAGCCCCGAATCCAACTCTCTGCTCAGGGGGAAGCCTGCTTCCCCCTCTCCCACTCCCCCTGCTTGTGTTCCCTCTCTCACTGTGTCTCTCTCTGTCAAATAAATAAAATCTTAAAAAAAAAAAATTGTTTTCAAAGAATACGTCTGTCCATAGAGGATGAGGGCTTTCATTGCACTTGGGTTTCACCTAGAAGGTTGTCTCAGCTGAACACTTGTGCACCATATCAGTCAGGAATATCATAAGGTCAAATCAAAGCGTTTTACAATAATTTCCAAGAAAAGAGCACATTACACATGTCAGGATCTATTTCCTATTTCTATTTTACCTGTTAATTAATGTTTTATTTTTACATGGGTTAATACTTAGATTTTATTCTGAAGAATCTTGGTTTTTGTCCCTTTATGGTTCTATGCACTAATAATATTTGAAAAATTACAAATATGAAGATATACTTGGCAACTGGTTGTAAAATATCATGTTTTATTTTACATTTTTTTGTATCACATACCATGGTGTTTAACAAGGCCCCTAAAAGATTCTGTTGCATCCTAAAGTATGAGAACCACTAATACAGTATAATCAATAGTCTATTTATTTTTTTGGTTAATTGCATCAAAAATATTTCCTGGTTATGCCAGCTCCTTCAAGAGTTGCTAAGGTAAGACCAGACTAGATATTTTTCAATGTAGAAGAGAACCTCAGAGCAGATCCTGTGTTTAACAAGGCCCCTAAAATGTTCTGTTGCATGCTTAAGTATGAGAACCACTGATACGGTAAATCAATGGTCTATTTATTTGGGGGGTTAATTGCATCAGAAATATTTCCTGGTTGTGCCAGCTCCTTCAAGAGTTGTTAAGGAGAGACCAGACTGGATACTTTTCATTGTAGAAGGGAACCTGAGAGCAGATTCTCAGACACCATCAAATATATGGGAAGTCTTGCTGACTATTTTATATTCTATAAACCATTAGAATTTTAGAAGGCCAATGATAGCATCCCTATTATCCACCTGAATTCACAAAGCAAATGAGAGATACATTTAGGGAATAGAAAGAGAGAAGCTAGACATTCCCTGAATTAACAGATATACTTTCCCTCCTCCCTGTCATTGACATAGTTAGGGAGGGATAAGCTTCTAACTTAAAGAGATGAGTTTGTAGTTCAATGCAACCTACTATTGCAAGAAGAATATAGCAGGGGAAGGGGGTAGTATCTAAAACTAACATGCCCAACTCCTTCTTCTAAAGTCATAAGGAGGTAAGTGTCCATCTTTGTCTTCTGGGAAAGTGTAAGTGAAAAGGCAGAGAGCAAGAGCATAATTCTAGTAGATGTTTCTAGGGAAACATGAGGAGATGGGCAAAAGTGTTCTCCCCTAAAATGAACAATGATTGAGTTGATACAACAAATCTTGAATGACATTTATTCAACTTGAATTTATTGAGCACCATCTTTCTCAGAAATTATGTTAGGATGGTGTGGAATGCAAGAATGAGAATTAAAAAACTGTGGTAACTATGGATTTAGAGAACCACATGGGTACGATTTATATTTTAATTTTTATTTTGGTCTATATTCAAATCTTTATTTACTGTTTGAGAAGATAACACACATGATTGTATAAATGGCAGAGATATTCCAAAATAGTTTTACAGAATAGATTAAAAGATAATTGAAAGATCTCATTGATAAAGAATGTATTTATATTGTGTCTAGATGGTCTGTCCTATCACTTTTCTACCTCTTCTTTAAAAACCAAATATCTCCAAATAATTCTCAATGGAAAGTCTAAATCAGGATACTTTGAAGGACAATGTATAAATAAAGGGAGTTATTGTTAGAAGAGTGAGTGACATAAATAAGAAGAGCAAAATCACATGTGCAAATCAAAACCACTTCAAATTTCAATGTCTTTCCAACACCTAAAAATATTCACACAAATGAAAATAAATGTTAATTCAAAAATAAACTTTGCAAGTTGACAATAAATCACTTGCTATTTATAATAAAAGCAGGAATTTGTAAAGCTAAAGAGAAAATTGCTCTTCTAGTACCAAAAGATGCTTATCAGAATGTGACAGGACAAGGGTTACACATTCAAATGTAACAAGATTAGGCTTTGGATTCCCAAAGTAGAAAGAACATGTTCAGCAGAAATGGTTTTTACATTGCCTGTTGGACTGCTTTAGAATTAATTCTATTTATCTTTGGCATCAGCTGTGGTTCTGAGACTAGAGAGTTTTAGCCAGAACAAAAAAAAATCAGAAAAACTGGATTCTAGAATTTTCTAGTTGATAAAATACAATGTAACACGGCTTTTATTATAACCGACTTAATTAGTTTTAATATAATTATAAGATGTTATTTTAAAACTTGAATTTTTTATATTTGTGTTAAATGTAAAATTGGTAATGTGAAATTACAAATGTAATGTAAAAATGTAAACAAATCATAAAAATTTATACACAAAAGAAGCTATTTATTACAAATATCTATTTTATTCTCCATTATTTCCCAATACTTAATACTTTTTTGTTTAGTAAAAGGAATTAAAGAAAAAATTTTGAAACTGAGCAGCCTTTTTTCTTTTTCTAGGAAATATTTTAAAATTGCACTTTTATCAAGCAAAATATGTAAAAGTATAAAATGAATATGAATATTCACAACAGTTATATTTATATATATCTTATATATATAAAGCTATTTATATATGTATATATAAAGTTCTTAAGTAATTTGACTAATTTTCCACTTGTTTAGTTCCACTTGAAGTAATCCTTTTTATAAATTACCACCACCAAGAGTCATCCCCAGCTTTTCTTTAAAATTAACTATCATCGGGGCGCCTGGGTGGCTCAGTGGGTTAAGCCTCTGTCTTCAGCTCACGTCATGATCTCAGGGTCCTGGGACTGAGCACCGCATCGGGCTCTCTGCTCGGCAGGGAAGGCTGCTTCCCCCTCTCTCTCTGCCTGCCTCTCTGCCTACTTGTGATTCCTCTCTTTCTCTCTGTCTAGAGTTCTGATATATGCAGTACTTCAATATACATGTTGCAATAGACTGAATGTTCGCATTCTTTCCAAAATTTATATGTTGAAATCTTAACCCCAGTGTGATAGTCTTTTTTTTTTTTTAAGATTTTATTTATTTATTTGACAGACAGAGATCACAAGTAGGCGGAGAGGCAGGCAGAGAGAGAGAGAGGAGGAAGCAGGCTTCCTGCTGAGCAGAGAGCCTGATGTGGGGCTTGATCCCAGAACCCTGGGATCATGAATCAAGCCGAAGGCAGAGGCTTTAGCCCACTGAGCCACCCAGGCGTCCCCCAGTGTGATAGTCTGAAGAGACAGGACTTTTAGGAGGCGATTAGTCAGGAGGATGAAACCGTCATAAGTAAGATTAGTGCCCTTATTAAAGAGACCCGAGCAAGCGTTTTCACCTCTTCTGTCATGTGAGAACACAGCGAGAAGAGGGTCTTCTATGAACAGTAAGTGGGCTCTCACCAGACGCTGAATCCGTTAGCACCCTGGCACTTTTCAGCCTTCAGAACAGTGAGAAATAAAAGTTTGTTGTTGAAGCCACCTGGTCAATGGTATTTTTATTTTAGCAGCCTGAAATAGACCAAGACACGTGGATATTTGTGTGTTTTGTTTTAACAATTTTAGGTTTTAATATACGTTATCATTCAAAATCTAGTATTCTCTGTTAGGAACACTGTTTATGTCATGAGGATACAATGGGAATAATATAAGGCTGATCCATGCACGATCCTGACAAATTTAAAGGATAAACACATTTAACAATGCCAGACTCTCTGAGACAAATGTGGCTGAAGATCGACTCACTGAAAAAAATGTCTGTGGTGTTGAAAATGAGGGAAAGTGGTACAGGAATTATAAAATATTTGTCCTATTGTGTCTGGCTTATTTCAACAGCATAATATTTCTAAGTTTATCTGTGTTGAATCTATCAGAGATTTATTTCTTTTTTATGGCTGAATAGTATTTCATTGTATATATATATATATATATATATATATATATATACCACATTTTGGTGATCCATTCATCTGTTGATGGACACCTGTGTTGTTCTCTCTTTTGGTTATTGTCAATAGCTTCAGTGAACACTGGCATCTGAGCAATCTATTTGAGGCCTGGTTATTAGTTCTTTTGGATATTTAATTGTGTGGTATTGCTGAATCATATCATACTTGTATGTTAATTTTTTGAGGAAGCACCAAGCTGTTTTCCACAGTCACTGTATCATTTTATATTTCTATCAGTAAGGTACTAGGGTTCTAATTTCTCCATATCCTCACCAATACTTGTTATTTTTAGTTTTTGTTGACTATAGGTATCTTAGTATATGTACAGTGGTATCTCATTGTGGTTTTATTTCCCTAATAGCTGAAACTATTGAGTTTATTTTGATGTCTTTATTCACCATTTGTGTACTTTGGAGAAATATCTATGTAAGTCTTTTGTCCATTTTTTTAATTGGATGATTTGTATTTTTGTTGTTGAGTTGTAGGAATTCTTCATACATTTTGGATATTCAACCCTTAATAGCTATATGAGTTCCAAATATTTTCTCTCATTCTATAAGCTGTCTTTTCAATCTGTTGATAATGTCCTTTGATGCACAAAAGTTTTTTTAATTTTAATGAAGTTCAATTTAACTATTTTTTTTTCTTTTCTTGCTCATATTTTGCCAAATATCTAGTATAGGCAAATACATAGTCAGAAAGTAGATTAGAGGTTACCAGAAGTCAAAGAGGGGGCCTATGGGGAGTTATTACTTAATGACTGAAGAGTTTGTTTAGAGTGATGAAAATTTGGAAATGGACGGTGATGTCTGTGTATTATGAATGCAATTAATGTCATTGAATTGTACACTTTAAAATAGTCAAAATGGTAAATTTAATGTTACATATATTTTACCACAATAAAAGCAGTAAAAATGAGTGAGAATTTATGCAGAAGTAGTAATTCTCAAAATAGTAGATGACCAGATAGCCACAATTTTTTAAAATTAAAAAAAAGAAAACTTCACAGTCTATTAATTCTATGAAAGGAAGAGCAATAAACAACCAAATAAATAGGAGTTTTGGGCTAACTGCAAATTTAGTGATTCCTAAGAGATTAGAAGTGTCATGAGTGCCTAAAGCTGTTAAGTCCCTTCTTGGGGTATTCAAAAAAATTTGAACTAAAATAAATATCTAACTTTTATAGTACGACAAAAATTCTGTGATTTATTATAGTCAAAAATATTGCCCTTAAATAAGAAAAAAAATGGTGTTTTCTCTCTGGAGAAATAATGCAAATTTATCATTTGTAAAGTATGGTGATTTTATATCCTGAAACTTTATAGAATTAAAAAAATATATATATTTATTTAAGAGAGAGAGAAGGAGAGCACTGACCGGGGAGGGGCAGAAGGAGAGGGAGAGAGAGAATCTCAAGCAGACTCCCTGCCTAGCACAGAACCCGACCCAAGTCTTGATCCTACAACCCTGAGAAGATGACCTGAGTCAAAACCAAGAGTCAGCAAGTGACCAATTGTGCCACCCGGGAATCCCTAGAATTTTTTTTATTAGTTCTAACATTTTTGTGTGTGTGTGAAATCTCTAGAATTTTATATATAAATATATAATCATGTTATATGCAGAAACAATTCTTTGTGATTGGAGTGCCCTTTATTTCTTTTATGTTGCCTAATTCCTCTGGCTGAGGCTTCTAGTACTATGTTGAACAGGAGTGGTGAAAGTGGACACCCTTGTCTTGTTCCAAACCATAGCGGAAATGTTCTCAGCCTTTCACCATTTAAGTATGATGTTAGCAATGGGCCAATTATATATGGTTCTTATTATGTTGAGGTATGCTCATGTTCCTTCTATATCCAATTTGGTGAGAGCTATTATCAGAAAAGGGTATTGAATATTACCAAACAATTTCTCTGCATTTATTGAAACGATCATTTTAAAATTCTTTATTCTGTTAACATGGTATATCACATTTACTGATTTATGTATGTTGAAACCATCCCTGCATCACAGAGTTAAAACCCACTTTATTATGGTGCACTATTTTTTTAATGTGCTATTGAATTCAGTTTGGTAGTATTTTGTTAAGACTTTTTGCATATATATTCATAGTGATATTGGCCTTAGTTTTCTTTTATTGTGAGGTTCTTGTCTGGCTTTGATAGCAAGGCAATTCTGATAGGATGAGTTTGGGAGTGCTCCTTCTTCATTTTTGTTTTGTTTTGTTTAAATAGTTTGAAAAGGATTGGCATTAATTCTTCTTTAAATGTTTGGCAGAATTCATCAGTTTAGTTATGTGACCCTGGACTTTTATTTGTTGGGAGTTTTTTGATTACAGCTCTAGTCTTCTTAGTTATTTTTGGTTTCTTCAGATTTTTTATTTCTTTAAATCTAATCTTCAGAGATTGTGCATTTCTAAGAATTTATTACTACTAGATTATCCCATTATTAATATTGTTCACAGTAACCTCTTTGACCTAGCAGACAGAAGACATCCCATTCAGCAGCACCAGAATACACATTCTCTCAAGCACACATGGAACTTTCTCTAGGGTAGAGATCATATGTTGGGCCACAAAAAACGTCTTGACAAATTTAAGATTAGAATTGTATCAAGTATTTTTTCAGATTCTAATGGTATGAAAGTAAAAATAAATGACAGAAGGAAACTATAAAAGTTACTAACACTTAGAAATTTAGACAACACACTGCTGAACTATTAATATGTCAAAGAAGAAATTGAAAGGGAAATCAGAAAGTATCTTAAGAGAATTAGAAAGAAAACACAATATACAAAACTTATGGTATGTAGCAAAAGTTGTTCTAAAATGTTTATAATGATAAATGCCTACGTTAAGAAAAAGGAAAGGTCTCAAATATACACTGTAACTTCATACTTCAAGAAATTAGGAGAAAGAAACAGTAAATTAAATGTTAGCAGAAAGAAGGAAATAATAGAGATTAGAGCAGAAATAAATGAAATAGAGACCAGAAAGACAATGGAAAAAATATCAGTGAAACCAAGAGTTAAGTTTTTTTGAAAACATGAACAAAATTCACAAATCTTTAGCTAGATTACAAATTTAAAAAGAGAGATGAGTCAAATAAAATTATAAATGAAAGAGAAGACATTACAACAGATACTACAAATGACAAGGATCACAAGAGGCTACTATGAACAGTGATACATAAGCTCTTTCTGTGAGAGCACTCTGTCCTTGTTAGTTCTATTATGAAAATTAAAAGCTTTAGAGCTGTTCTGAAAACAGCCATTGGGATCACCATGGCATGCCCCCTTGCATTCTAAGTTTCTGCCAGACGCAGCTATATTAGTGCCTTGTGTGCCATCTTTCCTCTCTCTCCTTCCTGTTCTTTTGGTTTGGATGGGATACACTTTCTCCTTCCAACACCGCCTCCCTTTGTTGCCTTCACCTGGCTAATTGCTTCTTACCCTTAAGGATTTGTGTTAGAATTTACAGCCCAAGATATCTTTTTTTTGCCCTAGTTTGGTTAGGTATCCACCGTATGCACTCCCATTATGTTGAAAGTAATTACCTCATTGTATTATAATTTTACATTTTCAACTTGTTTCCCCAAATGCATCCAGCTTAGAACGTACAAGATAAACTATTGAATATTTCTCAGGCATATCTCTTGTTATGCTTGTGTTGATTAAGCCAATAAATTCATTTTTTCTAAGTGACAAAGCTATAATTTCAACATGGGTTTATATAATCCAAAATTCATACTACTTAATGAATGAATGAATGAATCAACAAATAAATAACAAATAAACTGTACACATTTTCATACAGTGGTAGACCAACTCACTTATATCATAGATATAAGGAAGTAATTTATATTTATTAGGAAAGCCCTCCCAGCCCCATTAAGTTATTCTAAATTGTTCATTCACATTTAGGAGGCACATTACTCCCCAAATGTGTACTAGTGGCATTCCATTTTTTGCCAGCTGGAGATGGAAGCAGTTTCTTCTTCTTAGTAGAAAGTCAGATGGCTTTAGAGTTATCAAAAATAAACTTACACTAAAAAAAAAATGAACCTCTCTTACTCTCTACAACGAGGAAAACTCTTAAGAATCTGTTGGTTCTAACCTGCTTTCACTGTTTTCCAGATTGAGAGCTCATAATCTACAAGATTGAGCCTGTAAATTAATTATAAAATCAGAGACGGAAGGGTCTCATAGTACAAAGATGAACTGGGAATATAAAAGTGGAGATAAAGGGTGTGTTGCTGGAGTTTCAATTCTTTATTTGGTATATCAGCTCTGCTAGGTAGTGCTTAGTGTCCTGCATTCTTTGAAAATGCAAAACTCCCCGATCAGCTTTGGATTCTGACTCATGAAAGCCTCAAATCTCCCCATCTCCAATAACGACTTTCTATATGAATGACAGCGTTTGCTCTCCCTTATCACCAATGTCATGATATAGATCCCTATGGAAAGTGTTCCTGTGGAGATGACATCAGGAGGCTGGAGCAGTTGCAAAAGAGCCGTAGGGGGCAGTGACAGAGAACGTATTAGAGCGTTGCTGACTTAATTCTCAATCTAAGTTGGATCTAATTATCTAGGGTAAATCAACAGACTGACTGCCTAATCATGCTGAGTATGTGAAGGGAGAGAGGACGGCAAATTTCATTTTCAAAAGTGGAAATTGACAAAGTAGAATTATCTAACTTCTTTCAAAAATAGCACTGGAGGATTGATGCTTGATTATGCTAATCACCATTGATTTTTCTCATTTTGAATTGAATTTAGAAATAAGACTAAGGGTGATTTGCACATTCATCTTTTCGCGGAAATTGGCCAAACTCCTCAGGCTGGCACTCAAGGTCATCTATAATCTGGTGAAAATCTATATCCGATTTTGATCTTTGACTATTCCCAGCTAAAGCCTTTTGTTGGTGATGGTGGCTGATTTACTGCTCTCTGAAGCTGCTTTCGCTTGATAGACCACATGAATTGCTCTCCTGGTCCTACTTCATATAAACCTGCTCTTCCTTCAAGCTGAGGACTGCATTTGAATTGATTATAGATCCAGTGTCTGACTAGATGAATGGACACATTTTGACTATCCTTTTCTAGGAGTTCAGTTATTAGAGACACCTTATAGCTAGAATATTATGGGGTGTATCCCAAGATACCACAGTTCTAAGAGACTCTGTTGCTTGAGGGGATTAAGAAATATTGTATTAAAGGAATTTCATGAAAACCTACTT
The DNA here is from genome assembly GCF_963455335.1 of Martes martes. Lineage (NCBI taxonomy): Eukaryota > Metazoa > Chordata > Mammalia > Carnivora > Mustelidae > Martes > Martes martes. The sequence continues at coordinate 174,512,354 of NC_137890.1, read as the reverse complement.
TGTTCTAATAGTCGTCTAGCATATTAGATATAATATTACATTGGTATATATAATATTATATATGATAGTACATATAATATTATATTATATATAACTATAATATATTATTATATTAGCATATAATAGTCTACTAGCATCTCTTTTCTGAAATAGAGCTTCAGAAAGGTATCCTAGCTTATTCTAAAATTGTATTAGAATAGCTGAACTGAGATAGGGACATTTTCTTGTTAAGAATGCCAGTTTACTCTGTTTTACTTGACTTGGAATCTGTCCATCAGACATTGATAGAATGCTAGTGTGGAGTCAGGTAAACTGATATGTGATGCCTCTTAGGTTTGTGACCTGGACAAGGGATTCAATGTCTTGAGCCTCATTTTTTCACCTGTAAGACACAGATGAAAGATGTACTTCACTGAGATATGAATATTCAATAAATAATGTTGGTAAAATTATTTGGCAAACTGCCTAGCAATTAGTGAGTATTCTATAAATATCTTGGGATCCTTCTAAGGGCATAAAGTGAAATATATGGTTTAAACATTTGTAGTATGGTGATAAAATAACATGACATGTTTAATATCTAAAATGTAAAACTTAATATAGAAATTGTGTAGTCCAACAACTTCATTTTATGTTTAAAAAGACTCAAAGAATTGAAGTAACATAGGTTACCCAATGGCAGTTTATTGTTATATGCCACATTTTGTTTTTATTTCATTTTTTATTAATTACTTGAGGAGTATACACAGAGACAGACATGGAGCTTTTGACTCTGGGTTACCCTCACTTAAATTTCAGGAAGATTATGTAAGAGTATCTGGCTAAGGGTGCTTATAGTGTTTTACTTAAGCTTAGCCAGCTATTTGAAACACTACAATATCAAACATGGAAAGTTGATATAACTTAAAACAGAAACAGCCCAAAATAGAATCCCTAGATGTCAATAAATGTTAGGAAGAGAGTTTGTAGGGAAAAGTGAAGAGAATTGAGGTGGATACGGCCAATTGAGTCTGGTGTCTAGATTTTGTTTGCTTTGGTTTTTATATGGCAGAGCAACCGAAGTGCAAATGGAATGGAATGTAAAGGTATGACTAGTTAAAACAGATAACAGAAATTGTCCACCACCCTGCAGCCTCTGGGGTTATGGCTAACCCAAAGGAAATAGACCAATATGATTTGTGGCAGAATCTTAAGAGATTTTATTGACCTCATATGACTGTTAGCGTCATTACAACAGGTTATGGAGATCTCAAACCTAGCTCAAATGGACAAATTCAGAGAAAAACTTACGTTAAGTTAAAGAACATTATCCAATTGTAATAACTATCACAGCTAGTGCTTTTCATTTTTTTCTTTGACTTAAATTATTTTATTTAAGTCTCACAGCAGTCCCCATGAGGTAGGCAGTATTGTTCCCATTTTATAGAAGATGAACTGTAGGTTTGAAAGCTTAAATAAGTTGTTCAAGGTCATATGGCAAATGGGAGTAGAACCAGGCTTTGAACCAAGGCGTTTTGCCTCCAGAGCCTGAACTCTTAGCTATTTTATAAAACTGAACCAGATCTTAGTCCTCCGCGAATTCATGTCTCTTCACATAACAGTGTAACAACGAACGTCCCATGACAAACAGCAGGGGGCATGAACAAGGAAGACCAACCCAGGACTCTGTTAATGTGCTCTTTGACCCCTCACAATGTGGGGAATGGTCCTGGAGGGTCTCCTCTTATCTTTTTGTGTTGGCAACATCTGCCCACCTGCCCAACTAGAATCCAGTTACCAAGAGTGTCACCGGTTATTTAACCCATCCATTGCAATACAATGTAGTATGATGTGTGGATAGTGGCAGTTGCTTCTCTCATTCAAACATGGTGGCAGATGATGTCCATGTGACAAACCGTGATGAGTTCAAATAGAGACAGTCTAAATGAGTCTAGGGCTTTGTCACCAACAAGATTAAGACTTGAGTAAGCTACTTAGGTACTGCCACACTTAGCTTCCTCTTCTATAAAGTTAAGATGCTAGTGTATCATTGTTACCATAATTCATAGTAATAGCAATAGTATTCATCTGAATTAGCATTTAAGAATGATACTTTTCTCTTGTTCCATCCAGACTGAAATAATATATTCATTCATTTCTTCATCCATTATTCAATCAACAAATAGGTCCTGGAACAAAACCCACTTCCTGCCCTCCAGTTTTTTGCTGAATAAACAAACATTTTGAGCTCACTTTTCTCAGACTTTCAACTTTACAACACTCAGCATCCTGGATTTTCTATTCTTCCTCAAGCCCCTATATTTATTTAGCTGCCTTTTCCCCCCTTTCTTTTAAAAGTTTGAAATGTCCTTGCTCAATCCTGACTTGATTTCCCCTTTCTCGCAAAAGGATCATTGCCCTTATGTTGTCTTGGTCTGTCTTCTCAGGCATGCAGTGGCTAAGTTGAAAGCTGTCTGCCTAGGCAAGGAATGTGGCTGGGTGAATGGGATGTGTCATTTTAGCAGGCGTAGGTACATTTCCAGGCAAGATGCAGGAAAACGTATAGAGTAAACTTTCTTTGGAACAATCTAGGATATCTTATAGTCCATACATTTAAGATGACTTGCTCAGGTTGAGTCAGGGAAGAGAAAAGGAAGAGACAGAGCAAAGAAGGGGAAAAGGTAGTGTTCATAAGTAATTCTCAATCACACAGGGAACAATAAAAAGCTATGCAATCTGGCAGTGTGTGCTAATGGTTGCTTCCACATAAGTGCAAAGGGAACATTTCACTTTGAGCCCACTGAAAAGATTTTGTATACTGAAAGTCAAAAGCTAAAGATACTTCTGAAATGCTAATCTCTTGAGTGCAATCCTTAGTTGCTATCCATAAAGCAATCTTAATATTCAAAAGCCATTATAAATATTGTAAATAACATTGGCTATTATCCTCACAAGAAAAATATAAAATAAATAAGGATATTTATGAATTAGAGCTATATGTACCCAGGAAGTCAAAGCTATTTTAAAATATACCCGGGGCGCCTGGGTGGCTCAGTGCGTTAAAGCCTCTGCCTTTGGCTCGGGTCATGATCTCAGAGTCCTGGGATTGAGCCCCGCATCAGGCTCTCTACTCGGCGGGGAGCCTGCTTCTACCTCTCTCTCTGCCTGCCTCTCTGCCTGCTTGTGATCTCTGTCTGTCCAATAAATAAATAAAATCTTTTTAAAAAAATAAAATATACCCCATATTGCATTTTATAAAAAGGATTAAAATTTAAATATTCGGATTTATATGACATACTATATTAACATGGTGTATGCTATTGTATTGTACCTGTCAGAGTTCATATGCACTCTGCCTTTTAAGAAATTCAAGCTAAAATGGTTGTAATAGTAAATAGGTGGGGTCCCAGATATGCATTACCTTTCCCTATTGTTAAAGTGTATTGCCTCCTGCTTTGGCATAATATGTCACTTTTCTGTTTTTCTAGCACATTTCTCTGTTGGGAAACCATTTGGAGCTGATGAATGCTTCCCCATAGAGACATTGCAAGTGAAATCATTACAGGAGAACTTTTGTATATTAACCTAAAATTATTTCATCTTTTAAGGAAATTGAGCCCTAAAATTATTAGTAGTTGCTTTGTGTTGACTACAGTGAATGCTTTTTATTTAATTCCATCTTAAGTGGAAGTTTGTTCCTTGAACTCTAATATCATTCTTGAAGGGAGGTAACAAAAGCAATCCCAGCACTCTGACTTCACAGAAAGCCTCTATACTCTACTAAGAACTCAAGCCAAGATAATTACTTCAAATTTTTTGTCACTAAGAAGTGGAAGTTGAATGCTATCACGCAATGCTGCAAATGTAATATTTCTGGTAAGTCTGGTGGGACATATTTATAAAAAGATCAAGTTTGAGTTCTGGGACATGTACAGAACTATTTCCTCCTTTAATTATTCTTGATTTTCTCACATTACACCATGAACCTCCTCAGAAGATAGCAGTTGAATGCCTAGTTTTTCTTTTTCTTTTTTTAAAAAAATTTTTACAGCAGCACTTGAGCAAAATATGTGGAGAAAAAAGAGAACCAAAAAATGAAACAAAACCAGGGCTTTGCTAAGGCAGCAAAGCTTTCAAATGCTGGATGTGTAGTTGCAAAGCTAGAATAACTTCTGCATTTGTCCAGTTGCCCCAGAACGAAGTTACGCTTGGGGACTGCTCACTGGCTCTATGTTTTTTTTTCCTAGAGATTTCATTTCATTGTCTCAAAATACTTATACTTTTCTCAGGACTCACTTCTCAGAATTCAGAAATATTATTTCAAACAGTAACTACCTTTTTCTGCTAGAATTTTTTTAAGTAAACATTATAAGTAGGTTGATAAAAATTTCATTTGTTATATACCTTAATTTGCCTGAACCTTAGAGGTCACACCTCTGCCTTATATTTCTTTTTCTCATTATAATGCAAATTATTTCTCTCCATGGGTTAACATAGGAAGATAATAGTGCTTGCATAACAAAACTACAGTGCTATGTATAATATGTTTTGCTTTTGAACAAAATCCAAATTCTTAATAAATATATCTGATTCTAATGTTTCTGTGCCAGTTTATTATAAAGACTAAATATAATCTTATACTAATAAACAGATTTATTTGGAAATATTGATGTAATTTGAGAAGAAAATGATGTATCTTGTATTTTCTTCATTACTCTCCCTTATGAATACACAAATCAACCAGAATCATAATCAATTCTCCACTTTCATCAGTAGAAGCCATCAGAAACCTCTACATTGATAACAGCATCATCCAATTGATAATTATTTGACAAATTGACTTTCAGGGTCCATGAAAATATTTTCTCTCCCGAAATTAGAATGATTAACTCTATTTGTTGGTATAATATAAAAATACACAAAATGTGTATGATATTTGTTAGTTGAAAGGAATTTAAATTTCTTTAAAGTTCAACTCATAAATAAATCATGAGGAATTTCTTCACTTACCTATAAAAGAGATCTATTCTGGGTGAAACAATAATAAAAATTCCTAAAATCGGTGCAGTTCTTTCTAGATCACAAAACATTTTTGCAGAATAATCAAGCTGACATTAGTTGAACTTAATTTGTGACTATCATAGTTCTATGTAGATTATAAATATATTATATATTAAAACATTTAAGCTCTCAACAATGTCATATGTTGAGTTCTATTCTTAACCCTCTTTTTAAGATAAGGAATCTGAGGTACAGAGGGAATGAACTCCTTTTCCAGGATGACACATCTACTGTGTGGTATAACTGAGAGTCTAACCTAATGCAGTCAGAATCAAGAGTCTGCATTTCTGGCCACTTTTTCCAGCTGAAAAACTGGGAATCCTGGAGCCAGATAGGTCTTCCAAAATTGAGGAAATCTTAGTAGAAATAGGATAGGAGTTACAAACACACCATTGAAGCTAACTAATTTAGGTGGTTGGGAATGTATTTGCAAAGACAATGCTTAAGGAAATAAAACAAGACATAAAAATTGAAGTTTCTAAGAAAATGCACGAACACATAGGTCCTTGGAAAGAAACTAAATAGAACCATATAAAGTTTTTCACACATATAAAACTTAGTCAAAATGGAAACTTAGTCAAAATGAAGTTACACTGAAATATGCATTTATTCATCTGAAATTTATTGTACATAATATATGGAGAATAGAGAAGAACACAAGCGTGATCCCTGTCTTCAAGGGTCTTATGTTTCAGAGAAGACACTAGAAACTGTGAGCATTTTACACTTGAATAATGCTTCATATTTTTAGAGATTTTCTATACATTATTTCATAGTAAGCTTGCTTAAATAGTTGTGAGGATCTCTCTTTCCCAGATGAATAAAGAGAGGTTCAGAGAGGTGACATGGTTCATCTAAACATAAAGTTATTAATAAGTGTATTAAAAAGCACATGGGGGGCGCCTGGGTGGCTCAGTGAGTTAGAGCCTCTGCCTTCAGCTCAGGTCATGATCTCAGGGTCCTGGGATCGAGCCCCACATTGGGCTCTCTGCTCGGCGGGAAGCCTGCTTCTCTCTCTCTCTCTTCCTGCTGCTCTGCCTACTTGTGACCTCTCTCTCTGTTAAATAAATAAATAAAATCTTTAAAAAAAAAAAAAGCACATGGTACAAATCATCAAAGAGGTATGAACAAGGAGATGTGAGGTTATTAAAAGGTACCCATGACAATAGTAAGTAAAGAAGATGTCATAGAGAATGTGGCTGATAAATTAGATATGGCAAGTTACATTAATATGGGCAGAGAAGGAACATGAACCTGTAACTCTTAGATAGCATCAGGAGCGGCAAAGGAAACCAGGAAGTATCAATATATCTGAGTAACAACAATCTGTATAATTTTACTGTAGCTTTGGTAAAGAGAAAATGGGTAGGAAAACATAAAATAAGTTAGATGAAGTTAGATTGTGAGGACTTCAAATGCCTTAAAAAATAAAAGACTTATTAATAGAACACCTTTGAAGTTCTCTTTTTTTTTTTTTTTAAATTAGACATATGACATAAAAGGTGTTTTAAAATTAAAAAAAAATTCATCTGGGATTCTTGAGCAGTATAAACTGGAAAAGACAAGATTGCAGTCAAGGTCCATCTTCATCTACCCCAGATTAACAGCTTTTCCAATTTTAACATGCCTATGAATCACCTTAGAATGTTGTTAAAAATGCAAATTTTTGACTCTGTAAGATCTAGGGAGGACTGAGATTCTGTAATTTTAAGAAGCTCACAGTTGATGTTCTGTTGCTATCTCAAACACAAAAGAGACTGTAGAGGTTCCCTTCCTCTGGGAGGTGAATAGAGGCTTGTACCTTCAGTACCTGAAGATGTTTAAATCGAAGCTTGAGTCTTAGAAGCTAACTTTTGTATTAAAACTTTGACATACTGGGTGTTGTACATAAACAATGACTCTTGTAACACTGCATCAAAAACTAACATACACAATAAAAAAATAAAAATAAAAACTTTGACACAAAGGGACAAAAATAATAAAGATGCAACTAACAATTCTTAGCTCAGCAGGCACCCATGCCAGAGGCTAACAAGAGCTTATGATGTCATGGTATATCTGTGAAGGACTCATGACGATAATACATTTCAATCACCAACGTCCTCCACGGTCAAGAGAAGCACAACATGATCACACCCAACTCCGTTCTTCTGATTAGATTCAACGTGTATCAAGGTCAATTGTTGTAACCTATTCCTCTGGTTCTGTCCTAGCCTCTTCTTCCTAGCTCCTTCATTTCATGATAGATAATATCAAAATCATTATCATTATCAAAATATCAACATCGGCTCTCCTACCTGTGAAATCCTCTATCCTCTTAATTGAAATTTTATACTTCTTTTTTTTAAACTCCATACTTCTGATAAAGAAAGCAATTCATTTTTCTTCTGAAATGTGTGATGCCCCACCAAAGGCATTATCATCCTCACATTTTATATCTTCTAGACACATTAGTTGTTTTCTTTTGTTACTCACATATCTGTTCCTTGAATTTACCCTGTCTCATTTTTTATTATTTTATTTATCTGTTCATGCCAAACTTCACTGACAAAAACTAGAACTGTGATATCCCAAGATTCCACTCCCCAAAATTTAATAGTATCCCAAGCAATCTAAAAGGGTTACTATGGTGCATTGTAGTTACTCAAAGATGTTAACATTCATGAGAATCACTGGGAACTTTTTTCTTTAAGATTTTATTTATTTATTTGACACAGAGAGAGAAATCACAAGTAGGCAGAGAGGCAAGCAGAGAGAGAGGGGGAAGCAGGCTCCCTGCTGAACAGAGAGCTCGATGAGGGGCTCGATTTCAGGACCCTGAGATCATGACCTGAGCCGAAGGCAGAGGCTTTAACTCACTGAGCCACCCAGGTGCCCCAGGAACTTTTTAATAGTACACAATTTAGTCTGTACCCACCCCCCCCAGAGATTTCAATTCGTTAGTTATAAGAAGGAACCTATGAATTCATATTTTCAGTATCATCTCAGTATATTCTAATTCACGTAGCCCTGGATCTCCCTCTATAAGAACAAATGTAATCTAAAGAATTCAGATGTGTGTTTTTATCTGGCCTCCATCACAAATTAGTCATGTGACACTGAAAAAGTCATATGGCTTGTTTGGTGCTCAGTCTCCCACCTGATTGATTTTCCAGTGTCCGTTCCAGCTCTATTTATTCTGTGAATGTGTGAGTAGCTAGTCATTCAACATACACTGAATGCAGAAGGAAAGCTTTCACATACACACAGTAGAATAAAAATAATGCAAGACCAAGGAGAGAATTAGGAGCTAAATGAGAAAGAGACCAAAAAAAAAAAAAAAGGACCCTTTCTTTCTCATTAGCTGAGGTGAAATGCAGCATCTGAATGATTAGTAAGTGGATTCTGCAGCTGCTTCTTACAAGCTCTTACATGTTCTTGATCCTCTGATCCTCTTTTCACCAGTTGTCTCTATATTTAGGAGACAGCCGTTTACATGACAGGGATGTCATGACTCAGAATGCATAACCCCAAATTGGTTAATTCTAGGACAGGGAAAGTTAGGGGTGGTGCTTCAGGGGGGACAGATTCCTTTGACAAAACAGGCCAAGTTTCACCTGCATACATTCTCCTCTTGTTCAGTATCCATGGACATGGATTTCAGAGAATGCACTCGTCAGTAAGCCTTCTTCTGCATTAACTTTCATAGTATGTAGAAGTCACCTGTGAATTATGATGATGACTTATTACGGCCCCGCCCACCCAGAATTGCACACACACACACACACACACACACACACACATCTCCCGTGGTCTTCAGTGCAGCTGTGCACATGTAGTGGAAATGGGAAATTTTTATGAAATAATTATCTTCAGAATACTTTGAAAATTTATGAAATTAAATGGTATTTATTCATTAACATTTGAAAAACCAGAAATATCCTTCCATCTGCTTTTGATGAAATCAGGCCTTCATTCAATTCGATATTATCACAAATTAGTCAGCTTGCTTTCATAGCTTTTTCATGCTCTCCGTTCCATTTAACTCTTAAAAGTGATGCACGCTGTAGCTTAAAGACAATGGTCTCTGCTGATGAAACAACCACAAATTACAGAGAGACAACATGGAAGCCTCTAATAAGCTGAATAGAAGTATTTACAATATGCATCTATGCATGGCTGTCTGAACACTTTTGCTTAGATTTCATATTTCACTTTCTATGGCTGATTTGATGGAAGTCTTAAGAGAATAATAGCATTTTGTAGCTTTCTATGATTGCTATTGTACTTTGTTATAAACTGTATATTCTTCATTTAGATATGCTAAGCAGTTTTCTTCTTTTTTAATAATGAGAAAAATCTCTTTTTATGTGGTATTCAGAATGAAAATTAATATTAATATTGCCCTCCTCTGGGTTAGTGAAAATGAATTTCAATAACTTCAACCAACTGTGGAAGAAAAAAAAAGATGTTGAAATAAATGGACAAGATTTGGGTGTAAGTTCTACATGTACTTAGCTGATAATGATCTATGATGAAAGTTGTTTTTATTAATTTACAAATATAAGTACTTTCAATGTAAGAAAACCAAATTTGTAAGATCAAATAAGTTGAATTAGTTCTACTAACTTTGTTATTTCTAATTCTCCATTTTGTGTATGTTATAGGGTTGATTTCACTTCCCATGTTTTCTTTTTTCCCCCATCAGATTAATATCAAAACTACTATAGCAAGTGAAGCACCTTCCACAGTTCACTTCCTCCTCTTTTTTTATATGCCAGTAGTAAGATTTAACATTTTAGCAACACTCAGTGAAATGTAAGTCCTTTAAGCAATCATAATAGTTAGTAGTTCTCTATCTTAACAAAAGGTCAGGTCTGAGAAAAGCGTTAGATAGCCTGGAATTATGTATTTATTCTGCCCAAGACTTTAAACTTAGTTTTTTATAAATGTCATACTCATTTTGCTAGGCATGTCTACCGGATTGCTTTGTTCTCACCTATTTTCATGAACTTTGTTCTACAATATATATGCGGACTATATATGTGTGATCACCAATAAAAATGAATGCCTTATACTCTCCACAGATGTGAACTGGCAATGATGCCTGTTAACTGTCAGACAAGGTCCAGTGGGAAAATCATATACCTGGTTTTGAAGAAATTTGATACCTTTATTTTCCTATCCTGAAGATGATTATTGTGAATCGTTCACTGCTTTGTGTTTAGATAATCATATTATAGTGTAAATGTTGATATTTTTAAGGTAATTTTTATAGAACCTTCATTATCCATCAATTTGTTGACATAGTCTTAGGTTCAGGTTGAACTTGAAATAAAATGTATAATATATACGGATGTTAATTAGAACATTTTAAATGGAAATTACAGAAAACAGCACAGACCAACTTAACCAGAAACAGGAAAAAAAAAAATGAGATGAAACAAGACAGGAAGACTAAACAATACGAGACTCTTAACAGTAGGAAACAAGATAAGGGTAACTGGAGGGGAGGTGGGTCAGAGGATGCGGTAACTGGGTGATGGACATTAAGGAGGGCATGTGATGTAATGAGCACTGGATAGCATATAAGATTAATGAATCACAGACCTGTACCTCTGAAACCAATAATATATTATATGTTAATTAATAGAATTGAATTTAAAAAAAAAAAAAGAAGAAGAAGGTGGGTTACTTAATGACACCAAAAAGTAAAGAAAGGAAAACAACTTATATATTTCATTCCACTTTGTTGGGAGGGAGAATTTCATAGGCCCAGAATGGACTAGGTGGCCTCTATCTGATCACTGATCATTGGTGGCTAAAGGTGGTGATCACATAGTAAATTGTTTCTATAAGAGACCCATCCGTGCAAATGAGGTGGGGCAGATAAGGGGGCAATTTTCAGGTAATTAAGAGTTTCCTATTATGCCACAATAGGTAGGGTTGTTATAATAGGGCCTCAAGTGGTATTTCTGGCCAATTAACATTCCTAATTATCCACTTAACAATTTAAAATCTCACCATTTATTCTTTTCAATGAAACAAATAAGATTTTCTGCCATTTGTTAAGTTTAGAGTTAATTCCATGTCAATTTGGGAAATGTCTATTTCTGTTTCTTAGCTAAGAGCAAGGAGAGGGGATCTCAGGACTGTATAAATGGAAAGATTTTAGGAATTAAAATCTGTCTTGGTATTGACAAGATAGAAAGGTAATCATTACAGCTAAAATTTGCTAAGTACTTGCTAAGTGGCAGGGACCATGAATAACTCTACATAAATTATTTCATTTAACCCTATGCAACGGGTTTTAATTATTACTGTTATCTTTGAGAAAAGAAAATAGTGACACAGAAAGCTTAAATAACATATGCAAATTTGTTTAGCTAGTAAGTGGTAAAGCCAGGAAAACCACACCTCAGCCAACCGTAATTTGACTGAAAAATATGTCATTTGGTAGAATTTTTAAAAAGGTGAAGATCAGTAAAATTCTTTGCTTTGGGACTCTGAGGATCAGACTAGTTTGATTCTTTGTTTTTATCTTATTTCTCTGTTTTATTGTCCTCAGAGAAGACTTTCTTGATTTTTGTATTCCCCCTATCTAACCTACCCCCACCCCAGTGCTGCAACCTACTCACCTTCTCAAGGCCCCCACTGTTCAGTTTTGTTGGCAACTGCCGTGACTGATTTGCTTACAGCAGCTGGCATCACTTTCACAACCTTGTGAAGTAAATGCCATTTTTATTTTTATTTTCCAGATGAGCAAAATGAAGTGCAGAGAGCCTAGGTAATTTACCCAAGGTAGCACAATTAGTTAGTTTTGCGTGTGTGCATGTGTGCGTGTGTGTGTTTTAAAGATTTTATGTATTTATTTGACAGAGAGAGAGAGAAATCACAAGTAAGCAGGTGGGGGATGGGGGCGGGGAAGCAGGCTCCCCACTGAGCAGAGAGCCCGATGCAGGGCTCAATCCCAGGACCATGAGATCATGACCTGACCCGAAGGCAGAGACTTAGCCCATTGAGCCACCCGGGCACCCCTGTATGTGTTTTTTAATTTAAAAAACTGTTTTAGGGGCACCTGGGTGGCTCAGTCATTAAGCGTCTGCCTTTGGCTCAGGTCATGATCTTAGGGTCTTGGGATCAAGCTCCTCACCAGGCTCCGTGCTCGGTGGGAGGCCTGCTTCTTCCTCTCCTTCTTCCCCTGCTTGTACTCCCTCTCTTGCTGTCTCTGTCAAATAAATAAATAAAATCTTTAAAAAAAAATGTTTTAAAGTACTGACAATGTTTGTCAAACCATTCCCTTTTCCTGTCTTTCACACCCATTTCTTGCCTTATACTCAAAACACACACACACACACACACACTCACTCATCGCATAGAGTAAATCCTAGGGTTTTCAATAAAAATTATGTTTTCAGGGCACCTGTGTGGCTCAGTAGGTTAAAGCCTCTGCCTTTGGCTCAGGTCATGATCTCAGGGTCCTGGGATTGAGCCCCGCATCGGGCTCTCTGCTCAGCTGGGAGCCTGCCTCCTCCCCTCTCTCTGCCTGTCTCTCTGCCTACTTGTGATCTCTGTCTGTCAAATGAATAAATAGAATCTTTAAAAAAAAAATTATGTTTTCAAGTTCTATGGTACTGTTAAAAGTTAAAAAAAAAAATAAGTACCACTTCAGCAGAGTGGATGTCATTGTACAGTTAACCGTGTACCTGAACTTACATAAAGTTCAGACTTTTTATCATTTTTGGCACTATTGCTTCAAGTACTGTTTTATGCCAAAGCTCAAAAGGGGTATTTCAAGTTTTTGTTATTTCACACCAGGTTGAATTCCCTATTCCCCAAATTGATCAGACCAAAACTTGTTGTTTGTTTCACATGGGGATGCACTTCCTTTAACCTTTGCTGTATGAGCAACCCTTGCTCTAATCCAATACATATGATGTCCTTTAATACAATTTAGTATCAAAGATTACCTATCAAATTTGGTGATACTTCTCTGAATGCACAGTTATAATTTGTTTAAAAATGCTTTTAAAAAATGTCTCAACTTCAGGGCACCTGAGTGGTTCAGTGGGTTAAGCCTCTGCCTTCGGCTCAGGTCATGATCTCAGGATCCTGGGATCAAGCCCTGCATCGGGCTCTCTGCTTAGCAGGGAGACTGCTTCCCCCTCTCTCTCTGCCTGCCTCTCTGCCTACTTGTGATCTCTCTCTCTGTGTCAAATAAATACATAAAATCTTTAAAAAAATTTTTTTAAAAAGTCTTAACTTCATCTTTCATGTAATAGAAAATGGAGTTGTACATACATGCATGCACACATGTGTGCACACAACACTTGTAAGTAGGCAAACACAAAGTATTTCTTCAAAAATATGGCCCCCTGATCTTTTCCTCAGTGTGGCTATTTTGTGTATCCTCCAACTTTTTCCTAAGTTGCTGTGGAAAGTAAACATCCTCTGGGTAAGCCTCTTGCTGAATCAGATGCTTTACTTCAGAAACTTAGGAGCTGACTTCCATCTCAATGAAAGCAGCCAGTGGACCCTAGTAGCTAGCAAACACTTCTGTGGAAACAAATATGTACTTCTTTATTTCTTCCTTATTATAGTTTAACACATTTGTTACTTTGTACAAATGACTAATATGTTTTTAAAAAAGGCCAAATACAAATAACAAATTTTACAAACACAATATAGAATTTAGAATGTCTTCTTAACAGGTTGGTGACATTGAAAAAAAAGTAGAAGAAAGTGAATGGGGACTCAACATTATGACTTGGATAAAAAATCTGAAAGGAAAAGGTTCATGAGAGAATCTTATTTATTATTTGGTAGGATAGTGAAAGTCAACAAATAAATCATATCAAAGAGAAGATAAATGGCCTTAAATCCAGGGCCACACTCATGTCCAGATGAACACAAGCAAACAAACTACGAAGGCAACTTTGAAAATACAGCCTGCATTGGAAAATAAATAAGAAAGGAGGAGATGAGATAAAGGGAATTTTCTTCTAAGGGGCTGGCCAGATTCTTGTTAGAATACTAGGACCACTTTTTGAGATCTAGAGAGCTTGAACATGGTTGAGTATTTGGAAAATAAGAGGAGAAACTATGGATCATAGTGGATTCTTACTATGGAAGCTACCGTGAACTTTCCATTCCACCAAACTAAAAATGAGAAGTAAATGGGATAAAGAACAAAATTGGAGAAGCAGATTTTTGACGTTGTATGACGCATCTCAATTGATAGTTTTCTAATGGTAACTGTGGTAAGAACAATTGCGAGGTCCAATAGTGAAAGTGGATTAAAAAATTGTAACATTATTCCTCTGACATTTTGTCAAGTATTTTATTAAGTTTAATATTTTCTAAAATAATTAAATATGAAATTATTTAAACATATGCTAAATTTAATAAAAATATATAATATACATGAACTACCTACTCAAATTTAACAATATCTGGAACACTACTTTTTAAAAAGAAATACATGTAAAAGCCACTGGGAAGGAGCCCTGCAAACAGCAGCCTTTGTGCGATTCTGAGCAGCACCTTAACCCTAAGCTTGTCTGTATTTTGCTGCATATGAACCTTGAGGCAGCAGGCATATGGGCTGTCTATGAGCTAGAGACCCTCATGGGTAGAAAAGGCTGTGTCCACAGTTTAGCATTGAACTTAGAGAGACTTAGTATAGTAACCATAGCTCCAGTAACACTGGCCACTACTGAGAAGATGGTCATAGTCATGACAGGAGGCCCTAGCAGTACAGGGCAGAGATCTAGGTTAACAGCTGTGGACAACTGCTGCAGAGCTTCCTCTTAAGCCCCTTCAGGACTATGCCCATAGTGGATGATGCCTGGAAGAGGCTGAGAGTCCCGCATGTCCACTGGTGGGTTCTTGAGTGAGTACTTGTTCTATTGCCATTACTTTGGTGTGTGGTCCTTAATATAAAACCCTCAGGCTGGTGGGACCTCGGAGATCCCCTGAAACTCTCAAAGCAAAATTCTAAATTGTATTTTGTTAGACCTGGCATCTTTCTCGTCTGATATTAAAGTTCTTTGGAAAATGAACTTTTTTTTGAAACCCAGTATAATTGATAGGTTCAAGGAGATTCCCTTAGTGACTTTCCTTATGCTGATTTGATAACCCTTTATTAATATTTTGGTGACAACAAGGAACATAGTCTCAAATTCCAAATTTAAGGCTGTATCTTCTAAAATGATGTAAGGATACTCTGTTAGTTTGGGTTTCTACAAAAGTAGAATCTAAGGTAATAGCTTCCATCCTGGTGGTTTATTTAAGAAGTCCTTCCAAGAAACAAAGGGATGGAGTGGAGAGAGTGGTAAACAGAAAGGGGAAAAGTCAAAGCAAATGTGCATTATCAAGTTGACCACCAGCTCAATCTTGCCAAGATCTTCCCATGTCCATTATAGGATTGTCCATAGAAGGGATCAAACTATGGGCTCCTCTCCCATAAGTGAAGGGTGGTTAATTCCATCCCACTCCCACATGGTATCTGTGTGAGTTCTGGGCAAGTTCCTAGACCTAGGTAGGAGGCTTGAGGGTCTTTGTACAATTGAAAAGAAGAATCCTCTATTTACACCTATACCAAGGAGGTAGACACAGCAATGTCAGGTATAAAAGGTAAACTGAGGGGAGTGAGGCAGCACACAAGAGGTATTCAATACAAATATGGGATTTTGAAAATTGAGTTTACAGACAAATTGCAAGTTATAAAAAATGTGATGATTGATTTTGGTCAAAGTCCAAAATATCAATAGGTACCTTCAAATTTTAAGTTTAAAAAAAAACTTTTCCTTGAAATAGAACTTTTTTTTTCTTGTTCAGTCTAAAATAGCCTTTGCAAAAGAGATTGGCAGATTAACTTTTGTTGGAGGCACATTCTTAAATTGCAATTATTTTGGTTTTGGAAGAAGCAGAGAGTAGTGGTGGTATTAAGTTAATTAAGGTAAATATTAGAGAAGATATTGTTTTACAGGAAAGATTTGAATAGGCTTAACAGTAATTATTTTTGCATGGTTGGCAATCAGACTCCAGGTGAACAGAGTAGATCTTATCTTAAACCAAGAGCATTCAGAGGTTGAATCTATCAAATTAATATCAGGAGTGCTTGGAGTGAGATAGAAGACTGTAACTATCAAGAGAAAAATCTTATAGTTATATTCTGCAAATTCAACTTTCAACAGGTAAAGTGAGAGAATCACATTCACTGTTCATTTTCTTTCCATAAGGCACCTGTGATCCAAGAGATGCAGTTTAAAATGCAGAAGGATGTTCCCCACTGTCCCCCACCCCCGTCCTGCCTAATTTAAAAGGAGCCCAGTGCAATTCATCAGGAGAGAAAAGAGAAAACAGGAAAAGAAATAAAGTGAGGTCCTTTAGCTACATTTAAATAGTGCTGAATAATGATGCTAGGTTTTGTTGCAAACCCAGCAAGTACGCTGATCAATATTGTGCAGAACTAAATGTAGGAGACTCTAAGTCAAATACGATTTCAGAATAGTTTATCATTTTTGCCAGCCTGTGCAGTGCTCAAAATGGGAAATGGTTCATATGATCTCAGATGTAGCAAAGTTCTTGGGCTTTGAGTATCACTGTGAATTCCAGAAAAAAGTGAAAAGTCTGGAAGATTTATCCCAAATTTGGCATCATGAAAGACAAAAGTAGTTATCTACCTTCTCATGTATAGCTATTTCTTTATTCCCAGGACAGTAGAAATTTTATCAGGGGTTAGATGATTTTATGCTTTTTGTTGGTTTTAAAGGAATGATCACATTGTGATGCGTTAAAACAGTCCCAATTAAAAACATTTTTATAGTAAACTTTATAGATTAATCATTGGCGTTTTGAACACAGTACTTAAACTACATTTGCTAAGTCATTGGTAGTTAAAATGCATCATGCCTATGACCAAATAGATCTATTCTTAGAATGAAAAGCACAGACCTTTTCTAGCTGTTGTATTTTATCACAACAATAAAAGCCAGTATATATTGTGTGGGATACAATTCGGCTTTTTTACATTATAATTTTAATTACATTTGTCTCACCATTAATTTTTTTCTCCATTATGAGCTTCTATTTGACTTTCAATAGAAAGGATTTTTTTAAGTCGATATTTAGTTTAAGATAAAAAGACTTTCAAAACATTGAATAAATGTCAGTAATTTTGGGAGATTAAAAATCTATCACAGAGTTTTTACAGGAGAATGGCTAATGTCAGGTAGAAATATAAAGTCTGAGAAATTTCTTTCTTTCTTTCTTTCTTTTTTTAACATACATCTTGTCTTTTTGGATATTCCTACCTACTTAGTAGCCTCATTAATTTGGAAGATTCAATATGTTTTCTCCATCAAGGAAAATAAGGCATGATTTAATTTTCAAAGAATTGAAGTAATACTATTTTATAAATATAAGTACATTTATGTGTTTTACTTTTATTTAGGGGTTTTATCCAAATGGCACCATCTTTAACTTGTTATTCTAATAGGAAATACCAACCTTCTAGATTGCCAAAAAGTCCACAATGTTAGGATAGGATATTAAAGAAAACAAAATATTTTAAATAACATAAGAATAAAAAAATGCCATTCTGAATAAGTGCCATTTTCCATCCAGACTTGCATTCAAACTGTAGAAAGCATCAAAAAATTTGGAGTTTGGTTTTTCATAATGTTAAAAATTCACAATTTCCTAATGTTAAACATCTTTCTAATAATGTTAAATTAGATGTTTTCTAATGTTAAATTAAATGTTAAAATGTTAAACATTTTCCTAATGTTAAAAATTCACTTTAAGATGCCCATAGTATTCTAAATGAATCATTATGACTATCCTCCAAAAATATTCTCTAAACTCACAGACACCCTAGTAGTAGTAGTAGTCGTAGTAGTCGTAGTAGTAGTAGTAGTTGTTGTTATTATTCCACATATTCCAGCTGACAGCAATTTCCATGTATTTTCTTCTTTCACTACTAAAAATCAAGTATCTTCATTAACAAAGCCTCTGGTACACCCCTCAGTGCCTAAAACAGTAAAGAGCTGACCTTGGTTTCCTTTATGGTATATACTTAGAAGACACATTTTTTGGTTCTGTTTTTGTTTATTGAGGTTGGGAGAGAAAGAAAGATCATACTTAAGAGCTTACCTAAAGAGCCTCCTGCACACCAATCAGGTTCTACTGTATTGGGATGATCTAGAAGGTCTGCCCCTAAAATTAATACCTGGAATTTTGCTGATCTCCCTAGTCTGTGCTCTAGATATAAAGCTCCACAGATCAATAAGTATTAACAAGTACAAGTATGTTGGAGAAGTTCCCAGAAGAAAGATAAATTTAGCCTTTCTTGTCAACTCCCTGTTAAGGTAAAAAGAAGTGACAGCAAGCAGTTTATTTAGCACATTTTCTGGAAAGATCTCTTGTATATAGAGAGAATATGTCCAAGAGCTTCTAGAAAATTCACCAAAAATCTATGAGAACCTGTTGATCACTGATTACTGGAAAGGCCAAGTGAAGAATACATCTAAAATCTATTTCTGCTGATACGGTAAACTTCTTTACTGAAGGTTTAATAAACGGTATGAATTCATGTCTAAAGTGTCTATTACATTGTTGGTTACTATGTCATCATCATCATTGTCATCATCATAATCATCATACCTAATAATTTGTTGAGAATTTGTTAACTACTAAGTACAGAATCCTAAGAATTCTACATTCATTACCTTTTATAAGATGATCTACCAAAAAACCTCCAGTTAACATCATATTCAGTGATGGGTAACTATAAGCTTTTCTACTAAATCAGGTTCAGAAGGATAGTCCTTCTTATCACTCTTTTCAACATCTTACAGAAAGTCTTTGTTAATGCAATAAGGCAAGAAAATGAAGTAAAAAGTATGCAGGCTGGGAAGGAAGATATAGAACTGGCCAATCACATGATTGTCTATGTGGAATGTCAAAAGAATCAACCAAAAACTCCAGAAACTAATAAGCAGTTCTAGTAAGATTGCAGATTACAAGGAGTAAAGATTATTACATAAATGTCAATCACTTGGAGCGCCTGGGTGGCTCAGTGGGTTAAAGCCTCTGCCTTCAGCTCAGGTCATGATCTCAGGGTCCTGGGATCAAGCCCCACATTGGGCTCTCTGCTCAGCACGGAGCCTGCTTCCCTTCCTGCCTCTCTGCCTACTTATGATCTCTGTCTGTCAAATAAATAAATAAAATCTTAAAAAAAAAATGTCAATCACTTTATGATACACCAACAATGAACAAGTGGAATTAGACTTTAAAAACACAATACCATTAGCACTCTCAAAAATGAAATATTTAGATATAAATCTAACAAAATATTTATAAGATCTATATGAGGAAAACTACAAAACTTCAATGAATGAAATCAAAGAATTAAATGAATAAATACTTTGTGTTCATGGATAGAAACACTCAGTAATTGTCAAGATTTCTGTTCTTCCAGTTTGATCTCTAAATTCAATGCCATTCAAATTAAATCCCAGCAATTATTTTATGGGTATCAACAAACTGATTTTGAAGTATATATGTAGAGGTCCTGGTTGACTCACTTGGTAGAACATGTGACTCTTGACTTCGGGGTTGTCCCACTTGTATTTCGAGTTCGAGTCCCACTTGTGTGCAGAGATTACCCAAAAATAAAACCTTAAAGAAAAAAATAAAGTATATATGGAGAAGCAAAAGATCCAGAATAGCCAACACAGTTTTGAAGTTGAAGAACTGAAACATCCTGACTTTAAGATGTGGTATATAAAGTTTCAGTAATCAAGACAGTGGAGCATAAGGAATAACACGGAGGATATGGGGAGATGGAGAGGAGAAGTGAGTTGGGGGAAATTGGAGGGGGAGATGAACCATAAGAAACTGTGGACTCTGAGAAAAAAACCAAGGGTTTTTGAGGGGAGGGGATGGGGGGTTGAGTGAGCCTGGTGGTGGGTATTATGGAGGGCATGTATTGCAGGGAGCACTGGGTGTGGTGCATAAACAATGAATTCTGGATGAATTCTGGAACACTGAAAAGAAATTAAAAAGAAAATAAAAAGACAGTGTGGTATTGGTGAAAGAACAGAATAAAAGATCAATGGCACAAAATAGGCCAGAAATAGAAACTCATGAACAAAGTCGACTGATCTTTGACAAGGAGCAAAGGCATACAATGAAATCAAAATAGTCTTTTTAACAAACAATGCTGGAACAACTAGATATTCACATGCAAAAATATAAAAACTAGACAGAATTTACCCTCTTCAAAAAAATTAACTAAAAATAAAGTAAAGATATAAATATAAAATGCAAACTTTAAAACACATATGATAACATAGGAGAAAACCTAAATGACTTTGGGTATGGTGATGGTTTTTAGATACAACACCAAAAATACAGCCCGGAAAAAAATAATTGATGTTAGACTTTATTAAAATTATAAACTTCTGCTCTATAAAAAATAATATCAAGAGAATTAGAAGATAAGACCCAGACTGGGAGCAAGTGTTTGCAAAAGGAACATTAGATGAAGGACTATTATCTAAACATGTAAATAACTCTTAAAACGTCACAATAAGTAAACAGACAACTCAATCTTTTAAAAATCAGCCAAAAATCTTAATAAACCCCTCACTGAGGAAGCAAACAAGCATATGAAAATATGCTCCTCATTATATATTATAAAGGAAAATCAAATTAAAGCAATTCATACCCATTAGAATGGCCAACATTCAGAGCACTGATATCAGATGCTGGTGAGGATGTGGAATAACAAGAATTTTCATACATAGCTGGCAGGAAGACAGTTGGGCAGTTAGTTTAGTTAGTTAGCTTACTTAGTTTAATTTAGTTAGTTAGCTTACTTATTTTCGTTAGCTTATTTAGTTAGTTTGGCAGGTAGTTTAGTTAGTTAGCTTACTTAGTTAGACAATTTAGTTTCTTACAAAACTAAATGTAATTTTACCACACCTCCCAGTACACTCTTGGTATTTATCCAAAGGGATTGAAAACTTGTGGTCCACGCAAAAATCTGCCATTGATGTTTATATCAATTTCACTCTAATTGTCAAAACTTGGAAGCAACGGAGATGCCTTTCAGTAGGTGAATGGATAAATAAACTGTGGTACCTCCAGAGAATAGAGAATAGAATGTTATTCAGCACTAAAAAGAAATGAGTATCAAGCCATGAAGAGACATGGAGGAACCTTAAATGCATATTACTCAGTGAAGGAAGCCAATCTGAAAAGGCCACATTCTGTATATATCCTAACTGTAAGACATTCTTGAAAAGGCAAAACTATGGACATCATAAAAAAAATTTTAAAAAGTTTGAGTGGGAGAACCAATAGGCAGAGCACAGAGGATTTTTGGAGCAGTGAAAATACTCTAAATCATATTATAATGATGGATATAAGTCATCACACATTTTTCCAGATGCCTAGAACACACAACACCAAGAGTGAACCATAATATAAGCTATGGATTTGGGGTGGTTATGATGTGTCAATGTAGATTTGTCCATGGTAACACATGTACCATTCTGATGAGAAATGTTGATAATGAGGAAAGCATGCATGTGTGGTGGAGAGGGGATACTTTCAATTTTGTTGTGAACCTAAAACTGCCTTAATTTTTTTGAAATAAACTCATTAAAAAAAAAAAAACAAAAACCCTGTGGGTTAAGTTTGCTTATATCCCCATTTTGCTGATAATAGTCTTAAAAATATTTGCAATTGAAAACATATAGATGAGAGAGTGATGGATTAGTATACATACACATAGATATTGAATAGCTTGATAATACAGTTATTGAAGGTAGACAATCATGTAAATTTTATCAAATGATAGGGTTTTTTTAGGCAATAGTCATGATAACAAAGAACTTCTGGCTATGAAAAATATTTCCATAAAGGACAATATTTCAGTAGACAATAGAGATGAGAGTTTGCAAAGCTAATAGCACTAAATAAGAAATTAATCATATGAAAGAATTTCTTTATCTCCTTCCATTATCAACGTCCATCCACTGGAGTCCTATGGGGTCCCAAACCCAATACCAAGAGGTAAATAAACTGATAATGTTTAGAAGACATTTAGGTTCCAAAATTAACTTCTGCAATGATTCTCAGAAAGATTTATCACTAAGATTTTCTGGAATAAGATGTATATTTGCTTAGAATATGATAATATCTGAGTTTGCTTAATAGTACAAGGTCAAACAATTTGAAAATAATGCCTTAAGTCAAACAGGCATGTGCCTGCATGAAAATGGAAGGAAAGCCTTGTGAAGAGAATAGACGGATTAAAAATACTAATATTTACGTTAAGAACCACCCATTCAGTTTGTGACTATTAAAAAATTGCTTTCAAAGTATATGTTGAAAGATGCACTTGCGGTCAAAATGCAGTAGTGGTATCCTACTGGATATCCATGTTAAAGGATCACTTGACAAATGGCATTTTGCAAAAATACATGACTATCATTACTGACAGTTTCATCTTTTATGAGCTTAGTAAGGCAATGAGAGCATTTACTATTCTAAACTTAACTGATCAATAACACAATTGGTGAGCTAGCATCATTCTTGAGAAAAAGTGACCGTTGTCATGGTGAGGATCATTAGCGATGCAAAAAGGAATCCAAAAGCATTCTTAGTTTACAAAACTCACTGTAGGGACCTGATTTAATAAAAGTTCCTGACCTTTGCTAACTCAGCAAGTTGTAGGTCTCACTCACCTAATGTTATTTTTATTATATTCTGAGTGTTTATATAAGAAAAAAATGAAAAGAATATTGAATAATTGTCTTCTCTTTGAGCCCAAGTTATACTTAAACTGTCTCAGGTCAGGTGATTAAACAAATCTATTTTTTAAAATCACAACTTCAAAATCCAGTGGAAAATACATGGACAAATTGGTGGTCTCTTTCATAGCAAGCAACTAAAAAATCACCGAACATCTCTTAAGTGCCTACTTTATGCTGAGAAATTAATGTAGCTGAAAACATTTATTTGATTATTCTCCATCCTTCTTTTGCCAAATGAGAAAAGTTTTTTTTTTTAACTTTTTTTTCATTTAGATAACTTAAATATATGCAATGGAGTATTATACCCTAAATGTATATTTACTTCCAATTCTGAGTTTTACATTTAACAATAGTTAATTATTTTGCTTTTTAATCCCTTTTAGATGGTGCAATTTGTTCCTAAGGACTTCACTATCCTCTTTGGTCACACAGCTGGAGTGGAACATGAAGACTTTGTGCAGCACGTCTCTCGGCGTGAACATTAAAAAAAAAAAAAAAAAAAAATCACAACTAGTAGGCAAAAAGCCATTTCCTCTAGTCAGGCTGTGGTTATCTTGATCTAGCATGACAAATTGGTGTTCCCAGAGTGGCTGCAAAGTAATCAGACTGTGACAAATGGTTTACTTATAGCAATTTGTTTCCATTTTACTGAAAATTTCCACAGTCTTAAAAAAATAAAAAGATTTTTAATGGCATCTGAACGTTGTTGAAAGTGAGCTGCTTGAAATGGTCCAAGCTGGACCTGGAATCATTGTGATCTCCCATGAGATGTGATAGGAGTGAGTCATGCCTCTGTCCACTGGTGTCAGCCGAGTGACCCTCTAACCTAGGTAGGGTCTTTTAAGAGTCCATTGTCATCTTGAACTAGAGAGTCCTTGGTGCAGGTGATTTCTGGTTACCTCATGATTTTTCAACTTTATGATGGTGCAAAAGCAATATGCATTCAGTAGAAATTGTACTTGGAATTTTGAATTTGGATCTTTTCCCAGCGCAGTGATATGCTCCACAATAATCTCTTGCAATGTTGGGCAATGGCAGCAAGCCACAGCTCCCAGTCAGTCATGCGATCACAAGGGTAAACAACTAATACACTTAAAACTGTTCTGTAACCATACAATCCATACAACCATTCTATGTTTCCATTTTAGGACAGTATTCAATAAATTGCATGAGATATTCGACACTTTATTACAAAATGGGCCTTGTGTCAATGATTTTCCCCAACTATAAGCTAATGCAAGTGTTCTAAGCATGTTTAAAGTGGTGTGGGTTAAGCTATGATGTTCAGTAGCTTAAGAATATTGAAATAGATTTTGTTTGATGGATATTTTCAACTTACATCAAGTTTATCAGGACTTAACCAATCATAAATGGAGGAAGATCTGTATCAAGTATGGCACAAATTATCTTCTTTAAGGGTTTGCCCAAGTCTGGCAAGACACACTCTTACTGCATTAAGGGAACATCCATTTGGGCTTGGATTCTCTTTAGCCTGGTCTCCAACTTTCTGGAATGGTAGTCCCATACCACTGCCTACTTCTGTTGATCTTTCAGCAAGTTCTCCTTTTGTCCTTGGTTGGACCTTGTATGATGACTTACAAACTAATTTGTGCTATACCCTGAGTTGCTTCCTGGTTAATGCTGTCTTTTGTCTCTTTCTCACTTTTGTGAATCTATGGATGGTCTTCAACTGATGCTCTGCAGGTTTTTTTGGAGAAGAGACCTCTTTCTTTTATGTTACTTTCATCAAGGAAGGTGGGGATTGGTTCACAGAAAGGCAAGGCTTAGTATTAAGAGTTAGCACACTGTCAGACATTGAGTACGGTGATTTGCCAATGTTATCTCATTTCACCCTGTAAGGTCAGTATTATTCTCCCCATTTTATAGGTACATGTGACTTAGAAAGATGAAATTAATTGTTAGAAATTAAGTATCTGTGCAGTCTTTTTCCTGTCCACATCCTCAATACCATGCCTCATTTTTATTTCTCAACTCATAAGTAGCATGAGGCATTCTTCCTGTTCCATTGGCCTGTGTTGTGAGTTAATTTTTTAAAAAGGTAATAAAACTATTCATTAGCAGAGACATATTTAATAATCTAGATACTTAATTAAGTAGAAAGAAAATGATTTCTTAAAGACATGGCAATGTTAAGCTTCAATTCATATATATCTTATTTAAAGCCACTTGCTTTACTCTGTACATACTTGGCTATTTTTACAGTGTATTACTCCTTTAATATTGTTGCCCACACTCTTCTCTAAATATGTAATGAAAAAGAAGTCTCTAAAGAGGAAATTATGTTATTTGTTCTTTATAATGTATCTTCATAGGTCTAGTCATAATTCTAAAATAGTAATTTCCATATGCCGGTAGTATATCCTAATAATTATTGGAAATTCTTTGCAATGCCATAGGATTTCACTTAACTATAAATTAAATAGTCACAACCCATGATCTCTTTCTGATGTTCTGTTTTATTCTGGAGTCTCTTCCTCTTCCCAAACTGTTTTGTTCCTACCTTAGTGATCAGATTATTTCTTGGGCATAATACATGTGACTCCTCTTCTGTCCTTTACTTTGAATTCTAAGAAAGGCTTTGAGATAAATACAACTCTTTGTTTTGCCAACTGAGGGGGGGGAGAAGGTTATTTGGTTTTGTTTAAATAACAAATATTGTTTACATGTGTCTCCCTTTTACATAAAGTAAAAATCAGTTAGTTATACATGTTTCATGCAAGACATGATTTAAACAACCCATGATATATTTACTCATAGCCCCCATGCTCAACTGTCATTGCTAATCTGATTGTATTTTCATTTTCCTTATATTATTTAAAAATTATCTTTCCAGTCTAAAATACTAAGCATGGTTTCATTGGTCTAAGAAAATAGAGCAAATAATTAAAGATGCAGATTGATGAAAATATGTAAGCAATATGAAAGAAAAATAATGATTCTTAATCTTCCAAGACTTTACTAATATCCAAAAACAGTTTTAAAGGATTTTTTCTTTCTTGGCTTTTAATGCAGTATCAGATATGGGCTTTATATTTATCAGTAGAATGTATATCTGAAATCTACTTTTATTTTCATTAATACATTCTAATAATATTCCTTTGTACCATACTGCATGCCTCAATTTTGGTGGAATTGTCTGATTATTCAAAAATTAGGAAAGATACATTCTTGTTTGAAGGTATAGTATTCTTTATTGATTTAACTTGATTCTGGGTTTGATGACAAAGTCATATTGGGAAATAATTACATTTATACTGTGCTGTCTTTCTTTTGCTTTGAAAAAGTTTAATTAGATATCCATGCCAATAAAAAGGATTAGGAGGGTAAGAACTTTGTTTTTGCCTCTAAATTTTAGCATGATATCAGTTCACATTATAAAAATTAGTAAAATGATGCAAAACATATCATTCTTCCCCCCGACCAAGGAAATATATACTGGGGATGACTCATGAAGGGTGCTGAACACTTTCTGCAGGGAGAATATAATTCCCTAGGCTTCTCTCCTTCCAGTATAGTTTGAGTGGATATTTATAAGCCCCTCAATCCATTGCAATGACCCTAAAAGATTTCCAGTCAACTTAAATCACTATGACTTCATTAAGTAGATTGTATTAATTTGGAGGTTGCATACATTCACTCCTCCATGTTGCTAGTATAATACTAGACTCAGAGACTGTCTACCACCCTTCACCAACAGGCTTCAAGTGAATCCAAAAAAGTAGACTGATTAGAAATAATGTGTCTGACACTCGGAGTATGAGCTTCTTAAGATCTAAAATATGTTCTTCCTTGAGATCTTGGAGATAGCTCTGTTGGAGAGCCATTTCATAAACCTGACAGTATCTCTTTAGGAATATTTCTGTATTAAATTGTTGCTATAGTTCTTCTTCCTTCCAGGGAAAATTTTCTTGAAACATAAATCCAGTGTCAATTTTTTTTGAATACTCAACAAAGACTGCTGTCTACTATTCTTATCAGAGCAATAATTTTGAAGATAATTACTTCAATTATGCCTCTCTTCCCTCTCATGGTTTTCCACCAACTTAAATTCAAAGCAAAGTTCATTTCTCCCTTTTAACAGTGGCTGCTGGAACTCATATGCTCTTACCATACTGTTCTGTAGCTTTAATCTCTTCACAGAAAAATCTGCTACCTAGATATTGATTCGGAACCTGGATCTCCCCTGAAAATACTTCTCCCCTTGTTCCCAACTGAGTGAAAGTTTTTTATACTTTCAAGCTCAGGAAACATGATGGCCTAGAGTTAATACTGGTAATTTCCTAACTCCCAAATATTTTTTGTATCATAAAGCAAAAACCATTCTTTCTTTAAGGATCATGATATATATGCCATCATGTACCTCTCATTATTGACGTCATCCTTTGCCATCTTGACAACGTTATTCATTCACTGTGGGCTTTGGAACCTAACTCTCAGACTTCTTCCCTCCACAGTAAAATCAACCATCGTCAATTATTCAATTTCTACATGTAGGTAATCTTTCCAACAAATAGCTTCAACGTATCTTAACTTTGATATTAGCATCCCTGCCCCAATTCCACTCCCAATTCCACCACCACAACAGTACTGTGGACCTCATCACTCAAACTCTTGCAAAAAATCTTAAAATACAAAATGTCATCATCTTACCAAATCTCCTGCCCTTTTCGGTTTCTCATGCCTGCTCTTATTCATGAAGAAATATGGCTTCTCTTTCCCTCTGCTTTCTCACAGCCTGTCACACAACACAGTATCTCTCTGCTTGACACCTTGGTAGTTTGTTTCATCAACTTATACGCTAGCGTCCTAACACTCCCATTCCTTCACTTCACAATCATGAAAATTTTCAGATCATCTACCTTGCATGTGTGCAACCATCCATCTTGTTATTTGCTGTTCCCAGATTTCTGAATACTGCTAGAGAAAATAAACCATTGTGTGAATTAGTGCCAATGATTTGGTCTCCAGATGGGTTTTCAGCAGAGCTCAGCAATTCTTTTTCAAGTCTTTGGTTCTGTTCTCTCTCCAATTTCTCATATATGCCATTTATAAACAAAACTAATAACTTTATGCTTCTTATTCACAACTATTTTCCTCACTTTTAAATTATTTTTTTAATTTTTCTCATTTTCAAGCTGATAACCTGCCTCTTACCTCACAAGGAAATTTCGAGGCTATTTTGTATGATATCCCCTAACTTCACATATCTTATTCACAAACACGATACTGTCATGTTTTTTAGATAATAAATTTGTTCTTTTCCCATTTATTTCCTGATCCTGCTTCATCAAAGACAACCAGGTCTTTCATAGTCTCTTGTTTCAGGACTGATTTCAGTTAGGGAGCTAAAAAAGGAGAAGTTGCCTTTGTTTTTGTTTGTTTGATTTTAAAGTTGAGTGAAAGAAGAGACTGTGATAAATGACATTGAGAGCCACATTGGGACTGACAGACTTCCCTAAGAAAGGAAGAGGAATAATACTATATCCAGCAACATGTCCTCCACTGATGAAGAGCAAGTAAAGATGTTTTCAGAGAAAATGAAAGAGAGAATTCACTATCAAAAGACCTGTCCTTCCATAAACAGTAAAATCCGTAGGAGTATGATCCCAGATGGAAGCACAGAGCTTCAAGAAGGAATAAGAACATCAGAAATGGTAAATATGGTCATTGACTATGAACAGTTAATGACTGCTCAAACAATAACAGTAATAAAAATATCTTAAAGGATTTATAATGTGTAATAATAAAAATACGACAAGAGCACAAAGCTAAAGAGGGATTAAAGGAGCTAAACTGTTATAAATTTCTACGTAAGTGAGTGATAAAAGTATTAATTTCAGAGAGATTATAAATTAGGGACACAAATAATATAATCTAGGGTAATTATTAATAGGAAAAGTAATTTTAACAAAGAGCTCATAAGAGGAGAATAGTAATAATAATAAAACCCTTGATCAATTTAAAAGGGAGCAAAAAAGAAGTATATGGGACAAATAGAAAACAGATAAGATTTTATAGTTAGACTTAAACAAGTCCATATTACATTAAATGGACTAAGAACCCTAATTAAAAGATTGACAATAAAAAACAATACCTAGGGGTGCCTGGGAGGCTCAGTGGGTTAAGCCTTTGCCTTTGGTTCAGGTCATGATCTCAGGGTCCTGGGATGGAGTCCCACATCAGGCCTTCTGCTCAGCAGGGAGCCTGCTTCCCTCTCTCTCTCTGCCTGCCTCTCTGCCTAGTTGTGATCTCTGTCTGTCAAATAATAAATGAAATCTTTAAAAAAATAAAAAATAAAAACAATACCCAACTATAAGTTTTTATAAGATAGAATCTGACACAAGTAAACCTAAAGGCTGAAAGTAAAAGAATAAAAAAAGTATATCAGGAAAAACTATTCTACTTACAGATAAATATCATTGAAGGCAAGAATCATATTAAAGATACAGGAGACCTTCTCATGATTATAAAAGGTAACTTGATAAAAATGTACTAATTCTAAATTTTTGTACAGCTAAGAATATAGACTTAAAATATATAAAGCAAAAATAAACAGAACTAAGAAGTAATATTCACTATTAGAGTAAATTTTTAAATATGTCTCAGTAACATAGGAAAACATGATTAGACAAAAATCAGTAAGCATACAGAATATCTGAAAAATATGATTAATTAATTTAATCTAATTGATAAATATAGAAAATTACTCTCCAAACAGTGCATAACACAAGATATGTCTATGCGAGGGGCGCCTGGGTGGCTCAGTGGGTTGAAGTCTCTGCCCTTGGCTCAGGTCATGATCCCAGGGTCCTGGGATCGAGCCCCACATCAGGCTCCCAGCTCAGCGGGGAGCCTGCTTCCTCCTCTCTGCCTGCCTCTCTGCCTGCTTGTGATCTCTGTCAAATAAATAAATAAAATCTTTTAAAAAAGAAAAAGATATGTCTATGCGGTATTTGTCAAAATTTATTATGTGCTGGGTCTTCTAGAAAGTCTAGACAACAAAAGACAAGGGAAGCAAGGGCAAAAATGAACTATTGGGACTTCATCAAGATCAAAAAGTTTTGCACACCAAAAGAAACACTCAACAAAACCAAAAGACAACTGACAGAATGGGAGAAGATATTAGCAAATGATGTATCAGATAAAGGGATAGTATCCACATTCTATAAAGAACTTATCAAACTCAACACCCAAAGAACAAATAATCCAATCAAGAAATGGGCAGAGGACATGAACAGACATTTCTGCAAAAAAGACATCCAGATGGCCAACAGACACATGAAAAAGTGCTCAACATCACTCAGCATCAGGGAAATAGAACTCAAAACCACAATGAGATACCACCTCACACTAGTCAAAATGGCCAAAATTAACAAGTCAGGAAATGATAGATGTTGGAGAGGATGCAGAGAATGGAGAACCCTCCTACACTGTTGGTGGGAAAGCAAGCTGGTGCAGCCACTCTGGAAAACAGTATGGAGGTTCCCCAAAAAGTTGAAAATAGAGCTACCCTACAATCCAGCAATCACACTACTGGGTATTTATCCAAAAGATACAAATGCAGTAATCCGAAGATGCACATACACCCAAATGTTTATAGCAGCAATGTCCATAATAGCCAAGCTATGAAAAGAACCTAGATGTCCATCAACAGATGAATGGATAAAGAAGATGTGTTGTATATATATATACAATGGAATACTATGTAGCCATCAAAAGAAATGAAATCTTGTCATTTGCAACAACATGGATGTAACTAGAGGTTATTATGCTAAGCAAAATAAGTAAATCAGAGAAAGACAATTATCATATGATCTCTCTGATATGAGGAATTTGAGAGGTAGGGAGGGGGGTTTGGGGAGTAGGGAAGGAAAAAATGAAACAAGATGGGATCGGGAGGTAGACAAACCATAAGAGACACTTACTAAATCTTACAAAACAAACTGAGGGTTGCTGGGGGGTGGGAGGGTAGGGATAGGGTGATTGGGTTATGGACATTGGGGAGGGTATGTGCTATGGTGAGTGCTATGAAAGGTGTAAGCCTGATGATTCACAGTCCTGTATCCCTGGGGCAAATAATACATTATACATTAAAAAAATAAATTTTTAAAAATGTAAATTATTCAATAATTAAATAATGACGGCTTGCTTCAAAAAAAAGAAAGTCTAGACAAAGATTAAAGAATTGAAATAATAAAATTTGGTCTTTGTTCACAGAAAAAATAAACTAGCTGTGAATAACAAAAAGCTAACTCCCTTTAATTGTGAAATTTACCAATGTGCCTCCAAATAACCCATTAACCAAATGAGAATTCACCATGGAAAACAGAAAATGTATTAAATTGTGGATGTGAATAAAGCCAAAATTTTAAAGAAATACATAGCCTTAAATACATGTATAAGAAAAAAGGCTTAGCATATAAGTCAATCAGTGAAAGACAATGAAAATGAGTGAAATAAAGATGAAATGAAATAAGATGAACTCAAACAATTAATGAAATGAAACAAGATGAAACCAGAGAGGGAGACAAACCATAACAGACTCTTAATCTCAGGAAACAAACTGAAACAAACAAACAAGCTGGAAGGGAGCGGAGTGGGAGGGATGGGGTGGCTGGGTGATGGACATTGGGGAGGTTATGTGCTATAGTGAGTACTGTGAATTGTGTAGGACTGATGAATCACAGACCTATACCCCTGAAACAAATAATACATTATATGATAATAAAAAAATAAAAATGAACAAATAAATATAAAAAATAAATGTTAAAAAGAAGAAAAGAAAAAAAGGTTAAAATCATTATTAAAAATATTTGTCTCGGGGTCTCTGGGTGCCTCAGTCATTAAGCATCTGCCTTTGTCCTAGGTCATGATCCTAGGGGTCCTGGGATCAAGCCCCTGCACCTGGCTCCCTGCTCAGCAGGAAGTCTGCTTGTCCCTCTCCCACTCCCCATGCTTATGTTCTCTTTCTCACTGTGCCTCTCTCTGTCAAATGAATAAATAAAATCTTAAGAAAAAACTATCTCAAAAAGTGGGAGAATAGCAAATTAAATCCTCCAAAAATAGGAGGAAGAAAATAAAAGAGGAAAGAATAGAAATTAAGAAAGCAGGAAAACAAACTGGAATTCTCATAAACTTCTTATAGGATTCTTAATTAGTGTAACCAAGGGCCAGGACCAAGTACAGGCCAAAAATGGTAGCAAAATCCTCATCGCCTCACTATCACCACCAAATACAAAATTCACGGGACAGGGGCACCTGGGTGGCTCAGTGGGTTAAAGCCTCTGCCTTTGGCTCAGGTCATGATCTCAGGGTCCTGGGATTGAGCCCGCATCGGGCTCTCTGCTTGGCAGGGAGCCTGCTTTCCTTCCTCTCTCTCTGCCTGCCTCTCTGCCTCCTTGTGATCTCTGTCTGTAAAAAATAAATAAATAAAATTAAAAAAAAAAATTCATGGGACAAAACACCGTAGAAACTGAGAGGCAGTAAAAATGCCCCTGATATTTCTAGCTAACCTGAAATAATGCTCAGCAGTCTTACGTCTTGACTAGCATCAAAAGATAAATGGAGGGTAATATAAAATTGTATTCGTAAAAAGTTTAGTAATTGTCAGGTAATTCGTGTAATTCAGTTAATAACTTGTGTACATGGTTTCCCATACTGCCCTTTACTCTTGCCCAATGCCTATATTGAGGCCATACTCAGAGCTTTGAGGTATTGTAAAAATAGATCCAACTTCACAAACCATTAGGAGAAAAATCATCTTTAACTGAAAACTCATGGGAAGACAGAGAGGCAATTTACATAGCCCAACAACAACAAGGCATATAACCAAGTTTCCTTTAGGCATCTCCATTTTCCACCAAATGTTCCTCTTCCCTCTGGACATCTCGCCTTTTACTGTGTCTCTTTCTAATTTTCTTTTTCTCTCTTTTTTCTTCTCTTCCCATCAGCTTTAAAAGTCCATTTAGCAATTCAGTTGTGCGGCCAACGTAGCACATCAGCACCTTAATTTGCGAATTAGTGACTATATGTGTTACTTTAAGCGCACATAACAGGCCTCAGTTTACCCAAACACACTTGGCTCATTTTAATTGCAACACCTTGTTTTGAATCACGAGGTTTTCAAATAGAAAATTAAGCACCAAGATATGACATGATTTTCTCCAAGTTTATGTCAAATAATTAGTGAAGCTGAAATTGAACCCTTGGCCTGGGTCTTGTTATTGAATTCATCTTTTCCACACTCACTAGTTTCTTTATATGAGGCACTGGGATAGGAGCTGTGATGAATGTGAGGATGAACATTTCCTGCCTTCGAGTATTTGAAAATATTATAGAAAGGAAAGATAAATGTAGTAATAGTTGCAACCTAGTGAAGAATGTGAAATGTGATAAAATATAGTTGACATGTCACTGAGCCACAGAGAAGAAAAAGAATAACTCTGGAAGGAGAGAGAGAGAGGATGAACTTGAAAAATTTAAGAAAGAGGTGACCTTTGATCTCATGAATGCAATGGTGTTGAATAGCTACCAGACATGTTTACTGGATTCTAAAGTAATATTAATCATTGTTTCCTAAATCACACGTTCTGCGTGTATTTTTTACTAAAAATTAAGTCTCCTTTAGTTTCCCAAATAATTTTATTTATTTATTTTTTGTAGCTAAATAATGTTCAGAATGCTTGAGAGCCACAGGACTATCGAGAACATGTAAAATCTCACAGCAATACTTGTGGTAACTATTATTTATATGATATGTCCTGAAATTCAACACTTAATTTTATTTACTTATACATGGCATTTGGTTGAATATCAAATCAAATATCAAATCTGAACTATGTGAATCCTGCATCAATCTAATGCAGAGGTATTGATGTTAAAAATACCCAGAGAAATAAGTTATTAGTCATTTGTATGAAATTTATCCATCTCTGTCTTTAATATTATGCACTGACATATTGAGTCAAATATGCTAGTTAAATTTATTGTTATAGGTCATATTAGTACAAGAACTTCTCCAGTTGTAACTCATAAAAAACTCTTTCTTTTCCCCCCCAAAACGACTCATGCTAGCACGCTTTCTTCTTGCATGTTAAATTGAATGCTATACCTTCTCATTCCTACCACTTAAAAATCTCCCAAACGTCCCTACTTCTTTCCATCTCTACCAAATCAGTTTCCTATTGTTGCTGTAGCAAATTACCATAAAATTAGCGCCTTAGAATAACACATAATTATTCTTTTACAGTTTTGAAGGTCAAAAGTTCAAAATAGGTTTCATTGAACCAAAATCAAAGTGTCAGCACAGGTGCATTCCTCTGGAGTCTCTAGGGTAGAATTTATTCCCTCGCATTTTGTAGCTTCTTAAGGCTTCCTATATTCCTCAGTTCATCGCTGCTTTTTTCCATCTTTAAAGCCAGTAATGCAGCATTTTTTAATTCTCTGACTCCAATCTCCTCCTCCACCACCTTTCCACTTTAAAAAGATCTCTGTGATTACATTGAGCTCACTTAGGTAACCCAAAATAATCTCTTTATTTTAAAGTCAGCTGATAGCAACTTTAATTCCAACCACAACTGTAATTTCCTTTGCCAGGTATACAACACAGTCTTGGGTTCCAGGGATCATCCAGGTGGACATCCAGGTGGACATCATTAGGAACCCATTGTTCTACCATGCTGCCTACAGTCATGGTTCTGGCCACTATCAGCCCTAGCTTGAAATGTCTCCATGCTTCTGTTCTATTCTTGTTCCCATCCATTCTGCAATCAGAATGATCTGACACATTATCCTCCTACCCTCCTAAATTATTATTTAGAATAATATCCAAATTCTTTAACATAAATTCCAAGATTGTATGTATTTGACCTTATTCAAGTTCCCAATTTTCTTTCTGATTACTCCTTTCCACCCTGTGGAATGACTTTTTGCTCCCTGAATGAGCCACGCTCTCTCTTGCCTTCACATATTATCTTTTGCCTAGGACATGCTTTCTTTGTATATTGGCTAATTCCTCCTCACCTTTTAGATCTTAGTGTAAATGGCATTTCCTCCAAATACTTTCCAAACACACAAATATGCAGAGATATTTGGTCATTCCTCATACATGATCCTTTAGAACCCTACACATGAAAGGAATTACAGACTTCTCTTTTCTAATATTTTATTTAATTAGTTATTATTTATTTAATTTAAATTAATTTTATTTAATTAAAATAATTATTTAATTTTATTTTATTAGACCTCAGATACACTGAATTAAACTCATATGAACTCTCAGTTCATTATATATTATTTCCAAATAGCTACCACCATTTCTAAAATAGAAATTAAAAACCGTATTGCAAAGTATTTTCACATTGGGAATGTCAAGATCTATTGAGTGTCTCTTGTCCACCAGGCACTGAGTTAGGACTGCAATGCACTTACACAAGTATTGACATCTCTTTGAGCAAACCATCAGGAGTAGGTAGGTTGCTCAGTATGGTTTGGCATCATCCCCCCTGAAGATGTTTTAAAAGTAATACAGATGTTAGTGTCAGGAGCCCTGAGAGAAATTGTGAACTTGAGCCACAGTTGGGATTCAGATGTATAATGACCTTTCCCATGGATAGAATGACTAGTAAGACATAAAATAAGCCCTTTAGAGAAATTTATTATTCATTTAGGAGTCTAGTGGAGTGGACTAACAGGTCAAGCATACCCCATTTATAAAAGAAAGCAATGATTCTGGCTTTCATGTGAGGCTGTTTCTGCCTGACCATCCAACAACCTGGTCTTCTGTTCTACTGTCTCTCCATGTATAATGATTCTCAGAAAGAAGAGAGACGTCGTTTGAAGTCTAAAGCTTCTGGTAGTAGGATCCAATATGAAAGAGCTGGTCACAAAAGGCATTTCCTTGCTAGCTAAGCAAGAGAAGCCTCACAGACAGGTTTGGCAGAATCAGCAACAATGGTGACAGCCACCCCCAGCTTCATGAAGATCTATGGTTTGGAGGTTAACAATGGAGAAAAAAGCAACCAACTAGGTGACCAAAGCTCAAAGAATCAAAAGGAAAGTGACAGAAAAGGACTACAGGGCATAGTGATCACAGGCATGGGCAGCAACTGTGAGTGTGGGAACAGGATTAACCTCCTCATCCTTTCCCAGCCTCAGCTCCCACACACACAAACACACACTGTGCCAGAGAGACTCAAGGAGATGATCAGGAAGGATACAACAACGATAAGTAATAGCCATTTAGATCTATTGAATACTTACTGTTTCATTAGCTACTCTCAACAACCATGTAAGGTTGATACCACTATGAAGTTTGATTTCATTTATTTATTTATTTATTTTTGGGTGGAACAAATAAAGCTTAGAGAGGTCACAAACTGACTGAAGATGAAGCCTCCTACCAAGTAAGCAGAGACTCAGAGCATGAAAAAGCTTAAGAAGCTAGGGCTGGCTCTAAAGATTATTTTCTCTCTTTCTTTCATATGTAGAGAGCAGCAACCAAAAAGGGAATAGCTGGCATTCTTGCCACTGTGCACTCCCTGAATGAGTCCAGTTTAAAAGGGTGCACGTGTGTGAGAAAGGAATGGAAGAGAGAATGGAAACTGGATTGTCATTTTATTATCATTGGAAAAAACAGTGAGAGTATATTTTTCTTTGACGTTCCAGCCATTCTAACTTCAGGATTAGAAAAACAGGTTGTAGACATGAACAAATATCTATTTGAGGGCAGTGGCGGGGGGGACACATTTGTGAGTTTTTTCCATGAAACCTTGATTAATAGTTACTGAATGAATGTGATTTGTCAGTTTCAGACACAAATCACTCCCGTTGTGGCACGAAGCTCTTGGTTGGACTTCAGGTAATGGACTGCGGTTCTGTGGGGAATTACCCTCTCACTGCACCGTACCACTCCCTGAGGTGTCTAGCTGTGAGGCCAGGACACTCTCTCAATGACAGCCCTCCTGCCAAGTCTCACTGTCCTTGCCCACAGAACTATGGAGCTGGCCTTTTTCCAAGACCCTGCAATTACTATCCAAATGTGAAAGAGTGACCCCAAGATCTTGAGGCTAGCCTGATTTTTCAGTGTGCCTTCCTTTCACATTTCCAAAAGTAGCCACAGGACTGGCTCACTCACCCCTTGAAGCTGACTGAAGTTTCTTTCTTTGGGGCTGCCTGGGTTTTGCCTTTGAAGTTTAAACCTGGGAGCAGTTATCTGCCAGCCAAGATAAGCACTCCCAGGGCTTCCACGGGCAGCCGGTCCTCACAAAGAAGGGATAAGACCTCTGAGTGTGCTGTGCCATCTACCAACTAGCAGAAGAAAAGAGAGTAATCAGGGTTCTTTCCACAGGGTGCTCCAAGAGTGAATCCAATCAAATTAAAAGAAAGTCAAAGAGAAAAGATAAAAAAGCTTCAAAAGAGAACCCACAGCTGTGAACTTGCCTGTCAATCAGCAGGAGCCACAAGCCAATCAGAGTTGAAGTAAAAAATTGCTTGAAAGAAAATGCATTAGAGTCAGTTGCATTCCACCAGAGTAGGAAAAAGAATAAAAAGCTGGCTAAGCAGCACAATGTGGGGAAAAAAGCTGATAATCAACCTGTACATCTAAGCCTGTCAATAAAGATTACACATGAAAATCTGAATCGGCGGGATTTTCGTGTGTCCAGCCATGATTTCAGCATCCTGGTTGGTTACTGTTCATGATCTCACAAAGCTAATATAACCAAGACAATGAACCAAACTCTTAAAGAGTAAGTACTTTTTTATTTATTTATTTATTTATTTTTAAAGAGTAAGTACTTTAGCTAACTTGGTGGCAAATTTAATTTGGTAATTGGTGTGGTTGCTGCCTTCTCGCTGTTGTAAGAGTATGCTTGTCCATCCTAAGAAGGTAACTCAATCCTTGGGTTCCTAAATATAGAATTTTTATGCATTTTTTTTTTTTGATAGTGCCCAAAGTAGATTTTTTCCATGCAATACCAATCTTTTTGTTCAGGAAAAATCTGACCCATTTCAGCAGTGGAGCTGGGTACCATATGAGCAGGAGGGAGATGATGTCTAGGAAAAGCCAGGAGTGGCAAGACCAGACAAAACCAATCAGCTTTGTGAAAAGGGAGGATGATGAAGTTTGGGGAGTTTACCTGTCAGGAAACTGTGATCTCCTCACCCACAGCATTATTTGTGGAGGGATGATAGCAGGAAGGACTCTTGCTAAGCCCATGTTGAGGCCTTCAGAACACTTCCAGGGGGCTTATGGCTAAGTTTGCAGTTTGTGGGGAAGAACACCTGTGGTATCTGTGCCACTAGAGTACCATAACCTGCCCTAAGGAACAACGGTAAAGACGATGATAACCAAGGACCCCAGCGAGGCCCATCTCCATTTTTTCTGGCATTGTGGCAAGCAAAGTATTGACCCTACAAAGATGCCCACATTCTTAACCCAAGATTCTGTAAATATGTCTCCGTAAGAGGCAAAAGAGACTGCAGATGTGATCAAATTGGGGCTCTGGAGACGGGGAAATGATCCTAGATTCTCTAGGTGGACCCAGCGTAATCACTAAAGTCATTAAAAGAGGAAGACAGGAGTGTCAGAGCTTAACGAAGCCATGTGATGATAGAAGCGGAGGTCCAAGAGGGAGAGAGAGATTTGAAAATGCTATGCTGCTGATTTAGAGGGGGGCAGTACAAGTCAAGGAATGCTGTTGAGCTCTTAAAGCTAGAGGAGGCAGAGAAACAGAAACTCCAGAAGGACCACAGCCCTTACCAACTTATTTTGGACTTCTGGACTGTAGAACTGTATGATTATATATTTGGGCTGTTTGAAGTCACTACATTTGTACCTACTTATTACAGCAGCAGTAGAAACTAATACCGACATCTTTTAAAATCAGTATTCTTGTATAATCTGTGACACTATGGAATATTTGTAACTTTTAGGAACAAAGGACAATGCGTACACAGATAGCCATAGGTACATGTTATATAACCACAGCGCTGAGTGAATATTATAACAAGAAAGGAACAAGCCTATAGCTTAATATATGTTACAGAAGAGCCTTACATATTTTATAATTTTGCATACCTAAAACCATGAGTTGCTTTTGGTGGAGAGGACAAAAATGGGATTAAAGAGGGAATGGGGTTAAAAGGGAGCCAATCAACTAACTAGTCAAGAAAGTATGATTATCTCTACTTTCTGCACCAAAATTTTTTTAAGGAAAAAATAACAAATATACAGTGTGTCCACTATATTTTTAAATGAGATTGTAAACTCTATCTTTGTAATAATGGATATATGAAGGGACCTGATGCCAAATTCAGAATCTGAAGGAAATTATGATTTATTACAGCAAACAGATTATCCATGGAAAATCACTGTAATTTGTGGTTACAAGAGTTAACAAAAATTTAGTTTACTGTAATGAAAACTGTCACTTGATGATTTTGAATCATCACTCTTGAGATGATCACCTTACACTTTACTCTTTTAAATCCTCTGCTTTTCCTTCTAGAAATGAAATGCATCCCTCACTGTTTTATAAAAGTAAAAATGACTCAGTAAGAGAAATTGCTCTTTAGTCTCAATGTGATTTAGACTTTTAAAAAGGAGGTCGGATTGACATTTGGGGTCAAACAATTTCTGAGTCATAGAACATGATAAGAATTAGGAAGAATCTCCTGAATTCACTTGCAGGAAAGACCTGTTTAAAAATAAATAAATAAATAAACAAACAAACAAATAAATAAATAAGTGAAGGAGAAAATGAGGAAGAGAAAAAGAAACATAAATTTCAAGTCAAAAGTATATTTTATTTTATTTTATTTTATTTTAAGATTTTACTTATTCATTTGAGAGAAAGAGGGAGAGAGCACCAGGAGCAGGGGATGGGGGTTGGGAGTGGACATGGGAGGTACTGGAGAAGCTGACTCCCCACTGAGCAGGGATCCAGACATGGGGCTTGATCCCAGGACCTGGAGATTATGACCAGAGCTGAAGGCAGACACTTAAGCAGCTGAGCCACCCAGGCACTCCTCAAAAGTATATTTGAAAAAGCACAGCAGTAATCAGAGGAATAAAATCTTACAGAAAATATCTGAGTTGTAACTGTTAATTATAAAACTAAGGGAAACCTTGACCTACTGAGAAGAAAAAATCTAGATTTGAAAATCTGTTCTTAAGATAATTACATTTTGCAGGGAAACATAGGCCAGGTGAGACTCTGGACATCTGATTTTAAGAAGAATTAATTTTCTGTTTATATTTGTGTAATCCAACTGAAAGCAGTTTTCATGTTTGTGTGTACATGTAGCTGTGTTCTCTTATGTTTATTTTAATGCTAACTACAAAATCTCTAAAGGAACTAGCATCAGATTTCCTAACGGATAGTTGATATTTTTCCAAATATTACCCTAGGGTTGTGGATGCTTCCAATAAAATTTTAGAAATATATTTTCCTAATTTTAGGAGAAAATAGATGTTTTCCCTGAAAAATATGGGTAACTTGTAAATTCCTTGACAGTAATTTGGAAACTTTAGTTGTTTTTTTTTTTTTTTTAAAGATTTTTATTTATTTATTTGACAGCCAAAGAGCACCAGTAGGCAGAGAGGCAGGCAGAGAGAGAAAGAGGAAGAAGCAGGCTCCCTGCTGAGCAGAGAACCTGATGCGGGGCTCCATCCCAGGACCCTGGGATCATGACCTGAGTCAAAGGCAAAGGCTTTAACCCACTGAGCCACCCAGGCGCCCCTAGAAGCTTTAAATATTAAATGAGCACATGTGATGAATCGGCTTTCCAAGGAATGAAAAGGTGATGGTTTGAGTATTGTCTTTTTTTCCTTTCATCTCTTAGAGCTGAAATGTGGGTCTTGCACCCCCCAAAAAGCTACCTAAGACTTTGAAAATATAGAGAAAGTAAGTTTCCTCCTGTGTTAGAAACTGGTTCCTGAAGTGGCACAAACACATACGTTCAAGTAGAAAAAAGAAGACATACAGCTTGTTTTCATTCCTTGAATTTCCTAAGCAACTAAAACATAAAGTTTTATAACCTTGATTAGCATTGAAAATAGGTAAATCCTGGGAGAGCAATGGGTATATTACGCTCAAGATTGAGGGCTTTTTATTCCTCAGTGGAGTCACAATAATTTCTTCCAACTTTTCACAGAATATGATTGCTTTTTAGATAGGTAAATTAATTTCCCAGCATAAGCTGTTTTTTTTTTTCCTCTGGTGAAGATGATTCTCCTCAAATAAAATAAATCAAATTGCTCATCAACTATAAAAAATACTCACAAAAACACTATGACAAAAAGAGAGATAAGTTTCAAATACTACCAGTCACTCTCCTGCCCAGAGAAGTGACCTCAAGTATGCTTAAGAAATAACTGGAAAAGAAAGTTCTTTTGAAATGTCTTTTATTATTTTTTAAAACTAGATAATGGACTGCTTTATTTCTTCGCTTGGACCAGCAGTACAGCTGGGTATAAATAGAAACTATACAGTTTCTGTTTCTTCACAGTCAAAATTCAACCTCAACGGTCCCTAGCCTCTTTCAATCAGGATCAACACATGGTGGTGGTATATTTATGCTTGAATTATTTTCTAGAATGTAACCAAATGACCTTAATACCTCACTTGAATCTGTGTTTCTTCTGCATGTGGGGCTCTTACCTTGTTAATGATAAGAAACTATTATATTTCAATTTATTCTAAATAATGCCCAAAGAATTTAAAGAAAAATCCCAGAAAATCACGGGATGATATAAAAATGATATAAAGTGAGGTTTAATGATTTTTTTCAGGTGATTATGGTGTCTCGGTAAAACAATTGATTTAACATATATGAGTTGAATGAATATTTAAGTTTCTTAGAACTTTATGCCATCAACATCTGCTGACAGCTCAAAACTGAAAGTGTTTAGAATCTGCTACGTGGAAGATGTCATCTCTTGCTTTGCCATTTACTTTGATCAACCGAATTCAAGATACAATAAGCACAGGAGAACAAAGCATGATTTTAAAAAACACAAAAACCTGTGTAATTAGTACACATAACAAGTATTTCATAAAACAGTCAGAAAGCATTATTATTTTTCCCTCTCATTGCCTCCTTAAATCTATTGTGTAGGTTGATGTTTCCTGGTTATACCTAAGTAATGAAACTTTAGTCTCAACAAATGAGTTTCCAATCTCAAAATATGATCCAGTGGAACTTCAATTTTGTTTTAAAATTTCAGTTTCTCTCCCTTCTGCAGCCTGTGTCCCTTGCAATCTGAATTCTTCTATGTCCAGTTTATTTGCCACAGAGAACTCGGGATAAATCTCTAGCCACACTATTGGTCTTTATATAATCAGAGACAATGGCCATTTCTTTTTTGTCTTCTAGTTTTCTTTTTTTAGATTTTATTTATTTATTTGTCAGAGAGAGAGAGAGAGAGAGAGAACAAGCAGGGGGAGGGGCAGGTAGATGTGGCTCCCTACTGAGCAAGGAGCTCGGTGCAGGACTCTATCCCAGGATCCTAGGATCATGACCTGAGCTGGAGGCAGAGGCCTAACTGATTGAGCCAACCAAGAGTACCGGCCTTCTATTTTTCATATTGAAAGTTCTAAACGCTTGCAACTATTTCCTTCAAACAAGGTGCCAGACCATTTAAATACCAGGTACCCTTTGCCTCATTTGTTCCAAGTGTGGGTGATCTTTTTAAAAACCTATTGTCCAGAGGCACCTGGGTGGCTCAGTCAGTTAAGCATCTGCCTTTGGCTCAGGTCATGATCTCAGGATCCTGGGATGGAGCCCCACTTCGGGGGGTCCCTGCTCAGTGGGGAGCCTGCTTCTCCC
This sequence comes from Martes martes, assembly GCF_963455335.1. NCBI lineage: Eukaryota > Metazoa > Chordata > Mammalia > Carnivora > Mustelidae > Martes > Martes martes. Next base: position 174,469,653 of record NC_137890.1, on the reverse strand, counting down.
CCTCCCGCTGCCTCTGCTCCCCCTGTTTGTACTCTCTCTGTCAAATAAATAAATAAAATCTTTTAACAAAATAAAATAAAAATGGGATGCCTGGGTGGCTCAGTTGGTTGACATCTACCCTCTGCTCAGGTTGTGATCCCAGGCTCCTGGGATCGAGTCCCACATTGGGCTCCCTGTTCAGCGGGGGGCCTGCTTCTCCCTCTGCCTGCTGCTCTCCCTGCTTGTATTTGCCCTCTCTTTCTTTCTCTCTGACAGATAAATAAATAAAATCTTTAAAAATAAATTAAATTAAATTAAAATAAAAACCTATTGTTCAGAACTCCACATAATCACTCCAGATGAGGATGAATCAGAGCCCAGATTCAGCGTTGTCTCCAATATCCATTAACTTGATGCTCTCTATTCAAATTCCTGGGCCTTCTCATCGATTCTCGGAAACATTCTAGAGAGTTCATTCTGCTTTTAGTTTTTGAGGCAAAATTGCCATATGTTTATATAACTCTGTGTCGTTGTGTATTATTCTTGTCTCCTTTTACATCTGTTTTATAAATAACACAATAGCTATATACCAACTTACCTGATGATCATACCCTGCCTTTTAAATTATCTCTACATTTTTGATAATATAGTAAGATCAAATTTGCTCCACGTGGGGAGGACTGAGGACGGAAGTGGTGATGAGAACGCTTGGGAGAGATGGAAGATACATGCTCCCGCAGTAGCTTGCTATCACCTCTGCACACCACTGTACTTCCTACTTTCTGGTTCTCCTTATTGTCTCATTAGTTCCCTGTCTCATTCCTATCTTGGACGGATCTCTCAGTTTTCATGGCTGAAGTCTGTCCCCTGCAAGCTCAGATCTGCCCAGTTCTTAGTAAGGCTACAGTCAGCCTCAGAATGTCTGGAATTGGTCAACCTGACAAATGTTTGAAACTCTAGACACCCTATTTTCTACTGAGCTTCAATAGGAATAATTTTTTTTTTTTTTTTTCCAATCTGGGTAATCAGGTCTTAACTGCAGGCTACTGATTTTACTCTAGTTCCTTGCTGAGCTTGAAACCTCACCTGGTCCTTACCCTTAGTCTTCTGGCTTGAGCTAGGAAAAATTTTCTACTACCGCAGCAAGATTCCACTCTGTACCCTAATATTTCTAAGGTGTAGCTCTAAATCAGGTGGACTATCTGGGTTGCTAAGAAACCTCTTGCTTAACCATAGCTATTGAAATGTTATCAGCTCACTGTCACTAACTCTAAAATATAGTAGCTGAACAACACAACACGTTTATTTAGCTCACAATTCTGGGATTAAGCAGTTTAGGATGGGCTCAGCTAGGAAGTGGTTTAGCTCTCAGCTAGTCAAATGTCTACAATCTGCTGCAAACAGAGTTCTGGAGTGGGTATACCTAAATTCTCCTCCAGTAGGTTGCCCAGAGTTTGTTCTAATGGAAGAGGCAGAAATTCAAGGGAGGTAAGAGAAAATCAAGGCCTTTTGAGGGCTAGACAGTACTGCTACACCGTCACTTCTTTTTAACACATTTAATATAACACATTCTTCTTAGAAAAACAAGTTGGCCCAGACCAAGGAGCGGGAAAATTAGACGCTACCTTTTCCTGGATGAATTACATATCTTCTTGAAATTTATGTGCCTATGTGGAGGGTTGAAAAGCTGGGGAATTTTTCATAATTAGTATATTACAAGTGGCCCAGCAACATTACTGGATTCTTACTCATCATGGACTGCTTTGGGTACTAGTACTGGTATGATCCCACCTAACTTTGCAATGTTATTTTAAGGATACGATGTTTGGACTTGTGTCTTCTACTCCTTAGGAGACTGCATGGAAAAAATCTGTACCATTACCGATTTATTGAGTTTCTGTACTTTAAATCCAACTCACTTCTGGATTTGTTATTTTCCCCAATGCACTTTTCCTTGCACACTGCTACTAGTTAACTGTCAAGCAGTAATTAAACATGTTTATATTAATATGTGGAGGTTTTTTTTCTATCCGTTGGAACATCACCTTAGGGAAATTAGATCAAAATTCTTATAAAAAAAAATAAGTCAGGTAAGATGGGTATTTACCAGAACTGAAGATGCTAAGTAATTAAAATAGTCCTATGGCCCATCTAAAGTGTTCTGACATTCTGTTCCCCCTACACCAATATCAATTTGAGGTATATTCGGAAGCTGCCATGTCTAAATATCAAGATCAAGGTGAGGAATTGATAGAGGTTTCTTATCTTTGGTCTAGATAGAAAAAAAAAATTCTCTAAGGATGTGGAGTAAGATTCATCATTTAACAAAACCAATAAAAAGAGAGAGAAAGAGTTGAAAGAAAGAAAGAAACAAACAAACAAACAAAAGGGAAGGAAGGAAAGGAGGGAGGAATTGAGCTGTTTTTATTAATTGGTATGCCATCAAAAATCTAATTACATGACCACAGACTTATTGAGTGCCTGGACATACTTAAGTATGTCTAAATATAAAAATAAAATAGAATGAATTAATTCAAAATAATTCACCATTTTATTTTACTAATAACTATCATTTTTGAGTAATACTTGAGCATTAATGCAATTTTTCTTACCTAATCTTTACAATCTCATGAAATAGGTGTTATTATAAAGAATTTACAGATTAGGAAACTGAGTTTCCCATAACTCAACTCATTTGACCAAAAGCTACACAGATATTGAGTGGTTGAATCCAGGATTGGAAGTCCAGGTTACTTAATCTTGGAGGCTGTGCTCTTAACCATTGTATGAAATGCTGGATTCTTGTGAACTACTTAAAAACCAAAAGTCTTAATCAAAACTATACTTAATTAAAAGTATAAGAATTAAAACAGGCTTTAAATTAATTACAGTGGAAACTGCACTTGCTTTGCTGTCTGTGTACTCCCATCTCCATTAAACTCAAATCTTACTTTTTCTAAGAAGCTTCCTTGATGGGGTCAGCGAGATTTTTCAGCCATAAATGTGAGTGAATCTTCCCTTTCATAGCCTTCTCAATTCTAATACTCATATTTCCAGTACTTTCTTCCAGTATTGATTTTGTTTTGGCTCATACTATAGTTACCACTAAACTCTAAAGTCTCTGGAAAGTGGGGAGCTTGCATGGAACCCAGCCTTACATGTTATAGAAAGTCATATATTTACATCGCATGGACAGACATGTTAAAAACGAATATGGACATATACACACATCTATGAATTAAGAAGAACAATTCATTCTTGTTTCTCCTTTTTTTCGACCCTTCTAGAATCCATGAATTACTAGTGCTATTTCTAATTCACAAGGCTTTTAAGGAGTGATCACTTTTTAAACCTTGTTTAGATCAACAAATCCTGGTTATTTAGAAATTATGTAAAAATAGATTTCAGTTTCTTATAAAAAAATTTTAGCTTTTGAGAATTCTGCTCTTAAATATTAAAAACTTACCAAATATGATGAGCAGTGATGAAAGTGCATTTCACCTAGAAACAAGCCATTAGTGCCATCATAAAACATTCTTTTAATTAACACACTAAAATACTGTATAAACTGGTAGTGGTAACATATAGGTGGTGACATTTGAGGGATAAACCCTATTCTAAGGGATTAATTAGCATTTATTCAAGTGCATAATAATGGAGTTTTAAAGGAAAATGGGCCCACCAGGCTTGTTTACTCACTTTTTTAACATATAGAGGGCATTTTAATTAACTCTATTGCTTTTAGTGCATTTCCCAGGTGCTAGAGAAAACATTGTGCTGCCTTCACATAAGATATGATAAACCAATATATTTTCTTCATCACTTTTGTTGTTTTCCATTCTTTTAAATATAACCATGATCTTATTTATTTTTATTCTGTACAAATTAAACAACTATAAAAGAATATGCACTGTATACTTACAGAAATCCTCTCCGTGGAGACCACGATCATTAACAGTTTCTTAAAAAAATCTTAGAAATATTCTTTATGTCGATAAAACAAAAATATAAACTTTTAAATTTTTTAGCAAAAGGTAGATTTTGTTTACCTCCATTCTACATACTGTTTCTTATAGTCAACAATATAGAAAGTGGATATTGGTCCATATCACTACAAAAAGAGCTTTCTTGTTCGTTTAGTTGGTTGTGTCGTAGTCCACTGCATAGACAGATCCCACATATTTTGCTTAGCCAGTTCTTTATTGATAGACCTTGAGGTTGTTTCTGCTGTTTTACATCACAAACAATACTTCAACAAACAAACTCTTAGGAGTCTTTCTCAACCATGCAGTGTACTCCTGGGACAAACACCTAGGGGTGGAATTGCTCTATAAAAGGAGATGGGTTAATAATTTGTGCTGGCATTGGTCAAGGCGCATTCCCATGAGTTCATACTCATTTATACCATCACCAGCAAGTAAGAGAGTGCCAGTCTCTGAATACCCTTGCCAACACAGTTATTAAACTTCCAGGCATGCCTAATTTGGTTAGCTAGAAATTGTATAACAGTGTTATTTTAATCTAAATGAATGTCACCATGAATAATACTAAGCATCTTTTTGTATCTTCACTCTCACTTTCTCTTTTACCTTCTTGGTTTTGTCCCAAACTTTTTGATTGGGCAATTTAACTTCTTTATTAATATTTATTCTCATTTGTTAATATAAGCACATTAAGTATTTCTAAAGATAACTAAATTTGTTTTGAGCATTGCATTGAGTGTATCCCCACTTGTATTTATTATTATTATAATTATTCTATTCTAGCATTTTTGCTTTTTAGTTTAACTCGTTACCTTCTGACCGCTGCAATATAGTCTTTTGTTATTGGAATTTTTAAAAATTTTAATTTCATAGCTTTGAAATTGGTAATATACAATTTCTACATTTGAAGAATACATAGAAGTTTTGGGGTAGTAACATACAGTCAGTTTGGGGACCCATGGGAATAAGATGTGGTCTCTCTTTTTAACATCTAAAGTTTGATGTACATCTATCAGATAAACCTTGGTAACTAAGGAGATCCATTAGATACACATTATTTTACTTAGGTCATATGTTGTTAGTTGTATTTGTCCCCACTAGAATTATCATGGATTAAGAGTTGGTAAGCATCGCACTATAAGGAGTAGTTTCCCATTATTTATGTAGTATTTAGTATCAGAATGGGCTCATGGATTCTTATTTTATTCAGAGTATTATAACTCATTACTGTCCTTATTTCTTTTTATGCTCATATTGCTCGATATTTAGGAACACTTTCAGCCTGGCTCCTGTATTCTGGTACAACATCTCTTCAGCAAAAAAAATAAAATAAAAAAATAAACATAAATAAATCCATCTTTTTTTTTTTTTTTTTTTTTTTTGGTCTAGTAGTGAGGACACTGCTTACTTTGTTAAACACCAAGATGTTTCAGGTTTATCTTCTATGTTCTTTCCTCCAGCTTTAGAATCGTTTATTCTTCTACGGTATCCTGTTTCCTTTCAGTGAAGAAAAGTATTTAGAAATGAGGATATGAATGTTAAGTGTTCTCATTGATGCTTGTGTATCATTGTTTCTAGACCCTTACAATGAATATATATGTATTGAGATGAGAGAAAGAGAGAGGTTAGAGATTACACTGATACTTTCAATTTAACCCACCTGCAAAATTCTTCATATATCTAATGTCACCCTTCTTCCACAGTGAGAACCGAGTTCTCAGTCACATTTCCTCATTTGCTAAATCCTGCAATACACACAATTTAGTTTCAAAATTCTTATAGCCATGTTATTTTCAAAAAGTAAAATCCAAAAAGCAGAGTGCAATACTTATTTGCAGTTTGTTTCCTTTAGGCTGATGTGGTTAACTGCATAATGAAGTCCATTTACATTTAATGTACTTAGTCACGTACTTGTGTGCATTTACTGTATTTCTATTTTCTGTTTGACCCTGTTTTTCTTTCTTTTCCTGATTTCCTTTTGATTAATCTAAAGTTAAAGATCTTTAAATATTCCCTTAGTTGTTACTCAAAGATTACAGGAATTTATCCATAGTCTTTTTATTTTTTATTTTTTCTTGCTGATATCAAAAGTTTTATTCCGTTGCTTTCCAACATTGAATGCTGTGGAAAAGTCTGAGGTCAGCTTGATTTGTTTTTCATAAATAAATGAATTGATCTTTCACCTTGACTATAGAAACCATTCTTTATTTATCTTAGATGTTGAAAATTATTTTTAACATTTCCTGAGGCATAGTATGCCTTTTCAATCTGTACATTTAAAATGTCTTACTTTTATTTCTGTAAATATTTCTTGTTTTTTAATTTAATTATATTCCTTATTCTATGCAGACAGTTTTCTACTTTGGAAATTCTATACATATATCAGATCTCATTTGCTTTACTCCATATCTATATTCTTCTGTGTAGTTCTTTGAAATTATTTCTGTTCATTTTTATTTAATCATTCTTTTCCTCTATGTCCCTTACTGTGCTTTCTGTAGTCTTATAATTTTTCCAGTTTGCTGTGATTTTTGTGTGTGTGAAGTTTTCATTTTTTTCTTCACTTCATGTCTTGAGTTCTGCTACCCTATATTTTAGTTCCTTCTGTTTTCTCACCATCTATTCTTTGAATCTTTGTATATATACTTTACACTCTTGTTTTATAGAGGTAATTACTTAAGTTTTTAATTCATGAGAAAATGCAATATGTTTCATCTGACTTATGGCAAATTTTTCTTCTGAGTAATTTTCAATTGTCATTTGTTTTCCACTTGTTTTTATAACTTTTTTGATAGTATGTTTGTATTGACCCTACATTGATCTCTCCAACTCATCTTTCAATAAGGTGAATTTTCCTGGACCAGCTATTTGCAGAAGGCTACTATAGCCTTCTACAATCTGGAACTGTGTTTTTGGTTAACAAGAAATTTTTATGAGTTAGCTTCATTTTTTCTTCTCATTAGCAGTGGTGAAAAGCAAACACCTTTCAAACTTCACTAAAACACCTTCCCTACTTCCCTAACTTTCAATATAAGCTGATTATTACTTGAGCTTTGGCCTTTGAAAAAAAAAAATCTTTGTTCAACTCATTTTTTTCTGCTTTTCAGAACTAAACTGATAATAAAGAAGTTCCATAAATCACCCCCATACATCTAGTTCCTTCTGCAAAAAGAAGTTTCTACTTTTCACTTTGGTATATGCACTTCACTTTAGAGAACTGTAAATCTGAGATTTGAAAAGGTGTTTGCATTCATGGCTATCTCCTCTCTGCTTTTGCCCACTACTTAATTTTCAACTGTTATAATACAATTTCCACCTATTGGTTTCCCCTAACTCCAACAAAGATGGAATCTGTGTTTCCACTTGTCATTATTTTTGTTGTGTGGGTAATTTCCAAGAGAAGGCAAAAGAAATACAGATGCTATGTATGACCCATCATCAAAATGGAAACTTTTTCTTAATATTTTTCTTTAATATTGACCTACTATGCTAACCTAGAAAACAGTGCAATAAAATTGTTTTTAGAAAAATACTGACCATTGACTCTGATATCAAAAGCTCTATGAATCTTAGTTTTTGTCTGCAAATGAAAACCAAGTTTGCAATCCCTAAACATTACTAGTGACTAATGAAGATACATTAATAATCAACTAAAGACTTAAATGATTTTGTATAAAAGAAGTTATTTTTTTAAAGATTTTATTTATCTATTTATTTGAATGAGAGAGAGCTCAAGTGTGGGGTGAGGGGCAGAGGGAGAGAATCGGAAGCTGGCCCCTTGCCCAGCACAGGGCCCAGTGCAGGGCTGATCTCACAACCCTGAGATCATGTCAGATGCTCAATCAACAGTCAGATGCTCAACTGATTGAGCCACCCAGGCACTACTGAAATATCTATTTTAAATAATAAATTTAAGTAATCCTGCTTTTAAATAATCTTGCATAAATTCTAACCATAAACCAGAGAAGGAAGCTATAATAAAAATGACTGAGCAATGTGATCCAATAACGTAAAAAAAAAAAAAAAAAATTTCATGCAGTGAAAAAAAGAGATAAAAAAATTAAACTGGAAATTATGATTTGCAATATATAAGGTAAGTTAAAGGTTTATAATTTAATATGCAAATATTTCTGACAAAACAACAGTGTAAAGATCAATACAAGATTTAAAAATGAGCAAAGGGACATTTTCCAATCACATTTAACTTCATAAATTTGCATTTAACCTATCTACTTCTTGTGTTTCCATCTCTATTTTATCTAGTATTGCTGTTTTTAGAAGAAATGCATCAAAATGAGAATAATGGTGTCATCTTGACAAGAAAAAAATTCATTTGGCTAATAAACATGAAAATATTCAAACAGTATAAACATGAAAATATTAAAACAGTATAATAAAGTAAATAAAAATTAAAATGATGGGGCATCATTTTTTTCCTTATGAGATTAATAATGCTAAAAAAGTTATGGTCAGATTAAGGAAAGGGATTTTCACATAAAATATAAATCAGGATGTACATTGGCTCTGGCACAAACTTTGACCTTTTATTTATTTTTTTTTATTTAATTTTTTGGTCACTTCAACTCAGAAATTAAATTTCTGGAAATTTTTCTTCAGAAAAACTCTGTATAAGAATATTAATCATGATATGGTTCATTTTAATGAAAAATAGGAACAACCTAAATATCTAACATTCAAGAACTGGATAAATAACTTATGGTTTGTAAATGTAATGAATATTATGTAGCCATTAAAAATGAAACAGATATGGTAGCTACACTTGTGGTGAGCACAGCATAACTTGTTGAATGACTTTGTTGATTGTTACACATTGAGATGCACTGTGAGTATAAAGTGCACTCCAAATTTCAAGGATGTAGTATAATAAAAGGAATGTAAAATATAGTACCTATAATTTTTATATTGAATATGTAGTCAAAGTACAATGCTTCAGATATATTGGGTTAAGTTAAATACATGTTTACATTAAATTTACCTGGTTCTTTTTATTCCTTTTAATATGGCTACTAGAAAACTTAAAATTACATATGTGGCTCTATGTTACATTTCTAATGAATAGTGTCGATCTAGAGAATAAAAACATGATTTAGTGCAGAAGCTACAAATTGGAAGAGAATGCTTAACCCACAGACCTCTGTTGTTGGTTCATGTCATGTTTCAAACTTTTCCATTAATTGCTTGCATCATATATATATTTATATATATATATAATTTATATGTTTTCTATTATATACATAATTTTTGAAAAATTTTGATATCTGACTTCTCTTGAAAAATTAGAAAATTGGACAAAACTGCATTCATGGATTTGTTTTTGCATGGCAAGAATTTTCTGGAACCAAGAGTGACTACCCCTAGCTAGCTGAGAGGTCTCCATTTTGTACAGCCCAGCTGCCAATAAGAAATAAAATCACTCTGCTAGACCTCTGAAGACATTTGAGTTTGAAATCCTTGGGACACAGGACAGGATGAGGTAAAAGAAGTGGGAATTTTACCCACTAAATTTGTTCTAGCAAATGTTCTCTACATTGAGCAGTTTTCCTTTTTCTAGCTACAAAAATTGACCAACATTTTACAAGGTGAAAATCCCACTGAGCATTTTAACAGTGGCTCATAAATCAGGTAACAAAACCAGAATGAAACAACATCTTACATTGTGGTACAGAAAATCCTAGTTATGTTTAATACAGAGGCTGCTCCTTTAAATTTTAGGAACCTCCCAGGTCCTCTCTGCACTATTGGCCTATATGACAGGCTTTAATTAGCACAGATTTTTCACGTTCATGGATAGATTAGAAATTTGGAAGTACTTAATGAAAAAGGTCTGTTACCTTGACCAGTCTGAAATTGCAGTTAGAGGACATTTGCTTGCTCCAAAGGCTGACTGCATACAAATATATGAATATTAACACTACACATACAGAAATGAAGTTTTAGGCTTTTTACTAAAGGAATATTCATTTTGATCCACTGTTAATATCCCCAAAGAATGTGAGTGGTATCTCTATGTAATACCTATGAATTAAATATAACTAGATTTTTTGACACTCATTCAGTCATCATAGCTTCCCTTTTGCCTGTTGAATTAAAGAAAATGAGATGAAAAACAATCCTATTTCTCTTCTGTAGCTCGCTCCGCAAATGCAGTTTAAAGCCTAATAGGATAGAGACTAACAAATAAATAGATAGACAAATAGAGACATAGATGTATGCCTGTGTGCATGAGTGGCACATATATACATAAGTAAATAAGTAGAATGGTTACACATTATTCTAAGTGCAATGAAGAAAAATGAGCTGAGGTAAAGAATGATATAAGGAGATAAAGTGGTGGTCAGGAAAGATCTCTTGGAGGAGGTAGAATTTTAGGTGAGGTCCGAAGAAAAAGAAGTAGAGAGATAGATGAAGAGTAGAAGAATGTTCCAAGAAGAAGGAAGAGCATCTTCAAAAACCTCAAGCCAGGCATGTGTATTCCAGAAATGAAGGAAGACCAGTATGGCTGGGACCAATGCAGACCTGGCCGCCCAGCCTGGGAGATATGGAGTGGACTTGCCTGTATACCATCATCCTGACTCTGACATGGTGCCATCATAGTGGAGGCAGCTGGACCCCACCATCCAGGCAGGCTGTCTACATGCTTAGCATAAACCACACAGCCCACAGCCCTCACCAAACAAATAAGACTACACCAACAGTCCACCCTGTGTTTCCAGAGGCTTCTCACTTAGTCTTGAACAGTTCCCTCTTTTGTTTTTCTTTTTGGCTTTACAAAATCTACTCTCTCCAATCTCCTCATCCAGAGCTAAGACTCTGCTAAATTGGGCTCCTTATTGGACACTAAAACTTTTCCACTCTGTGCTCATTATTTAGACTCTTAATGTTTATATTTTCTTTAATATTTAAATAGAAGGACTTAGGTACAGAGCAATAAGGATGAACTGGGAAAGTAGGAGTCAAAGAACGTAGGAATGGAAAGAAGTTTGGGTTTCATTTGAAGTATAAATTCAGGTAACTGAAGGGCATTAACGTACAGAATATGACAAATCCAATTTATATTTCAAGATGATTATCCTCACTGTTTATAAAAAAAAATGATTGAAGATGGGTAAGAATGGGAGCAGCATAGAGACGTTAAGGAGGGAGGTATATTTGGTGTAGATGTGGATATGCTCTGAATGGATGTGAGATCAAAATGTTGAATTAATAGAATCATGCTAACAATAAACGTTGGCAATTTCAACAATTGATGAAAAGAAAAAAAATCGATAGTTATTGAATGCAAGCTACTTTATATGTTTCCTACATCAAATCTTTACCCAAGCCTGTATGTGCGACTGAGCTCATTATGTAGTTAAGAAAATGCAGGCTTGAAACAGGTTGCCTAAAATCACACAGTAAGTAGCTGAGATCCAAACCAGATTGTAGGGTTACTGAGCTTGTATTCTCATAAATATAAATTTAATTAATTAACAAGCATTGCTTAGAGCCCATTTTTTGCAAAGTTATGCACTGTTACTCAAAAACGGAAAACAAATGACTAAAAAAAAACTTAAGCCTTCATTTACTATTATGTGATAAAAACATGACTATGATTTTTTTCTATAAAAAGAATGTAAAGTGATAACTCAAACATCTCAAGTTTTTAATTTGTCTTATTATCAAGGGGATTTTTAATAGGTATACTCCAGTTCCGCATCTCAAAAATAGCTTCACGTAAAGTTTGAAGGAAACCACCTTAAATCAAACATGTTTTCTTTAAAAATCCCTAGCGAGGTGATTCCCGCTTCTTCAAAGACAGGAATGGGTAGGAGATAGTGGAAGAAATCAAACCATGATCTAAATAAAGGACTATTGATTTTCCAGTAGCTTTTCTAAAGCTTTTTTTTTTTTTTTTTTTTTGGGTGACTGAACAACACAGGTATAGTCAGGAAGATGGATTACTATCCTCACAGTCACGCAAGTGAGTCACCTCTGGACCCACATCAGGAATATTCACTACCTGTTCATCCAGCCACATTGTTCTTTCCCACTATTCCTTACTTGTTGGTTATGAGGAAGGAGAATTTATTTTGTGCCCTAATCACAACTGTTAGCACATCTCTTTTTCTACGTGTCTTTGCTGCTTTTTTTTTTTTTTAAGATAAAGATTTTATCAATTTATTTGAGACCAACATATAGAGAGCACAAGCAGGGAGGAGGATCAAAGAGAGAGGGAGAAGCAGACTCCCTGCTGGGCAGGAAACCTGACACAGAGCTTAATCCCAGGACCCTGAGATCGTGACCTGAGGTGAAGGCAGACACTTAACTAACTGAGTCACCCAGGTGCCCCTCTGTCTGTCTTTGCCTTCTGTTTGCTTGTTTCATTTTTATTTCAGAACCAAGTTTTTGATATTTGTATCCTTTTTGTTCAAGCTACTCATTCAGGAAGGCAAATTATCTTCAGCATTAGAATGGAGAAACACACACATTTTGCCTTCTAAGACCTTCTGCTGGGGCACTCAATTGCCCTGCTCTGGGTACTTGGCTACAAAAGTATCACTGTGTCCAGTGGTAAGAGGGAGTATGCAAACCCACTTACTCAAAAACAAAGAAGATTTCAGTAACATTGTGTTTCACCTACTTTTCCCTTTTCCTGCCCAGACTTCACACCCCATTCTGGCAAGATAGCCCCAGTGGAAATGTTTTCTTTCTGCCTCAACCCCCCACTTCCATGAAATTAATTAAATGATGTCATGCTTCATTTTATCTGATTTGGAAGCAATTCATCACCCTTTTGCTGGTTGTATTAGTCCAAGTGATCAGCATATTAATTCATTTGTGAAAATAAGCTCAAGGGTAATTACAGTGAGGAGGTTTAATGCCTAAACGTGTTAATGTCTGTAATCAGAAGTATTTTCTCAGTACGGAACAATTGTTAGACAATTACTGTTGGATATGATTGCCCTGGTAGACAACAGACACGGTGTCAAGAGGGAAATAGCACAAGCTTGTTTTGCAAGTACTGTATTATCAGCAAGTTCTCTCATTTTCTCCCCAACAATATTTTCTACTATGTTCAGCTCATGTAGAGTCATCCTAATACTTACTCTCTACATTGTTGATTAAGTAAAAAAGTTGTATTTGTTATGTAAAAAAATCACAGGAGACAGCTTGGCACTTCCTGAAAGACTTACCCTTTTCTTATTCTTTCTCTTCTGGTGCTTTGATTCCTTCCTGCATAAAATTACCAACTTAATAGCTTCCTTTTATTTCCCAATATGCCCCAGAGTCTCCATTACCTTTTTTTTTTTTTCCTGTAGTGAGGAGATTCTCATGTCTGACTGAATATCAAGACCCAAATATTTTTAACAGAGTGCAATCCCTCTCGATTAGCAAGTTGCAGTGAATTGGATAAACACAGTGGGAGAACATGATTATTGATTATCACTCATTATGCAGCTGGAGTGATTTTGAATGTGAATTTGGATTTAATCTCCATTACTTTTCATTCCTTTTTCAATTTTTTTAAAGCTTTATGATATAACTAAAAATGGAAATGGAGTCATAGCTTCCTTTCTATATGGTATTGTTTTCCTGGACCTCTTTTAGGCATGTATATATGGGTTTATATCAAAAGGGAACAGAATATGCCACTTTGGCCTGTGGATTATTTTGAGCTGAAGGAAATGAAGATCCAGCTGGCTCAAAAAAACCCTTTACCTCAGGTGTCTGGTGTCAACTACCTCTGTAAAATATGACCTTTCCTCCTCTTTGACCTTCCAAATATCACTAAGGAGTCTCTCATGGGCATAGTCTAACTAGAAATCAAATGAAGAGAGATTCTGGGAAATGTAGTTCCTTGCTTCTGCTTTGCAATACCTTATAATGCAGAAGTTACTTGGAAAATATAATGAACCATTACCAAAGAGAAATAAAAGTCTAAGACCACACAAAAATGTGTAAATGAATGTTCATAACAGAATTATTCATAATAGCCAGAAATGAAAACAACTCAAATGTCTATCAGCTGAAAGATAGATAAACAAATGTGGCATATCTGTAAAATGGAACATTATTCAGCCCTAAAAAGAATGAAGTACTGGTACCTGATGCACATTGTGTCTCTGGACTCCTGGTTTTGTCCATTTGATCTCTGTGTTTATTACTTTCCAATACAAGGCATCCCTAGATTTTAGTTGACTTATTTTTATGGAGAATACATATCTACATTTCTGAACTTTCCCTCCTTTTTTTGAGTATAACACTTGTGGCTTTCACCTATCCCTAACATTTGAGAGCTGTCCCTAACTCTCTTGATCCCATGTCCCCAAAATGAATAGTAGTCTTTCCAGAGTTATGATTACCTGGTTTACAAAACCATGAATGTAATGAATCACTAACTAAAAACAGCTTCCACAATGTCTCTATTACTATATGAATCTCTATTACTATATGAATTACTATATGAAATTTTAAAATGTTATTTGTGGAAGGAGGATCAAGATGGCAGAAGAGTAGCAGGCTGAGAAGACATCAGGTAGCAGGAGTTCAGCTAGATAGTTATCAAAACATTCTGAACACCTACAAATCCAACAGGAGATTGAAGAGAAGAAGAGCAGCAATTCTAGAAACAGAAAATCAACCACTTTCTGAAAGTATTTTATTCTCTTGTTCATATATTCTTATCTGGATAAAATGACAAAGCAGAAAAACTCACCACAAAAGAAAAAAACAAAACAAAACAAAACAAAAAAAACAACAACAAAAAAAAAAACCAAGAGGCAGTACCGAAGGCTAGGGACATAACCAATATGGATGTTGGTAATATGTCAGATCCAGAGTTCAGAATGATGATTCTTAAGGTGCTACCTGGGCTCAAAAAAGGCATGGGAAATATTAGAGAAACCCTGTCCAGAGAAATAAAAGCCCTTTCTGGAGAAATAAAAGAACTAAAATCTAACCAAGCTGAAATAAAAAAAGCTATTAATGAGGTGCAATAAAAAATGGAGGCTCTTACTGCTGGAATAAATGAGACAGAAGAGAGAATTAGTGATATAGAAGACCAAATGATGGAGAATAAAGACTAAGCAAGAGAGAGACAAACAACTACTGGACCACAAGGGGACAATTCAAGAGATAAGTGATACCATAAGATGAAACAACATTAGAATAATTGGGATTCTGGAAGAAGAAGAGAGAGTGGGGCAGAAGGTATATTAGAGCAAATTATTGTAGAGAATTTCCCTAATATAGCAAAGGGAACAAGCATCAAAATCCAGGAGGCACAGAGAATCCCCCTCAAAATCAATAAGAATAGGTCCACACCCTGTCATCTAATAGTAAAACTTAAAAGTCTTAGTGACAAAGAGAAAATCCTGAAAGCGGCCTGAGACAAGAAGTCTGTAACATACAATGGCAAAAATATTAGATTGGCAGCAGACTTATCCACAGAGACCTGGCAGGACAGAAAGAACTGGCATAATATATCCAAAGCACTAAATGAGAAAAACGTGCAGCCAAGAACACTATAACCACCTAGGTTATCACTGAAAATAGAAGGCGAGATAAAAAGCTTCCAGGACAAACAAAAATTGAAAGAACTTGTAAACACCAAAGCAGCTCTACAGGAAATATTGCAAGTGGTTCTCTAACCAAAGAGAGAGCCTAAAAGTAATAGATCAGAAAGGAAAAGAGACAATATACAGTAACAGTCACCTTACAGGCAATACAATGGCACTAAATTCATATCTCTCAATAGTTACCTTGAATGTAAATGGGCTAAATGCCCCAATCAAAAGACACAGGGTATCAGAATGGATTGAAAAAAAAAAAAAATCAATATGCTGTCTACAAGAAACTCATTTTAGACCCAAAGGCACCTCCAGATTTAAAGTGAGGGGGTGGAAAACAATGTACCATGCTAATGGACATCTAAAGAAAGCTGGGGTGGCAATCCTTATATCAGATCAATTAGATTTTAAGTCAAAGACTAGGCTAAGAGATGAGGAAGAACATTATGTCATACTCAAAAATAAGAAGATCTAACAATTTTTAATATCTATGCCCCTAACATGGGAGCAGCCAACTACATAAACCGATTAATAACAAAATCAAAGAAACACATTGACAATAATACAATAATAGTAGGGAACTTTAACACCCTCCTCACTGGAATGGACAGATCATCCAAGAAAAGTTCAAAAAGGAAATAAAGGCCTTAAATGACATACTGGAACAGATGGACATCACAGATATATTCAGAACATTCCATCCCAAAGGAACAGAATACACATTCTTCTCTAGTGCACATGGAACATTCTCCAGTATAGATCACATCCTGGGTCACAAATCAGGTCCCGACTGGTACCAAAAGATTGGGATCATTCCCTGCATATTTTCAGACCACAATTCTCTGAAGCTAGAACTCAATCACAACAGAAAATTTGGAAAGAACCCAAAAAGACTAAAGAGCATCCTACTAAAGAAATAATGGGTTAACCAGGAAATTAAAGAAGAATTGAAAAAAAATCATGGAAACAAATGATAATGAAAACACAACTGTTCAAAATCTGGGGGACACAGCAAAGGCAGTCCTGAGAGGAAAATATATAGCGATACAAGCCTTTCTCAAGAAAAAAGAAAGGTCTGAAATACACAACCTAACCCTACACCTAAGGGAGCTGGAGAAAGAACAACAAAGAAAGCCTAAACCCAGAAGGAGAAGAGAAATCATAAAGATCAGAGCAAAAATCAATGAAATAGAAACCAAAACAAACAAACAATAGAACAAATCAATGAAACTAGGAGCTGGTTCTTTGTAAGAATTAATAAGATTGATAAACCCCTGGCCAGACTTATCAAAAAGAAAAGAGAAAGGACCTAAATAAATAAAATCATGAATGAAAGAGGAGAGATAACAACCAACACCAAAGACATACAAACAATTATAAGAACATATTATGAGCAACTATACACCAGCACATTTGACAATCTAGAAGAAATGGATGCATTCCTAGAGACATATAAACTACCATAACTGAACCAGGATGAAATAGAAAACCTGAACAGACCCATCACCAGTAAGGAGATTGAAGCAGTCTTCAAAAATCTCCCAACAAACAAGAGCCAGGGCCAGATGGCTTCCCAGGGGAATTCTACTAAACATTTAAAGAAGAATTAATTCCTATTCTCCTAAAACTGTTCCAAAAAATAGAAAAGGAAGGAAAACTTCCAAACTCGTTTTATGAGGCCAGCATTACCTTGATCCCTAACCAAAGACCCCATTAACAAGGAGAATTACAACCAATATCCTTGATGAACTCTAATGCAAAAATTCTCACCAACATACAGCCAATAGGATCCAACAGTACCTTAAAAGGATTATTCACCATGACGAAGTGGGATTTATTCCAGGGCTGCAAGGTTGGTTCAATATCCACAAATTAATCAATGATATAATACATTAATAAAAGAAAGAACAAGAACCATATAATACTCTCAATAGATGCTGAAAAAGCATTTGACAAAGTACAGCATCCTTTTTTGATCAAAACTCTTCAAAGGGCAGGGATAGAGGGTACATACCTCAATATCATCAAAGCCATCTATGAAAAACCCACAACAAATATCATTCTCAATGGAAAAACAATTGAGAGCATTTCCACTAAGGTCAGAAACATGGCAGGGATGTCCTTTATCACCACTGCTATTCAACACAGTACTAGAAGTCCAAGCCTCAGCAATCAGACAAAAAGAAATTAAAGGCATTCAAATTGGTGAAGAAGTCAAACTATCACTCTTTGCAGATAATATGATACTTTGTGTGGAAAACCCAAAAGACTCCACTGCAAAACTGCTAGAACTTGTACAGGAATTCAGTAAAGAGTCAGGATATAAAATCAATGCACAAAAATCATTTGCATTTCTACACACCAACAACAAGACAGAAGAAAGAGAAATTAAGGAGTCAGTCCCATTTACAATTGCACCCAAAACTATAAGATACCTAGGAGTGAATCTAACCAAAGAGGCAAAGGATCTACTCAGAAAACTGTAAGTACTCATGAAAGAAATTGAGGAAAACACAAAGAAATGGAAAAACATTCCATGCTCATGGATTGGAAGAACAAATATTGTGAAAATATCTATGATACCTGAAGCAATCTACACGTTTAATGCAATCCCTATCATAATACCATCCATTTTTTTCAAAGAAATGGAACAAATAATCCCAAAATTTATATAGAACCAGAAAAGACCTCAAATAGCCAGAGGAATGTTGAAAAAGAAAGCCAAAGTTGGTGGCATCACAATTCCAGACTTCAAGCTCTATTACAAAGCTGTCATCATCAAGACAGTATGGTACTGGCACAAAAACAGACACATAGATCAGTAGAACAGAATAGAGAGCCCAGAAATGGACCCTCAACTCTATGGTCAACTAATTTTTGACAAAGCAGTACAGAATGTCCAATGGAAAAAAGACAGTCTCTTCAACAAATGGTGTTGGGAAAATTGGGCAGCCACATGCAGAAAATGAAACTGGACCACTTTCTTACAGCACACATAAAAATAGACTCCAAATGGATGAAAGACCTCAATGTGAGAAAGAAATCTATCAAAATCCTCAAGGAGAACATAGGCAGCAACCTCTTCGACCTCAGCCACAGCAACTTCTTCCTAGAAACATCAACAAAGTCAAGGGAAGCAAGGGCAAAATTGAACTATTGGGACTTCATCAAGGTCAGAAGCTTTTGCACAGCAAAGGAAACAGTTAACAAAACCAAAAGACAACTGACAGAATGGGAGAAGATATTTTCAAACAACATATCAGATAAAGGGCTAGTATCCAAAATCTATAAAGAAATTATCAAACTCAACACCCAAAGAACAAAGAATCCGATCAAGAAATGGGCAGAGGACATGAACAGACATTTCTGCAAAGAGATTCAGATGATCAACAGACACCAGATGGTCAACAGACACATGAAAAAGTGTTCCATATCACTCGGCATCAGGGAAATACAGATCAAAACCACAAGGAGATACCACTTCACGCCAGTCAGAATGACTAAAATTAACAAGTCAGGAAATGACAGATGCTGGCAGGGAGGCAGAGAAAGGGGAACCCTCCTACACTGTTGGTGGGAATGCAAGCTGGTGCAGCCACTCTGGAAAACAGCATGGAGGTTCCTCAAAAAGTTGAAAATAGAGCTACGGTACAACCCAGCAATTGCACTACTGGGTATTTACCCTAAAGATACAAATGTAGTGATCCGAAGTGGCACGTGCGCCTGAATGTTTATAGCATCAATGTCCACAAAAGCCAAACTATGGAAAGAACCTAGATGTCCATCAACGGATGAATGGATAATGAATGGATAATGAAGATGTGATATATATATATATAATGAAGATAATGAAGATGTGATATATATACATATACACACACACACACACACACACACACACACAATGGAATACTATGTAGCTATCAAAAGAAATGAAATCTTGCCATTTGCAACAGCGTGGATGGAACTAGAGGGTATTATGCTAGGCAAAATAAGTCAATCAAAGAAAGACAATTATCATATGATCACCATGATATGAGGAAGTTTAGAGGCAAAGTGGGAGTTTGCGGGATAGGGAAGGAAAAGATGAAACAAGTTGGGATTGGGAGGGAGACAAACCATAAGAGACTCTTAATCTCACAAAACAAACTGAGGGTTGCCAGGGGGAAGGGAGTAGGGAGAGGGTGGTTGGTTATGGATATTGGGGATGGTATGTGCTATGGTGAGTCCTGTGATATGTCAATAAAAAATTTAAAAAAAAATTTAATGTTATTTGTGAAAAAATTTAGTGAAAAATTCTGTGAAAAATTTTTAAAATATTATTTGAAGTGATTTCTTATTTTGTTTTGAATTATTCAGCCCTCATGGATTTTTGTGGTACAAAGGGACATTCCATTCAGCTACATGATACTGCTCTATAATGCTGTTTATAGAATCAGGCTCCTTTGCTTTAGATCATCAACTAATATGAAAATCATTTGCACAGAAGGATATGAAACATGCAAAAACAAAACAGAGGGCTTAATGGGCTCTTTATTTAAGTTGGAAACTTGAAGTGGCTCATACTTAGATTCTTTGAAAATATTAAATTCATATGGCAGTTCTAAGAATGTAAGTCCATGGCTAAAGTATAATATATTAGTGAGCTTTATCTAGTTATCAAAAGGCCAGTGTGATTTCCCTTGTCATCTTTGTGGCTTTGGGTGAACCATTTAACTACTCCAGGGGCTCAGTTTTCTTTTTTGTCAAACGGACATTCATTCATTCAGTCACAGGATACTTATTTATTCAAATTTAATAGGGCCAGACTCTGTTAAAGTGATAAATGCAACAGTGTGTGTGTGAATTCTAGATTAAGAATTCATTACACAGAAGGGTGCCTGGGGGGCTCAGTGGGTTAAGCCTCTGCCTTCAGCTCAGGTCATGATCCCAGGGTTCTGGGATTGAGCCCTGCATTGGGCTCTCTGCTCAGCGAGGAGCCTGATTCCCCCTCTATCTCTGCCTGCCTCTCTGCCCACTTGTGGTCTCTGTCTGCCAAATAAATAAAACAAAATCTTGGAAAAAAAAGAGAGAGAGAATTCATTACATAGAAAGAGATTGATAGATAAAAACTGTTCTCTAAGATGGCCAATCAAACCAGCAAGGAAATTACAGTCCCTGTCTCAAAGCCCTTCTTCTTTCCTACCACATTTCCTGTGTGTGCCAAAAGTACCAAGTATGCGGAAGTAGAAGGGTATAAATTCCCCTCCCTGCTTGTGCTGAGGGCTCAGAATTTTGGAGAACCTGGTCTGACCCCACTGGTGTTAAATATACCTCTGATCCTCCAAAGTCTCCAAGTACTACTTGGTTCTTCCGCCAGGATCTAGTCCAGGTTCCACAACAAGATAAATTCTATAATTGAATAATTTTATACAACATGATGACAGTAGTCAATATATGGAAAAAAGTGCTATGGGAATATGAAATTATGCAAGTGAGATAGGACAAATTCATAGGATTCATAGAAGAGCTTGGCTTTTAAATCCAGATTATGAATTTGCAAAGAGAAGAAGAGAATCTTCAAGAAGTTATTGTGACAATTAAATGAGTCAACAAATATATCAAATATTTTAAATTAAAAATTAAATGGAAATTAACATAAATTAAACATAATTTAATTTATGCATAAGAAGTGAGCACTGATCAGCCTTGAAAATATAACATCACTTTTTAAAAATTTATTTATTTATTTGAGAGAGAACAATAGCAAGAGTTCAAGCAGGGAAGAGAGCAAGAAGCAGGCTCCCTGCTGAGCAGAGAGCCCGACGTGGGGCTCAAACCAGGGACCCTGGGATCATGACCTGAGCTGAAGGCAGATGCTTAAGCGACTGAGCCATCCAGGCACCCCAACTTAACACTTTTTATATCCTTATCTTACCTCCCCCCCAATTTCTCTCTATAAAGTTCTTTGTGCTCAGTCTTTGACATAATTATTTAAATTATGAATGAATTTGAATATTAAGTTCCTATTATATTCTGGATATAGTTAGAGCTGGGGTCTAACAATTTTTAAAATGTTCCTACTCTCATATAGTATAATTTTGAAGAGGAGAGATAGATTCAAAAAAGGAAGGAAGGAAGGAAGGAAGGAGGGAATAAATTATATAATTATTAAACCACATAATGGCAAGAACTAAAAGGAAAACAAAATATACTAAATAAAAAAAAATAAAAACAGAAATAATATTTTGAATGGAATCATCAGGGAAGAACTCTGATAAAATGACAGTTGAGAAGAGATTCCCATAAAGTGAGAGAGTAAGCAAATGCAATGGTTTTGAAAAAAGTGTTGTAAAAAATGACAGCTCTTGTATGCTTGTCAGCATGTGCAATTCCCTGTCAATGTAGTAAAACTTCAACCTTGGGGTCAGCCAATTGTTCATCTCCATTCCTGCCCTAAGCTACCGAGAGGTACTGGAAAATATCTAATGACCAAGGAGGTGAGTCTTCCACTACCAATTCAGTCTTCTATTCAGTTGAGTTCTGGGATGCTCCCCATCATTCATTCTCATTTATAGTCAGAGCTCTTCTCCAATTCCTACCAGAGCTACCTCAAATCTTTTCCACACTCCTTCATCTTCTCTCCCTTCCTTCCTTTTTTTTTTTTCAGAAAAAATATTATAGAGAATTTGTTATTAAATACTCTTACAAATTCCTGCCATAACGTAACAAGATTCTTACACATGCAATTTAACTTTCCTTCTCCTCTCTTGTTTCTAATGGAAAATGTGTTGCGTTGCTAATGTCAGCCCAAACTTTTGGTTTATCAAGAGCTCTGCTCTTCCTTGTGTCTTCAATCTTTTCCTCTCTACTGGCTATATATATATTTTTTAAATACATGCATACTTGATCTTAAAACACTTTCTTAACCCCCATTTTGCATCTTCTATCCAGGCACTTATTCATCATTTACTTCATTTAATTTAGTTAAGTAAATTCGTTCATTTAATATGTGATGGCATTGTACTAGGCTCTGGATTTACACTGATGAGTGAGATAGAAAATAAAATAAAGCTATGATGTACATTAATAAAATAAAAACACTAATTGATATCCAATTTAAGCTGTGACCAAAGTTTTAAAGAAGAAAAAATCCAGTGCTATAAAAAGAAGCTCTCTCCTTTAAGACCTAACATAGTCTAGAAATTCAGAGAAGTTTCCCTAAAGGAACAATGTGCTCCAAAGCAATGGATTTTGGAGGGATGGTTTTTCAGGTTCAGGGAGGAGCATGTATAAAGTCCACAACATGGGAAAATTCTACAGTAATGTGACTAAGATAAAGAAGGAAAAGGCAACTGTGTAATTTACCATCCAATCTTGGACCTTTAGACAGTAAAGTGGGAGTAACAAAAATATTTTAAAATATATAGTTATTTAAACTACTTATTAAAGAGTGAATTGGGGGTGACTGTGTGGCTCAGTCAGTTAAGCCTCTGACTCTTGATTTCTGCTCAGGCCTTGATCTCAGGGTTATGAGATTAGCTTTGCATTGGGCTCCATGCTGCCCATGGAGTCTGCTTCAGATTCTCTCTCTTCCTCTGCCCTTCCCCCTATTTGTACTCATTCTCTCTCTCTCTCTCTTAAAAAAAAAAAAAAAAAAAAAGGCAAAAAAGCAACAAAGCAAATTGACCTTATTTTATTCATAGATTTGTAAGCTCTTTCTAAAAAATAAAGAAAAATAACATTACACGAAAAAACTCACGAATGGTGTATGTAATTAATTTTTAATTAACAGAGTTTGCTTTTTAACACTTGATTAAACATGAAAGGTAACCAGCAATAGCCCATCTCGCTTTGCCTAACATGTTCCAGCCAAGACATAACACCTTTCTTCCAAGACAGCACATAACATGCTCACTTAGAAGCATCCCTAGACATCAGCAGCTGAGAATATCTGACCCATTCCGGTCTAAGGTGGTGGTGGTAGAAGTACTTAAAGCTGCTCCCTCTCCTGGCCTCTTGCTGTACCCCTTACACCCACTCTAGCCCTGGAAACATATGGAGCTATTCAACCACCAGTCAGTGAGAAACCTGGGAAATTAATTTACATGTAGATGGAATATATATGGGAAACAGACACTGAGCAGTCCTTCCAAGTGTATTGGAAGTGGTTTAAATGTTCTTGCTGTAGTGGATTTTTTATTGTAGGATATAAATTTATATCTCTTTACTTAATTGCTCATTAATGCTTTTTTTATTTTAGAGTAATTTCTTTTGATAACAATGAGTTAAAATAAAAGTTCATAATAATGAACAATTAAGTACTGAATTTCTGTTACTCACAGGGTCTAGGATGACTGTGTAACAATTTCTAAGTGTCTGTGTCTACATGGTACAATTATTTGCAAATAACTTATTTATTTTAGTCTTATAATTGGATAATTGTTGCAAACAGCATATTCTAGTACAAAGAAACAACTTTTTGACCTACCATTTGAATAGTAAGAAGTTCTGTTTTAAAATAAATAAGGCAGAGGGAATAATTATGGCTTTTATATAACTTAGAGCTAATGTTACTTTAAATAAACAAACGAAGACCAGAGCAGAGGAAATTAAGATTCCATATCTAAAAATAAACAAGCAAAACATTAAGCAATTTCAGGGGCAAGTAATTGTCCATTGGCCAAGTAGACCTCAAAAAAGGAAAAGTATAATCTAGTATTGAATATGCCCTCCTAGCTAATTAGTACAGAGAGTGGAATTTCCAAAGGCTGGGTAAAATTTCCCAGTAGGGTGCACTGACGTAACTTTGAGAGTTTGAACTCACATGGCAAGACTGGTTGGTTTATTTAATTCCATATTAAAGCTCCTTCTCTTTGATTTTTTTTTTTATACTCTTGGTTGTGTTATGCTAACCTATCCTGAGATTTATAGTTCATTGATCCCTTGGTAGATATTATTGAAATGAGTCCAATTTATAATAAAAATCTTATAACTGAAGTTAAACGCAGAAAAAGAAGTTAAAAACCTTCTTGATCTCTCATGTATATACCCACCAGATGGGTGAGACATCTTTAAAACAAAATCTGACATGTTAGTATTTCTGACTAATGTTTCTTAAATCTGAAAAATAAATTCATGACCGCACTTTAAAACCATCTTTGCAGTGTTCACAGAGGCTGTCTCCATTACAATATTATTTCTGAATTTTTCATTTGCTGCCATGGGCTGTTCGCATTTTCTATATCCATTTATTACTTCCAGACAGCTTACTTCAGTAAATTGAAATGATAATATTTAAAAAAAACTGCCCGAGTCATGATCTCTAGCCGTCATGTTACCCAAAATTTTCTGAAAAGCTAAGAAAAGAAAGATATAGAATTTTTCTTTAGGAATGACATTGAAGATACAGACTGACTTTTATGTGCTAGCCAGTCAATGTTTTCATGCCTCAGTGTTAAGATGTCAAAACCATTTACCAGAGTCAGCTCAGAATTCTCCTAGATTCTGGCCAAACTGACCTTTACAATTCTTTCCTTTACTGAGTTATCCTCTGATCATAGGCAGAGTTAATACCCAGTCAAGTGCTGTACTTCTGAATATGTGTAAGATATTCAAGGTCCTGAGTATGGATTAAAGAACAGCTATGTCTTCATTGGCTCATCAACTTTTCCTCTCAAAAGCACATCTTTGGGGCGCCTGGGTGGCTCAGTGGGTTAAAGCCTCTGCCTTCGGCTCAGGTCATGATCCCAGCGTCCTGGGATCGAGCCCCGCATCGGGCTCTCTGCTCAACAGGGAGCCTGCTTCCTCCCTTCTCTCTCTGCCTGTCTCTCTGCCTACTTGTGATCTGTCTGTCAAATAAATAAATAAAATCTTTAAAAAAAAAAAAAAAGCACATCTTTGCCTTATTCCTATTATATTACATGGTTATCATTTCTATAACACTTCTTATCATTATTATAAACTCATATTATTTTATGGGTTATTTTTTCAGCTTGTCTGGAAAAAACACCTCTTTCAGTGGATCCAGTGATCCTTTTTCTCCAGACTTACACTTGAATAGCCGTTACTCCTAACAGTCAGAATGATTCCAGGTCAGAGTGATTTCCACCATCAATTCATCATCCCCTACCTGTGTTGGGATTTCCACTGGGCTCATTCTTGGGTCTCCTACCTCTGTCATTCTTAACTTCTCATCAGGGATTCCATCCCTGGCTATCACTTGAACTGCTGCCTGAAAATAGATTGTCCTTAAATTTGTATCTCCTACTCAGACTTATCTTCCTAGCACTGAACTGGCATATTGAACTGCCTAGGACAGTGTTTCAATGGTTGTCTATGAAACTGAACCTACAGTTACCTGTGTCAAGCAATAAAGTGTTTCTTTCTTTCTTTTTTTTTTTTTTCTAATTCAGACAAAGGCAGCACCATCTATCCAGTTACAATAATCATAAATTTGGGGATCTTCCGTAACACTTTTTTTAATCAACAAATCTGTTATAAGAATATATCTGTATCTGTATCTCTATCATCTTCACTTCCTTACACCACCATTCCCACTCTAGTTTAAGCTGCCACCATCTCTCAGATGGACCCCTGCAAATAGTCTCTTACCCAGTCAAGCCTCTACTCTGGCACCCTTTAAACTGTTCTCACTTCATGCAGATAGAGTATTAGATTCCAAATGCAAATCTGGGGCACCTGGCTGGCTCAGTCAGTAAAGCATGCAACTCTTGATCTCAGGGTTGTGAGTTCGAGCCCCATGTTGGTTGTAGAAACTACCCAAATGTAAATCTGATCATTGAAGTAATCTGCTTAAACACTTCAGTAACTTACCATTGTTCTTAGGAGAAAGATCAAAATCCCTAATCTGATCTCTGATGGACTGTGTGGTCTGAGCTTTATTTATTTTCCAGCATCATCTCAAATTTCTCTCTGCTTTCTTTTTATAGGCCTATCATCTATCCTCTCTCTGCCAAGAGAGAGAGGATAGACTTGGCCCTTTATATTTTCTGCTTTCTTTCACTTATGTGCTCTTTCTTCCCCTATTTATTCAAATAATTACAACTAGTCTCTAACATACTGTTTAGTTAGCATGTCTATAAGGTGTGTGTATGTCTGTGTGTGTGTGTGTGTGTATGTGTTTGCAGATGGAGAAGAAATTGTTGAAGCTAAAGGCAAATGTGGAATAAGAATTAATCTTTATGATTTGAAGCCTTAATAAGTGATTTTTCTCCTTTTTCCTTATCATTGTCATCATCACCATCCAATTATATTCACTGAATGTTTGCAATGTGCCGGGCATTAACCTAAGGACTTTACACGCATTAATCCATGCATTATCTCATTTGTCCCACTTTTCTTAGGAGAAATTGAATCTCATCAAAGGGAAGACATCAAGGTGGAGTTGTAAATTCAAATCCAAACTTGTCTGATTCCTGAGCCTGAGGCCATATTCTCTCCCAATCCCACAGACCTAATATAACTCGCCTTCTCTTGGGAACTGCCTCCAGCTTTACCCACGAAAATCAGTGCATGTTTAATCATCAATCTGATCCCACGAGCTAGTGCTTTTGTTTAGCACTTCTTATTTCTCACTTTTATTGTGGTGAATTATTTATGACTTACCTTCCACTTTAAAGCAGTTGCCAAGTCTTGTTCCTTTCTGGATCACCACATAGCACCTAGAATAGGGACTTAAACATGACAGATGGTAAAAAATATTGAAGTATTATATAACCGTGCTTACTGAACTGAGGTTGGGCATGGACAATTATGATTATTAAAGAAATCCATATTCCTGGGGTCAATTACCAGAAAATTGTTGTTGAATCAGAATGAGATGAAGTGATAAAGCACAGGCAACATGTTTTTGTAAAGGTCCTCATGTGATCCTAAACATAGAAGATTTGGAGGACTCACTGAATTTGATGGGACTCTACCAGCCCTGAGAGTTGGGCCTCTACCATCAGCTCCATAACATGAGACTACCAAGTGGACCTGTGAATGTTGTGAATGTGTTCCTAGGTCATGAATCACTAGGTTGCAATCAAGTTCAGTAGATTCTAGAGACTAAGGCAAAGAACCTGAGGACACTTCTACTTCTGAGTCTAGGACATTTACTTCCTACTGGTTAAGGTACTCCCTGTGATATTTGTAAATTAAGAAGCCTGTACTTCAAATCAGAGATAGAACTAAGGGTAATATAAAGGTTTTATTACTATAATCCTTAATCACATCTTCAATGTCTCTTTTACTTTGTAAAGCAAAATATTCAGATTCTGGGGGTTGGGACATGGACATCTTTGTCCTATCTCAAACAGTATCTCAATTATAGACTCTGATGCCTGAAACCTCAAATAAAACACATTATTAAAAAAATTTAGTTTTTAATTTATTGCATTCAATAATCTTTTTAAAAAATACATAGCTAAGATAGATAGAAAGATAGATATAAATGATGGCGTGATATTTTGATTTACAATAAAAATACATACCTTTGGTCTTTATCCATGTTTCTGGCACGGAGTTTCTAAATATCTTGAAATTTCCTAAGCGATAAGAGCTATAAAAGTATCTTGATTGATACTCATGAAAGATCCCTTGCAACCACAGGTGAGTTTATAATGAGATGACTTTTGTAAAGCACCTCAGGATAGGGCTGGTTGCTAGGGGAATCAATCAAGTGCTTGGAGTGTTAGATCTTTCAGCCCACCTCCCTGACCTAAGGGGATGGGGGTGAGGGGCGGCGCAGAGGTTGAATCAATCACCAATGGCCAATGATTTAATCAACCATGCCTAAGTAATAAAGCCTCCATAGAAACCCAGCAGATAAGGATTGGAATGCTTCAGGGTGGGTGAACACATAGAGATTGGGGCATGATAGTGTTCTCAGAGAGCGTGGAAGCTGAGCACCTTTTCCACATACCTTGTCCTGTGCATGTCTTTCATCTGACCATTCCTGAGTTATATCCTTTTACAACAAACCAGTAACTTCGTAAGCAAAATGTTTGTGTTCTGTGAGCCATTCTAACAAATTGATGGTACCCAAGGATGAGGATCATTGAAACCTTTGATCTAGAGTGGCCCAGTCAGAAACACAGAAGCATTAGACTTCAAACTGGTGTCTGAAGGGGCAGGGAGGGAGGCAGTCTTGTAGGAATGAGTCCTCAACCTGTGGTATTGGATGCTATGTCCAGATAGATAGTGTCATAGTTGAGTTGAATGTAGGACACCGAGCTGGTTTCCAAGAAGTGCTTGATGGTATAGGAAAAAACATCCATACATTGGAATTGACTGTGAAGTATTAGATAGATAGACACACACACATATGTACACACATACATTCATATATGCACACAGGATTTACAAGTTGCCCAGAACTAGTAAATCACATAGGGCCTTAAGGGTCTAAGAGTCTCAGTCAAGATGATCAAAAACTGCAGTTGAGACTTAAGAAACCTCATGAGAGCTTCTTTCTGTGCGATGTACTTCTCACCAGGACAGGGGCTCCTAACTCCATACGTACAATCTAATTTCATAACACTAGGAAAATTACCTTTTATAGACTTTTGATTTTTACTATCTAGAGCACGGTTTCTTTAAGAATAGTTGTGGGAGACAGAAACTTATTTCCTTATTTGTCAAGTAACTAAAGATCATTTGCAAGAAATCAAGAGTCATTGAGAAAAAACTTTTCCTTTTTAAATTTTACATTCTTAATTGGCTGTGACTAGAATTTTACACTTGAACTGGTATTTTTCCTGTTTGTTTTTGTTTTTTAATCAAGGATGAATCTGAAAGATCAGGATGTCACCAGGCTCACAATTTCTATAAACATTCTTCCTTTCTTCCCTTTAACTTCAGTTTTCTTTTCATTATTTTTTAGAAGAAAAAAAAAAACATTTTGAGAAATGGTAAAGGAGGGTTATCCTCTAGTCTTTATATAAATTTTAGGGACATAAGTTCTTAAAGAAGGAAATTAAAGTCCTGAAATTCGGAATCAACAACATGCAATAATGCTCACTGAAGTTGACTTGATTTAACTAAAATAAGAAACTGTTTATTTTTTTGATTACTTATCTATTTTATTATAAGGGATGGAGCTTGAATTTTTAGTTTTTAATTTTTCTTTTTCTAGACCAAAGCATATTGTGGAAATTTACAGAAGAGCCTCTGAAAAGCAGAGTATCCATCATTCTGACAAGTTCTAAACCCAACCCTATCTTCTGGTGAACATGTAAAGATCAACCTTCCTATAAGAGTTAACATTTCTATAATGTTTCTTGCTGGAGGAACATTGATTATTAAGAGAAACAGAGAAATCTTGCTTATGAAATTGATTACATAGATAAATCACATTTTTAAACCAGTCAATTTTCCTATCCACCTTCATCAGAGTAGCCATTGTCCCCCTGCCACCTCCTCAGACAACCCCACCACTTTATCTTTATTAATTTGGATCCAACATTGATGCCAACTGATACCTAACTTTCATTCTTACAGTCACAGAAAATGCAAATTAAACCCCATCTTTCACAAACTGTTGACTGCAGAAGTTATTTATTGGAAGTCCCCCAAATATGTAGCTTATTCTGCATTTAGAATCTCCTGTGGTTAAAAATATGGATATAAGGAAAAGGATCCTCATAATGAATTGTATTTGAGTCATTGTTTCTGTATGATAATTTTTATCAAGCAAAATTCATTGGGAAAAAATCTCAAGTGTGTATGTATATAAGCACACTTGCTTTTGCTGATCTGTTCTAAACTGCTTCTCTTTCAAATCATCGATTTTCTTTGTTTTTTAAAATATTATTGTATTTTCAAAGAACCAACACAGTTTTTCCTTCCCTAATCAGGACATCTACTACTTATTTTATTTACCCACAACTCTATGATTTATAAATATGTGCTAGGAATTCATTGCATTTAACTGAACTTTGAACTCCTACTCTGGACTTTGGAAAATGTGATTTTTTTTCAGGGAATTCTATTAATAAAACATTACTTGAAATTCTTCTAAGCACAAGAAAAAATACTTCATTATTTCCATATTCATATGTAAAAATTTTTTACACAACAGGACAACAAAATAAAAAGAGGTCTTGGTGTTCATGACCAATCCCTTTGCCCCCAGTCACCTAGGAATACATAGGCTATGGCATAAGCCAGCCATGACCACTTTGGGGTTGAGTTCAACAGAAGGCATACTGAAAATTAGTTTTCACAAAGATATTCATACACTATTAAGAATGTCCAATCCATACACAATAGGCTGTTGGAAATCTTTGTTACAGAATATACCACATATTCGTTTCCTCTGAAGGTACATAACAGTTCAGATATTCATCTTCCCAAGAAGAGAAGAACATGTTACAAAGTGCTAGCAAGATAAGTTTTTATTTGCTATTTTAGCAAATTATGATTGCATATAACAGACAAAAGTAAGAGGTTAATCTTTTCCTAGGGAAGAAACCCACCAATCCAAGTTATTACAATCTGCTAAATTTGGGGACCGATTTTTGAATTGTCAGGTATAACATGTGGATGAATATTAATTAGTCATAAAGTATTTTCACTAGTTAAATCCTTTTTTTTTTTTAAGATTTTATTTATTTATTTGGCAGACAGAGATCACAAGTGGGCAGAGAGGCAGGCAGAGAGAGAGGAGGAAGCAGGCTCCCTGCTAAGCAGAGAGCCCGATGCGATGTGGGGCTCAATCCCAGAAGCCTGAGACCATGACCTGAGCCAAAGGCATAGGCTTTAACCACTGAGCCACCCAGGTGCCCCTCACTAGTTAAATCTTGATATGATATTTCACAATGTAATTTAAGCCTCTCATTGCTTCTATTATTGTTTGGATGATTTGATTGTTTGTTTCTTGTGTTTTGTGCAGCTACATCTAAGACTTTTGGGAGATCTACCCCTACAAAGACAGTAATAATATAATTCAAATCTGGCATTGTTGGTTACCTTACATTTAAGCAATGAAGTAAAGATTATGCCAAAATTTGTCAGTGATACATGTGGTGCACAGGATTGTTGTTATGCATTCTATTTTTTTCTTATCACTCAAAAGAAATATAATCCAAGAACAATCAGCGAGTGATTGAGAGATATATATATATACATATACATATATATATGACATAGAAATATTTATTTGATTATTTATTTGTATTTAACCTAGTTGAATAATAGTGTAAAACCAGTGTTCACTAGAATACTAATTAGTAGCTTCTAAAGATCTGATGTGGTATGTGTTGAGGATTAACCAAGCAGTATTTTTTTGGCTCATACACTAAAACCTAGTATTATTTACAAGTTTTTCTTCATTAAATAGAGGTTAATCAGAAGTTTCACTCTTGATTATTACTGACAGAGAGCAGTTTCCAGGTAGTTTCTGATTTTCCTGAGCATCTTGGGGAAAAAATATCAGTAATAATAAAGTCATCAACTGATTTCTTCAAAATCCAACCAAGAGTCAGTGATGAGAGTTAAAAACAACAGCAAAACATCAAACTTCTGAGCTTTCAGTCCTATAAAATATAAACACAATTATTATCTCAACAGCGCTAACAAAGACAAAACTACAATCTGTCCATTTTAGATGATGAAAAAGAATACCACCAAAAGTTAATGGAATTCACCAATTTTAGAGGTTAAAATCAAAGGCTAATCATGATAATCCCTTGAAATTAGTCATTAAAATGAACTGCTGCCTCTTATGCCACAAATTATAAAGTTTTTGTTTGTTTGCTTGTTTGTTTTTACCTTAGAAACATCTCCAGAAGGAATTAAAGTATCTGAGTTTAAGATTTAAAACTTATATCCTTTTCTTTTTTTTTTTTTTTCCTTTTCTAAAAGTATATTATTGTGACTATGATGACAGTTGCTGGAAGTATGTCAGTATTTTTTTTTTTTTTTTGGTGTGACATAAATACATGTCCTTTTAAGTAAAGAAATAGTCCCACTTGAAGAGATTCACTTGAAAGACACAAACCACCACGTTCCTGTCCCTTCTCAATGTGGAGTGGGAAGATGTTTCAAAATGTTTATTAACACCTGCCACAGGAAAACTGCATCAAGCTTAAATAGGTAAGGGAAGTTATTCAAGGCTATTGCACTAGGGGAAGGAGGACAGAATTCAGTTTAAGCTCAAGTCCATGAAACTAAAACCCTCAAGCCTTTTTAGATGATGGAGTGAAGGTGGAGGTGGAGAGAGAGGAGGGCATGTATGATCACTAATTGGCTTTACCTGAAGGAAAAGCAAATTTTCTCTTATTTTCATGACAAGAGGTAATTTTATGACCCAGAACAAGGGAGAGTCGACTGAAATCGGGCTCCTATGCCCATACCGAGGCCAGGGGAGAGAGGCTGGGAAAAGGAGCATTGTTACCTTCCAGATGGCATTTCAACAAGTTGGTTCCCAGATCCTTGAAAAGGGCAGTCCAGAGTTATACAATGGCAAGACACTGTAAAAAGATTCATATGTCAAAGGGGCAGAAAAAGAATTTGCAGTAACAAGTTTTCTAAAGGAAATGCTGTAAAGAAAGGGTGGTTAGGGGTCTAGAGGCAGGAAGAAATTTGGTCAAGTTGAAGGAAATGTTCAGGACATCTTGGTCACATCTCACCTTCAAAAAAAAAAATAAAACAAAACAACAACATTATGTTCACACTTTCTTAGAAACTTTCTTACAAAGAGAGTATGAAGCAGCTAGAAAAGGATGTTTAGCCTCCCTATTTTTTGTTGCATTGTCTAGAATTTTTAATCAAACTTGTATTTTCTAAGGGGAAAGGCTTTGGGGCCAGGGGAAGGACAAACATAAAGAAGAGGGTGGGTTGGCATGAACTTGGGCTGGAAATGGATGATTTGGGTCAAGCCTTAAAAGTAAGGATGGGCTAGGTGAGGTCTCAGTGGAGAGCACAGCTCCTGGAGGCTGAGGTTCATTTTCAGGCAATTACTCTGAGGTATGGAGAAGTTCACTAAGCTGCAGTTGGGCTAATTGTGTTAAAGGTTAAATTGAACAGGAGTCAAAAAGTGGAAATCTAAACAAGAGCAAATAAGCATGAGAGGAAAATGGCTAATAGTAAGCCTTTTGCTGTTTTCTAACACTGTAGATCTCTGCCTATATGTGTACATTTCTTTAAACATTTCCAATTTTAAAATCAGCTATTACTCCAATAGGTAGCAAATTCTCTGGGCTTTTTCCCTACTAAGTGAACAAGGGCTTGAACTATCTAGTCTTTTCAAGAATGATTTGGGGATCGTAAACTTCTTCTTCTTTTTTTTTTTTTTTCTTTAAGATTTTATTTATTTGAGAGAAAGATAGTGAGTGAGAGAGAGAAAGAGCCCAGCAGGGTGGGAGAGAAGGTGGAGGGAGAGGGAGAAGGAGACTCCCCACTGAGCAGGGAGCCCAATACAGGGCTCCATCCCAGGACCTAGATCCCAGTACCCTGGAATCATGACCTAAGCCAAAGGCAGATGCTTAACGCACTGAGCCACCCAAGTGCCCCAAGGAATCTCTGACTTCTATATCACCTGGGATGCTGGTAAAAAATGCAGTTTCCTTGGGAACAATGGGGGATGAGAAGCAGGCCAAAGAAGGGGAACATAGGGAAATAGAGGAAAAAATCACTATGAAAAGGATGAAAGAAAGTAAATATTGGAGGAGATTGGGGAGAAGGTAAATTTTTATCAAGCTATTAAGGTGATCCTTATGCATAGTTGATGAAGTTCTAGAACCTAGGTGAGGTTCGGTGGGCTGAGGTCCGGAGCCGATGACCAAGAAAGAATTCTTGAGACATCTTTGGTGCAAAATGGTGGTTTTTTAAAGCACGGGGACAGGACCCGTGGGCAGGAAGAGCTGCTGCCCCGTTATCCTGAGGAGTGGCTGATTATATACACAGGAGTTGGGTAGGTGAGAACAAAGAGGGTGATGTTAATCTCTAAGGAATTTTGGAAGCAAGGTCTCCAGGACCTTGAGAGGCCAGCTATTGTTGGGAGAAAGGTTATTTATTACTAGTAGTAAAAATCTTCTTGTGAGACCCTTTAGATATATATCACTGGGCCCTATGCTTAGGAATGATTCTCGACACTATCTTGGAGATCTAGGTATAAAGTTTCACATTTCTCCTATCAAGTGTCCTTGTTAGTGAGATTTGGGTTTAGAAGAAATTTAACTTTATTTAGGGATTGAGGAACTGAGTTATTTGCTTCTGGAAATTGTGCTATTGATAAGGTAACTTCTTTGTTTGTAGATCTCTAGGACATTGGTAAACCAAATGAGACTCCTGTCTTGCAGGATTGTGATCTCTGCAATTTAACTATTTGTTTCTCGTTTATGGCAGTCAGGGGTGCCTGAGGAATGTCACATATATTACCGAGGGGAGTGGGTGGAGAGGGGGTGCAAGGTGCCAGCTTTTGCTTTGTCCTCAGCCAGCCTCCTGCTCCCTCATCATAGTGAAGTTTGAGAACTGCCAAACGTATAAGAAATGTACACGCTTTCTCAGTTCTAATATAAAATAAGTAGGGAAAGAATCTGAGGCAAAGGAAACTCTTTATCCTTTTGAGTATTTTAAAAACACTGATGATTAATTCTTTCCACTAAAATTTACACTGGCCTGGCTTTTACAGTGAAGTAGTAACTGGCTTGTAGAATTCAAGAACAAGGAATAAATAAATCATAAGATATGAGAATGGCAAAAATCATTAAATATCCTTCAGCCCAATCAACTTAATTAACTCTGAATTTCTAAAACAGCCCAGAAAAAACTAGCTTCCCATCTCATATGTCCTAATAAAGTTATTCACCTAAAATATTATCTTTTTAATAACAGCAACCTGGGAATGTCTACACTGTCATTAACATCTTAAGACGAGTTACTTTAGGGATGGACAGTCTTTTCTCCTGGAAGCTTGGTATAATCTTATAAGTAAAATAGTAGTATTTATAATAAGGGAGGACGAGTGAAAAGGAAAATGCATGGAGAATTATGAGCCCGGGGCAGATTTAAATGGAATACCAGGACTGAAACATTTGCTTGCCAGGAGGTTAGAAACAGGAATTCGAAGGTCAGAGAGAAATAAGGAAAGAAGAATGTGAAGGAATGAAGGCAAATTATTTTAATTTCCACCATTACCAGCTCTTTATCTAATGAGGTTTGGTTAACAAAAAATTTACCAGGAAATATGTTCATATCCAAAATGACTCTCTGCATATATAAAAATTGTAGTTATCTTATTGAGGATAAAAACTATTTATTATTTAGTGGGGGAAAAAAAGGAACCACTGTAACAGTATTATAGCACAATAGACATAAGCAGCAGTGGAAACAACTTAATAAATGACTGATACGATTCCATTTAAACTTAACCAAATCTCTGTTTGCTTGACAGTATAGACTTGTAAATTTGATAGTTAAAAAGCTTTCTGTGCTGCTATTAGAATCTTTGCACCCTTTAGGTATTCTCTGTGTGTGTGTGTGCGCGCGCGCGCGCGCGCGCGCGCGCACATGCGCACACGAGTTTCGCCTTGCAAAATATGTGTTCGTGAGTCCACATTTGGTTCCAAGTGATGGAAACACAAATTGACTGGCTTGAGAAGCCTGAGAGACAAGGGAGAAAGAAAGCCCTACCAAGGGTAGCCATTGGGAGGGAAAAGTAATTCCCCTGATGATACAGCATTTGGGTATTTTTAATGAATAATCTTGTTTAATTTTCACAAAAATCCTGTAAGGCAGAAATAAAAAGAAACTTTATACCTGAGAACATTGAGTAACTAAGACCTTATCACTCTTGTTAGTGTTGGGGATGGAGCCTTCTGTTGGCAGAGCCTGTTTCCTTAACTGTTTGCTGTCCTGTCTCCCACAGCTCCAGCCCCACACCACCCCAATTCCTTAGGTTCTGGAAGACTTTACAAACATCCCAGGGAGGGATCATCTCTGAATGTGTTATCATCTCTGAATGTGTGCTTTATCCAGATTACATTTACAACTAACAGAGGAATAACAATGCCAGCCCTTTAAAGTGAGGAGACATTTGCCTGATTTTGGATTTTTCCACCCTTGTCCTGACAGAAGGTACCGACAAAAAGAAGCACAATTCTGTCTTTTCCCTCAGCATAGAGTGCAAAAAAGTCACACATGTAGGCATTGATTTAGCTTTCAACTGGCATCTTCTAAACTAGATGTGAAAAAAGGGTTTAAATTCTTTGGGATGGCTGGCAAGACCCTAACTTCTTGCTTATTGATTTTTATGTTATTGCTCCTGGTTATGAATTGTGGATTTAAAAAAAGAAAAAAGAAAAAGAGAAAAAACTTTATGGTGGCTAATAAAAGCAAAAGCCAGAAGAAAAATCCAGCTCCCATCCCACACCACTCCCATTTGTTTCTTTCTTTCTTTTTTTAATATAAATCTATAAACAGAATTTGAAAACAATAGTATATAAAAATCCAATTTGTGTCATGGAAAAGCATGAAGAAATTCCAAGGTATAAGGACTCTGGTAAAGAAAAAGGGAGCAACTCCATTTCTCCTGGAGACAGAGGCAAGCAAGAGAGGACGTTAACCTTTTCTTTGCTGAAAGGTACACATGATGATCAATAACGAATTACACTCATTAGTCACTGAAAAAGGAAAGACCAGTGCTTTTGCTTTCATATATCCAGACCATAATAAAGCATTAGGTTGCACAATTTTTTTATTATATCATTTCAGGCAGCTGCTCATTTCAGGCCCCTGCTCATGTGCTCTCTCATTCTCTCTCTCTCTCAAATAAATAAAATCTTAAAAAAATATGGGGTGCACTAACATTTCAGAATGAGTATTGTCATATTCCTTTGGGAGGTTCTTTTTTTTTTTTTTTGTAGCAAAGTTTATGCAGAGAAGAGGATACATTAATTTAAACAATTCTGTGCATTTTTTTGGTAAGTCTAGAATATAAATCAGAATTCCAGAATCACATGTAGGCCTATATGGTGAATGCTGGAAGGCTTTCATTGGACTTCCCTGGTGTGAATGCTTATGTGCCCACCACCATGCAAGGTTCTTTGCATTTCCTAATTTTAATATATTTATCTTGGACAGAAAGTGTTATTCTCCAAGTTTAAAATATACAACTGTAATTCGGGGATATTATGAACTTCTCTAGCGCCAAACTGGGATTCAAACCTGTTGGATTCTGATGCCACAGCATTTTCTGTCATGCTGCTCCTGCTCAACTTATCAGACCTGAAAAGAAAGACAAATTAATCTCTGGCATCCCTCCATTTTTTTTTTAAACATTCTTCTGCAATTTCCACTTCTTCTCTACCTCATATAAGAAGCCTAGGTTGCCTTTCCTTTACACCTTCTGTTCTCATTCTATGCCCACAACACATGTGAACACACACATACATACACACATATGCACACACCCTTTGGACCCTGATGTGTGTGTATAACCTTTCCTTCCCTAGCTTACATTTTCTTTTCAAGTTACTAGTACTTTGATATATTTCCTTGGTTTCCTCTTCCCCACTGGATGACATGGTTAATACAAATTCCTGGCCTTCACTTAACCAAATTTTGTTAAAAGTTCCTCCCTTCTTACAGCCAATAACCTCTACAAGATATCTGAGAATTAATTTATCCAGCACAATTCCAATTACTCTTCTAGATTGTAGTCAAATAATTTACAAAGATAACCCATACATCCTTTCCTTTATGCTTTTTGCTCTGAATCCCAATACTTTGAATAGTTATTATCAATCCAGTTCTATAGTAAATGCAGACATCTTAATGACAAAACAATATGAGAAGTACTAAATCATAGAATACTGGGGAATGGGTAGATTATTATTATTTTTTTAATTAGAAGGTAACTAGTATTAGTATGGAAAATTAAGTGCCATAAAGGGTATATTAGTTAGTTTCTTTTTCTGCATAACAGATGATCTCAAAACTTGCAGCCTGCAACAATAAACATTTATTATCTGACACAGTTTCTGAGTGTCAGGAAAGCAAGAGAGACTTAGCTGAATGGTTTTGCCTCTGGGTCTGCTATGAGGTTTTAGTCAAGAAGTTGGTTATCGTGGCAGTTCTCTGAAGGCTTGATTGGGGCTGGAGGATCCACTTCCAACATGGCTGTTGACAAGAGATCGCAGTTAACACATAGGCTTCTCCATAAGTGCTCTGTGACAAAACAATTAGCTTCCATAGAGTGAGTGACTGAAGAAAGAGAAAGAGGGAGGAACAGTGTAATGAAGACTGATATTAGATTGTCTTTTATAACCTAATCTCAGAAGGAATATATCATGATGTCTGCCAACTCTGTTCCATCATGGGAGGGCAATATGTAAGATTATCAGTAAGAGGAGATGAGGATTACTGGGAACCATCCTAAAGGCTGGTCACACCATAGGAGACTGATGTGAGAGAGATCAAGCTACTAGACTCTTTTAAGCATAAAATGATAATTAGGAGACAACATTTCTGAGACAAATCAGTCAAAAGAACATTTTGAATGCAGAAGGATGAGAAAGAAGAGTAAATACAAATCTCTAATTTGTAACCTTAGACCCCAACACTGATGTCATTACCCACAATACAGAGCACAAGCAGAAGAAGGACCTGTGTCCAGATTTGCACATGTTCTGTTTCAGAGGCATGAGGATGTGCCTCCAGATGGAAATGTGCAGTAAGAATGCCTTCTTTCCATCCTCAAGATCTTCTGAAATTTTGCTCATCTTACAAAAC
Organism: Martes martes; assembly: GCF_963455335.1. Classification (NCBI taxonomy): domain Eukaryota; kingdom Metazoa; phylum Chordata; class Mammalia; order Carnivora; family Mustelidae; genus Martes; species Martes martes. The sequence continues at coordinate 174,430,403 of NC_137890.1, read as the reverse complement.
TTACCTCAAATACTTTCTGCATGAATACTTTCTTATTTCCAATACTAGAAGCTATAGCTCCTCCTTGGGAGCTCTGTACATTAAGTTCTTTCCTCAGAGTTTATTTTATTCTGTTTAATATTCAACTATGTATACCCATTCTTATTTAGTAATACTCTGCTCAATTTAACTGTGCTAGACATTTTTTGAGGGCAATGAGCATGTCTTTGTGCAGCACTAAAAGTCTCTAGTTTAGTACTCAGCACATAAGTCCTCCAATGAATTTTTGTTGAATGTAATTAAAAATGTCATTTCATTGAAGTCCTTAGTGGGACCATTTCAGGCAACATACAGTCAGCTAAGAAGATATTACTTATTGAAGTGTGTCTCTGTCTTCACCCGGCTGTTTTCCTATAAAGACACAACTCATGCTGGATTAGATGCCCACCCTACTCCAGTATGACCTTGTCTTAACTAAGTACATCCTTAACGACCTTATTTCCAAATCAAGTCAGTTTATGAGGTAATGGAGCTTAAGATTTCAATATTTCCTTGAGGAGACACAATTCAATCCATAACATTAGATATCAAGGAAATGGAAAGTAAAACCACAATGAGATCCTTTAGATCCATGAGAATGACCAAAGGTCAAAAGACTGACAATACCAATTATTGGCAAGAAACCCTCATACATTGCTAGTGGAAACGCAAAATGGTACAACAACTTTAAAAAATAGTAAGGTAATTTCTTATAAAATTAAGCACACATGAATGATACAACCCAGCAATCTCATTCCTAAGTACTTATCCAATAAAAATGAAAACACTAGTGCTTGTATACAAATGTTCAATATAGCATTCTTTCTAAGAGCAGAGAACTGGAAACAATGTAATGTCCATCAATTAGTAATCTTGTGACCATTAATATTACAATGCATTCCTTAACAGTAAAAAGGAGCAAAATTTTAAGACATGTAGCAACATAGATGAATTTGAAAAAAAAGAAAACACATGCTAAGTGAAAAAAGTAAAATATGAAACATTATATTCCACATCGTTCTAATTATATGAAATTCTAAAAAATGAAAAACTGTAGTGATAGAAGATCACTATTGCCTATTAATGAGAAATGGGGGAGGAAATCTAAAATGAAGAGTTCCAAGGAACATTTTTAGAATGCTGGGGATTTTTCTATGTCTTAATTTTGGTGGTGAGTACAAAGCTTTATACAGTTATCAAAATTATCAAAGTGTATACTACATGAGTATATTTTATTGCTTGTGAATTATATCTCAAAGTGAGGGAGAGGTAAAATGGTAAAAACAAGTATCAAAGTTATGTACTCATCTATGCAACCCAATGTCATGGCTATTTTAGTTTTAACACTTTCTCATTTTTAGAATCCAAATTTCAAGCTTCAAACAAAGGATGTCCTTTAAAGTCAGTAGATACCCTTCCCATGGTGTGAACAGTAGGCAGATAAGATTGGAGTGTTACTGTTCTGCAGAGACAGCATCAGCTAATAGTAGTCCTTTTAAAATTTTTTATTATTTTTATTTTTTTTCATGTGTAAAGACTCTTCTCATTCTCTCACTGCTCTGTGTGTGGCCAGAACAGTGTTATCTTGAGAGGAAGACCCTCTCTGCTGCCATGTGAGTGGGAGGTATAATGGCTCATCCATGAAAGTCACCTTCTCTTTGGGTACAGTTGCCTGTACTTGCAGGTGCTAACTGAATGAGACATTTACCTTGCCTGTGGTTCAGAGCCCATGCAACTGCCTTATCTCACTACTAATTTAAATTGTGTTTGACTAGTTGGGGCCAACCTTCTTTTCCTGGAGCCTTTATTCCTGAGATTGAGCACAGTGTCTTCCACATTACTATTTCCTTGGGGGTCTTTTTCTATGTGAGGCTTCTGGATGAGGGCATAGAGATTTTTGTTCCTAATTCTCAGTGAAATCAGAAATTCATACAGAATACATTAAGAACAAAGAAACTGACTTTGGAGGATAACTTGGTGACCTATTATCACCTCTCATCAACCTCTCAACCACAGTCCTCTCAACCTTCTGGAGGCTATAGAGATGAAATGTCCTCCATTTCTTCAGTTCACTCTCATATAATATTTGAAATATAAATAAAAATTGTTGAGGATGAAGTTAAAAGGAAGTTAGTCCTTTAAAATCCTTTAAAAATGCTCTTTATCATCAAATCTAGTAGATTTATTCTATGTGTAATTACTGAAAAAATCAGATATCTTTACCTACAGTAACAAACCAAAGACAAAATCTACTGCTAAAATTAACTATAATTTGTGTTTTACTAAGCAATAGGGAATGTGGTTGTTTTACTTTGTTTATTTAAAATGTGAACTGGAAGAATTATCTGGAAATAACAAAAGATTATATCTTTAAAATAAGCTGAAATGAAGATACCTTAAAAATATATAACTATATTATATAATAATTAAATATATACTATATATTAAATATAATATTATATATACAGAGGAAGTCTGATATATATATATCAGTGATATATATATATATATATATATATATATATATATCTCACCTATATGTGATATGTGTGAAAGTCTGAATATATCTCCATATTCATATTTTTGGGCCCTGTAATCCTCTGGTTCCTTACTTTTACTCATATTCTTTCTTTCCTCCCTCTCTTCCTCATAAATGACAAGAATTTTCCCACAAAAATTCTTTTGCCACAACTGGACACTTTTTCAGTGAATTCATGGATATGTCATCTTTCCAGAACCATTTTACTTAGGACTTTCTTTTCATTAATTAATATAAAAATATTAATGATGGTTACCAAAATCAACCAAAGCTTGTTCAAATATGACATTTTCCCTCTTTTCTCAGTGTTACTAACCTCAAATCATCAAAGCAAAAGTTGTCAAAAATTGTGTCAGGTACAATTTTTTAAATTTTATTTTATTTTATTTTGTGCGTGTATTCCAAAATTCATTGTTTATGCACCACACCCAGTGCTCTACACAATACGTGCCCTTCTTAATACCCACCACCAGTTTCACCTAACCTCCTTCCCCCTCCCCTCCAAAACCCTCAGTTTGTTTCTCAGAGTCTATAGTCCCTCGTGGTTCATTCCCCCCTCTGATTTTCCCCAACTCACTTCTCTCTATCTCCCAATGTCCTCTGTGTTATTCCTTATGCTCCACAAGTAAGTGAAACTGTATGATAGTTGAATCTCTCTGCTTGACTTATTTCACTCAGCATAATCTCCTCCAGTCCCATACATGTTGATAAAAAAGTTGGGTATTCATCCTTTCTGATGGAGGCATAATACTCCATTGTATATATGGACCATATCTTCTTTATTCATTCGTCCATTGAAGGGTGTCTTGGTTCTTTCCACACTTTGGCGACTGTTGGCATTGCTGCTATGAACATTGGGGTACAGACAGCCCTTCTTTTCACTACATCTGTGTCTTTGGGGTAAATACCCAGTACTGCAATTGCAGGGCTATAGGGTAGCTCTATTTTTAATTTCTTAAGGAATCTCCACAATGTTTTCCAAAGTGGCTGCACCAACTTGCATTCTCACCAAAAGTGTAAGAGGGTTCCCCTTTCTCTACATCCTCTCCAACACTTGTTGTTTCCTGTCTTATTGATTTTGGCCATTCTAACTTGTGTAAGGTGGTATCTCAATGTGGTTTTGATTTGAATCTCCCTGATGGCTAATGATGATGAACATTTTTTATGTGTCTGTTAGCCATTTGTATGTCTTCTTTGGAGAAGTGTCTGTTCATGTCTTCTGCCCATTTTTTGACATGATTATCTGTTTTGTGTGTGTTGAGCTTGAGGAGTTCTTTATAGATCTTGGATATCGGCCCTTTGTCTGTAGTGTCATTTGCAAATATCTTCTCCCATCCTGTGGGTTGCCTCTTTGTTTTGTTGATTGTTTTCTTTGCTGTGCAGAAGCTTTTGATCTTGATGAAGTTCCAAAAGTTCATTTTCACTCTTGTTTCCTTTGCCTTTGGGGACATTTCTTGAAAGAAGTTGCTGTGGCTGATGTCAAAGAGGATACTGTCTATGTTCTTCTCTATGATTTTGACAGATTCCTGCCTCATGTTGAGATCTTTTATCCATTTCAAGTTTATCTTTGTGTATGGTATAAGAGAATGGTTGAGTTTCATTCTTCTATACGTAGCTGTCCAATTTTTCCAGCACCATTTATTGAAGAGACTGTCTTTTTCCCACTGTATATTTTTTCCTGCTTTGTCGAAGATTATTTGACCATAGAGTTGAGGGTTCATATCTGGGCTCTCTGCTCTGTTCCACTGGTCTATGTGTCTGTTTTTGTGCCAGTACTATGCTGTCTTGGTGATCACAGCTTTGTAGTAAAGTTTGAAATCAGGCAACGTGATGCCCCCAGTTTTGTTTTGTTTTGTTTTGTTTTTCAACTTTTCCTTGGCAATTTGGGGTCTTTTCTGGTTCCATACAAATTTTAGGATTGTTTGTTCCAGCTCTTGAAAAATACTGGTGGAATTTTGATTGGGATGGCAGTGAACATATAGATTGCTCTAGGCAGTATAGACATTTTAACAATGTTTATTCTTCTGATCCATGAGCATGGAATGCTCTTTCATTTTTGTGTCTTCTTCAATTTCTTTCATGAGTGTTCTGTAGTTCCTTGGGTACAGAAACTTTACCTCTTTGGTGAGGTTTATTCCCAGGTACCTTATGGTTCTTGGTGCTATAGTAAATGGATTTTCTAATTTCCCTTTCTATTTTCATTGTTAGTGTATAAGAAAGCAACTGATTTCTGTATATTGATTTTGTATCCTGCCACATTACTGAATTGCTGTATGCATTCTAGTAGTTTGGGGTGGAGTCTTTTGGGTTTTCCACATAAAGTATCATGTCATTTGCAAAGAGAGGGAGTTTGACTCCTTCTTTGCCAATATGAATACCGTTTATTTCTTTTTGTTGTCTGATTGCTGTTGCTAGGACTTCTAGTACTGTGTTGAACAACAGTGGTGAGAGTGGGCATCCTTGTTGTGTTCCTGATCTCAAAAGGAAGGCTGACAGCTTTTCCCCATTGAGGATGATATTCTCTGTGGGTTTTTCATTGATAGATTTTATGAGGTTAAGGAATGTTCCCTCTATCCCTATACTTTGAAGCATTTTAATCAGGAACAGATGCTGTATCTTGTCAAATGCTTTTCTGCATCAATTGAGAGGACCATGTGGTTCTTCTCTTTACTCTTATTGATTTGTTCTATCACATTGACTGATTTGTGAATGTTGAACCACCCTTGCATCCCAGGGATAAATCCCACCTAATCATGGTAGATAATCTTTTTAACGTACTGTTAGATCTTATTAGCTAGGGTCTTGTTGAGAATCTTGGCATCCACATTCATCAGGGATATTTGTCTGAAATTCTCCTTTTTGGTGGGGTCTTTGCCTGGTTTGGGGATCAGGGTACTGCTGGCTTCATAAAAAGAGTTTGGAAGTTTTCCCTCTTTTTCTTTTTTTTGAAACAGTTTTAGGAGAATAGGTATTATTTCTTCTTTAAATGTTTGATAGAATTTTCCAGGGAATCCATCAGGTCCTGGGCTCTTGCTTTTGGGGAGGGTTTTGATCACCACTTCAATCTCATTACTAGATATTGGTCTATTCGGGTTGTCAATTTCTTCCTGATTCAGTTTTGGAAATTTATAGGTTTCCTGGAATGCATCCATTTCATCTAGGTCACTTAACTTATTGGCATTTAACTGTTGATAATAATTTCTGATGACTGTTTCTATTTCCTTAGTGTTAGTTGTGATCTCTCCTTTTTCATTCATAATTTTATTAATTTGGATCCTCTCTCTTTTCTTTTGGATTAATTTTGCCAGTGGTTTATCGATCTTATTGATTCTTTCAAAAAAACCAGCTTCTAGTTTTGTTGATGCATTCTGCTGTATCTCTAGTTTCTGTCTCCTTGATCTCTGCTCTAATCTTGATTATTTCCCTTCTTGTGTGTGGGGTTGGTTTAATTCCTTGTTGATTCTCTAGTTCTTTAAGGTGTAAAGAGAGCTGGTGTATTCTGGATTTTTCAATTTTTTTTTGAGTGAGGCTTGGATGGCTATGTATTTCCCCCTTAGGACTGCCTTTGCCATATCTCATAGGTTTTGGACCGATGTGTCTTCATTCTCATTGGTTTCCATGAATTGTTTAAGTTCTTCTTGATTTCCTGGTTGATCCAAACATTCTTAAGCAGGGTGGTCTTTAGCTTCCAAGTGTTTGAATTCCTTCCATACTTTTTCTTGTGGTTGAGTGCCAGTTTCAAAGAATTGTGGTTGAGAATATGCAGGGATAATATCAATCTTTTGGTATCAGTCGAGCCCTGATTTGCGACCAAGTATGTGGTTTATTTTGGAGAAAGTTCCATGTGTGCTTGAGAAGAATGAGTATTCTGCTGTTTTAGGGTGGAATGTTCTGTATATATCTGTGAGGTCCATCTGGTCCGATGTGATATTCAATGCTCTTGTTTCTTTATTGATTTTCTGCTTGGATGATCTGTCTATTACTAAGAGTGGCATGTTAAGATCCCTTATTATTTATGTATTCATATCAGTATGACTCTCTATCTCGATTAATAGTTGGCTTATGTAGTTGGCTGCTCCCATATTGGGGCATAAATATTTACAATTGTTAGATCTTCTTGGTGGATAGACCCTTTAAGAATGATGTAGTGTCCTTTTGTATCTCTGCCTACAGTCTTTAGTTTAAAATCTAGTTTATCTGATATGAGAATCACTACCCCAGCTTTCTTTTGAGGTCCATTGGCATGAAAGATATTTCTCCATCCCTTCAGTTTCAGTTTGAATGTATCTTTGGGTTCCAAATAGGTCTCTTTTGGACAGCATATCAACAGGTCCTGTCATTTTATCCAATCTGCAACCCTGTGCCATTTTATGGGAGCACTTAGGTCATTTGCATTTAAAGTGATTATTGAAAGATACGTTTTTATTGATATCATGTTGCCTGTGAAGTCCTTGTTTTTGTTGATTGTCTCCATAAATTTCTGTTCTATGTCACTCTTGGGTTCTTTCTTCTTTTATGGAACACTCCTTAATATTTCTTGTCGTGCCGGCTTGGTGGTCACATACTCTTTTAAACCTTGCTGGTCTTGGAAGTTCTTTATCTCACCATCCATTTTGAATGTCAACCTTGCTGGATAAAGTATTCTTGGCTGCATGTTCTTCTCACTTAGTGCCCTGAGTATGTCTTGCCAGCCCTTTCTGGCTTGCCAGGTTTCTGTGGGCAGGTCTGAATTTTTCTGATGGGTCTTCCTCTGTACATATGGAATCTCTTCCACCTAGCTGCCTTCAGGAGCCCCTGTCCAAAATTATGATTCATCAGTCCCACAATCCCGTGTGTCGAGGTCTTTTAGACTCATTGATCTTGGGGGTGATCTTTCTGCCTCTAGGACATGAACACTGGTTCCATTCCCCAGATTGGGAAAACTTTCATGGAGAATTTGTTCAACTATATCTTCTAGTCTTCTTTCTTTCTCCTCCGCCTCAGGGATCCCAATAATTCTGACGTTGGAAAGTTTCATTGCATCATTTATTTCCCTAATTCTGTTTTCATGGTTTCTAAGCTGTTTCTTCCATGCCTCCTCCCGATCCTTTTTCTCTATCAGTTTGTCCTCTGCATCACTAATTCTATCTTCTGCCTCCCCACCCTAGCTGTTAGAGTATTTAGATTAGATTGGATCTCATTGATAGCATTTTAAACTTCTTCCTGGGCAGCTTTTACTTCTGCCTTTAGAGATTCCGTGTTCTCACTAATGGTTTTCTTGGACCTAGCCATTGCCTGGATAATTGTTACCCTGAATTCCCTTTCTGACATACGTTTATGTCCATATCCAATAGTTCTGATGGAAAGGGCACAGTCTCTGAATTTTTCCTCTGTTGGGTGTTCCTCCTCCTAGTCATTTTGGTGAGAGGTGGTTGAGGGGATGTGTAGCTGAATAAATCAACCACAATCCAGGCAAGGTGCCCCCTGGAATGCTTCTGAGCAAACGGAAGTCACCACTAAAAAGAAAGAAAAAAAAAAAGATAAAAAGAGAGAGAGAGAAAGAGAGAGAAAACAAAAAGAGAGAGAGAGAGAAGACCCAACAAGAATGGGCCCCAAAGGTAAGATTTATAAGGTATACAAACAAAAATGGACAAACAAAAAGACTGACAAAGTAAATGACAAGAAAAAAAAAAAAAAGAATCCAGCCAAAATGAACCCTAAGAATAAGATTTATATAATACCAGAACAAAAACAAATACACAGAAACACTGACATAAGAAAAAGATGGGAGGCTGGTCATAAATCCTTGATGTGGGCAGGGGAGGAAGGTTATTTTGATTTTTCCTGGGTGTATCTTGATATCTTTGTTAAAGGATTCAACTCTCCAAAGATAAAGGGAGATTAAAACTGGTTTATATCTAGGGGTAGTATTAATTAGGGAAAGAGTATTACCTTGAAGCTTATATCTACATGTATATTAAAAAATAGAAAAGCAAAATAAAAACACAGTTATATGTATGAAAAAAGTTCAAGTTAAGAGGTTATTATGGAGTATGTTTTATTGAACCTCTCATTGTAATGGTTAGTAGGTTAAAAAATTTAAAAAGAACAAGAACAGTGAGAATGAATTAAAAATAAAAGTTGTATCTATAAAATATATAGGTTTTAGGGTAATACCAGGAGTTTAATATCTTGTTTTCCCCTGATATTGGGGTTTTACAGTTTTATGGGGACCCTGTGGTGGTTGTCCTCTGGTTCTTTTGGCTTGCTTTCTGGGGGAGGGGCCTGCCACATTGTTTTTCAGTCAGTCTTGCTTGGGTTGAGTCCTCCTGCTCCCTATCATGGGGCTGGGCTCTGCGGAAACTGGTATTTCAGGCTTTTGTTCTCTGGAGGTTTTTGTTCTTTGGCAGCCTTTTGTGGCTTTTCAGAGGTTTAGTGGAAAGCAAACTGCACCCATACTTTTGTCTCAGAAAGAAGCCTCAGTCTGTTTCCCTCTCCGTGGTCCAGAACACATAGACTCCCCCTCTGCAAACTCTGGTGAGCTGTGCAACCTCCCACAGGCAGAGCACATCCCTAGCCGCCATCTCAGGGGTCACCAAAAGTGCCCGCTTGTCTCTGAACCCCCCCCTCCAATGCCACTAAAACCATAAGCAATATTGGTCCAGGGAGCCCACTTCCAGTGGCTACCTTTGTGGGGACTGCTGTCTGGGGTCCAGACCTCAGGGTTTCACAGATCACTGTCCACCTGAGAGCCCAACCAGAGATAGCATGCCTAGTTTTTCAAGCCTGGGCTGGGTGTGTTTAGACTCTTGGCCCATCCTAGAGACTGTTGGCTAGTGCCCACACAAAACTCTCTCAAGCACCAGTGGGCAGCGCAGTTCAGACCCCAGTTGTGCAGCGCATGCAGATTGTGAAAGGTTGGCTGGCGTCCACAGCAGAGTCCCTCATGGGCGCCAGCGGGAGTGCACCTTGCTGAGTGGTGGTGCAAGCAGCGGAAAGCTGGGGGTGCAGGGACCATGGCCTGGAGGCTTCACTGCACTCTCTGTGGCAAGGGTGGTCATTGGCTGTGGCCGTCCTGGTTTCGTGGACTTAGGCCCATGCCTGTGACCACCCGATTCCAACTGCCCCTTAAGATCTTTTGCTATTTCTGAGTGCTTTTAACAAGACTCCAAGTTAATGCTGGTCCCCAATCACAGGACGTTTTCCTATTAGGGTATTACTTTCCAATGGGTCGGTTCTGGTGGCTCCCTCCCCCTTCTGTTTATTCTCTGATATCAGTCCAATCATTCCCACTCCACTTTACCTTTCCACTGGTGTTGTCTGCCCCTGTAGAAATCCAGAAGTGCATAATCCTACATCTCAGGCTGATTTCATGGGTGTTCAGAGTGTTCTGGTAGATAATTAGCTCACTTTAGGGGACCCGTTGAAACAGGGTCTCCTACTTCTCTGCCATCTTGCCCCTCCCCCCCCAAGTATTTTTTAATAGTAATTACTATTACATGTTCTTGGGAACAACTGATACCCTTAGGTCATTTGGGGTGGGGAGTGAGATTTCACAGATTAAAGGTAAAACCAATTAGTGAGAGTCCAAGAATAAGGTGGGAGAGGAAATGGTAATTAAATTAGGTTCTAAAATATATCACTTGTTCCCTATTTCTATAATAATTCAACGTCCAGGTGGAAGCAGATGGTTTGATTAGATTTTTATGGCACCCTTAAATGGTGCAGATTTTTTTTTCTTTTTCCCTGTGGGTGCTTAAGGGAAAATAACAATCAATGTAAATTCAATTTTCCTAAATGTTTGCTAAAGTTCATAGAATTACTAAACATGGTTTAAATTTGCCTCACTGAGAGTTTCACTCAAATGATTAAGCTTGAGTTTTAGATGACCCATGAGGGCTATCAAATAAAATGGTAATCAGGACTTAGGCAAGGAGAGGCTGATTCAAAAACTATTGCAACTTGTGAGGTGAATTATGGTAATAAAGAAGGGAGACTATGGCAATAGGGGAAGGAGGATTTTGTATATAAGGAGAGGAACTAGTTTAATAGAGGGAAAGAGACTATTACCATAGAAAGAACACTCCAATCATAAGATCTAGAATTTTCTCAAAAGTCAGGGAGAAAGGGCTTTTCCTGTATTGGGAGCAGTAAATAAGTCTAGAAAGAACCAGGGGTGGGTATGCAGGATGATCAGGTGATAAGATCAGACACCTGAGCAGGATTTTTTTTTTTTTTTTTTTTTTTTTTGGTCAGCTCATTTTCATTAAGGGATTGTTCTGCAATGCTTGTGTAAGCTTAAGACTGGACCAAAGTTCAGGGGTCCCAGGGAAGGAGAAGCCTGATTAAAGTAGAGTTAAATCTGAGGACATTTTCTTAAGATTGAACAGTAGGAACCAAACAAAGAAGTTCATCATTTTATGAGACAAAGGCAATTTGCAGGGTCTGCAACTGGCCTTGTCATAGGTAATGAGGGCTCACTCTTCAAGTCTTTGCTAAGTCATATGTGAAGGGTGGTTCTTGGCAGTAAGGCATTTTCAAAACAAAACAAAACAAAACAAAACCCTGAAAAGATGGAGACTTTCTTAAGTGTCACTGTTTTCCAAGAATACAGGGCTCAGGTAAAGCTCAACATTGTTAGGGCCCACTCAAGCCAAGCAAAAATGAAAATGTTGTCTTGTTTATCTAAGATTTCTATATGACACATTGTTCATAACTGCAAAATTGTTAATTCTCCCAGAAGCAGTCAATGTGACTGTTTGTGTTAGGAATTTCTTATTTTTTCTTTTTTTTTTTTTCTGTTACATTCTTAACAGTAAAATAATATTAGATTGTTTTAGTATGCCTTTGTTCACTAATTTATTTGTTCAGCAAGTGAATCTAATATAGTGGCATAGGAAAGAGTCTGGAGATGGATCATATTTAGTCATTGGACTGTAAACAGGAGATGGGAAGATTTTCAAAGGACACCTGAGATTTTATTAATGAAAGCAGGTTTTGGCTTCCCCACCAACCTTGGAATCACTTCTTAAGCCTCAGTTGTTAAAGAACCCTGCTTTAGCGCCTACCACCCCCTACGGGTGTGAGCTTTGGTCTGAGTAAAGAGAAGAATATCAAAGAAGAGCCTGCCAACCACTCTCCACCTTTTCTCAACATTTTAGGATATCACCTGCTGCTCTTTCCTAGGGTTCAGCTACTTTTCATGAGAAGTAATATTGAGAAACTGATGGACCCGGGTTCACCTTGGATGTTATCACTCTAATAAACACATCATTAGTATTGCTTTCTTTTTGGTATGATAATCCAAAGTTTTATTATGCAATGGTATATCTTCCTGCAAAACTGTTAATATAAACATAGCAATGCGCTTCCCTGCCCCCATGTTAAAGTGATTGTTTTATGAAGAAAATTACCCACAGAATTTATTTGGAAATAACTGCCCCAAATGGAGTTGTAATTTAGAATCATTGCAATAGGTTTAGCTGCATTTTGGATTGAAGGACCTCAAATGTGATGATCACAGAATGGTAATTGAACTTGCTAGCCACAGTGGGAGTCTGGGCTTGTTTTGTTGTCCACACATCCGGTCTTCTTCTTTGTTCTATGAAGAGACGGAAGACAAAGATGAAAATGTTTGGTGTGAAGAAAAAAATAATTTTCACGTTAAGTACCATGAATTTCTCTCTCCTCTAGAGGTCATAAGAATGTCAGTGCCAGCTTCAGGAACTTTATGAACTAGACATTCAGATGATGGAGTGTCAGGCAAACACTTTGAAGGGAATAGAAAGTTGAGTCCCTTGCCAGCCTTTGGGGCAGTAGTGTGGTTTGATGCATATGAATTTGCAACTACAGATATGTGAGAAGTTTATGGTGCTTTATTTCTTTAAATCAGACTAAATCAGTTTCCATCTCTGCTTCCTGACACCCAGAAGTTAAATTTTAGATCAGACTTTCTAAAGATTTCAGTTGACCTATGTAGTTTATGCAGAGCAAAACGTTCATGAATGACCACTCCAGTTTCAATTCACACAGATGACCCCAGTGAGCTCCTTACTGAAGCTCACAAGGTTCTGTGATGTCCATTGACTCTTCTAATTCTCTGCTGTTTTTAGAAAAAGGAACACTGCCAAGGCAGGTGGCCAAAGATCAGCCTCCTTAAGTGTCTTGTATATCCATTCTCCTGAGATATTGTGCCATTGTTTCAAGACCCTATGAGGATACCTGTGGTCTCCAAACACTACCCCTTTCCTAGCCTCAAACATTCTCCCCATTGTCTTGCTCTGAGTGTGCTACTATGGGAGGAATTCCTCTGTTTTCTTACAAGAAATACTTCAATTAGTGATCCGAAGGGGCACGTGCACCCAAATGCTTATAGAAGCAATGTCCACAATAGGTAAACTGTGCAAAGAGCCTAGATGTCCATCAACAGATGAATGGATAAAGAAGATGTAGTACATATATACAATGGAATACTATGCAGCCATCAAAAAACCACAAAATTTTGCCATTTGCAATGATGTGGATGGAACTAGAGGGTATTATGCTAAGTGAAATAAATCAATCAGAGAAAGACAATTATCATATGATCTCACTGATAGGAGGAATTTGAGAGGCAGGTAAGGGAGTTATGGGGGAAGGGAGGGAAAAATGAAACAAGATGGGACCGGGGAGGGAGACAAACCGTAAGAGACTTTTAATCTCAGGAAATAAACTCAGGGTTGCTGGAGGGAGGTGGGTGGGAGAGATGGAGTGGCTGGGTGATGGACATTGGGGAGGGTATGTGCTATGATGAGTGCTGTGAATTGTGTAAGACTGATGAATCACAGACCTGTACCCCCGAAACAAGTCACACATTATATGTTAATTAAGAAAGAAAGAAAGAAAAAAGAAAGACTTCAATTGATTTAGATTTTCACACGTGCTAGGAAGGTGATTGTGTATGGTCCTTGAGAGGAGAAAATAAGGCAATACTTTTTGGAATGGCAGAGGAGAAAATACAAAGAACAAAGTACAAATAGATCTGGTTCTTTCACAGCAGAGAAAACAAGATGTAAATTACCGTCTGCATACATTTTTCTGCCACCTTGGATACTCAACTATTTCAAGGGGATTACTGAATTACCATCCTCTCCCTTCATCCACTGTGAAGGAGGCAAATGGATGGGAAAAAAATCATATAATAGGATTCCTGGTCGGGTCATTTACTTAGTTAAGTATAATATATGTACTTTTTTACTTGATTAGGGTAGAGTGATTTCCAGGATCTAGGAAAAAATAGTATACCACCATCTCCAAATAATGGTAATTCCAAGGTAAGCTGGGTAGAATATGGCAGCAGGTCTGGAAACTGGAGGTGAGGAACCAAAGAGTAAACTCTATCCCTAGGACTAAACAAATGTCTGTCCTGGTGTCAGAACAGAATCAATCAAATGTTAAATACCTTATTTTAAGGAATGAAGACATTATACAAATTGCCTATTTTTTAATGGTTTGGAGATGTGCTTTATGTTGGGAAATGCATTTAATGCTTAGAATCTTTAAAACTTTTAGTGCCTTTCAGAAGCCAAACAAGCATTTTCTGACAGAAATAAGACAAACATGATATATTTCCTATGGGAGGCTTCAGGTATGAATCAAGATCCACAAGTGTGTACACAATACTTTAACCCGGGGACACAGCAGTATGAGTTTAAGATTTTGGTGCTTACGCTTTAAGCTTTAAATGAAAGGCCAGCTTACTTGTTTATGAAGCTTTCCTTATACCATTCTTTTACAGGTTGAACCTCCAAGGTGTTAAAAATAATAGCGTCTACCCAGCTAATTCCTGTGGGGAGTTTGAAGATGGCAAAGGATATTTGGAAGAGGAACTTCCCATCCTAATCCATCCGCTGATCATTGTTGTTTCATTCCTGTATGCTTTATGTGTCTCAGTGTCTAAGAAATAGTGTTTCTTCTCTAGCTCCAGTCAAGTAAAATTTAATTGCTTATGTCCTGACATCTTAGCTCATTCAATTTCTCCTGCAAGTGAGCTAATGGTCCCTAGTGGAAAGATAAGCAACAGAAGCAGGGGAGGGGGTTGAACTCAGAATCAGAAACACCCTTTCCTGTTTCTGTGCCTTAATAACTTTGAGATTGTTCAGTCATTTAACATCTCTTGGTTACTTTCATCTTACTACAAATAGTATATTAGTGGTCTGTTAACAATGTTTGCATTCCAGGTAGTACAGGGTGATCACAGTGACCAATAGAGATACAGTATATATATATATATATGTTTGGTAAAGTAGGGTGCAAATGAAAGACCTAATCCTGGTATTCAAGTAAAAACATCTGGCAGGATACATTTTAGTTAATCGCCCCAGGCATTTGAAAATTTATTAGCCAAAATGATCCTGAAAAGATAAAGCCAGAAAAGACAATTTTAAGGAGAACCTTGAATAAATGTTACCACGGGTTTCCGTGAAGCTGACTCAGTGGATATGTACCTTGTGTGGTAAAATCATTTGAGATAATTCTTTGTTTGTCTTCCAGTATTTTCCTTCTCCCACTTAGTCAGATGGGACGCTAGGCACTCAGTTGCCCCAGGGGAGGGTTGTAATAGTTGTAAAAAGTGTAAAAGTAGGTGTAGCCTTCAATTTTACTTTCTGGTTTTGTTTTTCAAAACTTAAACTCACTGAAAGGATTATGTGAAATTATCTTCAGAATTATCAGAAGAGCTACTGCCTCTGAGGTAGAGCTACTGCCTCTGAGGTAGTCATTAGATTAGTTCTAAGGGATTACTGGAGAACAGCAAGGGGCCAGGGATCTGGGGGTGGGGAAAATGAAAAGCGGACACTTTGATCCTGGCATCACGTTGAGAAGTGGAAAGAACTCAAGTAAGAAACAGGTTGCCTGGCTCTCCAGCTTTCCCCAAGTTTATGCAAAAGTTGCAGAGCCATGTGAACTGGACCAATAAATCAGTTGTCAGTAAGGTATGGGCTATTCATAACAACCAAAGGGGTCTCCCCAGGGGCCCCCGGAAATCAGTCCATTCTTCCAAGAAGGGTCACCTCTAATTGGTCTCAGTTTTCTTCTTCACCAACATAATCAGTACTTACTGTGAAAATTAGGTTCATTTTACAAAATGTGCTCATTCTTGCCTCGTGAATTATGAGGTGTCTTAAAAACCAAATTAAATAATAAAAAGGAAGTCAATTGAATTGGCAAATACACCTCTTCTTTCCTGCCAAAACTAAGGAACACCCAATCTGACTACTTCAGCAGATTTAGGATTTAATTATTATTAATCGGTCAATCACATCTATTTAACACATCACACCAGTCAGTCAGTTAATATTTATTGAACATCCTCCATGAACATAGCATGGGGCATGGGAATAATTTAATTATTACGTGGTAATTGAATTAACTCGTAATATAAATAGCTGTTAGTCTGTGGGCCTAACGTGCCCAAATAAAGCAAATCTCAAAACCATGCATGAATGAATCATTTGCCCAACAATATTTTAATTACAGTTACTAATAAGTAACAATATGAATTAAATGGAATCATCTCTTTTCATGTAAAATCATGAAATTTTAAAGCTCAAAATGACCTTTTGTGACAGGATTTCTTTTCCTTTAGTGCTGGGTTCTTGGTCACACCCCTTCAAAGAATGAAGAAGTAGACCAGACAGAGCTGTGGGCTGCAAAGCAAGGTTTATTAAGTGATAGCAGTGTTAGTACAAAGCTCCCTAAGAGGGAGGGGGCCTGAGAGGGTTGCCACTGGAGTTTCCAAGTCTAGGGGTTTTTATGGGCTTGTCAGTGGGCTGTTTTGGTCTGATTAATTCTCCAGGCACCTGTCACCCAATCAGGCTTTGAGTCATCTATCACGTGGAAAAGAGTGGAGGGCTCCTGCCAAGGAGGTGTAAAATCCTTTTAAGGATGGTTTCCTCTTTAGGCAGAGCCCCTTGCCCCTGCCTGCCTTTCTTCCAACTATCCTTCAAAACTTTGAGAGTAACTCTGACATCCCTCTCCAGAAGTATGAACAACTGAACCAAAAACTTATCTCCTGGCCACAAAGTTCATGAGAAAAGGATTTGAACCCAGGATTTCTGTCTTCTGGCCTTTATTCTTCCTTTTACCTTATGAACTTGTATTATCTCTATAAATATGACCTTATCTGGGGTAATTACACCTGAAGAAAAACTAGCAGTGAATGCTAATATTATTATAATAATCAATATTTACTGAGTTTTTATTATATGCGAGGCACAGCACTGCCTGGATTTTCTTATCACATTTGAAAAACAATTCTATGAGATAAGTAACATTAGTGTTCTGCTTCTATATGTTAAACTAAACTGAGCTAAACCCCAGAGGCAAGGAGTCAAGTCTCCTGTCTAGTAAGAGGAGGATTTCCTATTGGAACATAGGCAGATAGACATGAAAGCTCAACCTAATGGGATGCAGTTTCTTAAATTATAGAAAATTGACCACATTAATGTGTTAGTTATTTATTCATTTGGCAAACTATTTGGTCCCCAAATCAGATTTCTAGTAGTTGGCACTGATCTAGGCACTGGAGCTGGGCTATAAATGAAAGGAATAAAGGCTATTACCTTCATGGATTTTGTATTCAACTCTTTGTTAGATATTTTTAGAGTATGAGGAAGAAGCCAGGGTTGGTTATCTCAACTGATAGTAATGAAGGAATGATTGTTGGAAGAAAGGCCAGAAGGGACAAGGGTCGCCTGCCCTAAGAAGAAACCACCCTTAAAAGGATTCTAACCCTGGAAAGAGCCCCACACCCTTTTCCAGGAGCGGTAATCAGATCAAAACAGCCTACCAACAAGCGCACAAAAACCCTAAGACTTAGAAACTCCCAGCGGCAATCCTCTTAGTCCCCTCCCCCTTCGGGAGCTTTGTACTGTTGCTCAGTAAACTTTGCTTTGCTGCCCACTGCTCTCTGTTTGGTTTATCTCTGCAGTCTTCAAAGCTGGGGGGGCAAGAATTGCGGGCACCAAAGGAAAAGAAATGAAAAAAATAGGAGGAAACGTAGAGGGTAAAAAAATGCCAGTGAGGAAGCAGGCCACACAGCTGCACAGCCAGGCTTCTTGAGTGTGCAGGCTACAGCAACAAGACCGGGACCCCTGAGGTCTAGTAATCTGAGGTGGGATCCCATAAACTTAGTGGTTTTGAGATTTTGAGAATTTGGTGTAGTCACCCTTCTGCTCTGACTGACTTTCTAAGTCTCTGGATAGTTCCCCAAACTCCCAGGAGAGCATTTGACTAGATCACTTATCACTGTGTGAGGTAGAGCAGGCCTGTCAGCCCGAGCAGCCATGTCAGGTCACATTACTGCCAGTGGCCAGCTTCCGGATGGCCGCCTTCTCCGTCCGGTGCTGGCTCTGGCTGAGCCACGTCTGGCAGGGGTACGGGATCATGGTATTAGAACAGAAAGTGAGTTATGGGGTGATGCGGCTCCGAAGCCCTGCCCAGCAAAATTGCTATATTCCAATTCTTTAAATGACAGACTTACTCATGATTACTTTGGCTACCTAAAGTAGTTCATTCCTTTTTTTTTTTTTTTTAACATTTGCTGAGAATTAGATGAGACCTGTACTTATCTCAGCCAGATTCATTGTGCTGAGAGGTAAAACATAAATTTCACATATATTGACAGTTTTTATTACTTTTACAGAAACTTTCCTGATAATCATTCTTCCCGTTTATGTACACTGCATTATTAAGTATTAAAAGTTGAGGATTCAAAAATAAAAGACAGAGTCCCATCCCCAAAGTTCCCTAGAGAGTCAGGCAAGAAAGTAACCAGGGGGGGTACACAACATAAAGCTGGTATTTTCTGAGGCTATAGCTGGAAGCCAGGTAGAGGTTAGAAGAGGCTTCCCAGAGACAGTAACACCTAACTACAACCTGACAGACACAATAAGAAAGAGGAGAGAGGCTTCCGAAGCAGAGAAAGTACACAGATTATCAGAGAGACAAAAGAAAGCAAAACACCTTGGGGAAACAGAAAGTGATTCAGCACAACAAACAGAAAGAGTTTGATGGTAGTAAGATCACAGTAAGTTCCAAAAGCTCTGGAAAGTTGGAGAGGGAGAGTAGGAGCAAGGATGCTGAGAATATAGTCAAGAAAGAGGTTAGGATGACAGACTTTGGAATAGACAAGGAAGGAAATGAGAAAGCATTGCACTGATCTAGTGGGAGAAAAATGAAGGTATTGAGTTTTCATGGTGCTGGTTGATATCGGAGAAAAATTTATTGGGCAAAATGGAAAGGGAGAGCTGGAATGTTGGGGCTTTGATGAGAAATCTTGAAGCATAATTTTTTAGATGCAGAAACAGTTCCAGGTGATGCCAAGTTTGGGGATGTGGTTTATAAAAGGCAGAGATTGAGGATGAAGAGCTGAGATGAAAATATTAAGGCTGAGTTGTTACAGGGAATACTGCACAAACATAAGTTAAGCTACTATGAGAGAGGACATAGAAACAGAGAAGAAAAACTGTGAGCTGATCCTAGAATCTTCAGTGGAAAGTAATCCAGAATTTGACAAGATAGATGGAGGGTGTCTTGGTTAGAATGCATAAATCTTGACGGAGGAGAAATATTTGCAGAAGAATAAAGGGAAGTACTGTGAGGAAATAGCGTGTAGAAACAAGGGGACTAGAGAAGAGCTGCGCAATAAGAAAAGCAAGATTTGGTTGCATCCAATAGGTACCATCCACACAGAAAAAGAGGTAGACAAAAGGTAAAAAATAACATCCACAGTTCCTGATCTGAAACCCTTGGTGCCAGATGTGTTCTGGATATCATACTTCATTTGGAATTTAGGTAGGTTATAGTGGGTAAATACACTGTATATCATGCAGCAGGAGCAGAAGAAAAAGGACTCTCCGATCAAACACTTCGTATGTCTGTAGCAAGATGTATGGCTTTTTACACCACGTAAGATAAAAAGCAATTTTTTTTAAAGATTTTATTTATTTATTTGACAGAGATCACAAGTAGGCAGAGAGGCAGGCAGAGAGAGAGGGGAAGCAGGCTCCCTGTTGAACAGAGAGCCCGATGTGGGGCTTGATCCCAGGACCCTGAGATCATGACTTGAGCTGAAGGCAGAGGCTTAACCCACTGAGCCACCCAGGCGCCCAAAAGCAATTTTAATAATAATCTGGCATCAGGTTGGGCCAAATTTCCTCATCAATCAGTTTTCCATAAACTTAGAAAATGTGTCTGATTTTCCAAGTTTTGGAGGTTTGGGAATTTGGGAGACTTTGGAAATGTGGGTAAGGGTTTATGGATTTGCAGGTCTTAAAGCCAGAAGCTTTTATAGACAACTATTTCCACACAAGGTCTACCTCATATCTCAGCGCTGACCGATTGAGTCTTGACTGCTCATAATACCTCTGTAATGTAGGTTTAATCTCATATATAAGGAAGATATAACAATGTGACCTATTTTATTAGATTTTGGGGAGCATCAACTCTGATAATTCATATAAACCACTTGTCTCAGTGTCTGATACACATGTGCATATTATCAGTAGATTATTATTAACTACTATCATATTAATAAAGGCAGCCTTAAGCAACCCGATTTTTGCTTCCTCTTTTCTGAAATCTGCTCTGACCCTACTGGTTTTGCAAAACATAGCAGACTTCCCATTAAAAAAAAAATGCAACCCTGTTGTGTACTCCCTTTACCCAAAGTAGAGGAAGACCATTCCAGAAAGAATCTCAAATTAACTCTCTTCCTCTCTCTAGTAGAGTCCTACAGCCATTCTAAAATATGACTTTGTCCTCCATGTCGAGTAATTTATAATCTTTTCATACTTTCCTTCCAAAGGAGCATTCCTTTACCTATGGGGGAGAGACAAGAAGGGAAGAGAAATTTATTCTTATTATTTGTCATTAATGACATGGATTCTCAATTGACTTATTAATTTATTACCATTTCTTTGTGACCTCTTTATTAGGCATTGAGTTATATGTTGAGAATTGAAAGATGAACAGAATGGATAATCCTTGGTTTTAAGTATATCACAGTACAAAGAGATAGAAATGTAAAGAAGTAATTTCAGAGGAAAGAATACTTGTTTCAAGTGTTGAATAGGATGTAGAGGAGGCCATGGAATCATGGAGCTAGAGATGATGGTGCAGGTTGTGCCCATACCAAGGGGTTTAGGCTTTATTCTGTAGGCAGTGGCCAGTACTGAGCAGATAAACAAATAGACTACCTTGTGGCCTCCTCCCTTCTTTGAAACCTCTGTCAGACCTTAAATGCCATGGATTCCTTTGTCTGGCTGCATAGTGTTATTAATCATGAGTGAACATTCATTTCTTCTCTCTTTCTCTTTCACACACATACCAGATACTGCGAATGCTCACTGTACTACCACACATATTTCCCAGCATGAGATCTAAAAATCAGTTGAGCCTTTTTTTTTTTTTTTTAAATCTACATGATTTAAAATGCAATCACTTCAGCTCACCATAGGTAAATGCTTAAGTCGCCCCTCTCTAATTCAGGCACTGATGGACATACCCAGAAAATCATGTGACAACTTTAAACTTGATAATTTAATCCTCGAATTGAGAAAGGCAGTTGTCATTGATAGTTCTGGTTGATTGTGAAAATTACCATCTTCTGAACCTAAAAGAAATCAGGCATAGCCTAACATAATGAGAAGGTCCTTATAAAGATTTTTACTTTTTAAAATGATGTGCTGGGGTGGCTGGCTGGCTCAGTCACTTAAGCATAGGAGTCTTGATTTTGGCTCAAGTCATGCTCTCAGGGTCATGAGATCCAGCCCCGTGTCAGGACTCTGTTCAGGCTCCATCTGTCTTCGGCATGGAGCCTGCTTAAGATTTTTTTCTCTCTCCCACTGCCCTTCCCCTCCTCTAAAATAAGAAGATAATAAAATAAAATAAAATAATGTCTGGAGAACATAAGAAATCTCCCTCTCCCCCAATAATAAAAAGTCTATGCAACTTGAAATTAAAAAGATCTGGGTTAAAATCCCAGCTTCACCATTCACATGTTGATGCCTTTGTAAAAATGTGTTTTTACTACTGAGAGTATTGTCACCAGTGAATTGGGTATAGTAATCATAGCCTCATAATATTGTGGGGGACATTTAATAAGCTAATTAAATTTATATTAACTATTGGGGTTTTCTATAATTGTGTAATAAACAATCCCCAAATTTACCGACTTAAAGTAACTGAGTCAGAGATATTTGGAAGGGTGCAGCCAGGATAGCTTGTATCTGCTCCATTGTCTGGAGCCTTAGCTGGGAGGAATCAAAGATGGGGTAACCTGTCAGCTGGAGGCAGGAATGATCAGGAAGTATCTTCATGTGAGTCACATATGTCAATTTCTTATGTCTGACAGTTGATCTGACTGTTGGCAGGGACTTTAGCTGGGACCGTTCAGCAGAAGACTCCTGTAGCCCCTCCATATGGCCCAGGCTTTCTCAGAGCACAGCGGTCTCAGATTTCTTACATGACTATTCAGGGCTCCAAAGATGAATGTCCCAGGAGAACCAGATGGAAACAGTGTCATCATTTCATTCCTAGACTAGGAAGTGACATAGCTTTATTCTGCTCTGGTAACAAACCCATTTAGATACAAGGGCATGGATATAAAAGGCCCCACCTCTCAGTGGAAGGAATGCCAAAGTCACATTGCAGAAGAGTACATAGGATGGGAAATACCGTTGTGGCTAATTTGAGAAATACAATCTGCCACGATAACTGACACATGGTAGTTCTTAATAAACATGGATTTCCCCCTTTCATACTCATCATGACCATTTAACCAAGTTTCTGATCAAGGAAATATACATTTTGTGTTCCTTAATTCAGCCAGCAAATACTTACTTATTTAATACCAACTATGACCATTATTACAGGGGACCAGTATTTCTTGGGTTTATAGTATGTACCAGGCACTATTTGAAGCACTTTAACTGCATCATTTATCTGAGCACCATAACATACTAACAAGGTAAGCACTGTAGGTGACTGTCTTTTAAGAGAGGAGCAAACTGAAGTTAAGAGAAATTAAGTGACTTTCCTATGTCAGTCAGTAAGCCGAGATTAAACCAGAGTAATGTGGCCCCAGAGAGAACTGCTTTAACCACTCACTATGCTATGTCCTGTCTTCACCAATATTTAAATCCAAGATTGTGGTGCATGAACTTACTGATTTGTGACATAATAATAATACAAATTATATTACATTATCACATATATTATATACAATTATATTACACATATAAATAAATTGATTTTGTTTAAAAGAGTAAAATGTAGCTCTTTTGGAAAGTCTCAGAAGGATGAACATCATATTTGTATATTATTACCGTGGAAAGAAACTAATATTCATTAGATGCATTTAACATGCCTTAAGTATGATAGATTTTTTTTCTTGAAAATAATGTTGTATGGTAAGTACTATTATTCCCATTTCATTGGAGGCAATATTCTCTCTCTCCCTTTATTTATTAATTTGTTTTTTAAGAGAGGGAAGGATGTGGGGGTGTGGAAAGGCAGAGAGAGAGAGAGAGAGAATGCCAAGCAGGCTCCACACCCACCACAGAGCCTGATGCGGGGGTACATCTCACAACCCTGAAATCATGACCTGAGCTGATATCAAGAGTCAGGTGCTTAACCCACTGAGCCACCAGGCACCCTCTCTCTTTCCCTTTTTATTCAATCACCATTTATTGTGCTCCTTCTCTACAGTGTGCACTCAATCAAGATTACAAACAAATACTGTAGGGTCCTAGCAGTCCTTGCTCTTAGATATCTTACAGTTTATCAAAAAGATAAAGAAGATAGATAATTAAGGTAGCAATTACCAGAAAGTGTGTAAAAAATGTTATGATGAGGGAAATCCTAGGAACCATGGAGCCCACTGCAAGAGACCTGGTCTTATCTAGAGATGACCACAAAAACAACGGACGTTTGGTTATGAATAAAGGAAAAACACTAATGGATAACAAAAAGGACTTTCATGTATACTTTAATTTCTTGCCCTCCCAATTTCTAAGAGATATGAAAACCTTTATTTTATTGGTGAAAAAATAAGAATGGAAAGAAGTATTTAGGCACATCCCAGTGTAACATAAAAAAAGTGGGGATTCATGTCCAAACATTTCTGACTCCAAAGCCATAAGTTTTGCTACACAGGGGGCTTCAGAAAGTATAATTGCCTAACCCACCAGCATGTTCAGCACTGGTAGATTGCAGAAATGTAAATTTCTTGACCCCATTTGACCAATGAGAACCATTGAGAGTAAAGCCCCTCAGTTTGTGTTCCATTTACCCTCCAGCTGATTCTGGTGCTCCTGAAGTCCAAGAACTGCAGTTCTAGACATAAAGAGGGAGAATGACTAACAGTGGGTTGGATGGGTAACAACCTCCATGGAGTTTAAAATCAAAGAGAAAAATAAGACAAGCTTACCAAAAAAAAAAAAAAAAAATCAAAGTGAAGGCTGAAAATTGTCATGTTAGTAACCCTACAACTTCATAAGAATTCAGTATAAGGGAATTTGGGGTGCTGTTTGGGTAATCAAGAGAGTGACTAGCAAAGACCTACTGAAGATGATGGCATTGAACTGGAAATTAAAGGCGAAGGAGCAGCTTGATAGAGAGTAAGAGAAGGTCTTCCGGAATGAAGCCCTGAGCATATGTTTGACAATGAGCAAGTAGACAGTCTAAAGCCGAAGGGCAGTCTGTGGGCCAAAGCAGTGGCAGGATGCTTTTGCATTGTAACAGATCCGTAGGCCATGCTCACACACATTAATGCTTGAGAAAGGACAGTCTTATCCACACTGACAGCTCAGTTGGGACTAGTGGGGAAAATAGGTTGAGAAGTAGTGATTTTTTTTTTTGAAAAGTAGTGATTTAATAAACATCTAAGGTTTTATAAATGAGTGTAGGGGAGCAAAGATGATTTTCCCTCTACAGTTCTAAGTTCTCAGCTGAGACTCTGCAATAAGAGATTAACAAGAGAAAAATAAAAAGTTTATTAGCATGTATACCTCAGGCGTACTTGGGAAATAATGAGGGAAAAATGAATAACTCTCAAATATGACTTAGATTTCAGGCTTGCATACCATCTTCATGTAGAAGGGGTAGGCTTCCTAGAGGAAAGTGACTGGTTTTCAGGAAAGATGAACGAGGCCTTAGAAGAATAGATGGGAGTTATGATAGTTTGTGACAGTTTATCTGGGTATGGTGTGGATTTCTAATCTCATGGTAAGACTCAATCTTTCTTAGTTGATAAAACTCCTGGTGAAGCGGTTTATGACAATTGATTTCCTTTTGGAGGGTCTGTCTCTAGGCAGATAAGAGGAGTTCGGAGAAAGTGTCTCTTTCCATTAGTTGTTTTTCAAGTGCCTACAGCTTAAAATACTCCATATACCAAAGTGCCATATTTTGGAATGGCTAGTCTTACACTCCCAAAGTGATATTTTTGTGTGGCACATTCTGCTACCTTCATGAAGAGACTGAGCCCCAGTAAGATTAAATGAGTTGAAAATACCACACAGAGATTAAGCAGGGATTAGAACCAGGATGTCTTATTGCTTTTCTACATCAAAGTCAAGGAAACAAATTTGCAGACCCTATGGATCAACTCTTCAGGCCAGAGTTACTGAGAATAACAGAAATAGGAATGGAAAGGAGAGATCGATTAGAGTAACTTGACAGAATTTACTAGAATATAAACTCTGTACAGGCCTTCAGGCAGACATGTAGATCAGAAATGAATTTAAAAAGTCATATTTAAGAATTTTCTTAGAAAAGGATCCTCACCCAAATAATATCATTATTTGGAAGAGGGGAAAAAAAAATAATTCAATAGGCTTAAACCATCTTGAGATGAATCATACTCCAAAGCTGTAGATCCTAGTGTGGACTGCAGTGTTCTATTTCTCCCTCAAACTGAAGAGATTCAATATTAATAACTGCTTAATTACAAAGATTGCCACCTGGACGTGTGAAGCCAAGAGTGGTAGTACTAAAAGAAACGAGGGCAGAGGCAGTGCCCCGGGGTAGCCTGGACTCTCGGAGGCTGTAGCCATACTGCCTGCCCCCTTTCATAACCACTGCCAGTGGGCCTGGGAGGAAGGTCAAGTGAGCTAAAGGGACAATAGAAGGAGAAGCCAAGAGGAGATAGACCCAAAAGGCAACAGAAAAAGACAAATTTTCAGACAAAAATGTGCAAACTGAGGAGAAAGAGGAGGCAAAAAGAAAAGAGGCAGCAGTGGCTAACCAAGAAGCTTAATCAGGTCGGTGTGCAAGAAAATAGTCACAAAACCCAAGGAGAAACGAGCTTCTGCAGAAGCAGGAGGGCTTCGAAGAGGCCACATGCGACTCACCTCACACTTTCCAGAATTATCCACACTCCCTGTTCCTCCCTTCTCCCTCCGAAGGAATATGTTTTCTCAACCGTTTTGTAAATATAAGTTTTAAGAGCTACATGAAGGCATTTTTTTCCTCATCTCATCCCATTTTTAAGTATATTTTTAAAAAACAGTATAAGTGCTTTGAGAAGTTAAATTTTATGCTGAAGCATTTTTCGTTTTGTTTTGTTTTGTGTTTTGGTGCATGTGTATCATGTGCATCAAATATGAGTATGTGGAATTAATAGAGCTTCTGTCTTGTGTATCAACTTAACATTTCAATATTGAATGCAGAGAAAAACAAAGTTGGAAAACCAGTGTTCAATAGGAAAGAATTGTAAAGATATGGAAAAATCAGCATGATTTGCAACCCACACACAACTTGGGGCTGTAAACTTTGTGTAAATTAGCACACACATCTATTTCTGGCATGTTACATGCAAGTTAACATATTTTATATTCCAAATAAACAATGAGAAACATGGACATTTCCAGTTAAGAGAATTACAGTTCTAGGAAATGACCTTTCCAGGCTGGTGAATATAAAATATCGAGGGCATTCAAGAAACAAATAGTTGGCACCTAGGGAAATTGGAATATTTAAAAATATGCCTTGAAGAGCTAAATGACCTTTACTTTTTCTCACTAAATATAAAATGCTCACCTGCGTCCAGATTACACATTTATCGGGAAAGTTAGATTTGAGGTGTTCAAGCATTTAGACTTAGGGCATTTAACTTACCAAAACTCATAGTATTGAAAATGAAGAGGAGTTTGCCTGGAAAAATTTTTATCTGCACAGCTAGCGCCCCAGGAGAAAAAGAAATGGAAATTCACTATGATCTAATACACTTAGATAAAACACAAAACACTCACCACCTTCGTGTGGCAAACAACTTTGCAGTTATAGGATGTAGCTTCCCCTTTTCTCTGATTTGGCCAAGGAATTAGGGAGCTATATCGGGCATAGGAGCTATCGTGATGTTTCTATCTTGTTAACACCATATTTTGATCATCAAGTAATTAATTAGAGGTGCTTCTCTAATACCTCTATTGTAGGATCATGGATTTTTGTCAAACATTTATTCTTCAATGTCAGAAAATTATTATTCCTCATTTATATGCTAAAAATGAATAGTGCTTGCTTAATAAATAGGAAAAAATGTTTAAATTTCTTTTAAAATTATTATAAAATGCAGACTTTTTTCTCGCCCTTTTAGAAAAGGGCCCCAGTAGAGTTTGAGTAGTTTTTCTATTATCCGAGGTTTTGCTTTCCCCAGGGTTTTGTTTCAGAATCCCTTTGGTAGCGGCATTAATGCAAATGCCCACTTATTTAGATCATTTGAATGTTTTTCATCTCAAATTCTTCAACTGATGCTTCTCTTACTGTGTTCAAAGCACAACTATCAATGTGAGAAATGATATAATATAAAAATAGTAACAGGGACTACTATCGGAAGAGTATGGAATGGAATGGAAGGAGTCTTGGCAGCAGTTTAAAAGGCTGCGGAGTTCAATTCCAACTCCTTCCAGATGGATAGCATGGTCTCATTGGTATTTTGAATATACATTATAATTGTTCATGAGGGGGGCTTGACTTTCTGTAGGGAATGGTTGCAGTTGTGCCTCAAAGAGCTCTAAGCAATTAAGACTCTTAGAAGGAAAGGAAAGATATTTGCATAACCTGTATAGTTTCATTTCAAAAATATTTAAGTAAATGTAAGGGTGTGGTCTTCATTTTATTTATTTATTTATTTATTTGTCGGAGAGAGAGAGCACAAGCAGGTAGAGAGGCAGGCAGAGAGAGAGGAGGAATTAGGCTCCTGGCTGAGCAGAGAGCCCGATGTGGGGTTCGATCCCAGGACCCTGGGATCATGACCTGAGCCAAAGGCAGCGGCTTAACCCACTGAGCCACCCAGGCATCCCAGTGCCTGCTCTTCAAAGTGTAGCTCTAAAATCCCTATTTTTTTTAATAGAAAATTAAGTATAATCTGTTATCTTTTCTGATTTGCTACAGGGGTAATAGTATCTTCAGTTGTGGCCGGTGGCTGGGGGGAGGAGTGGTGGATTGGGGTGGAAATTGAAAATAGAAGAATGGACCCCAGCACAAAGTAGCATCAGTGCCAACTGACATATTTGCTATGTAGCAAGAGAATGCTGAAGGAATATATGTCATATCCCCCAAGGGAGAATCACAGGGTCCTAACACAAAGCTAATGCAACTCCAGGAGCTACTATTTGTGGTTAAGGAAAAAGGAATTCAAATGAGGAAAAGACATTTCTATGGCTTCAAAATCTGTGTCCCTGCTCAATAGGTCTTGTGTTAAAGACAACTTTATAAAGAAAAGCATCTTGATCTCAGATCTCAGATCAATTTTCTCTTGCCTTATTAACCCATCCCTTGCTCATGTCTCTCATACTGGAAAAGAATAACAACAAAGCAAAACCAAACCAAAAACCCGTCAAAATCCAAGTCACTAAGGTAAAAGGTTGCCAGCAAAGATTAAGGAAGTCCCCGCAATAGAGAAGGTAGGTCCCATCTTACATCAAAACGTTGTCTCTGCGAGAAGAGAGCTCAAAGTCAGCATTCTTAGCAATGCAACAAGTTCCAGAAATGAGCTGGCAAAATTGGCGTTCTGTGGGTTTTTATTTTGTTTTAAATTGACAGGTTGTGGGTATATGGGGGGGTGGGTGTTCAGTAGGGTGAGGTCTGGAGCTGACAACCAAGAAAGAGTTCTTGGGACATCTTCGGTGCAAAGTGGTGGTTTTATTAAAGCCCAGGGACAGGACCCATGGGCAGAAAGAGCGGCAGCAAGGGGGCTGTGAAGGGTGGCTGGTTATATACTATGGGGTTGGGAGAGGTAAGGAAAAAGGAGGTTTTCAAAAGGATTTCTTATGTTAAAGAAGATTCACAGGATACCAGAGGCCTTGCCATTGTCAAGTTAACACTGTTTTTCCCTCTGGCAAGGCATTACCCTGGAAGAACATTGCACTCTGCCCTGGCCGCAGGTTATAAGGACATTTAATTGTATCTACATTTCCCTCTGGAAACTAGCCCATTGAAAGAAATGCTTTGTTCTTGTAGATTGCTAAAACAGTAAACTGAGGGAGACTTGTGTCTTGCAGGATTGTGATCTCTGTAAGTTAACTATTTGTTTTTCCTTTGCTTTAGGGCAGCCAGGAGTCTGAGGAATGTCATATATATGACACACGATATGGAAGGGGGATTTGGGGGGTGTCAGCTTCTGCTTTGTCCTCAGCTTGCCTTTTGTTCCTTCATCAAAATGTTTTTAAGTTTGTCCACAAAGATCCCCCAAAGCCAGACATGTAAGTTGGGGCATATTAAACCATTCTTTCACAGTCTCTTAAAAATGTGCACAGTGATTGACTCCAAAATTCTCCTTCTAAGAATTTGTCCTAAGAAAATAATGTATGATGGACATGAAAGGCCAGAGCAATGTAGATGTCATCAATAAAGAATCTAGTTAAAAATATTATATTTCCAAACAATACAAGAATAAGTACCTGTTATAAACAAACTTTTAAAAGAGTATTTATGGACCTGCCTGGAAAATGATTATGATATGTTGAAGGAGGAAAAAAGTTAATGAAACATATATAGCAAGCAATCTCATATTTGTAAAATATTCTGTGGATTTAAAGATATGTATATGATATGATGGCATATGACTATTTTACATTTTTATTCTCTGTATCTGTATTTTCATATTCAATAAAAATGAATTATTTATAAGCCAGATACTAAAGTAACTTTAAAAACAACTTGCCCAAAATAGTTAAAATATTGAGTCTGTGCTCTATCTGCTGACATTCTGGGGTCATTTCTACTATAACTGGAGTGAACAACTTAGCTAGCCCTCATTACTTAAGGACTTCAATACAAAGTTGGCCTCCTAGGTCCATCTACTCATTGGGGAAAAAATACAAAGCAGATTACCATGGCCCCTTCTTCTAGTGTACTATCCCCAAGTAGCAGGAGAAATTTTTCCTAGATGTCAAACCCGCCTTATAACATCAAAGAATGATACTAATGTCTCTCTAAAGCCGTGGGTTGGGTAAGGAAGCAGGCAGGGGAATGTAATCATTGGGTCACATTCCCATTCTACTCCCAAACACAGATGTGGGGAGAGAGTTAGCCTATCAAGTCTGGTTGCTTAATCCTTGCATATTTCCAGGGGAGCCTGGAACCATTACTGACACTTCACTAACCTCTGGAAATGTGGCTCTCAGAATCGTTTTTATGTTACTAATTGATGATGTTGTATGTGAGCCTGGAGGGATGGGGCATGCTGTACCAGCTTGTCAGAACTTGTCAGCATTGATTTATGCAAACATGAAGATTGGTGATGTTCCTGGTTTCACTGTTGGGATTCCGAATTTCAGTTACCATGGTTGGTTACATAGCATGGTGTGCCTACATGATCAGCTCTCCATAAACACCTTGGATCCTGAGACTTGAGCAGGCTTCCCTGGACAGAGACAATTTGCATGCATCTCCACAGTTCCCAGCTATAGGGAAAAATGCATCTTATATGATCAAAGAAAGAAAAGGATTCAGAAGCCTATGCCTAAGTTCTCTGGACTCCTCCCAATGCATACTTTTTTTTCTTTTCCTTTTGCTACTTCTGCTTCTGGCTGTGAACATAGCCTGCTAGGGAGTGTCCTGAGTCCTTGTAGTGAACTAGAAAGCTTCAGGGTTGTAGCCAGATCCCCACAACATAACCTCCCCACTCTACCCAGAGTTCCCTAGCCATAGAGTTTGTATTGCCATTTCTGTTCCCTACCAAGAATGTATTCAATATTTGTCTAGAAATCTGTTTAACAATCTTAATGAGCAACGGAATCCAAGAGGCTCACCTCAATGGCCTTCTCTTTTTTGTCATGTGAGGAGAACATTACACTTCTACACCTTTGACTGGGGACCTTACTGAGACACTTGAGAATCAAAATGTTAATGTGAACTAGAGAGCAGTATAAGCAGTAGTGAGATCTTCATCTTCATCATAGAGGACAGAAGGCCGGAGAGGGGCCCAGGCAGAAGACTGGCCATAGTGACCACAGAGAAGAACAGAAAGAAACTAAGTGCCTAGCATCCCAGCAGCTGCTTTGGTTCTCTTGGTTCTTTGGTGTCAGTAGATTTGGGGACATTATTTAGGAGACAAATCACTGATGCTCTGTCGTTCATCTGATAGTTTTTTGTCCTGAAGCGTTATTGGTTCCTTCCTTGGACATTTGTCCCTTGCTCTCTATATTTTGTTCCTCCAGGTTTTCTTCTAGGAAACAGTTTTAAATCATTAAATCATTTGTTGAAATCTCTGAGATGTTTTGAAATTTTATATACTATGCTTCATGTATAAAGCTACTTTGGTAACATAACATTTTAGCTATTGCTATAAATCCACTGGAAAATCAACAAGTTCCATTTATATATGTTTTTGCTTTGCACACGGGCTTTTCCTATATTGCCTATCTGGGACCGTATCTACAGGTAAGTGAATAGAATTTTTCCCGAGCATTTAGATTTCTGGGAGTTTCCTGAAATGGGATAATCAGAGTGGGTGACTAGGCAATATAGTGCTTTGTGGGCATTTGGAACGTGAAAACTATGGATCAGATCATAATAATGAGCCATCGAAATGGTGAATTTGGTCATTATTCTTAGATAAATTTAAAACTTTCTCAGAAGAATACAATTTAAGAAAAAAAGAAAAGCAAATACTCATGTTTGAAAAAATATCTTCAAGCAGGTTATTTCATTTAGATCCAATTTATTTGATTAAATTGTCTCTATCTTATTCTTCTGGTTGATATTACCAGAACTATTTTCCAATAGTTTCTCTTCTTTCTTCACCTTAAAATTCAGGCTGAGTATCTGAGTAGGCAGGGAAATAGCAGAACATCTGATTTGTGGTTTGTTATCTGTTCTTTGAAAACAACGGTAGGACCGTTACTATATTTAATGAGAATTCCAATTCAGTCCGGATCAGTGTTCAAATCTTTTCAGTAATGTTCCTTCTATTCTAGAAGAAAGGTATCAATATTTTTTATCATATAATTCTTCAACTTATGCAGTCTTTGAATTAGCTTGGACAATTAAATATCATTGGAAGAGAAATTTATATTTGTCACACAAAAGTAAAGTTAACCCATCTGACCATTGGAGTATTACATACTTTCAGGATGATTACTTTATCTGTCATTCACAGAGAGGGGGAGTATAGCATGTAACAAGAGTGAAGTTGATCATTTTCTGTAGAATGTTAAGCAATTACATTCCTATTGCCAGTACAGCAAAGAACCACCTATATGACTTTGGCTAAGTGACTTAACACTTCTATACTTCAGTTACTTTGACTGAAGAGGAACCTTGACAACTTGTAGTGTAATATTTCAGAAAGTGTTGTCTTGATTCAGTTTTGAGGTCATGGCTAAAAACTCTCAATACTCCTTTGTGGGAAGTTTGTTATGCCTCCACTCCAATCCCTTCCCTTATTAGACTTTAGCACTCCTGGGTTACAACATACACACACACACACTGACACATCCAACTGCCAGAGACTCCAGATGCCAAACCTTCTTCCTCCTTAGGCCTGCAGAATTATTCAAAACAATCTACAGAAAGCCTGAGAAACCTCTCTAACTCCATCTGGCTTGCCACATAAAAGCTAATCCTTTGGTTCCATCCTAGATCCTCAAAGTGGTGTAAGCAAGCAAATTTTACTGTAACCTCTAGAAAGGTTTATAGGAGAATCTAAGAACTATGGTCCCATTAAGGGTATATGTTAGTGGAATATGGACTACACCAAATAGCTGGACACCTGATAGGAATGTAGACATTTTGGTGTAAGAGCAAGAAGAGGGATCATTACCAACAATCAGGGCAACATTATATACCCTAACAGATACGATCATTGTATATTGGCCAAGGACTAGACATTTCCCTTCATTGACGTAATGCTACATCAGCCATGTGTCAGAAGAATTTATGTTCACTCAATGTCTATATCCACATGTTCCCACATGTACCTTGAACTTGGGTAGGACCAGATGACTAGTTTTAACCAAAAGATTGTGAGTGGAAGTGATGTGTCACTTCTGGGCTGTGGTAGTGAAACCCCCTTGCTAACCCCAGACATCCTTTTCTCTGTTGCAGTAATCGTGGAGGTACATGTTGACATATATGAGCCACGGATGAAGCTAATATGATTGATCTCCTAAAGGACCATTTGGAAGAAAGGTGTCAGACCCCGTATCAGAAATAAGCTTTAAATGAAAAGTCCATGATATTTTAGGATTAATCTGTCATCGCTACTGAATCTTGCAACTCTTTATAGGCCCTAGAATTTAGATGTCTCCCCTGAGATAAAGTGATAGGAGAAAACCTTAAATTGGCTGAATGTATTTTGAATTAATTTTGAAAACTCCTTAATTGGTTAGTTTGTATTTGCTCCTTCTAGATAAACTGGAGATTTGGGAAAGACACTATATTTTGTTATGGAAAAAATAAACTTACATCTATTGTACTGAGTTTAAATGTTTGAGGAAAAACCACACCTGCTCCCTTGTGATTAGTATTATAAAACAAATACAATATAGTTTTAGAGGTAAAGTATTTTGATGTTGAGTGGATACATGTCCCAGTTATGCCACTTTTTGTGTGCCTTGCACAAGCTTTTGAATGTTTCTAGAATTTTACTTTTCTCTGAAAAGAAGAAAATAATAGCACCCAACTTACAGGGTTGTGGTGAACATCAAATGAAACAACAAAATAGAGTTCTTAATAGAGTGCCAGTCATAAGAGAAATAATCAATGTTTATTATTATTTTAATGTTGTAGTGGTTGAAAATCCACACAAATACAATAGCTTTGCCCTGAGTAAAGGCAAGATGAATCAATGAATCCCTGTCATACATGAGATATTAAGATTTTATCTTCAGGATATTTTATGGTACACGTATGCTTCCTATAGGAATCAGTGGACAGGTAAAAGAATATGTCTTCATAGCTTGGAATCTTTGTTTTTCTTTGTTCCTAAAAAAGGCAAAAAACTTGGATTGTATCAGCTTGTACAACACGCTACCTCTCATGGAAGTATAAATAGGTAGAAACAGGTTTGCGAGATAAGTGTATTTCTTTTAAAAATCTGTGGGTAACTTGCAAGAGCAGGTATTTCAATATTTGCATGTCTCATGTGTACCATTTGGTTTACAGTCTCCTGATTGCTATCTTGTGGTGAATTGTTCTGTTTATAGCTTTAAAATTGCTATCTGGGTGACAGTCTTCTGTTTCTAATCTTAAGATGGTTGTCTAGTGGCTTTGCTCCCCATGGTTTATCATGCAGCTTGATGATACTGTGGAGGGAAATACAATTAGCTAACTATGCACCTGTTCAGTTTACAATTTTATGAGAGTAAGTTGTAGTATGATATACATCTTGGGGCTTATAGCAAAATCATTTGAAAACAGAGATTCTGTATGAAATTCTGTAATATATAAAAATACCTAAATATTTTATGTAATATATTGTCTCTATAGAGTCTCTCTTGATATTTATGTATATGTCTAGGCAAATAGTCCCTGGCTTATAAGGGTTTGACTTTGAATTTTTCTATTTTACAAGGGTAAGAAAATGATACACATTCAGTAGAAAGCATACTTTGAATTTTGAATTTTGATTTTTCTCCAGGGCTAGTAATAGGTCATAAATACTCATGATGCTAGGCTGCAGCAGTGAGCTACAGCTCCCAGTCAGCCATGTGATCACCAGGTTTACCAATAGATACACTTACAACCATTCTGGAGCCATACAATCATTCTAGTTCTCACTTTCTGTATAGTATTTTTTTTTTTAAGATTTTATTTATTTATTTATTTGACAGAGAGAGAGATCACAAGTAGGCAGAGAGGCAGGCAGAGAGAGAGAGGGAAGCAGGCTCCCTGCTGAGCAGAGAGCCCGATGCGGGACTCGATCCCAGGACCCTGAGATCATGACCTGAGCTGAAGGCAGTGGCTTAACCCACTGAGCCACCCAGGTGCCCTTCTGTATAGTATTTAATAAATGACATGAGGATTCAACACTTTATTTTTTTTTTAAGTTTTGTTTTGTTTTGTTTTGTTTTTTGACAGAGAGAGCACAAGTGGTAGAGAGGGGTAGAGGGAGAAGTAGATTCCCTGCTGAGCAGGCCACCCAAAGCAGGGCTTAATCCCTGAACTGTAGGATCACGACCTGAGCCAAAGGCACACGCTTAATCCAACTGAGCCATCCAGGGACTCCTCAACAATTTATTATAAAAAAGGCTTTGGAGTAGGTGATTTTGCCAGCTGTAGGCTAATATAAGTGATCTGAGCACGTTTAAGATAGGTGAGGCTACACTATGATGTTTAGTAGGTTAGGTGTATTAAATGCATTTTTGGTTTACAATATTTTCAACTTACGATGGGTTTATCAGGACATAACTCCATCATAAGTCAAGGAAGATCTGTATACAGAGATATCTATCTTTCCACAGGCTTACACAATTAAACAATTGTGAATTCAAATCTGAATTGTGACATTCATTTTGGATTCTAACCTTCTACTCCCTTATATACCTCGCAGCTTTTCCATAGTTTTTTTCCTCTTACCATCATCATTTTAATTGAAGTTTTGTCATTGGGTCAGTATCAGATTCTATGCTGTTTTTCAGAAAAGGTTTTCAGTGACTGTTTAGCAGGTAGTAAATCTAGGAAATTTACCAAGTTATTTATAAATTGAGTTTTTCATGTGAGATTTCCCTTCTATTAATATTATGTAATAAAATTGCTAGGGATAAGAGTAGTTATATGCTATATTCTCTGATATATGTAGGGAACAAGTGGTGATTTTAATAGGCAGATTTATAAGACTCTGAGAAAGGGACACAATCAATAGTTTCTCCCCATGGTCATTTTTTAAAAAATCTGTTTACTCATGTTTACAGTGCATTTATCTGTCTTGAATGAAAGGAAACTGACTGGATGAGTGGCTCTTGTGTAGTTTGAGAAAGCAGAAGGAAGTTTTCAGTTTTATCAGATCAGTTGTCAAGGGACAGATGAAGACCACTGGTGATCTTAAATTGAGTCAATGTGTCAGGAGGAAGTACGCTGTGATCAGAATGGGATTCCCCTTTGCAGAGGAGGAAAGAGAAGTGATTAACTAAGTAGCAGAAGAAAGATATTTAAGTCAGAAGATGCAGCTTTAGGGGTGACTACAACCACATAGTAGTAATGGTCATGTGACCATTTGTTATTTTAGTCTTATTTTCCTTATCCGATGACCAGAAGTATTTCAATAACATTTATCTCAAAAGGGTGTCATGAGCCAAATGAATCAAACTATGTGGAATAAGTATATACATTGTAAAGCACTATGTAACTTGTGCTTGGAACTAATATGGTGCCACTGGAAATGTCAACTGTACCTTAAAGCATTAGAAACCTAAGTTGTTTCTCCCTCTTCTTCAGTCAATCAATGGCTTAAAATGCAGGGTGCCTTGACATATCTCACCCTGAGCACAACGAAATGACAGTGATCTCAAATAAATGGGTCTAAACATCTAAGGAAGAGAATATATGTGTGTATGTCCATGCAAATAGTAGGAGATGCAATCAACAGGATCTTTAAAGACCCATATCTGAACAGATTTGGGAGAACTTACTCCAATTATTATGTTGAAAAATACACTTTCTGTCCAGACTCATTTGAGATCATATGTAATCAAATAACCCTAGTAGCTTGAAAGGATAATAGAATCTTGAATGAAAAGTTACTGGAATCTTAAAATTCTTACATGGGAGGCATGAAGGAGTAAGAAACAGTATTTGAAAAAGAAATTAGAATAAGAAACTTGAGAGACGAACGTTTTCACATCATCAGTATCTCTAAAATTACTCTCACACATTTCTACGGGCTCATCTAAAATCAGCAGTCAGTTCATTGACTATTTATGGACCCATTCCCTCTCCTGCTCTTTAAGCATGGTACTAAAATTTGATATTCTTTCTAACAAAAGATTTGCCAGAACCATTTGTGTAAATTGTGAAGAGGGCAGAAAGAAAAAATTTGTAAGAAAATATTACTTTTCTTGGGATATCACCTACCAAATATTCCATATATATATATATATATATATATATATATATATATATATAAAATTCTCAAAGAAACAAACCAGTTAACAAAGCATAGTCTGCACGGAGGAGTAAGTCTGTACACATCAATAGGCATATGTGTTAGATGGCAAAAACATATGGAATGTATCACATTCCAAACAACCAAAGAGCTCCAAGGAATAATTAATGGCATTCATAAATGCAGACAAAAATAAGCTCATGTTCACATCTTCAAATTATTCAATCTAGAACAAATCTTCCTCTTTCCTTTTTTTTTTTTTTTAAAGATTTTATTTATTTATTTGACAGACAGAGATCACAAGTAGGCAGAGAGGCAGGCAGAGAGACAGGAGGGGAAGCAGGCTCCCTGCTGAGCAGAGAGCCCGACGTGGGGCTCGATCTCAGGACCCTGTGATCATGACCTGAGCCAAAAGCAGAGGCTTTAACCCACTGAGCCACCCAGGCGCCCCAAATCTTCCTCTTTCCTAATTGGTATTTCTTATGACAAATTTCTGACACAGAAGAGAACATTTGTTTCATATTTTATTGAATTTCATTTATATTAAATTAAAAATATATTTCTGACAGATTCATGTAACAAAAAGGCAGAACAGTTTTCAAATTGTTCAGCTGGGATGATCAGTACGGAATGAGGCAAAGCAGGTCGCATTCTATAATTGCCTTATACAGGTACAATTCTTTCCCAAGAGCCAAGAGAGGATCCTTGAGAACTAACTGAAAAGCCTAATTACAGAAATTTAAAATACTGTTTGTCCCTCATTCTCAAAAAACAACAGAAATTGGGGGAAGGAAAGTAGAATGGGGTGAAGGGTTGACAGAGAAGAAAGAATAAGGGAAATTATACTAAAAATATACCTAACATTAAAAAAGTTAGTATGTGTTAAGTGCATAATCCTTCATAGATAAAATAGAAAAAAATCAAAATAACATTACACCACACACAATTGGCATATCCTATTGTGTAAGCGAGTGCAGAGGTTGAACACGTCACAATAGTGCTGAACACAGAATCACAAGTAATGTCAAAATGATAACTTCCAACCAAAAGGAAACAATCACAAGCCAATTACTTATATACAAATCAATCCTAAAGACATTATGTCCCAAATAAAGATGTCCACAAAAGAAAATCAAAGCAACATTATCCTTATTTACAAATGCAACTAGCCATGTCTTTAACAAGCTATAAAAATACTATTCACATTTTCAAACATACAGTAGTATTTTTTTGTTTGTTTATTTCAAAAAGGCAGCTAACTTTGAACACTGGGATTTAAATGAAACATTGATGGCTTACCAGCTAGGTATTTTTGCACCCCTGCCCTTTGAAGATACTTCACAAGAGAGAGGGTTTGTTTTCTTTTTACAAGTTAAGAACATAGGGAAATGAATACAAATGTATATAACACCTTAAGCCTCTGCCTTTTCGGTAAAATGTCTCCCTTTATCACCTGAACTGATCTTAGTCAACTACTTGGATGCACGTATGAGATGAGTGTTTGAGAGACGATTTAACATGACTTTGTTTTTTTGTGCTATGAATTGTCTTGCAGACTGTTCTCATTTTCATTTGATCTTGCTATAATGGTGCCTAAGAAAGGGATGAACTAGTCATACCATGTAAAGATGCAGTTCCGACATGCAGCAATGCAAGTCCCCGGTGGTCACAACGGGAGATGTAGACACACCAGCCAGTGAGGTGTGCATTCAAAGTTAGCTGCCCTCACACAGCTGCTCAGTTTTATAATCGACCCATTTAACAGCAGTACCAATTTATGCTACATTTTTCAAAGTACCTTACTTTAAAAGAACAGCTTACATATCTACACTTAGAAAATAACTTCCATACTTGATTACTGGAGTAAGCCCAAAAGGGTTCTTGGAGTGCTATGGTGTAGTCCCCTCACTCCCCCCTCCCTCCCAGCCCCTGAGAGATCCAGAAATATACAGGAAAATGACTCTCACATTAGGGACAATGTACAACCCCCATTAACTGAAGAATCTGGAAATGATACTCAAGAACCAGGTTATGTCAATATGTAGGAGGTATGATTTGATTTATTTCCAAAGAGCTGCAGGCGGGGGGGAAACATCTACACATTAGGGATAAAAATAGCAGTAAAGGCAAAGTGGTTTGGACAAGTTAGACTATTGTCTACAGGTATGAAACTTGGTTTTCTTATATTTGTATATTTGTACAAATAAAACCACTTCAGCTGATATGGGTAAAATTTGTTAGAGCATTGAAATAAAAATGTCCTTAAAGATAAAAAATAGAGAAAAGGTGGCAACTTACTAGTTAACATAGGTTTTTGTTGCAGTGAAACTGCCCTCGTTATGTATTTGTCAGATAGATGAATGGTCCAATAAAGAATTATAGGTGGGTCTCAAAGCTGAATAGCCTTTACCTTTCTGATAATAAGACTCTTCATTTATGAAAAAAAAATACAGCAGCTGTGAAATATTTGCGATCAAGAATAAAATAAATATATAAAGTAAATAAGTTAATTTGCTGGCAAAACTAACTTCTGATTAAATGTAAGTTTCTAATGAAAAGATTAAATCTAAGTCCTACCAAGGGTACGTGCACATATGTGAGTTTCAAGATTCATCACAGGGCTGACTTGACTCAAATTCCTGCAGAGAAGGATATTGTAAGAGAATCAATCTTTATGGAAAAACATAATTTTCATATCATAAAGAATACTCTGTGCAGTAATTTCTTCAAGAAGTATTTTTAACAATGTCCACATTGTTAGAATCATTTATAGAAAAGTCAGGCATTTGAGGGCAGAGGCTAAGTCAGTGTTTCCACAAAGCAATGTACGGGATCTCAGAGATCCACTATGGCTTCAGAGAGGTACAGCCTCAAGAGGGCCACTTTGAAGAGGGTGGTAGACAGTAAAGAGAACAGAGGTTGTTGTGTCAATGGGGAAAGAAGCAAGGGTGGTATTTTTCTTTAAATCTCGAGAGAAATTAATTTTCTGTAACTCCTAACAAGATAATCACTTACTCACAAAGTTGACTGTCAAGGGGTAATTTCCAAGAGAAGCATGAGTCTACCCCCAGGAAGCTGGGGCTTAGAGTGTTTTCAGCTCATAACTGAAAGAGAAGCATTTTCTTCTGCCCGAAATATCACCTGGCAGGAAAGAGGTGAGGCAGGAGTCTGCAAAAGTGACACAGCCTACATTTTTGTACCTCTACAAAAACAGTGGGACTTGAACAGTGTCTGAGATTTCTACTATTTTATAGAAACTTGCCTTTTAATGAAAAGAATGAAGCAGCCCACGGCGTTAAAAGCCATTTGTCCATACAAACTCAAGAGTTCCTGACCCAACATGGTGCCCACAACAGCTTCATGCTTGTAAGTATGGAGAGAACTACTCTTGCAAAGGCATCTCTGGGATTAGAAAAGTATTCATTCTACCCAGAAGTGTAAAAGCTGGCCCCATTGTAATATTAGTAAAATCAAGGTCTCCACTGAGAACTTTTATTTTAAAATCACATCTAATCTACATCTGTATAATATCATTCATTCTTAAGCAAATGGCAATCAGGAGACATGAGTCTGCCTTCATGTGTCTACA
This sequence comes from Martes martes, assembly GCF_963455335.1. Lineage (NCBI taxonomy): Eukaryota > Metazoa > Chordata > Mammalia > Carnivora > Mustelidae > Martes > Martes martes. Next base: position 174,389,693 of record NC_137890.1, on the reverse strand, counting down.
CGGGTACAAGGCTGCCCTTCAAAGTCCATATACACAAAAAGAGGCACAGCAGAATTTTCTTGCCTTTGGCATATACAGAAGTTAGTTTATCTGGCTTTCTAATGACTAGAAGTTTATACACCTGGACTCCTCATTTGCAATATTAAAAACCATAGTCTAATAACTAGAGTCCAAAATAATGGAAATAACAGCAATTTGAAATGTTTGGTTTAGTACTATTTATCAGAATATTGTTAACTAATTGTTTCTTTTTGTTTTTGGAAATGGGAAGGTAACACAGGAAAAAAGGGATATTTCACAAATTAAATGCATTTTGTTTGTTTACTAAATAAAGGGCACCACTCAGTCTTTTTCTCTGCATAAGGTAATAGAACATTTACATTTCCTTTACTTCGTTTTGAAGACCTCTTACTTAAAGTCACATAACATATTTGCCTGTTAAACTCTGCAAGGTGGTGTTTGCAAAACAAATTTTAAGAAATGTTCTCTTCACATTTAATGCAATTAAAAATGGCAAAAGAATAAGAGAATGAGAAAAAAATTAATTGCAATGTTTTAAAACAGATTTTCACAAGTGGAACCAGCTCTTTATATGCCTACTTTCAGCTAAACCTAACAAATAACAATTTTAAATGGCAAACTTATTTTTTACTATGCAAAATCCATCCTACGTTTTCATAACCTGCATTTTATTTTGTTACATAATAGTTTGTGGTTACTTTTCTAGTTTGATTTATTTAATAATATTAAAATCATTTAATATCTGATAACTAACTAAATCTACATCTTACAGCATTATCATGGTTTTGCCCAGCTATATACATGCTCTCATGATCACCTTTTCTATTACCTTATGAACTACATACTAGTTAAATAATCAACATTTATAGATGGATGAATAATTCACGTTTTGAAATAAAGATTAGTTAGCTCTAGAAAACATGTATTTACATCCTTCCCTGTCGGGCTGAAACAATTTTATTTTTCTTTTCACTTTGACACTTCAAAAAGCATTTGATAGCCCTTTGGACTTCATCTAGCAGCAGAACCTCACAGACCTTCTACTGATTTGTCCTCAGCTTTGGGAATATGCACGATCGTCATGTCATGTCCCACTTTTAGAAGGTATTAACACATACCTTATAACATTTAGAGCACTTCTCTTCTTTTCTGTTTCTCAATATACAAATAATCATTCTTTCTGATCTATTAAAAGAGAAGCTCATATTTTTAGTTTGAATATTTTAATAAAATATGAGTTTGCACTGTTTTGAATTCAATTTCAAGAATATTACTTGAGAAAAAACTCTCACCCCAACCTATGACACAAAAATTTGGAAAACCAAATGTTATTCAGTAGTCCAAGCACCTCTTTATGGTGCAGGATGCTTTGTGGTTCTGGGTCTACTCTGATTTAGAGAACATCTTTTCTCATGTAAGAACCAAAGAGTGGCTCTTCAAACAACCATTTAGTTATACAGTGTTTCCTTATCTGTAGATGGAATTCCCCAAGATCGGCTACAAAATTTGGTGACTTAAAAAATATAGTCTGTGTAACTTTACTACTAAATTTCCTCAAATTTACTTAATTGGTTCTGCATGTTTGAATTGCTACAACTAGCCTCTGGGATTTGATATTCTGATGCACTTTGCAGGCTTCAAATGGCATTTTAAAATTTCACTTTGATGGGTTGAGTAAGTTATTTTTTGGAACAGATAAAACAATTCTTTTCTTCCTTTCATACACATTGAAATATATTTTTCCAGGGGGACAAAAACAACTGAAATAAAAAATGTACTATAGAAATCATTCAAAAGGAACAATAAAATGGTTTTTGTGAAGCATTTTGGATCTTTTTGGATTACACTTGCCTCTATCTCTAGTTGTTAGTGGTAGATTACCTGATGTATAAGGGTTTTGTGTTCTTAGAATGAAGGAAACTACATTCGCTGAATACATTCTATTACCTTAACAGTAAGAAAATTATTTTTCTTTCCTTCTCAAAATAAGTGATTCTGTTTTCCATATCCCAAAAGAAACCATGACTATTGTAAATCAGAAGGAAAAAAAATCAATTTCTAGTATCCAACAAGGGTGCTGTCAGTGGTCAGTTGGTACAGATTTATTTAGAAAGGGAGGCTTATATCCAAATTCTTACAAGAAATTATGTGAGGTCCCCTTTCTCTGGAGACTCCTCTGAATCGGTGGGAGAGTTTGAAGCTTTTGGGCTGTAGCCCTTAAGTCATTCTGTGTCTTCAACCCAGAAAAGTTCATGGTTGAACCTCACTAGAAGGGGTCTTACAAAGCTCTCCCTTGCTCTTCTTCACTCTTTTAGCTTACCTTTTTTCTCATAACTTAGTAAGGAACCAGTCCTGACACCTCCAATGTTCTTGGCCAAAGACCAACACCTACCGTTGACTTAATGGTCAAAGTAGACCAGATAGGTCAATTAGCCGGTGAGGCAATATTCTTCCACCAATTCCTGTTTGGATGAAACTATCTTATTTGTCAACTCTGGTAAATTGTAGGTTGTTTAATTCATGTTCCAAATGAGTTCACAGGAGATCTTCTAACAATGGATTTTATGATGACTGCTCACAAAGTAGTCCATAAAATCTTATTCTTTGAACTTATGGGGGAAATTCAAATGTCATTCTAAATAAATTGACTTCAAATAATTAAGTTAGGGATAATATTGCTTTTATGTTGATGTTCCCCACTTACACAGTGCTTTTAGTAGACTCTAAATAAATATCAGTTGAAAAAATAAGGGAGTTGAATGGATGGATTGACTTATTTTTTCAAAACAGGAAGAAACCTAGATCTCTTTGCATTTTTTTTCCCTCTCTGTAAACTCTCTGCTTTACCAACAAAGATTTTTAGTCTCATTGATTTTTTTTTTATTTTTTATATTTTGGCAGTAGACTTAAATTTGATGCCAAAATTTTAACATTTAAAAAAAAATTAATTCATATGACTGTCCAAGCAGATTTTCTTAGAAAAGAGAGACTACCTGATTTTCTTGTTCCAGGAGACTCATTCCTAACATTTGTTCCCATTGCTCATCTTAGTAGGTATTCTTTTAAAATGATACATAAAAAGATGGTTCTAGAACTAGGATGATATATTTGAAGAAAGTATTATTATACAAAGTATCAAAAGATTAGTATGTTGGATATTAAAATAATTACATGAGAATTTTTTCATGTTTATTTACAACTTTTGACCCAAGAACCTACCTATAAACTGTGAACATTTGTGTATTTTTTATTATACCAATTTATGTGCAAAGAGTTACCTTCTACTTAATATAAATAGAGTCTCATACTAGAAATTCCATGGAATCGAGCCAATCTTTACTTACATTCCTTCACGTGGAGTGTACAAACTGGATAACTTTCCTTGCGTAGCAAATGTGATATCATTTGTAGATAATGTGCTGGCCCTCTCACCATAATCTCTGGATACTGTTCCAAAGTCCTAATTTGCTTGGTTTGGCATTTCCACAGTCTTTCCTTATCTTAGCTCTTTTTAAAAAAATGTACTTAAATTAGTTATTTTGCTGGTTGCTTCCATATTGCTTCATTCAAAATCCAAAATGGAGTTCAGAAAGAGAACAAATAAAATTATAGCTTAAGTGCAAACTATGTTTCTGAGTATCTGCCATGTAGACATACCCAATCCAGTGTCTCTTCCAGTTCAATGGATTCCCCATTGGACCACCCCTGAAAGTGTCAGTAGTTTTCATGAACCACACAGAACTGTCTCTTAGTTTCCCTTTTACATCGTCAACTGCCTACGTTACTGTCATTTATGGAGAAGAAAATGTTGAAGAATGTAAAGGAAGTGGGGATACATATTCAATAGTGTAAAACATGACAGTTAGATTTGATGTTACACTTGACTAGTGTCTTGGCCTCCCCTTCTAAATTTAAAGGCTATATATTTAAAATAATGGTCACTGCACCATATTAAAATATTTTTTTTTTACAATTCTGTCAATTTATAGCAACACATAAGAAACTTTGATGTAAAAATATTTCCAATCAAAATTTAAAGTCAAAGTATATGGGGGTAAAAGTAATATAAAGGGACAGACCAAAGCAAAGCAAAATGAAACAAAAAGACCAAAAATATCCCTCCAAACATAACTACTTGTTATAACTTTGAGAAAGATTAAGAAATTATGAAAGCTGAGTTGGCCGTTCTTGCTTATTAGGATAGAAACTGTTGGGAAAAGAAACTGGATTTTCAATCTCAGTTACTATCATATGTTATAGAAAAGGTTATCCTTTTGTTCTAATGGAAAATTTATTACAATTTCCAAGGGTACTGAAAATAGACAGATCAGTTCCTACAGGTAGGAACAGATAGCATGGGTCTTTCAGGCATCTGCTTAAAAAAAAAAAAAAAAAAAACAGAAAGAAAGAGAAAACATTGAGAACTAGCTTGACAGCAGGCAGTATTGCCTTATATTTGCTGGTCCTTCTCTAGTTGTTTCAATCTCCTGACCAACCCATGCAGAGAAATGAAGAAACAGTGTGGTTCCTCCTGTCTTTCTCTTTCAGTTCTTCCTTCTAATGTTCAAGTTAGATAAGCACATGACTATCATTGCGTCTCTATATCTTCCACTGGGAAGTGTCAAAACTACTGGCCTTGGGAATAGAAGGAAGACCGTAAGAGAAAGAGAGGCGGCAGGGAAATTGCAGCGGGTGTGTCTCTATCTTAAAGCCACTGCTGAGTTTACACCACAGTATTTCGGTGTCTGTAGGGTGGAGGAGGCAGCACAGTGCCTGGCTTCAGGGAGAACTCAGAGAGGTATTCAGGATTCTCTGCCACAATAGGCCGGATCCGTCCATTTTGTTTATAAAAATATTTTGTGCTGTACTCCTGCAGGTAGTCTGGGTGCTGAAGGGTGCTGCGAGGTGGCAGGCTGTGGTTCCAGTAGTCAGGGTTGTCGAATGCTTTCTTGGCCTTCTCTGGCACAGACAGTACATTGTTCTTCAGGTACTCGGCATTCCCCAATGCGTTGGCAAAGGTGTTGAGGTACAGTGGCTCATTCACATACTCATCCTCTGCCTTGGGTGGACCATTGGAAGCGTTGTGATATTCGGGATTATCCAAAGCTTGAAGGTCTCCATTTTTCCTCCGAGAAACAAAAGGGTTCTCCTCCACAGGGTTCAGGTATTCTGGTGGAATACACAAATATTAGTTAATATCTACTTTCTGGAATGTGTTAATCAGACCAAGGTTGTACAGGATGGTTAGCTTCTTTTTCCAGAACAATTAAGCCATGGGTTTGTTTTCATGAGTTTTCACAAAAACCATTTTGTTGATTACTTCATTGATTACTTTTGTCATATGACAAAAGAGTAGGAAAGAGTAGATGGGCCCAAACTCTTAATGACTAAAGAGTCGGGAAGCAGACTTCCTGTCATCTAGATTGTTCCTCTTTCCTCCTAATTGCATTTGTTTCTCCTACACAAGAGCCTACTTGTTTAAATGCTTCTGTTTTCTAAAAGTCAGTATTTTTTTGTTGTTGTTGAAAAATAAGACAATCTATCCAGGTTAAAGAGCTTTGAAATGTGGAGAAATTAGAATTTCTAAAAGGGTACTGGAAAATCAAAATGTCTATAGTTTAACTCCATGCCAAGATGAATGGATGAAGTGAAGGAACGATATTTTTCAGTCTGTGTGTTTTGCTATAATGTCCATGTAGGTAAAATGGATTTGATTACAGATGTTCCCCAGAAAGCTTTACACATAGGAAAGGAAACATCTAAAGAAAAGACTCAACTAATAAAACCTGACTGATATCTAACATGCTGCTAAATTGACTTGCGTGACAATATATATGCCTAAGAATAAAGTGTAATTAGAACATTCACTTCCACTAGCTAACCATAATCACAAACTAACAAGCTGTTAGTCTGATCATATGAAGTAACTGTTTTGCAGGTTGAAACCATTCATAACAGTGGCTGTTTTGCATGATTCAATCTAACAAATTACTACACAATATTGACCTGGAATTTTTTAAGAAGGTGTTAATCAATGCTGCTCTTCTTAAATTTAATTCCACCTCTATGTATAGAGTATATATGGGCCTATATTCCCACATACAGTAGACCTTCTTACCCTCTCTTTTAATGTAGACACAGATATGACACTTTAGCTATTCCTATTTTGGTGTTGGGACAGGGAAAGAGCACAACTGTTTGTTGAGATGCCACCATTCTGAAAGAAACTTTCTATCCCCTGTACTTAGCCTGACAAGTAGAGAAAAATAATCTCATCAAGTCAGGGTGATTTGCCCCTGGATATAGGCCTGCTTGATATACTTAAGTATTTAGCATAATGGGCAAGTTAAAAGATAGTAATGACTATCCCACCACCATGTATTGGAATGACAGGAACTTAAGTCATGCTCACAACAACCCTGTAGGGAAGGAAGGGGAAGCCATATTTTTTTCAGCTTTATAAACAGAAAACCTAGATTAAATGATGTATGAAGGATACAACTAGTACTGAACTAGAATTCAGATCGAGCGGCGCCTGGGTGGTTCAGTGGGTTAAAGCCTTTGCCTTTGGCTCAGGTCATGATCCCAGGGTCCTGGGATCGAGCCCCACGTCGGGCTGTCTGCTCAACAGGGAGCCTGCTTCCTCCCTTCTCTGTCTCTGCCTGCCTCTCTGCCTACTTGTGATCTGTAGAATTCAGATCGAAAATCCCCTGAGCAGCCTTCTTGTTCTACTGTACTATTTTCATTATTGTCCCTAAAGGAGTAGGGAGTACTTTTCACTTCATAACATGTTGGAATTTGAACGGTTTTCAAAGCAACGGTCATTTTTAAAAAAATGTGTGGAAAAACACCCCGAAAAACAACAACTTCTAAGGGAGGCAGAATTTGATTTTCCTTACCAGTTTCCTGAAACCTCTTAACTGAAAGCGTAATAATGTCTGTACTAACATTCTCTGCTCTCTGAGGAGTAGGCTGGAGTACAATAATCTTCTATAGAAGCTTATACTCTGGGACAAAATCAAGGGATGCTCTACAGTGAGTCTTTACACTCACTTAGAAGTCTTGTGTTTTCTCCTAGATGGTTCATGTTACCTTTGCTCAATCCAATCTACTTATCTATCTACTTGGAGAAACAACTCTATGGTTGAGGTGAAACTCTTCCCAGAGAGTATTGTACTTTTAGGGGGATCTGCCAAACCTTCTCAAAACTTACATTTGTGTCACTACTGGGCTGTAATCCAAATCTTCCAAAGCATCTAATTCTTCAGCATCGTAATACCTATCTATACCTCTACATAGATATTTTTAATAGGTTATTTACAATGTGTACTTAGGGATCCCTTAATTGCATTTTATAAAATTAAACATAACCATATATTCAAAAACATAATGGGCCTTCATATGGAGTCTTAAAATAAAGTTTACTTGACTCTGAAGACTCTGAGACACAATCATTAGTTTTTAATTAACAATTATCCATCTTCTCCTTCATGTGATGCTGTTACCATGGAAGGAAAGTGGATTTTTCAAAGTTGAAAAAGTCATTTGATTTGGATGTCTAATATTCCTGCTAGTAAATTTGTACAGTCATCGCTGAGCTTTGTAGAACCACAAACTGAATTATTTTCAAGACATGATGGTATACCTATAAGTAAATGTAGTGTCAGAACTTTAATTTTTGAAACATCATATAAGGAATCATAATCTCCTATAATGACCAACATCACCCAAATGATGCAAAATTTTAAAGAACTGACCAAATCTTTTATTGGTACCATCAAAATACCAGTCTTTATGAACTCAACAGTAAGTCCAATAAAGTCATGGCTCTAAAATCTTGCGATGTGCTACCTCACTCAAATATTCAATAGAGATATTCCTATAAAGGTAAGTTTAGATCAATGCTTCTCAGGCTTGCTGGCGCATAAGAGTTACATAGGGATCTTGTTAAAAATCAGACTCCTAATCAGGTGGTGCCTGAGATTCAGATGGTGTAAATGTTGTGGATTTGGACAGTATGCTACACAGAGCAGCAGCCCAAGCCTTTTCTGGGTCACAAACGTTACGACATCCAGTGGTTTGGCAATTTCCCTTCTATATTATATTGCTCATTTTGATGGAAGTGAAATGCCCAATGACAATCATTTCTGCACATTTTGTTTGTACCTTGTTTAGGTTTATCTCGCATAGGGGTCATGTAACCCTCTTCATCCAGCTCTCCTCGTGGGCTCCGTTCTGGGGCAAACACTGTGGGGTCGGCGCTGTACCTCTGGGTGCTGCTATCCTCCTGGACATGGGGTGCCGCTGGCTTGCGTAGGGTGCCGTTACAACAGGAGTCATCAAAAATCTCAGCTGTAGCCCCCTGAGCAAGTGGCGCTTCTGGGATCGTGCTGGTTGTGGCTCTGTAGGGCACAGGCACTCCTTGCTCGGGACCAAACCCCCCATCTCGGTATACAAACTGGTTCTGTCGATAGAGAGACACATTTAGATGGAAGTTATTAGAAATAGCTGTAAAAAAGAAATAGCCAAAAGGATAGTAAAACTTGTCTTTCAGACAAAAGCCAGAGTTTCTTAATTGAGTGTTTCCCCTGAATGGCTAACAAGTTTGAGTTACAACCACCTAAAATTCCAATTTTTCTTTAAAAGTGAACCTGGGGAAAGGATTTTGGAAATACATACTTAAATGTCACTGACCACCCAGCACATGATCTCATATAAACTATTTCATGTTATTTTCCGCAGTCGCCTATTTTTGATATATAATTCAAATTTCATGACAAATGAAAACGTTATTAACTGTAGACAGTTGACATTAAGAACAGAGATTTGGATGGTGATATTTTCTTCCCGCCTTCTCTTCTGCGGTTGCTATGACTTTGAGTCCCCAAGTACCTAACTAGGGGAATCATTACAGAGACTCTGACTTTTTAGCACACAACCTATAATCATGGAAATAATGATAACCTCCTCAACTTGAAGCATAATTTCTGAGTCCAGGTAAACCCTTCAGGTAAAAATTAAAAGCCACTGTTGATGTGCGGCATCTCAGTTTTGGAATATCTACTGAGATAAAACATATCCACAAAGCCAGCTATACAATCTACAGCAAATTCTTAACTCACTGTTGGCAAAAAGCAAAATGAGGAAACCATGGGGAGACAAGAGAGAAGAAACATGATAAACAAAGACCAAAAATACTAAAAGATGAAGGTTGGTCATGAAATACTTACTCCTGACATGGGGGTGTAGGCAGGAGGAGGGCTGTGTCCAATTTCACTCTAATAGGAAAGAAAAATGGAATGATGGATATAATAAGAGGTAATATGAATGAAAAGAAAAAAAAGAAAAAAAGAAAAGAAAAGCCACGTGAATTGTATGAACCAAAGGGGAAAACATGCACAACAGTGAAGTTTGCTAAATGGTAAAATTTTATGCACTCTGGCTACAAATGAGTTAATTTTTATGTTTTGAGAATATTAAATATTGTAATTCAATCCCTGAAGAGAAAAATTATATAGAAATAAAGCAAAATTTTAAATAGATTAAACATTAAGTTGATAATGAATAGTTTTCTGATTAACCCTAGAAGAAAGATAAAAATGGTAAATAATTAACTACAGTTTGAAATAAAGAACCATTTCCTTCCTTACTTGTTGTATGGCTACAATGGCCATATACCACAGCATTGATTCTCTCTTATAAAAAGAAACTTATCCACAAGGAGATGGAAGTGGATTTCAATTTTCCTTGAATACCAAGTTACATTTATTTTCACTGTTGCAGCAAAGGGTCAAATTCTTAGCCTTTTCTTTTAAAAAGAATACATACTATTTTCTCCTCAGTCTGATTTTTTGTAAGTTAAGAAACAGAAGAAAATCTTGGAAAATTAATTATGTTCCTGGAACTGTGCTTTGCATACATTACTTTCATGTATTTAGAACCAGTTAAAATTAGATTTCAGTTTAAAAAAAAGGGTATCTGTATTCTTATAACTTAATACTACATCCTATGGGCTAAATAAAAGTGGATATAAAAATATGATAAAATATTAAGGATAATATTCCTTAGGGTAAGTAGAGGGGGTTATGTGAATATCAACACCATTTCTTAATAATATATATATTTTACATACATTTCTTGAGAACTGTCTATGTGCCAGGCACTTTTCTGGACAATGGAGATAATGAATAATGCAGATAAAAATCGTTGCTTTTATGAAGTTTGCATTCTCTGCATACCTGTATGAAACTTGGCTAAGTATTATTCCAGGCCAGTGTTTTTATAATTTAGATATTCATAAAACAAACTCTAAGAAAAATATGGTTCCATGGAGATTAACTGTTTCATGTAAATTAATAGCAACCAGATAACACAATTTCTCATAATTAACGTAGTCTCCTGAACTAATCAAGGACCAAGGTCTGAAATCTTACATTAAGTTTACAGTTTAACTCTCTTCAAAACTTCAGTCATTTACATGATGGGATAGAAACTATTGATCTCTTTCCTTCTCTAATAACTAAGAATGTCTTGAAGATATATGTAGAGATATATTTAATATGCTAAGCATAGGAGGTAGTATTATCCATAAAACATTGTTTTATGATTTGTCAGATCTCTAGCCCCAGTCCCAGTTACAGGTGATGTGGTCAGTCACGAAACACCTCAGATCCTCATTTTTATCCTTGGCCTCTCACTCCTTATATCTTAATGAAGACAAAGTAAGAAGGTGTATATAAATGAACTTGGTAAGCTGTGTACTACTATAAACACGTAAAGGATAGATAAAAATTTAAGCCTTCACACCTGCTAAATCAGATTTTTAAAGTCAAGCAATCAAAATGCCAAAGTTGCTTATCAAGAGGCATTTAAAAATGCCTCCTAGGGCACCTGGTTGGCTCAGTCTGTTACACATCTGCCTTCACACAGGTCATGATCTCAGGGTCCTGGGGTTGAATCCTGCCCTGGGCTCCCTTTCTGCTTCTCTCTCTCTGCCTCTCCCTCTGCTCATGCTCTCTCTCTCTCAAATAAATAAATAAAATATCAAATAAATAAATAAAATCTCTTTAAAATTTTTTAAAAAATAAAAAAAAAATGCTTCCCTGTTTTCCACATCACTTTCAGTATAGGTATATTTTATTACCTTTTAGAAAGATATAAAATTAAATACATTTTTTCATAAAATTTGAGGGGAAATTTGCTGTATAATTCAGTGATATGGAAAATAGAGGGATGGTATGGGAAATATGACTAGTGCCTGGTGGAACTTTATATTATAAACCTTGGCCTTTACCCTGTCATTAAACCCCAATTATTGAGCAAGCATTTGACAAATATTTATTAAACCTCTACCGTGAAAGCACAGGAACTATGGTAGATACTGGAGATACCATGAGACACTAAGAGACAGAGATTGAACCACTGGCCTTTTGCAATTTACACTGAACGATCAAATATTACTTGAGATTATCAGAAGAAAGGCAAGAGTAAGACGAAACTGCGGTGAATTTATTTGAATTCCATGATTACATATTAGAAGACTTATTCCAAAATATGAGTAATTACTGCTGTTCCTTTCACCTCTTACATTACAACAGTTGCTGTACTGGGTCGCGTTAGACCAGAATCACAGCTCAAGAAACGGCACTGATGGCTATGGCTATCCAGTTTGGATTTTATAAAACTTGAGGGATAAGTGATGAAAGGAAAAACCCGTAAATCATTCTTTATCAGGAAATACTTTATTATATATATTCACGGTCTGGGCTAGACTGCCTTCGATTGTAAAAAGGTTGTGTTAAAAATAACTGGACCTCTTGAAAAGAGGCCATGCCATATTAGAATGCCGGCGCTGTCCCTGCTTTGACAAGTCTTTCCATCAGCCTCCTGCCAAATCTGGATCTGGACACACTGCCAGATACCATCACAGTAACAGGAGTGTCTTCATGCTCTTCCTAGCTTTCTGCATTAAAATGGAAAAAAAAAATGCTAAGCAAAATCCCTTCAGCATTCATTGTTTTTAGGGTTACTGGCTGCTTTTTATTTTTCTGTTCCCATTTTTTTTATTTGCCTTTTTTTTTTTTTTTTTCTGTTTTCCATGATAAAAAGCACCTCATTCATTTTCCCCCTGGAAGGGCAACGCAGCTACAAGGGAACATCTGTGAGGCCAATTAGCCGGGCTGGAAATGTGATATAATTGTTGTTTAAATATATTTAAATTACATGTTAATCACTATGTCATAATTTATAGGCTTTGAAAATAACTTTTTGTACTTAAGAGCCAAGCCAGATTTTACTTGTTTTTGCTGTTTTTAGTTTGTAACAAGCTCTTCTCATTCCCCGCCCCACTCCCTTCCAATTCCCCACACTTGAAGAGCTGAACTTTTAATATGGGAAAGAATGACAGCTGCAAGTAAATTGGTTGAGTAAAAATTAAGATCCCCACAGTCAGAACACGCTGGAGTGACCTTAAAGTTCTGAGCAGAACAAAGCAGTGCTCTCAGTTAAAAGGCTTTTGTTTTTTTTTTTTTCATTGTGCCATTTTCTGCTGTCCATCAAAGCCCAGCTTTGTGGATCTTCAGGAAGTACAGAGTGCATCTGTTCAATTAGCTGGTAAGGGGATTTACTGTCAGCAGCAGCACAGGGATAGAAAGAGGTGGGCTATAAACTGGCAGGTGATGGGGAGTTTGTTTCTGGTGGGGGGGGATTTGTAAGGGTGATGGAGAGAGTCAAGTTTAATTCTGTGGCCCTATCACCCGGACATTGTCTGATTAACTTGGGCTCAGATGCCAGAGGTTATAGAGAAGGCAAATATCAGCAAAGGTATCAAATATGGTGTTAAATGCACTTTGCATACATCCTGTTCTGAAATTTGCATTTCAGTTAAATGATAAAAATATGAAACTGTCTTTTTACAGGCACTGTATTTCTCATATTTATTGTTTTAATTAGAATATTATATTGTTTAATATTGCTCCTGGGGAATTTTAAATTGTTAACCAGATGGGTTTTGTCTTTTAATATTTTTTTAAAATATCATACAAATCTATGTTCTTAGGAAACAAAAATACATACTTAATGCCTAACCTCTATCTAAATTAAACATGCACTTAAGGAGAGAGGGTTTTATTTTTTATCTTCAGATAATTGTTCCTATCAATATTAACTATAGGATTAAAGTTTCTAGGGTCACGAAACACTCTAAATCCTTTTAACTAAAACAGAATGTATCTCTGTAAGATGTTACTAATTCATCAGCACTCATTTATTACCTAAACACATGTAACTATTAAGGGTTCTCAACCTTTTATCCTCCCTGGCCTGTATTCTTAACACTGCAATGGGCCTTTTCACATTGTTACAGGTCAGGTAGCAGACAGATAAAATGTTTTTGGCATTACGTCCAAGTCCTGGTGCCTGGCTATAACTTATGTATTTTTTCACAACCGAGTTCAACATATCAATGCTTGAGGCACCTAGATTTAGAATCTTCATTTTTCATAAAGCAGGCAAAAGAAAGCAAAGTGTGTCCACGTATGAAAAAAATCATCAAGAACTGGGAGAAACCCTATTGAATCTAGGTAGGCAGCTGGCTCATACGCATGCACACACACACACACATATGTATATACAAATTCCACAAAACACCTTTTGTCTATTTATGTATGTGGTTATTTATTAATGTACTCATCCATCTACTTAGTTTCATTATGTGAAATGCTGCTTTTTGGGTCAAGAAGTACAAACTTTCAGTTATAAAATAAAGTCACGGGGATATAATGTACAGCATGGAGAATATAGTCGATCACACTGTCTTAACTTTGTAAGTGACAGAGGGTAACTACACTTATTGTGGTGATGATTTTGCAATATATACAAATGTTGACTCTCCATACTGTATACCTAAAAATAATATGTATTGTATGTCAATTATACCTCAACAAAAATATGGATATTGTTATAGATATTGTAAAAAAAAAAAAAAGGCCTATGTTTCTTTGATAATCAAGAAAAAAAGCAATCAGGAACACCAGGAGAAATATAAAACTACATTCCCAATTCAAAAATCAAACATAAAGCAAAATTAAATACAGGATGGTTCAGACTCTTTAGTGAAGAAGAAGAAGAAGCAGCAAAAAAGAATCACACTGAAAAACAATTTAAAAATAGAAAAATAAAGAAACTTTAAGTTTTTACTCTATCATACACAAAATAAATAAATAATGATATAACAATAAATAAAAATACACAAAATTATATAATAGTATTTTAAATACATCAACAAATAGTTAATAATAGACCTGTGATTCAGTTGAAGGACTACTAACTTGGGCTCTCATCCTTTGTTCGTTCCCTTTTCATTAACCCTAGAACATCTTACCTCTCTCATAGGTCTCATCTACTCTATTACTAAAAAAGAATTTCTAATGAAGGGAAGCTATGAATGGTATCAGTAAATATGAATGGGAGTCAATGCAAAATTTACAAATTGTAGAGGATGCTTTTTATAAACACTAATAACTCTACTTTCCTAACTCAGTTCTTGAAGTCCAATTAATTATGATGTCTATTCTGTTTCACAGATAAATATACGACTGCTCTTAGGCAAATTGAGAAGCAGGAAGCGAGACTCACATGTGTCCTGTACCTACCATATGTCAGAGACTATCTTAGGTTTTATTTATTCTTATAACCTTTCAAGGTACATATCATCACTAAAAATCATGACTTGCATTTTACAGATGAGAAAACCGAGCACCAGGGAAGTTAAAAGTTCCTCCGTGTACACACAGCCATTAGTGGCTATCTGACTCTATTACCCTTTATCATGCATGCCACATGTAGATTTTGACTTTAGCATATCTTTTCTCTCTTATCTGTACCCTCTCTCTGCCCTGGCATAGTGCCTTAACTCTTCTCTTAAATGAATTCTCACAATTTTTTTTTTGTGTGTGTGTGAAAAATTAATTTATATTCCTTCATCCTGGTGCATATTCTAAATATCTTTTGTGGTTAGTTGGTTTCTGGCAATTTTCTTGTATACGTTTATATTTCTTTTCAGAAATGTGTTGTGGTATTTAAACGTTTTTTGTAGTTATCACCTAGCTTCTAGTTAACACATGCTGTTAGAAATTTAAAGAGGAGAACTTCTAGGAGGTTTCTTAAAGACCTTTTACTAGTTCATTTCGGTAAGAAAAAGCATGGTAGTTTTTCTTAATTTTTTTAACCTATCCTTAAGAACATTTGGATCAATTGCAGCATCTTTGTTTAAGAATAAAAATGAAATCGGGACGCCTGGGTGGCTCAGTTGGTTAAGCCGCTGCCCTCGGCTCAGGTCGTGATCCCAGGGTCCTGGGATCGAGTCCCGCGTCGGGTTCCTTGCTCAGCAGGGAGCCTGCTTCTCTCGCTGCCTCTGCCTGCCTCTCTGCCTGCTTGTGTGTACTCTCTCTCTCTCTCTGGCAAATAAATAAAAAAAAAAATTAAAAAAAAAGAATAAAAATGAAATCATTAAGTCCTTATTATGTTCAAATTCTTGGGAAATCTAAATCTTCAAGTGACACCTAAAATTACCTCTCTGCTTGAAAGTTTGTTTTTTTTTTTTTTTTAAAGATTTTATTTATTTATTTGACAGACAGAGATCACAAGTAGGCAGAGAGGCAGGTAGAGAGAGAGGAGGAAGCAGGCTCCTGGCTGAGCAGAGAGCCCGATGCGGGGCTCGATCCCAGGACCCTGGGATCATGACCTGAGCCGAAGGCAGAGGCTTTAACCCACTGAGCCACCCAGGCACCCTGCTTGAAAGTTTTTTATCCCAACATCATGAAGAATATTTAATGAAGACTTCTTAGTACATGAGCAATGCATTGAGGCCAGGAAATTCTGAAGACAGCAATTTCACAGATCTGTAACCAGTGGTCACCTGTGGTCCTTCTGCCTATAGAGTTGTTTTCTTGAACTTTTTGCCGCTAATCCATGGGATCTTTAACAAATCCCTTAATCTATTGGGCCCTCAATTTACTTATCTCTGAAAAGAGAAGTCAGACTATGGAACAGGCAATGGGAAAAATCACTTCTAACCATCAAATTATTTGTACATAAGATGAATATTCTGCCTAATAACATTACTCTAGAATTTGAAATGCTATACCTTGCCCTAGGTATAATATGCTTCCTTTTGTATTATTAATGAAAACTTAAAATCACAATTTTAGGTTTTGTGTGTGCATGTGTATATGCATTCATACACTAAGAAAATTAATAGCTTAAAACAAAATAACAGGCTTATTGAACCCACTCAAACTGACAACTTTTTTTTTTTTTTAAACAGACTGTCAGATCATTTGTGGCTTGTTTTTGTTTAGTTTTTACTGTTTTTCACCTGTGGATACCATTTATCAATGAAATAAATCTTGTTCCCTAAAACACTAAGTATAAGGGTTCCGTTTAGAAATTATTTCTTTAGTGGTTGTTTGGAGTTATTTTTATTTACTTGCTAATAATAAGGCAATAATAAAATATTGTGTAGTTCAACTTCTTCCTTAGCAAAAATCCAAGCTTGGGGAAATTTTATTATGTATTTAAAATAGCAATAACAGTATTTAGAGTAATCTCTGTGTGAGAATGTAAAGAATATGAAGGACATAGTTGTATCTTGAGAGATAGAAAGCAGTATGATGAGAAATAGAGTTGTAAATTTTATAAATCTAATTTTGGCATGTAGATTTTATTCAGTGTCTTAATGATAGGTATTGACAATAAGCAAACAATTTAACATAATACAGATAAGGCTTTCAGTGTTCACTTCATTTCAGTCCTGGACCAGGTTGGAAATATGTTCAGTTATGCTAGTTTATGCAAAGTGTTTACCAGATAAAAAGTGAATTTGTAACAATGGCTGATTCATCCAACCACTGCTCTTTAAGCTACCAGGTGGCACAGCTGTTGCTGTAAGGAGAAAGATTTCTTATGGTCCACCTGGAATTAGGACAGCTGGTTCATGAGAGCTGATCTGAATAATGTACTGTGGATACTTGGGTACAGCTACTGACAGAGCAAACAGCACGTGGCTGTCCCACCAGCCCAGAGCAAACACCAGTTACATTTCACAGAAACAGGATGGTATTTACAACTGATCTGAGCCAAAATGAATATCAGATTGAAGGTAGCACCCCAAGAGAAAAAAGTTCTTCCCAAGAGTTACTTGTTGGCTATAGTCTAAGTAGTTGTACCATTTTCAAAAAGACCCCATATTTGACTTTGCTGCATATAAAAAGGAAGAAGGAAATATACAAAGAATCCTTGTAACTATTTGTGAACTACTTTGGAATTTAAAAAAAAAAAAAAAGGCCAATACTTCTTAGTTTCCCATTTATACTCTTTGTTGCCAAAGTCAAATTAGCCAGGCCCATGGTCATAATCATTTCCTTCTAAATTCGAAAATGGCTGACACTTCCATTTAAAAAAATATATATATATGAAGGAGGCAAAATATAAAATAGACTTGAAATAAGAGAATCTAACTTAAATCTAACATGGATCCCAGAGATCACCTTATCACCAAATACTCTATTTTCACAAGGTCACACAGCTAGTTACTAACAAGCCAAAGTCAATAGACCTAATTACAAAAACATGTTTATGGTTTATAATGGGGAGAAAAAAAATCTACTTGATGTTCTTAGAATGTCTAAGTCAGGGGCAACATAGTAAAGCTGTAAAGCAGGGGAGATCTAATCTCAATGTTTCCTCACCAAGCTTGACTTCTTAGTTTCCACCCTAGTTTTATTTACTTTCCACTAACAGGCTGCAGAGCCTACTGATTCCAGCCCTGGTGCTATTGGAAAAGCGACTATATCTACAGCCTCCTTGCAAAGGAGGTGTACCATTCTGAGTTACTGAACTCACACCCTGTTATTATGTTTATTGATTCAAGAAAATTATTAAGAACTTATCGTGTACCCTATGTGAATGACTTATCACTGTATTCTAGTTGTTTATTTGCTCCGTTAGTATGCTTTCTTCCATATACCGTGAGCAGATTCAAAAGACAACTTACACAGATAGTCACGATAGCCTCAATGCCTAACACAGACTAGGGACATGGACATGGTGAAATTTTCAGTAAAAGGTATATTGGATCAAAGGATGGATGGATAGTTAGGAAAGTATATGAAACCCAAAGAGTGGCTTTATTAATGAGAATCTCAGGGACTCCCCCTAGCCAGCCAGCAAGTTATGCTTTACAGGATCTGATTTTATCATCCCTGGAATTATATATTATATACATCTTAGCCTATAGGTACTGAGGATGTCTTAAATTGAAATTGAACCCCCATACAGTAATCTGAATATTTTCTCTCATCTAGTACACTTACTCTTCCTATCAGTGATTACTCTTTCTGGAGGCATTGTTTGAAATCTTAATTCTTATGGCAAAAAAAAAAAAAAAAAAAAAGTCTTCTTAAAGTGAGTAGCTCCAAATGCAATACACATTTCCCATGTAGTTATAAAACTTCAAGATTCTATCACTAGCATGACAACGACCTCTTGAGACATCTTTGTATTTCCTAATGCTTTGGCGGTCTAGCAAACTCAGGCTTTGGCTTTAACCCTGAAGATATAAATTGTTAACTAAGAACACTAAGAAACACAGACTCAAGGATAAAGTGCCATCAGGCAGATGGAAAACACAAATCCCGATTAGTATCCGTTTAAGTGGTACACACCACCCACCTGGATTTCTACACTGTGGTGCAAAACAGACACTGGAAGGGAAGGACCACTTTAAATTTTTCAAAAAGCAGTTTTAGAGTAATTATGACTGAATAGTATAGAAAATCAAAGTAATAAAGTAATAAATAAATGAAATTCTAAAAGTTACAGAGTGCGTGTCTCAAGAAGGGAAGAAGCTGCAGGAGGAGAGCCCCAGAAGAGGAAACACTGGCATTCTACCATGCTGCCACCATGGGTAAGTTTTCTTCAGAGCTTAGTGTCATCCTCTGTAAAATGGGAACAATAATGTCTGTCCCGCCTGCTTTACAAATTTTACAAGTTTGTTTTCATGTTAAACGTCTTTGAATAAAATAATGTAAAATACACATATGTGACACGGTATTTTTTTCTAGTTAAAGAAAATACAGCTGAATCCTGACTTGTCCAAGTATCATTCACACAAGACCACACTAACTGCTGCAAATCAAATAAGCACATGTTTCTTAGCAGAGTAAGAGCCATCATACAGCTACATATTTCTCAGTGTGCCAAGAGGCTATTTTGCAAATTTGGGATCACATATTTCATTGGAAACCACTGTCAAAAATGATTGGTGTTATTATTTTTTTTTAAGATTTTATTTATTTATTTGACAGAGAGAGAGATCACAAACAGGCAGAGAGGCAGGCAGAGGCAGAGGGGGAAGCAGGCTCCCTGCCCCTGAGACCATGACCTGAGCCGAAGGCAGAGGCTTAACCCACTGAGCCACTCAGGCGCCCCCAAAATGATTGGTGTTATTGATATAAATAAAATAGTGGGTGATAATCAACAGGTTTCCCTTGAATGCATATTGGTTATTACACCATTCAAAGCTATTGTAAAATAGTCCTTTGAAAATTAAAAATAATGGTATGTTTTTCTTGGTACCAGAGTAAATCAAAACAAGACCCCACAGAACTCTCTTCCACCCCTTAGTCTCAGAAAGGTGCCTATTCTACGTCCAAAGATAAATTCTTTAACGCAACTAAAATAAATTAACTGAGTGACCTAATCGTAGAGATTATGATAAACTGAAATAAAATCTTCATTACTTTTGTTTTCTTTAGATGATGGGGGTGAGAAAGTCAATGAAACACAAACATTAGAAATTCACATCTCTGCCGAGTATGTGTTGGCCTTGATTTTCCTGAATCACTGCTAGCGAACACTTGAACGCATCCAGACAGACTCCTAATAAGATGTGTCTCAGAATTCATGCTGGGGCATTGTCAACAGGCCAAGGAGAAGTCCTCAGTGCTGAACGCGTGCTTAGATTGATTTTTTTTTTTCTTCCCTGTGATTGTGAATCTTTTCAGGGAAAGCTGCCACATTAAGGGAGGCACATGGTAATGCGAGAAATGTTTGAACTCTCAGACTCTGGCGGAGAGAGAATTCCTGTGTGTCACCTCTTTAACACATTAAGCATTTTATAGACTTTAAAAGCACACTAAACTTCTTCAAGAAAGATACGTCTTGGAAAGAAAGTAGCTGAGTTACAGAAAAGTGCTTAGATTTACGACCCTGAAATAATTTGATAAATGACTTAGGAGTTGGGAAAAATAAAATAGATTGGACGCTCGCACATATTACATACCCTGGGCTTTCTCCCAAGGACTACCAAACAAACCAAAAAAGTACTAGACAGATAAGAAAAGTCCCTAGTATTTTTCCCAGGCCCCTTTGTCCTTTATTACACCAGCACAATTATTATTCATCATTTCGAAAGGAAGATATTAAGCCAATGTGCAGCTATGTTTTGACAAAAGAAAATATTAATGCTCGATCTTACAAATATAATCACGAAGGAGAGGAAGACTGCCTTTCTTGCTATAAATCTTACATGGTAAGGCACCCCAGGCTCTCTCAGGAATCTTTACTGTTTTTATTACTTACAAATATATCTAAGAGTTTTAGAAGCTGTTTCTAATTCATCTGCATCATCTTTTAGGGTGACAAGCTCCTGAAATATATGAGCGACCAGTTGTGTTAATATCTCACCTCCTCTCGTATTTGTCCCAAATTTAGTCATCTGAGTATTAAAAAGATAGCTAGTAAAAGCTTAGCTTTTGCCAAAAACAGTAAGTGAGAAGAGGACATTCTGATCACTCCTAGGACTGATCTCTCAAATCATTATTGAGAGGTAGGTAACCAAAAGCTCAGGCAAGAGAAATTGAAAGTAATATTAGGAATCTGAGAGAACTTCCGGGATTTTCATCCAGCCTGTTACCATACAAAAGTATATTGGATGTCAATTATGCAGGAGGAGATGATATTTCCAAGAGAGCTTGACACAAGCTCAGGTTGTGAATTATTTGCTTTGAAATACCTTCATATTCTCCTGCTTATAAATTCTGGTCAAGAGAAAAGCAAAAACAAGTAACAGGCTCATCCTAAGCATATGGTCAGATGAACATTCATAAAATGTTTATCAGCCCACAAATAAAATTTTTAAAAATGCTGGACCATCCTCCTCCAGAAAGGAGGAAAGAAGCACAATAAATAAAGGGTTCTTTGTTTTTATATTAAATTCTCGGGGCCAGCACCATCCATCTTGAGTTTCTAAATACCAGAAGCCCCAAAGGAAGATTTCACTAATATACTATTTAAGCCAAGAATACATTCATTCCTGGCAGACATTACTCTTGCATGTTTTCTTACCTTCCCTGCCCAGAATGAATTTACTTTAAACCGATAAAGCTGAGAGCTTCAGGCTCTTCCATTGTATAGCCTGGGAAAGGCTGGGAAAGAACCCATCATAGGTTCACATGGTTTTGGAATTTGGTAAATCTTGCAAAAGCAAGATTTTTATTTTTGTATTCTTTTTCCAAAAGAGGCTTTACCCCTACTTTCAATGATGTGTCTGGCTCCACATAACCTCGATTCACCCAAGCTTTACCCTCACTTTCCTGAGAATGTTTCCGAAGTTTATTTTTTATCAGAAACCTGGCATTCATGCGGTGCCTAGGTGGCTCAGTCTGGAAAGCATCCAACTCGTGATTTCAGCTCAGATCACGACTCATGGGTCCCGAGATCAATCCCCAAATCGAGCTCCATGCACAGCGTGGAGTCTGCTTGGAAGTCTCTCCCTCTTCCTTACCCCCCACCCTCCACCCCATTCTCATGCACACACACGCACACGTGTGCTCTTTCTTTCCCTTAACTAACTAACTAACTAACTAACTAAAATCTTTAAAAAAAAGAAAAAGAAAAAGAAAAGAAATCTGGCATTCATGAGCAGTCATCCTGCACATCCAGAAGGCTTCCTTGGAATATCCTTTCCTAGTAAAGTATCTTCCTTCCATGATTCATCTCAGGCATCAGAGCCCAGGTTACTATGCTGTAAGCTTCTAGATCATAGGTCAAAATTCCTTCAAACTCCTTCTCTTTTTGAGGTTCATACCAGATGATTATTCCACAGGTCCTTATCCTTGTGATTATCTATAGTCTTGGCAGGCACTTTCCAACACCCAGATGTTCATTGGTATATTCCAATTACTCTGTGATATGTGACTCATACGTAATCCCTTTCACCATGAACGCCACTGTTTATCTAATTTTCTGAACTTCCTCTTTGCCTATGCTTCTACCTCAGTTTACCACATGGTTACATCATAACAACCCGAAAAACTCCCAACACAGAATTTTTTAAAGTATCCTTTTTTCTGACCATAGCCTTCTATTCATTCACTTTGGTGATTCCCTTTCTCTGATCCAGTCAGATCCGCTTTTTTTTGTGCTTTTCAGTTAATTACCCGACATTTTATTTTACCAGCATGAGTTTTGCGGTAAGGTAGATAATGGTTTGAATCCTGTGTACTTACTAGCTCTGTCACAAGCTACTCAACCTTTCTGAGTCTGAGTTTCCTTGGCCTAAAATGGGGGAAAGATTGCCCCTTCTCTTGCTAGCATTCTTTTTTTTAAATACGAATGTATGTAAAGAAAGAACCTATATAACATTTGGTTCACATTAAGTACACAATTATCCACAATCAGGTAGATTATAGATGATAGAATTATTTTTATTTATTTTTATTTTAAATTTTTAAAGATTTTATTTATTTATTCGAGAGAGAGAGAGAGAGTGAAAGAGAGCACAACAGAAGAGTGAGGGGCAGAAGGAGAAGCAGACTCTGTGCAGAGCAGGGATCCTGATGCAGGGCTAGATTCCGGGATTCTGGGATCATGACCTGAGCTGAAGGCAGCGACTTAACTGACTGAGCCACCCAGATGCCCTGATAGATTTTTTTGTTTGTTTGTTTTAAAGAACTTGTACCAATGGTTAATTACTTCATTTACCCTCAATATAACCTTTGGTGCCTTCAGTTTCCATATTATTTTTGTGCAGCTCCCTACCAATTCTGAATTCTTGATATTTCAGACATGTTTTTCTCTCCATTGCTCATCTCTTAGTAGGACTGAACAATCATTCATCCAAGTAGAATGGGGCTTCTAAAAAGCCATGTTTTCTACCTCTGAGAGTCCTCAGATTTACTGGTCCTTCATTAGTCTTTGTTCACATGCCTTACCACTGCCTTTCCTTCAGGATTTAGCCAATCTTTTTAAGCTCCCTAACACATCCCGGTTCCCTCTCTGACAACCTTGCTCTCTATATAATGGGGAGAGTAAAACCTAAATGGCTCTATGTGAGTCAGTTTACTCTCAAAATTAAACGAAGTGGAAAATTTGTTATTTGTTATTATGACTGGTCTGAATATCTCTTGGGAGACAACTAACTTTGTGAAAAATTACCAAGAAATCTTTGTGAAATGTTTGAAGTAGAAGGTAAATCAACCAAGAGCTGAGTGCAAACCTTTCAGATAAGAGAGAGAAGATTACACTATTCAACACAAAAAGAAAATTTTAGAGGCCCAGGTTAATCTGAGAGAAAACAGAGCTGAGAAAGTCAAAGGGTAGAGAAAAAGGTAAGTTAGAAGATTTTTCTCTAGATGTGATCCTTCTTCAGTCTTACCTACCGGTTCTGTCTTCAATCAAATCCACCAAATTCACAAAGTCCTGGCAAGAATTATTTTTGTTGTTAGGAAAAAGAAAGAAGGGGCTCAG
The DNA here is from genome assembly GCF_963455335.1 of Martes martes. NCBI lineage: Eukaryota > Metazoa > Chordata > Mammalia > Carnivora > Mustelidae > Martes > Martes martes. The sequence continues at coordinate 174,365,864 of NC_137890.1, read as the reverse complement.
TGAAGTCTGAAAGGACTTGCTCCTACCGAAGAGACCACTTTCTCTCGAAGCTCACATTCTGTCTCTTTTCTTTCCTTTACATGGAAGAATTTTTCAAAGAAATTCCCACTTCCTGCCTCTACTCTTCAGATAATTGTATTCTGCTCTCCACCCTACTGAAACTCCTCTCTAAAAGAATAACAAACAATATTGGGGTGCCTGGGTGGTTCAGTTGGTTAGATGGCCAACTCCTGGTTTCAGCTCAGGTCATGATCTCAGGGTCCTGGGATCGAACCCTACAATAGGCTTCATACTTAGTGGGGAATCTGCTTGAGGATTCTCTTTGCCTCTTCCTCTGCCCCTCTGCCAGCTCATGAGCTCTCTCTCTCTCTCTCAAATAAATTTTAAAATAAAAAAAGAATAACAATATGTCATGAATCATGAATAATGGAGGCTTCCAAATGAAGATGTAATTTCATTCGATTTAGAGCATTATCTATTTATATTCCAAAATATTAATTGTATGTCCTTATTCTACATCCTCTGTTCTAATACACTAATAATGATGTTAACATCTTCTCAGTTTTCCAATTAGAAAACATGGTGTCACCTTGATTTCTCTACCTCATTCTGTAATACCCAACGGATACCCAAATCCTGTTGATTCTATTCCAAAACCATCACTTACACAAACTAACCAAAAAAAAAAAAAAAACAAAATAAAAACAGAAACAAAAACAACAACAAAAAAATCACCCACATGAAACTTTACATGCTATCTCCTTTGCCTCAGCAGATAATACATCTGTTTTAGTTCACATTTCAAAAGCCGCCAGAATTTCCCACTAGGAGTAAATCTGACCTTGTTACTTTCCCCGTTTAAAAACACCAATTTGTTCAAATGACTCCTTATGCACTCTCTGTCTGTACTGTAACATTTTTCTCATTGCATTTTATTGGTTAGTTACTTATCTGTAAGTTTTTTGAGGACAGGGCTGGGTGTGTCCGTAGGAGGTAATCATGAGGGTTAGGATACATAGTAGATAACTCACTCATGTTTGATCAAAGAATAAATGATTGAATGAATAGCCGGTCTTTGCTACTTGCTAGAAATAATCTCTTCTTTGGCAGAGATGAATGAAAATGTCTGTCTGAATTCGTGGAAGCAGTACTCGAAGACTCTTCAGATAACCCCTTAAAGATCAACATTAACCTTTATAAGGAATTTGAGGATAAAAAAAATTTAAAAAGTCAAAATTCTTTACTCATGTACTCATCTCATCTTTAAAGTACTGAGTACTGAACTTAGAGCAATAAGAAAACAGGAAAAAAAAAGTCAGAAGCAGAGTGAGAGGAGATGCGTTACGGTGGTGAAGAGCTCAGTCTCTCCAGATGCTGCAACGAGGCTGCCTGGTTTTTAATTTCTAAAAAAAATTATTTATTTTTAAATTCTTTATTTAAATTCAATTTAAATTACACATAGTGTATTATTAGTTTCAGAGACAGAATTTACTGATTCATTAGTTGCATACAACACCTAGTGCTCATTCCATCAAGTGCCCCCTTAGTGCCCACCACCCACTTATCCCAGACTCCCACCCACCTCCCTCAGGCTGCCTGGTTTTGTCATTTAATAGCCATGCCTCAGTTTCCTCATGTACAAAATAGGCAGTAATAATAGTAAATACCTCCCAGAGACTTCATGAGATTTAATGAACTGATATTAGACAACAGGGTACTAAGCACATGATAATGAGCATCACCTCTTATCATTTTTTTTTTTTAAATCATCTCACAGGCTTACAAATATATGGGGTTACTAGGAATAAAAGAATGAATCTATTCATTTCAACCCAGATTATCCAATCCAATCCAACCACAGCCACCACAGGCACTACTGGCTCTTAACTAAAAAGAGACTATACCAGATTCCAAATGAATCTGAATTATGTATGTTTTACATAATCCAATACACTAAGACTTTAAAACATTATTATTTTCTTCCAGGGACAGAAAACAAGCACGGATGTTACTAACCACAGTGTATGATTATTGTTGGAATTAGTTGTGAATTAAACTTCCCATCTCTTTCCCTCACAGTGGAGAAAACATTTTGCAGTAAGAAGGGCAGCCATCACACCTGGAATTTTTCCCACGGTGTCTACCCATCTCTGGATTCAGCTTTTGCTCACATGTAACGAGAGGCTAGTCCACAGCCTTTCATTGACAGCGTCTGAGCGAAAACTACAGAGCACAAACCCGCCTCGCTTTAGAACACTGGGGTCTGTCAGAATTCTCAACGGGAAAAGGGAACTTTTCATCGGGGCAGGTGAGCGAGGGAAGGGGCTGAAACACAAGACGCTTGTGATGAGGGTACGTTCAATGGCACGAAGTGCACAAAGGGAAGCTGATGAGCAGGCCCGCCCCCCACCATCCACAACCATCTTCTCCATTCCGTTTCCCGGAGTAATCAAAGGATATTCTGAACCTCTCAAAATGCCATCAATCTTTATTGAGAATGAAATAGAACATCTCTCTCTCAAGCCTTTGCAGGAGTAATCATCGTAACAGGCTGGCCTGAACAGGGAGCTCTGGCAGACAAAGATAGATTTGTAAAAATAAATAAATAAATAAATAAATACAGATATACATAAATTAAGTAACCTCCACAAAATATGAATAGAAAGTTGATGATAATCTCCCAATTCTATTGTATGAAGGGTAAAGAAACTCACAATTGAGCTCTCCAGGTCTAGTACAGTAAAGAATGGGCTTCTTGATGAGATGTTTCGAATAATGCAGAGCAGAGCTAGGAATCTTGTGGTAATAATACTAAAAAAATAACCATCTAAATGATTTAGATAAAACATTCATTAACATTCCAAAGCTAAGTATCATCTCTAGTTGCCCCTCCCTCCTCTTTGTTTCTTTCCTAGCTCTGATTTTCTTCTTTAGTACGTTTGAACAAAGAAGGAAAAATGCCTCTTCTGATTGTTCACAAAGGTTTCATACGCCAGCTGACAATTGCTCAAGTGTAAAATAATTTCGTAAAAATCACTGAAATGTTCTTCGACGCCAGACTCTCCTTAAACAAACAGCATTTCCCTGGTCCCCGGTGTCTCGGTGTTGTGGGAACCTGTTTGCCAGTATCCAACTCCTGTACCAGAAAAAAGCTACAAACAGTGATACAAGTCCTCTCAGGAAAAATCACTGTTTAATAGTTAGGTCACTCACTTTGGAGTCTGAAGACCTGATGCTAGTTTGGTGCTTGAGTAACCAAGCTCTTAACTGAGTCACCAAGTCATTTTACTAGGTCAGGAATTTTGTCCACTCCAAAATGGGGATTCTGGTGTGGAAATAAAATGCTACATATGTCCACTTTGTAAATTTCAAAGCCTTTTCAGCTATCACTTATTTTTGAGAATGTTTCAAGAATGGAAGTGACTCCCTGTTTTTATAATTATATTGCTTATAGTGGACTTTGAGTCCCCAGAAGATTCCAGTGCGGGTGAGGGCACTTTTTGAAATATTATTTTGTAAGCTAGAGTAAAAAAAGTTTTCATAAAGATTGCCCCCAATATATGTTATATATATATATTTTAGACAGAAACTAGAAATCTGTACCATTTTTTAACAATCTTCCTCTGAATAATTATTGGGCTTATAACATAATTTGCTTAATTATTATTTATTGGATACGTTGTTATCATGTGTTCTTTCCCCAAAGGAAGGTTGGAAGTTAAAAGCATAGAGTGTAGACCAGAGAGATCTGGGTTCCAATCTCACTTTTGATCATTCAAGCTGGAAGTCTCAACAAAAAGACGCTGCAACTTCACCTCAAGTTTCTATCGTCATAAAATGTGAGCAGTAGTATTCTCTACCTACCTTTGTTGTGAAGATTAAGGATATAAGTGTAAAGAGCTGAGAGTAGAACCTGACACATAAATATATGGTCAATAAATGGTAGCTATATTTAGGTCTGCATGTGAAAATTTTGAAACATTAGTGAAACTTGTAAAGATCATTTTATTTTCAAGCCTGTAATTACTAAGTCTCCATGGAAACATTGTTCTCCCTGTTTCTTTCTCTTTTTCTTTTTCTTTTTTTAATTCTTTTAATTTGTTCTTGGCTCTGTCAGTTCCATTCGACCCTCCTAAACCATTAACTCTTGATTATGGGGAATCTCACAGAAGAATAAACAGAAGAGGCAAAACAGCAGCAGGGTCTCTGGCTTCTCATTGCACTCCCAGCAGGAGCCCTTTAAACCAATTGATGCGAACTCTCATTAGACTTGAAGTCAAAATGAAGATTTCCATGGTTTTGACCACTACAAAACCAGACAGAGCCAACAGAGGACTGAATGTTAGACTTAGACTTGAGAGATTAGAACATGGCTTCCCACTGCTCCCTTGAAAGTAAAGAATGCTGAGCTATAGATTTTATCTGTTTCAGTATTGGTTTATACATCTATAAAAAGAGAGAGTTTGTGCTAGAAGGGCTGTAAGACCCTTTCCACTCTGATACTCCATGAGTTTATAACTACTTATGCATCCATCTCATACTACCACAGGACATGTGAGCATTGCAAATTACTATATTTATTTGATCTATTTACGTGGGTCAAGGACTACACTGGTTATATTTCTATTCTAAAGGTTATATTTCAACTAGGGAAAATCTCGTTGAAACAAGTGTCCAGAGAAGGAGATAAGCTGGGAGAAAGGAAGGAAAAGGCACTGGTAAATGATAGGGAAGAAGATTATTTTGTTGATGTGATAAGGAGAGCTCCTGTCTCTGTGTATGTGGGAGCACAGACTTTAATGGACACAGAATAATGTACTGCTAAGCATGTATGTATGTACTGCCAACCTCTTTTCCTTCGTCAGGGTTGGAGCTGGGGAGTTCTAAATATCTTGCTGCTACTTTAGCCTGTGGCAGGAGTGGAGAAATCACTCCGATTTACTAGGACATAGGAAATATTCCACTTCAATCAAATCTGTAAGCACACATTGATAGGCATTGGTACTGAGTTTTACACACATGTAGTACTAGACTTTGTTTATAGATTGGAGAGAAAGAGAATAATGCTAAGATTTATTATAAGAAAAAGTGTTGAAGGGTATACAATCACTCACTAACAGAAAAAGCAGATTCTCTAAAGAATAAAGAAACAATGGTAGAGGAAATCATAATGTGCTACAACAAAGAAGTTCTTCCCAAAGTCCAAATCTACTAGAAGTGATTTCTATGATACCTGAAGATAGAATTAGAGAAGGAGGTCTAAAAATTTTTACTTAAGAAATTAAAAGATACTTTGATTTTGTTTGTAATTTCTAATATAAGTTTAAATGAAGAATCTAGAGCAGGTACTATAAAGGGTTTTGCATAATGTTTAACAGGATGTCATGATCTAAATTCAATGAAAACCCATAGGAAGTCAGTGAAAAATAAAAGAATGATAGCAATGGGGAAAAGAAAAAGAGAAGAAAAGTTTACAAAGAATAGTGTAATAAAATAATATATCCAGATTTTAAGGAAGTCACTGATAGAGAAAATGTTGTGCAAAAAGGTCACTTGATATTTTACTGTATAAAAACTATCATTTGAGAGGGTGAGGAATATTCTCAAATTAGTGGTAAATCAGAGATTTTAGAACCATTTTTAATATCCCTGTCATTGCTAAGAACTTTGAAGAATAAACAAAGGCAATTCGACATTATATTCTCATTTAATAAAAAAAGAGACAAATCTGTAATGCATTAGGAAAGATACCTCTTTGTTAAAACAAATTAACTACCTACTCAAATCTCCAAACTAAAACAGAAAGCCCCAACATGATCTGTATTTTGAAAGAGATCAACAGTGGGAAAATGTTTAGAGCTCTGGGCAATTTTGTGTGTGTGAGCTAGAGGGTAGTAAAAAATAAATTTCAGAGACTGGTCAACTGGAATGACCAATGGAATTTCCCAGGATTAATGTTCAAAAATCCTTCAACCATTGTTGACAATAGGATTATATATCATATAAAGAGAGATCTTATATAACATATATCATCCAGATTTATCTCATTGATAAAAATGATAGGTATAATCTAAATCGATGAAAACAAAAAAAAATGAAAAGAATTAGGGCTCAAATATTCAGTAATATTGTCTTTTATTGGGTACGATGTAAACACTATATTTAGAAATAAAGCCCATTTAAAGAAATGCAGATGTCTGTTAGGGAGACATCTTAGTAATTTCTGTAAAGTTATGAGGGCCTGAATTATAATCATGACAAAAGAAAGAGAAAAGAGACATTTGAGAGCTGTTTTGAGGAAGTCCAAAAAAGAATTTTGTTTTGAATTGGATGATTTTAATGAGAATCAAGAGATTTCAAAATCATATTTCAAGCCTTCCTAACAATGATACATAGGAAATTTGGGAGGATGCCCACCCCACCTCCTCTGATAACCTAAAAGAGTTCTCAACATGTACAAAATGGAAATATTACAAAAACACAGATTTTTAAAAGTATTCTCAAAAAGACATCTCCTTGCCCTTGTTCATGTGGGTTTTGTTTGTTTGTTTGGTTGGTTGATTGGTTGGTTTTATTGTTTAGCTTTCCTTCTGACCCATTTCAGACCTGCACTACCAAAACTCCTGTTGCAAGCTACATCCTCATTCTCTAATAATGATACAGCTCAAATACAGCTCATTCTGTAGACACTTAAGCTGATTTGTTTTCCCTTGCCTTTTTCCTGTAATACCTGGCATATTGTTTGCAAAAAATCATCTCCTCAACTAGAATATAAACTCTTTTCAGGCAGAACTTTTGATTTGCTACTCTGTACCCTCATTGTCCAACACAGTGCCTAGCCCCTGTATTAATTCATTTATTCTTTTACCATAATAACTTGAACAATTTAAAAATTACTATGTAGATGGGGAAAACTTTGAAACAAAAAGTATCTAGTGATACTTTTGATACTAGTGATATGAAATGTCATATAAAGGAAGAGCTCCTCCTTTAGGCTTAATAGATTTAAAAAAAAAAAAAAAATCCCAAGCATCACATCAAAGATACCATGCAGGAATCCTTGACATATTTTGGAAGAAATGTAAAACCAATATCCTGAGACTACAATCATTTATCATCAAGAAGCAGCTGTTGTTAGAATTGATATTGATCCTTGGTAAATTGCTACCAGAGTAACCTTGTTATATCATCACAAAATTCTCCCACTACATCATTTAGCTATGAGATGCTTCCTTCACTTGTGTCCTTAAGTTTTTCTCTTCTGTATTAAATCACATAAGAACAAAAGCATGTAGAGGTAACCCAAAATGTTTTTGGCCATTTTCCAGTTAAATATTCTCTAGAAGATATATAAATGTATAAAATATAATAACTAGTTCAAAAAAGTCATTCAATAATAAGGTAATTTTTAAAATTATAAGGAACTTATCAGTGATCTAGTTCAATTTTCTCATCACCGATGTGAAGAAACTGAATTTGGTTAAGTGATATGATTAAGGCTGTAATGCCAAAGAGTTTGTTCTAGGATGTGAGACTCCAGACATCCAACCTACTTTGTTTTATCCAATTACCATTAAATGTATGAGAAGTGTTAGTTTCATACATAGTAAGAAGTTTAATAGCAACTTGAGGAACTTTTTTTAATCCCATTTCACAGATGTGCAGAACTGAAGTCTGTAGAAGTTCGACAGTTTCTCAAGCTTTCCCATTCACGTCATGCTAGAGTAATAGTTTTTGGTATATTATTGTGATAAAGGTATTTAAGATAAAATTAAAAGGGCACTAACAATAACAACAATAATAACACAACAACTATAAATTAGTTGGTTCTTTTCTTTTTTAGCATTACTTGCATTTGTATCTATCAATTTGCTGGATAAATGTCAACCTTGTATTTTTAATTGACTCATTGCTTTAAAGTTATAATGAATCAAAATACATACAGAATTTGAAATAACCAAAAGCACCATAGAAGAAATGACTTCCATATCTTATTTGTTATAAAAGTACATCAGCAGGAATAATTTGCTTATCAAGTAGTGACTGAAGGAACAGGTTTTTTTTGTTTGTTTGTTTTTGGGGTTTTTTGTTATTTTTTTTATAGATAATGTGTAGAAAACCTTATAAGAGGGGCACCTGGATGGCTCACTTGGTTAAGCATCTTCCTTAGTTCAGGTAAGGATCTCTGGGTCTGGGATCAAGCCCCAGGTCCGGCTCCCTGCTCAGTGAAGAACCAGCTTCTCCCTCTCCCACTGACCCTGCCCCCACTTGTGCTCACACACGGGCTTGCGCAGTCTATCTCAAATAAATAAATAAAATCTTTTAAAAAAAAAAGAAAGAAAGAAAGAAAACTTTATAAGAAAATGTAGTTATTTACGATATTCACAAGGAAATAACTAAAAATGAAATTTGAGTGATTCTGGAAAAGAATAAGTAGTTGCCTGGCACTTTTTAAAAGATAATTAGTTAACAATCACATAAGTTGACTACCATTGTATTTATTTTACAAATGAAGAAAGAAGTTGGGAAGACATTTAAGAACATTACCTAAAACTTATCAGTTAGTTAGCGAAATAGTCGATATTCAAAAACTGAAATAATTTTTGGTTTCAAGGTTCAACAGATATGCTCAGAAAACATTTGATTAAAATTCACTCTAAGGTATTCCCTTACCACATAGGTTGGCACAGAACCTGAAGTTGAAGTAATTTATTTTCTAACTATAAAATAATATAACTTAGCTTTATACAGGGAAAACAGCATTTGCACAAATTAGAAATTACCATAGAAGCTACATAAAACTAGATTTTTTTTAAAGAACAAGAAAATACAGGTGATTAATAAGGCCTTTTAATGACTGAAAATAAAATGGTATTTAAGAACAATTCCCTTAACAAAGACCTGAAAAACTAAAAAGATATCTACGGATAACATTGTTTAAATAATAATGCGGAATAAGAAATGATGACTAAAGGCCAAATAATTTCTCAGGTGGCTTGTACTTTGTCTCACTAATTTCATTTAGTTAATTCAAACCTTTATTAAGAATTCCTTGCATTGAGCCTAAATTAAAATGAACAGAGTTGGAATCTGAGAAGCCTTATAAAAGCAAAAGATTCACGCTATTGGCCTTTATAGCATTTCAAATTAAGGAAAGAAAACTACTTTCTGAGATGTCTCTCTTTTTTTGTTTGTTTGTTTGCTTTTTATTTGTGTGAGAGAGAGAGCCCACAAACAAGCAGGGGGAGAAGCAGGCTCCCTGCTAAGCAAGGAGCCCAATGTGGGACTTGATCCTAGGACTCTGGGATGGTAACTTGAGCTGAAGGCAGACATTTAACCAACTGAGCCACCCAGGTGCCCCTGAAATGTTTCTGTTTTAATAAAAGTAATTAATATGTCACATAAAGTTTTAAATACCAGAGTTACAAGTTGGCCACTTCGCTAAGCATAAAATGGGGAAAAAAAACTTATTCCTTTATACACCTGAAAGACTTTGTTCCTTCCTATAAAGAGTACTGATGTTCAATGACTATCAATTGATTTAATATTTAAACCTTTTAGTTATCTTCTCCCTATTGGGATGGAATGACATATTTTTCATAGGAAAGAAAAACTGAGGTGTTTCATTTTGTTTTGTTTTGTTTTTTGCCTCTTTCTATATCAACCCTTCTGAATGGGGCAAATGAACAAAAGGTATAGAGTAGGTTGGGGAATGCATTTCATAAGAAAATCACCTGGAGGATTTTCCAAGCAACAGGTACCTTAAACAGTGAGGTAGATATGAAGAAAAACATTATATCATGAAAATAACACGTTCCAATAACTTTGAAGCAATAGTATGTGCAGTAGAGACAGACTGCCTGCATTAGAATCCTACCATTCCACTGGCGAACTGTATGACACCAGTCAAATACCTTAACTGTGACAAGTTTTCTTCATTTGTCAGATGGAGAGGATGATAATAGAACCCAAATAAATTGTTGTAAGGATTCGGAGACTTAGTAAAGATGTGTTTGTACAGATTAAGCACCAGGTGAGTGTTACTTTATTACTGCTGTGAATCTGAAACAAAGCAAACAACTTCATTTTGGAATGTAAGCAGCAGGTGGAAAGTTTTCTCATGCTATGGGCAAGATGGATAGTTTGTTTCACTGGCTGTGATAATGTTCTTAAATGTAGGAGTCTGTACACTTCTTGATGGTGGAGTTTTGTCAAAATTCTTTGAACCTCAAGTAACTGATAATGTCTCACATACAAACATACTCAATACATGTTGAGTGAATAATGAATGAATTTTTTAAAATAACTGAACATATGGATTCGACAGTTTTCAGAAAAAGAATGGTATTCACATAGAGTGGGCTAAATATTTAATATTAAATGCAAATTCTTTTCAGAAGTTTCCTTTGAAACTTCAATCTACCTCTTAGAAATGATTCAGCAGTCTTCCCAAAATGATTGTTAAAGTCCAAAGTATTGAAGTTTTCTGTTTATACTTCAAATTGACAGAGAATATTTAGTCTCTTAAGTGAAAGAGAGTTGTGTTTGTATCACCTCTTGACTATGGTCATACCATCTTTTTAAGAGAGCCCACCTTGTTAAGAACTTTCATTTATTTATAAAAACATAGATTTATTAGTTTGAATGGGTTGATTTCTTTTTAATTGAATTGGTAGATTCTTTAAAACTAAGGTTTAACTAACATAAGACAAAGAAAACATTTCTCATCTTGAAATCCTAAAGATATTTCAGAATACTTATCATATTACCCAGGCTTGTGTTGCAAAATTAACTATACATGGTCTATCTTTCATTGATAGAATATGTTTTTAATCTAGGAATCCTGTTGAAATGAGCTGCATAATTATTTTGTAATTCTAGGGCTTACAATATATTTGCATGATTTTATTTTTTATTATTTATTTATTTGTTATTTTTTTAAAGATTGTATTTATTTATTTGACAGAGAGAGGGAACACAAGCGGGGGGAGTGGGAGAGGGAGAAACAGGTTCCTCGATGAGCAGGGGGCCTAATGCAGGACTTGACCCCAGGACCCGGGGATCATGACCTGAGCCAAAGGCAGACACTTAACGACTGAGCCACCCAGGGGCCCCTGCACGATTTCATTTCTCAGAAATAATATGGGAGGTGGTAGATGATTATTTCTTACCCTATTTGAGTCAATTCTTGCTCTGGAAGTGTAGATGGGAGGTGGAATGTTGAAAGCCTGAGGGACCAGGTACTCCTCAGCATCCATCATGTCTTCCAAATCCTCTTCATCCAAGAGATTCTGAAAGAACTTGCTGTCGTTTGGACTGGGAAGCTTCATGCGATCATCACCCTAAAAGTTTGCCCAGCAGACAAACAAAAGATAATTCTTCCTTTCTTCTGAAACATGCGGACTTTACAGCAAATTTATGGAATATCAAGACAAGTGGTTGAAAATCCATGCATTCGTTTAAAAACATAATTCTTTAGCACAAGTACCAGTCATGAAGAAGCCTGTAACACACTTAGATGTGACAGGGTAGGATAAATACATTTAACAGATTGTGATAAATGCCATCAGAGATGAGTAGAGCAGGATGCTCTGGCTGTTTTGAGGGAGGCATCATCTATTTCAGATCTGAGAATAACGGTAGGCTTCATAGCCAGGATGTTTGAGCTGTGACTTTAAGAATAAATAATAAACGGCAATTAACTTATCAACCTTTACTTTACTTTATTGAGTTGATCTGACATTGTAGCATTCTCAGGACATACAGGCTCCATGATTTGTCCTATAACATAACACTGTTAACGTGCTAGCTTTCAAAATCACAGCACAAGGGGCAAATAATATAAATGAAGGTGGGAGAGACACCAAAATCCTACTCTTTTTTCCTTCAACTATTTCTTAAATATGATTGTTTTCATTTTTCAAAATTATGGATATTTTTGTAAACAAGTTGTTTGTGCAAATTAATTTGGGAAAAAGATAACTGGAAACTATTCTAAAACCTGGCTTTTATCTTCAAGTCAGACTATTGATAGGAGGATAAATGCTACCTTGTTTTCCTGAGGAAAATTAATTCCTCAGGAAAAAGTAACTCAGGGTCTCTTTGGTTATGATTTAGGTAAAAATAATCATAGATTATTTTTACAATTTTTAAATTATCTAATCCATTTTTTCTACTGTTTAATATAAAATGTTCTTTGGGGCTATCATTTGATTCATATGTACATCAGTTCACTTGAATCTGAGTTATTGCTTGGATACTGTATATCTTCCCAAACAAGACACATTAATAAATATTTTTTAGGAAATTAAATGTCAATGTATTGAAACTTTTAATTCACTGTCTTCAACCATGGACAAGATTAAAACAAAAATCCATCTTTCTTTCATTCTGAAAAGGAAAGATTATAATAATGGACATGATTTCATGCATGTTAATAAAAAGCAGAGTGCTTGTCTGGGGATAAGGACATTTTATGTATATGAATAATCATAATTAGCTGCCTGTTTGGTACTGGGGGCCCTTGAATACTAAGGGAAGATTCTTAGAAGTAGTTGTGACATCAAGTGGAAGGTTCTTGTCCATAAGTCATTTTACATGATATTCTGCTTAATCGACTTATAAGCGGTAACTTCCACAGTTCTAAAGACCAGTTCTGTACCAACCTGAATAACTAGGTATCTTTGAGGGTCTCGAGCCATCCTCGAAAATTCAGCAGCCAGTTCCTTAAATTTAGGTCTACTGTCAGCATCAATCATCCAACCTAGAAAGTCACACACAACACAAAAGTCACTCTATCCATAATTATGAAGAAGTAGGATGTTAATTTTATGAAAACATAGGCTGGGTTTGAAAAATGTTGTTTTAACAATATAATGACCTAAAAAAAAAACAAAAAAAAAACACAAAGAAAGCTAAAGAAAGAAACAATCCAATAGGTGAGCTTCTATCTCAATCAGTTTGTTGATATTCAGAAGTAAATGAAATATATGATAGAATAACAGAAATTTTTAAGGGCGCCTTGGTGGCTCAGTGGGTTAAAGCCTCTGCCTTTCGGCTCAGGTCATGATCCCAGGGTCCTGGAAGGCAGTTATGCTCACCACTATACCACCAACGCTGCACAGATCCCAGGGTCCTGGGATCAAGCCCCGCATTGGGTTCTCTGCTCCGTGGGGAGCCTGCTTCCTCCTCTCTCTCTGCCTTCCTCTCTGCCTACTTGTGATCTCTGTCTGTCCAATAAATAAATAAAATCTTTAAAAAAGAAAAAAGAATAACAGAAATTTCTATTTTGTTGATCTAATTTAAAATTCATTTTTCTTCTTAGAAAACATAACCTAAGCTAACTATGGGAGCTTACAGAAGCTCTGATTTCCTTTTTTTTTTCCTTAAGTATGGAGAGAATGCCTTTTTTTTTTTTTTTTTTTTACTTTTTTTGATGGTAATAGAAGAGGTGATTGGGATATAATTTATTATTTTACGTCAGGAGTGACATGGAGCTTTGGTTACAATGCAGTACACCAGCACAGAGGGGGAGAAGGGAAATGAAAGCAACTTTCTCATGCTACTCTTTTCCTGGTGGGGAAAAACCAGTGCAAAATGATTGGTAATGTTTGTTCAGCAATAGCCATTAGCTTATCTAAGTACTAGCCTTTGCAGCATAAAAATACTATCAGCAATTTTCAAGGTATGTATTATTATTTAGCTGGGAGTCTAGATAAAGTGGGTCTTATCTCCCCAGGCTCTGTTTAGCTGATGAGATCACAAGAATAAAAGCACCAAGCTTTTCCTTATTTTCTTGCCAAATGACCCTCTTCCTAGGTATTAAAACTCATAAAAGCAAGGTAAAACTCCCTATTAGGCAAAATATTTTCCTGATTTTTCATTGTTTCATCAGAGCAGCTAAATGAAGTATGTTAATCACTTCTGATGCTAGTTATGAGATCAAATCATATAATGCATGCATGTTTTTTAAAGTTCCTTCCATAGATGACTACTGAATGATGTTTGATCCAATAAAGCTATAAGGTTTATTTCCTTTTTCTGGGAGTTCAATTTTTATTCTTGTTCTGGGAAGTCTTTGGGTGTCATTTCATGTATCATTAATATCAGCTGAATTTTTTCTCTCTTAACAAAGCTCAACTATTTGCATCCACTTAGGAAAAAAAAAATGCTGTTGATACCAAGATGCTAATGACGAAATAGGTGTTTCTGGAACTACTGGAATCAAAAAAGGTTAACTTCGCTGGGAGGTATCAGTTTCTTTCTAACTAAATATTGAGTAAATAGAACTATGCTTAGAGAAAAGGGCATGCTGACCTGAACTGGAAAGCACATTTTTATTTCTTCCCTCACTGACAGAATGTATCACACATGTCATGAATATAAATCTGAGTAGACCTAGGTCCAAAGTCTCGTATTAATAAGATGCTTATTCACCTTCACCAGTTTGTTTCTTTGCTAACCCTGTGTAAATCAAAAGGGGAAAACCCCAGATTACACAAGAAAGATTGCTGAATGTTAATCTCACTTAAATTAAGTAGGAAACTCCAGAGACTTCCCTAATTCTATTTAAATTAAGAGCCTAGGCTGCCAAAACACATTTATAATACATATGTGTCTGGGGCATAGAAAGAAGAAAGAAAAGTAAGAGCGTTTGATGTAAACAAATGATCAAATTAAAAAAAAAAAGCAAACATTCGTAATCTTTTTATTTCACTGTAGAAATTCATGTCTTCTCACTTCCCATTCTGCCCTGCTAATTTCCTGTTGACTAAAACTGGTAAACCTATTTCCATTTAATTCATCTTTTTAAACTATCAGTTTGAAGCTTTCTTTCTTTATATTTAGATCATTTGTTTAGACCGTTATTTTCCTATAAAGATTACTAACATTATTGTGACTAATTACATCTCTTTGTGAAAGACAATTTGATTGTCATGGAAATGATAAGAATCAAAGTGAAATGAATCAGAAGAGTAAGAGTCATATAATTTCAACTTTATAATGTGGAAGCATGCATACTGATGCATATTGCTTCCTATCAACAAGCCAAAAACACAGGTGTTCACACGATTTTTCATAATTATTTTTGAGCTTTCACATTTTTCAATATATAAAAACATTAGGCAGGTAGATTAATCCATTCTATTATTTTACTAAGCATGATGATGGCGATGATAAAATTATTTTGCAATCTTACATTTGACCATGACCATGTAAACGTCAATAGTGCAGATCGGAGGCTGGGGCAAACGTTCTCCTTTCTCTAATAAATCTGGGATCTCTCGGGTTGGAATTCCATCATATGGTTTTCCTCCAAAGGTCATCAGTTCCCATATAGTGACTCCTAAATTAGAGATCAAATATTTACATAAGCATATTAACAACATAATTTGAAAAAAAAAAACAAAAACAGCAAAATGCCAGTGACAAAAGAAAACTCCCTGGCAGGCCAAAAAAAAAAAAAAAATAGTGTAAAGATGGGTGCTGGGTGGCGCAGCTGGTTAAGCATCCAGACTCTTGGTTTTGGCTCAGGTGGTCATCTCAGGATCATGAGATCGAGCCCCACCTCAGACCCTATGCTCAGCTCCTGGTCTGCTTAAGACTCTCTTCGTCCACCCCCCCCCACCCCCACCACTCCCACCACTCTAAAGTACATAAATAAGTCTTAAAAACAAGTAGTCTAAAGAAAGGCTCTTCAGATTTCTATATCCATATCCATCTATTTCTATATCCATGCATTAGGAGAAGCCCAGTGACAAAATCTTTGTGGGAAATTCAATTATCTTACGATTGTCTTGAAATTTTTTTTTTTTTTTTAAGATTTTATTTATTTATTTGACAGAGAGAGATCACAAGCAAGCAGAGAGGCAGGCAGAGAGAGAGGGGAGGAACAGGCTCCCCGCCGAGCAGAGAGTCCTATATGGGACTCGATCCCAGGACCCTGAGATCATGACCCGAGCCGAAGGCAGAGGCCCAACCCACTGAGCCACCCAGGCGCCCCTGTCTTGAAATTTTTAATGAGTAGCAGAGACAATTCAGAGCAAATGTCAGAAGACAGAGTCTGTTCCCCATTTCTACTTTTAGGTCATGTTAATGTTTGCTGGTCCAAGTTAATTTTCACTACACAGCAATAGAGCCTATCAAACAATTTATTATATACATGTGTGCTCAGTATCAAGTAATTATGATTGCAGATAAAATCTGATGTTGACTAATTTTGAGATTACCATTTTTTGTGATTTCAAGTCCTATAGGCTAAGCTGGGATGCCAGAATGATTACCTCATGTTATGGTAAATCATTGTGGCTCTCTTTTTGACTCACACAAAGAGAACAGATGGAATGAAACACATTTCTATCTTTAACACCTGTGAGAGGCTGAGGGATCCAAATATAACATAATACCTGTGAAATAGGTATCACAAAATTGAAGGGAATCAATAATAGTCGATTCCTTAGATAAGAAATCACTTTCTTGAACCACTAGAACAGTGATTCCCTCTGTAAAAGCAAATACCCTAAACACCAGCCTGCAAATAGCTAATTCTGATAATAATAATGATTCTGGTTTGAACAATAGTATATGTGCTATAGGTCTCTTTATGATCTCATAAATATACAATTAAAAAGTTATCATTTCTTAAGGATAAGGATTTTAAGTTCATACAGAGCAATCTGTGCATAAGATTCTTACCTAGTGAATTTTGATGGGTTCATAAAATACACAACGTATGTTTTAATTAGGACTATGCTTTCTTTCCTACTGGAATGAATTATTTATTCAAACTGAGGTCTTTTTTAGCTAAAACACATTACTGGCTGATAATAAAACAGTTATTACTGGCTTAAGATATAAAAGTACATGTGAACTTCAAATTATCCTTTATCATAATATTATTAACAATTACCTGATTTTTCTTGTTAATATTTTCATCTTATGATCCTTAGGTATAATACAAAAATGTAACAAGTAGCACAATTTAACTGTTTGATCTTGATTAAATCCTACTTAATTTTGCATATTGAAGAATAGCTCTGTAGAACCAGTAATGAAGATTGAGTGTCCATGAGGCAGGCTGGAACAAGTTAAGAAGAGGATGGCTGTCCATTTCTATTCATTCAGTCAATATAAATACATATTTATAGGATATGTATTTAATGAGGGCATTTTGTTAACTTATGTATGCAGTTATAAAAGAACAGATGCTTTTACCTCTCTATCAGAACTTCTAAAAAAAAAGAACTTCTAATATAAAAAATCGCAAAGCAATTACAAATCAAAATAATAGAAACTATAATAAAGAGAATATAAACTATAATAAATATAAAAACAAAAGAAGGAACATCAAAACCCCCACCTCTGCCAATAATAATCTAATTTTATCTTTGCAGGAGTGACCACACGATAGGGTTAAACAGAGATGGATATAGAAGGACAGCCCCAGGAAAACTGAATCAGAAACATCCTCAAAACTTACAATCCTATCATTTGAACATAAACCATAGCCAATGCATATTTATTTTTATAAATTAATTTTTATATTAATTTATAAAAATAAATACACATCTGGTGGCAAATTTCCACAAAGGTGCATTGTAAACAACATTATTTTTCTCTCTGCCTTATATGCCTTTTGCAATCAACTATGATATATGATAAAAATCTTAAAATATCTTATGGATATGGGTTGATAACCTGGGCTATGTTTCAAAGCAGAGTACTAATCTATCTATCTATCTATGTACTTATATTAGAGGTTATTTAAAATTGCTTGCAGCAGATTGCCGCATTTAATTGAGCGAAACATTCATAGAAAAAAAGGAAAAGGAAAGTGATATATATGTCATATATTAAAATATAAATGTCAAATATTAAAATATAAAATCTAATTTGTTTCATGTAATATATAGACTAGATTTGTGTTCTGCATAGTCTTCACAGTTCAACAACTTAAATTTTTCAGTAGTTGCCCTATACTTGTCTAAATCTCAAGCACAGCACACTTTCTACTTCAAAGCTTATTTAAAAACATTTTTTTTTTTGTTTTTTCAGTGTTCCAGAATTCATTGTTTATGTACTACACCCAGTGCTCCATGCAACATGTGCATAGAATACACGGGGCCTTTGTGGAAATTTTAAAATACAGCATACGTGTGTGGAGGGAAAAAACACTACAGAAATGTCTTAACTTTTTTTTTAAGATAATTTGTGCTTCTCTAGATAAGAGGTATAAGTTCTTTAGTGATTGAATGGATTAAGTTTTTTTTCTAAAAATAAAGAACAAAGATAAAGCTAGGCTTAAATTTGAGTAAACTTAATTGTACCATACTTTCAAATCATACCACCACCTTTTGCTTAAAGGGCATCATGCTTACAATTTGTAAGAAATACTGGTTCTTTGCCACATATTTAAACTTAGAAAAGGTCTTGATTCATTCTTACTAATACCTGGATGGACTTCAGTTGTAAATAGCCAGATAGATCTAATTATCTCATCTCAACAATTGAGTTAAATGCAATTAAATGAATGCTCTAAGTTTAAAATCACTCTTTCTGGGTTCATATTATTCATTCTCTAATGTATCTGTTTATTCCAAAGTAGTTTGTAAATTAAAATCAAAACTGCAATTAACAATCTTCTCTTCTATTTCTCCCCTCATGTTTGCTCTCACCTTACTGCTTTCAGTAATTGTTCTTTATTACAACAACCTCTTTCTTATTATAGAAAAGACATTCTTTTATTTTTAATATGTTTTCAAAGAGTTTTTTGAAAAATCAAGGCTATGATGCTCTATGATATTGTTCCTAAACTAAAATTGGTTATTTTTTTTTCTGTCAAAATGATCAGAAAAGTTGCTACCAAACCAAAGGTTATGGTAGACAACTGAGATCTTAATATATTACATTTTAGAGAACCAAGAAATAACAACAACCAAAAAAAGCAGATAAATGATACAGTTTAGAGGGGTTTTTTTTGTTTTGTTTTTAAGTAGAAGAGCAAAGAGTTAATTCCTTTTGGAAACAAGGCTTGTAAGTAGGTATTTCCAACAAAATAAAATAAATTGGCTTAAATATTTTACATGAGCCTAATATATTTATTTTTGCCTTAAATCCCTTAATTCACAAGGAATATTTATTTACCATAGCTCCAAACATCACTCTGATGGGTAAATTTTCTGTAGTGTATACACTCCAGAGCCATCCATTTAATTGGCATCTGAGAAATAAAAAGAGAAATAAAAAGTGAAAGTCTTATAGTTATTTGAAAAGTCATTCTTACATTCATTTCCCAAAACATGATTCTCTGGGCTTGCCTCAATTGTATTTTTTTATTGTGAATTTTTTGTATGTATAGAAAATACAGATATAATAATAATAAACATTTTTTCCAGTTTAGAGAACAATGATTTATAATTTATAAAATTTGTAAAGTGAATTAACCTAAAGATATATTTATTTTTAAAAGCTTCATAAACAATGAAAAGTAAAATAGTATCACTTTCTATAGTACTTAATTAATGTTCAGCAATTAATTCAGTTACTGGTTAATATTATGACCCACAATATCGATTCTAGACATTTAAGACATATGCTTCTAAAAATATGATCTACTACATCTTCCCCCTCAAAATGAAATTCCTTACACTTTCACTTATTCTTTTTTACCCTCAGAAAATTTCTGGTTACCAGTAAGATGGTCTATTTCTATACTTGCCCCCACTTTCTCCTTCCATATAATTTGGTCACTTGAAACACCTAAAATAATGAATTCCAAAGTTAGGCTTGCTTTGTTCCCCAGCCACAGATGATCTCCCTTGTCTTGGTTAGCCAGTATTGAAAATAAGTACCATTTTCAGACCAGGAATTATATAAAAGAATGTGCGAGGATCAGCACCAATCTATCATCGCTACAAGAAAAACAACTCAACTCACATACCCTGCTGATAAGGGGTCAGAAGAGTTAAGTTTCAACTAGGAAGGGCAGCATTATATAGCTGGAAATATAATTAGATTCTACAGAATAAAGATAAACACTTCTACTTTGCAGTTGAAAGCTTAAAACTAAACAGGCCTTTGAAATCATGAGGTTTGCTGCTCACCAAGGTGACACCAAGGCAACTGCATGACAGAATCACGGTATTCAGTGAAAAGGAACAGGAGACACACCGAAAGTGATTTCCCTATGGGCAAGGAGTTAGCCGACTTTATGGACTACAGACATTGTGTTAAAGAAGTAAGTTTAAATCACAGGTGGCTTGATAAAGACTTAATGGTTACCAGGCATTTAAAGCTATAATGAATCTTGCTTTAGACAAATCCTACAGCTGTATTTTCTTAAGACAAGTGAAGTCATGTGATTTATAGACTTCTACTGTGGAATCTTACAGTGAATTTCAAAGCTGTGGTCTCAAACTGCTGCAATTTGGTAGTAAACTGGCAGAACAGCCTAATAAAATCACGGAAAGATTGGGAAATACTACAAAATGAAAGTTATTTTTTTAATTTTTCTTTTGTGATAGGATTTGAATACGTATATAGTTATATAAGAGATCATATAAAGTAATATAAAAATCATATACTGACATACAAAAATCAATGTTAAGTATTTGGAAGCCTATCACTGCAAAATATTTGTAATATATATTTGGGTGTCTCATGATAAATAAAGCACATAATAAACATATTTAAATGACATATCAATCACTTTTTTTTGTTAGCATGTGTTTACACATCACCATAGGTTAAGGATGCATTTGCTTATTTCATTTGGCCTCTCCTCCTAAGTTTTCCCACATTAAGCTAGAGCGACCTCCAGATGGAGAGGAGATATCCTCACAGTTTAGCCAAGAATGGCAATCTCAACAGTGGGTTAATGATGAAAAACAAGAGCTGGAACTAAGGCCTGGGCTGAGACCATATGGCAGGGACACAGTTGTCAGGCGAGGCCAGAGGCTGGACAGTCAGAAAAGTAGAAGAGGCAATGGTACTGTTAAGATCCCCAGGATATAGTAGTCTACATTTTGGTCGAGAGCATCAGGTTAAATAAAGCAAATTGGCCAATCACGTACTATAGTAAGCTTAAAAAAATAGAGGCAGAAAAGAGAAATCTGTTTTATCTGGTATAAGAGGATTAGAAACTAAACAGGATGATGAATGAAAGTTTATCCCATGAGTTATGGTTCTTGGTAGTAGCCAGGCTTCTCCCTAATCTATGAAAGAACAGTTGTGTCTCTCTGTAGTGGTCAGTCCTGTGTTCTTAGGATCGGTGAAACAATGTCTATGGTTCTGGATTAAAGTGTAATTTCCAAATCACCTAAGGGTCCACCCACTTCCCAATACTGGACATGACATAAGGACCACTAGAGATGAACTGCCTTATCTTGGCTACTTTCGGGAAATTGACATTGGTATATATAATATATTTGACCCTGGGTGAGAGAGAAGGCAAATGGTGGAATTAAGATTTTACACTTTCATAAACTCAGATTTAGTGGCCTTTTCCTCTATGATGCAAGAAGATAAAATATCATACCATATTTTCAAGCAATAGTGCTCTAAAAAACACCCACCTTTCCTCCATCAGCATTATATTCTTTTTCATCTCCTTCTAAGAGTCTGGCTAGTCCAAAATCTGTGATTTTCACATGGTTTGGAGATTTCACTAAGACATTTCGGGCTGCCAAATCCCTATGAACAAGCCGTCTTTCTTCCAAGTACATCATTCCCTGAAAAATACCAAGTTCCAGAAAGATAGTCAGTCAATGCCTAGGCTTTTCTATTTGTCTAAAAAGCAGTTTCTTAGCCTTCAGTTGCAAGTGCTTGATTTCTTTAAGCAAAGCCAGAATCCTGAAATATTTTTAAAATTAGGAAAAACCTGGGGTAAAAAGCAAACCACAAACAACTTTTGGCCCTTTTCCCCTAAAGTCCTATAAAGAATGAATTACCTGTACATGAGCTAAATGTTAGGTCATTTTTTCCCCTCAGAGTTGTTATACTCTTTTGCAAACACTTGCACTAGTGAGGCATATGTGTGTTTCAGTAGATAAGCTAACACACACTTGGACTGACCCCCATATTTCTAGTTGTTTTTTTCTCAATAACTCCTGCTTCATGTCATCCTCCCTGTACCACACCTGCTCCAAATAAAGACACCCATCCATAATTTTTTTAAAATATTTCATACAAAGGTTTAATGGTGCCAAAATCATCATCATAGATTCTATCCAGGCTGAAGAATTATATTATTCTTATTAATTATGCAAAAAATGAACTATACCTTAAAGGCACAAGCCTGTAATTTTTTTAAATGACTTCAGTGACATTAGTGACATTGTAAGTGACATTGTAAGAACCCACAAGTGAAATTACGTTGTTTAAAATGACCCTGAAATTAGCCTTTAATATGTTCTCTTCATTAAATATATAGGGTAATTAAAAATAAAATGTATTGCTGATTGCCAACATTTGCATATATCCACATATATCCATATATGTTCATATATATATTCATATATATATATATTCATAATCCATAGAAGCAATAAATATCAACTGACTTTACCAGTAGAGAAACTAAGAATCATTAAACGTTAGCCTTAACTAAAGGTTGATATAAAAGCAAGGAAGTAAAGACAGAGGCCCAGATTAGAGTGAACATATTCTTATTGAAGTGTTAGAGGAATTCTGTATTTGAGGATTTCAGAGGTAAAAAATGTTGTCATTCAAAAACAAAATCATAATCACTAGAAAATGGTTAGAGCATACTCTCATGCCCATTGCAAATCTAAGCTGTTGATAGTTAACATTAGAATTGCAGGACTTTGAAGGATTAATGGTTGCTGATATAAAAACAAAAGCTGTGGAAAACAGACATATAAATCACACAGGTTAAAAAAAAAAGAAGAAGAAGAAAAGAAAAAATATGAAATGTACACCCAGTGTAGTGTAAGGAGAAGATTACTTTAAACAGCATCATGGGCCAAACACTATACTATAAATGCCCATTAAACACAACCAGTGGAGATACTGGCTGATATGGTCCACCTGGTCAGCTGTTGGGTGACACCATTTTTATTAGTGTTTTCTGAAATCAGTGCACAACTGAGGTCTTCTTTCCTAAACACTGTTTTCTGTTTGAGTATGCAAACTTAGAAATTCCTAGAATAAAGTGAATCTAAAAACATACAGCCTTTATATGACTTAAGGGATCAAAAAACAGACTTTTTGCCTTGGAGATAAGATTTTTTCAATTATTTGCCCATTGAAGGAATGTCCACAAAACATTCATCTTTCCTTTCTTACCACCTTCATATCAGAATACAGAAAGTATGCTGGCAACGAGTTAATATTCAGATCCACACACGATGATGGAACACACACTAAGTCCCAGGCACTGTGCTAGACATCAGGGAAACAAAAGAGTCAGAGAAGATCTGTTCACTGAAGGAGGACAGAGCTATTAATGAAATGGGCAGACATGGAATATGGACTTGAGTGAATTGCTTTGATACACATAAAGGCATTTAAGGAGAGTTGTTTTGATGATCATCTGTAGTAGAGTCTAGCGAGTATGCATGAGATGGGAGCCTTCAGAGAGATCCCAAGGCCCAAGTAAGATTTGAAAGATGTCCACCAGTTGGGCAAGGTGAGGGGAAAATTGCAGTTAGAGAGAACACACGTAGGGGCATCAATACCATGGTGTACTTGGACAAAGGTATGTGATTCAGTATTTCTGAGTCATTACATATAAAGGCAGGAGAGGGGTGAATGGTGAGGCTGACAAAATAAGAAGAGGCTCAATTCAACAAGGGCCTCTTATATGTCATGGTAGAGAATCTGAGCTTTTTCCCTTAGGCAGTATTTGATCTGGTGATGCAGAAGTTGTTTTAAAAAGGAGAGCAACACAATTATCACTGAAGTTTTGAAAAAAACCACCTGGTATATAGACAAAGGATTGGACACAAATACAGCTGAAGTTGGAAGCCTCTGCTACAATACAGAAGAAAAGTGATGAGATGGAAAATAATAAAGGTTACAAATTGGCAGTCCATGGGCTATATCCATTTTCCACACATATTTTTTGATCCCCACAGTGGGCAACTTTCAAACATCCTTTTTAGCTGATGACTGGCTGTATGCCATTGCGGTGACCTTCAACTTGCCAAGATCCCACCACTCACTATTACTACCTCCAAGTTCATTTACAATACTCATCTAGCTTCAATGCATGAGGGTCTGAATCTTTGACTAAACGAGGCCAGAAGAAATTTCAGGGAGAGGACAATTCCAAGATACACTTATATAATAAAATAACCATCCTTGGTAATCAAATAATGAAAAAGAGAGTAAATTATGAATGGTTGTGTTTCCTGACTTTGGTAATTTAGGTTGATAATAATAATTCCTTTAACTAACTATTATCCTAATGCAAATAATAGTGATATATACTATACCAATAGAGAACTAATATTCACCAAGAAACTTAAGACCCTAATGGCACATTATATGTTAAGAGCAGAACTATAAAAACTCCAAATGTTCTATGATATTATATACACAAAGCCTTACCAGGTGATAGACCACCTTGAATCTCAATTCCATTTGTCTATAAAAAAGGTTTTCTTCCAAATAATGAGAACTCAATTCAGGAAACCAGATGATAATTTCTATATAGTTTCCTCTACTCACCTGACCATGATTAAAAGAAATAAAAGCAGAAGCATCTGTATTATTACCAAATCATCAAAATATATTTGTATGGTTGCTTTGCAACTATGAGTACATACATTATAGGAATACTATATAATACTGAGTACATTATAGGAATACTAACATGGACAATAACCACTGCTAACATTGACTGAGTACTCAGAACATGGCAGGTATTAAACTAAACACTTCTACCACAATAGGTTAACTTAATCCTATGAGATGTATACTGTTTTTATCCCATTTTAAATATGAGAAAACCAAGTCCCAGAGATGTCATTACTTGCTCCAGGTTATCTAATGAGTGATAGAGCTGGGATCTGATCCCTTGCTGTGGGGCTCTAAACTCTACATATTTAAGCATACCCCCCTCTCTTGATGGGTCACGGGGTCATGCGGACACGTAGAAATTAACGTACACAGTGAAGCCACACAGCTTTAAAAGATCCTCGTTCTTTTGGAGCAAAAATATAATAAGATGTTTCTGTGAACTGAGGGCATATGCAAGTGACTGACTTGTTTATATTTATATTTAAAATTCAGCTAAACTATAGAACTTTTCTGATTTGGCAGGAATTTGAATTACATAAATTAGAAACTTAATTCTTGCATCGGCCCCAGGATATGCAGGATGGTGGAGTTGGTTTGAGTGTAGATTCTGGGGTCAATTGCCTGAATCGAACCCAGCTCTACCGTGTTCTAGCTGTGTGACTCTGGCAAGTTAGTTAATCTGACACTCATCTTTGTCTCTAAAATGGCCATAAAAGCACCTATACCACAGATTGTTATAAAGATAAAACGTGTTAATATATGTAAAGCACTCAAATAGTAGCTGCCACATCGTAAGTGCAGAACATGCAAGCTTTCATTATTTTTCCACAGATATCAACAGCCCTAGCGTGAACAAGAATAACTTACCCTCATTAACTTGAATTGCTTATTTGAGAAAATCTGTGAACCTCAACTAATATATCACGTTAGGTGTTCAATAAATGTTTACAAATGGTGATACGTATACCCATAACCAATCCATCATGATTAATGTGTAGGTACAAATTCCAAATAATTACTGTTCAAAGTATTATTTTAGTAATGACTCACCTGAGGATGCTGTTATATAAAAAGAAGGAAAAATTAGGGAATCTACTAAAAGATTTGGTGCCTCCATAAATACATCAGAGTCACAATTTTAGTGAGGAAAAAGGTCATGAATAATGGCTTTTAGGTTGAAAGTTTTCAGTGCTGCAGAAAGGGTGAATAAAATAGTAGATTTGCTCTACTGAAATATCTGTCTTTTATCAGCACTGAAAGTTTTTCATAGACATATTTTAGGAGCATTTTGTCTACTTCTAGACCCAAGTGCTATAAGTCTGATTTTACCCAAGCTATTCAGAATTTACCATTCTCCAAGCCATTCAGTATTTTACCATTTTTCATACTTGCTCTATTGGCCATAATGAGTTTTCAAAGAGTACTTACTTATTTTCTGTTTTGCTTATACCTCCTAAGAGGTGCTTTAAATGAATACAGTCTAGCTAGGGAAAGTCAAACTTAACTCTGACTTCCAGAAATGCACTTTAATAGCAAAACCAAGGATAATTTTATTACAATTGAGTTTAAAGTTTTAATCTCTGGTTAAAATTGACTCATCTAAACTGCTCTATGGAAATATATCAAAATATCGGTATTGATGAACACCTAGCAATGACCTTCTTTTCAATCTTATGATATTTGAATCACAACTGTCTAGCAAAAATGCATTCTTATTATGTTTTAATCCAATGTGAAAATATATTCTGCCCAGCTGCAGGAAACTAACGCAAGTCAAGAGAGACCAGACTATTTTTGACAATAAATATTTGCTTCCCATATATAGGCCATGTGACAATTTCATCAAACACATGTGTGGAGCTAAAAATTTCAAGCTGCAGTCAGCTCTCACAGGCATTAATCTCTGGAGTTAGCAAGAGTACAGTTTTCTCTTCTTTTCTTTTTTTTTCTGTTTTCATTCTAATAACCTGAAGCTTTTTTAATAACACAGGAAGCTTCAGGAAAGCTAGCTTCAAATGAAAATCACTCCTCTTTTCTACTTTTCCTTCTAAAAGAATTCTATGCCTGAGGAAAAAAAAATCCAACTATAATGCTCTCTACTGTTAAGGCTAAAGATATGAGCATGTTCAATGAGAGAAAGGGGCCTTTTTGGATGAAGTAACTGACTTTATCCAAATAGTGCATGAAGGGAAACTAAGGGGGTTCATAATTAAATCAACTGAGAAGCCTTTTCAGCCAGAGAAAGCTGGTTCAGGGCAGCAGAGAGAGAACACAGAACTGAATGTTGGAGTTAGAAGTCCTGGAAATGCTGTTCACTAGGCTTTTGACCTCAGATACTCATTTCACCTCTCCTATAAAAGTGACAGACTGGCCTAAATGATCTCTGAAGTGTCCTCTAGCTTTAAATTTTTATTCCATGATAGATGGAACTGTACAACAGACCTATATAAAATACTAAGTCATAGGCCAATAAAAGACACAGAGAACAGTAAAGAAAGACATAGAGTAGATGCCTCCCTTCAAATATTTAGTGAGAGCCATGAATATGTTTTAGTAAAAGTCAGTTTCATGCATCCAATGTTTAAGATGACAGACTTTAGAAATAAACCCCAGCTCTTAGTAGCTCTGTGTCTTTGGTCAATTTATCTGTGTTTCAATTTCCTCATCCAGTAAAGGCATAATGAT
Organism: Martes martes; assembly: GCF_963455335.1. Taxonomy (NCBI): domain Eukaryota; kingdom Metazoa; phylum Chordata; class Mammalia; order Carnivora; family Mustelidae; genus Martes; species Martes martes. The sequence goes on along the minus strand of NC_137890.1, from coordinate 174,338,417 downwards.
AGTACTTACCCTGAAGATTGTCTTGAGGACTCAATGCCTTCGTGTTTATAAAACATCTAGAACATTCAGTATTCTAAGATATCATGTGTTTTCTAAATAAATAACCTCAAATTCAACCATCTTATTAAAAACACAATTTGACTACTGTAAGAGAAAGAAAAGATACCTAAACGAAATACCTACTGGCTACTCAGCAAAATTAGGTGAAGTAATTTCTGTTTCTTGCTCATTTGTCCCTGAATATTCTCCTATTATTCTTTTCAGAGGGAAAAAAAGCAGATTCACATTGCTGTCCTAAACTAGCTTAGAGTTAATACTCATGGTTCATTCTTATATCTTCTGATTGTACCTATGATCTTCAAGAAATTTCGTTCGATTGTATGTAGTTCATAAGGAGATTTTGAAATATTGAGGGCTAAATTTATATCAGCTTAACAATGGGTAATAAAAACAACACCTTTGTTATTTGAAATGTATATTTCACAAAGTCACAATAGTATATTTGAGTGTGAGTAAATGTGTGTGTGTGTGTGTGTGTGTGTATGTCACAGGCATGCATGCATATAGTAGTTGTTGTGGTGTAGTGCTCAGAAACTTCTTCAGGACCAACAGTTTCATGGGGAGTGTTGGCTGCTGGTAGCTCCCAGCTGCATCACTTTGGATGCTTTGATACCTCCAACCCAAGTGCTGCTTTGCTGGGGGTTTTGCCTTCTCAGAGTCAGCACATACCTAGCAACTGGCTGAATGCAGTTATAAAGTCCATTCCCCCATAGATGACTGTGAAGAACTATTCCAATTCCAGGGCTCTCTCCTAAAGTTGGGTGAGGTCTCTGTTACAATTTCATCATAGCTCAACTTTTCCCCTCTACCTACTATTTTTCATTGCTTTATAGGTATTGCCCCTGAGAACACTTGCCAAAAAAACTTCCTGCATGCAAATCTGTTTTAGACAATGTTTTCTAAGAGCCAACTCAAGGCAATATGTGTGTCTTTTGTCTTCATTTTCTTTTAGGATGTCAGGTATACAGAGTTTTTAGTTAATCATACCTCACAATCCATATGTGCTCTTATCATTGTTCCCCTATACCCCCCACCCCAATGTCATTCTTCTTTCCAGCATAAGTATTCACAGCAGTGTTTTTAAAAATGTACATCTTTCCAATCCATCTTCCATATGCTTATTTATTTTTATATTTTTAAAAATTGGTTTGTTTTAGGGGTGCCTGGGTGGCTCGTGGGTTAAAGCCTCTGCCTTCAGCTCAGGTCATGATCCCAGGGTCCTGGGATCAAGCCCCACATCGGGCTCACTGCTCAGCGGGAAGCCTGCTTCATCCTCTCTCTCTGCCTGCCTCTATGCCTACTTATGATCTCTGTCTGTCAAATAAATAAATAAAATCTTTAAAAAAAAAAAAAAAGGAAAAAAAATTGGTTTGTTTTATTTTTAATACCTAAATAGTATTGTGCTTTAAATAAAAACATGTTTTACTTGTTTTACATGTTTTACTTATTGTACTTTTTTAGACTGAAGCATGATGCTATAGAAAATCCACTTTACTGTTTCTCGTCACATTAAATCATACACGCAAACTTGTAAACCTATATGCATATATACAGGCATTCCCTGTATGAATGACAGGCATTTCCTGTCAATTTATTGTCTGTTCCACACTTGATGGGGACTAAACCCCATCTCGTTGAAACTACAAACAAGACTGAATGGAACACTAACACCATGTTATATACATTTATATAACACATGTTATACACCAATGATATAAATTGTTTAACAATATAAAAAAACTGTCCAATAGTAATTTTACTGTAGGAGAATTTAGACAAATAAATATGGTAATAATCGTTGTGGAAAATGCAATAGGTAGAGGTTTTTTTATTGACTGAAAATACTGAAATCATATAAGGAATATGATATAACTATACATTATTTTGTATTTTTGAGCCTTCTGTGCCAGTGGACGGTTTTAAGTGTTGTGTATATAAGAACTCACAAGAACCCAATGATATCTGTACTACTATTATTCCCATTTTAAGATGAGGAAACTGATGCACAGAGAAATTAAAAAAGCTTGCCCAAGGGCGACAGTGCAAGACAAAGCTTAGAAAGAATGAAGATTTGACCATAGGCAGCTCCACTCCATAAGCAACAAACTTACCATTACATTATATGACCATATACATTCAACTATAGTCAATAGACTCTAAACCATATATGAAACTAATGAAGACAGCATATATAACTGAATAATTGTTATATAAACAATGGGTGCTGTAAAATTCTTGTGCATAACAAATCTCTTTAGATTTTTTGCTGAGTTCCCCTTGAATGGTGCCTCCAGACCACCTACTTGAGAATTCAACTGTGTATTTATTTTCCAAAATTTGAAGATTGCGTAAGATTTAACTATTACCCAATAGATGTTTGTAGTTAGGTTAAATGAACAATAAGACCAATGTTTTGTAAGGCTGTTCAGGCGGTAGAGATTTTTCTTTGCAGTGTAAGTGGGACAGATTTAGAAGTCCATAATATTTATGATAGGTAGAAGAGAGCAAAACCTGCAGTGCTCGGGGCCAAACCCAAGAGGGTAATATTAGCATACCACAGGGAGTGAACGAGGACAGCCTTTACAGATTCCTGAGGCTGGCTACAAAAACAGATTTTTTTTTTTTTTTAAACTTCTGGTTCTCTACATTTTCTTCAGATGTTTCTTCAGAAGTTTTATTTCCCGTCCTTCACAAGCTTTTGGAAATTTGCACCACAAGAATTTGCAGGATAGCCTGCTTGGGACTCAAAAGTCTCTTAAAGTAACAAAATAATAAGAAGAAACAAACAAACAAACAAACAAAATAAGTTAAGGAGCTTGGGTGAGAAGTCACTGCTTTCCTACCCAATAAATAATGGGTGAAAAAGCTCATCTGCCTGGATCAAGAGAATACTAAACATGCTATCATTTTTCCTTCTCACTGACCTCTTGCCAATATGATCACAAGGAAAGGAGTGAATCGTGTAGTGTCCATGCACTCTCCGAAAAGTATACTTAAAATAGATTACTTCTGCTCCTTAGGCAGCCGATCAATAAAGATGTGGATTGCGACGAGAACGGAGATGTCTGTGAGCTGTAGTAGTTATCCTCTGTGTCTCTTCAGAAATTAATTAAAAATCAATGAAGTGTGCAAACTATTAATACAGCAACCTCTAGATTTACAGATAAAAGCTGAGCCTTTCTCTGAGCATACATATTGTGCAAATACATTCAGACACTATAGGGAGGAGGTTGAACGTCTGATGCCTTTGTTATAATTGAGCAGAAACAAATCATTCCTAATATTCTCTCGTTCCACAGGGTTGCATGCTATTGACTGAAAACCAGGAAGTTCAGTGGGCGGGAATACGTGCATGCAATTCTCCTTCTTAAGACAATTATATCAATTTGGGGAGGTATACTTATTACAAAGCAAATTGTCATCATACAGAGCTAAAAATTTTCAGTGACTATTTTTTTAAGTGCAGTTTACCCATTTATAAGTCCAGGCAGTTGAGTTTATTTTTAACTCCTGGGTATTTGAGAATAAGTATCTTCCCTTGAAAAAAGCGAAATCCCTAGAACACTAAAAGCTCTCATGTGATTTGAGCCAATTTTCTGTCCACATATAATGTATCATTCGATTCAGTTCTGCCTCTGTCTTATTCAGATGCTATGGACCTGGCCCACCTCTGCAAACGCTTGCTCAGCATAACATGTAAAGCTTACAAGAGTGGTACCCGCACACTCCCCTCCCGAAGTCACCCAGCTACTTTCCATCTGCCTGCTCTCCACCCAGGCTCCTCTGGCTCAGGTTCCTTCCTCCTTAAAATTCTCAGAAGGATTGGAACCACAGCTTTCAGTTTTCATTTCAATTTCTTACACTTGATTCGGAAGCCCATTCTGATGCATTTGCTTTGTTTAAAGTTTGCAGTCTCCCTTTGACAGGACGCTAGGACGTTGTCTCTAGTCTCCGCGTAAGGAAACAGGAGAAAAAGATTCCTGATTTATGCCTTGGGTCATTTTCTAGCCCCACATCACCATAAAAATATCAGATAGCTCCAAACAATAAAAGGAGAGTGGCTTATCGGTTTTTAAACTGGCAAGAAATTGTCATCTGAGTTTTTGCGGTTTTCATAGTTTGGGGATCCATAATGGTGTCATAGTAACAACACAAATCTCACTGTCTCTTGGCCAAACCGGCCCGCAGAGCACCTGTAGCTATTCGCTCCTTAGAAACTGCAGGTATTTCTGGGGTTTCCCCAGTGAGCCTCACTGACGTTCCTGAATACTTTCTGGGTTCTTTTTCTCAGAGCTATTCCCTGATACCTGCATTCTTTAAGCCTCTGGAGCCCTTGTGGAAATGCTGCCGTCTTTCTAGTGGCAGCTACCTCTCCGTGCTGGAGAAGTCGCCGCTTACCAGAATTCTCAACAGTGAACATGCCCTTCCAATCTTCTCCACCCGCGAGCGCCCTGCGATCTTCCGCCCTGCCTTAGCCAAGAGCTCCAGGCGCTTCTGCACACTGTACCCTAATTTGCCCCTGGCCATGTTAACGGCTATTCTCGAGACCCTGGTCTCAGCCCCCACAAAACCTTATTCCCTGACTTCAGCTCCTGACTCTGTAAAGGCTCAGACTTAAGTCTAAGACGTAGGCAGGGAGGACTAATACATTCCTCTCCGTTTAATTCTCCCCTTTGACCCCATGCACTTTTTGTCACTGTCTCATTTTCCATCTGCACATGCGCACACCTGCTGTCACGTGCACGTGCGGAACTGCCTCTTCGATCCCATAACTGGGATAGAAGCAACTGGACTGTCCCTCTAGCTTCTTTTCTCGGGAAGTTCCGCTGGAACTCCACGGCTCAAACCAACCTGAACGTTCTGTCGGCTCTGTTGTCTTGGCACATACTGCCTCTTTACCTGCAATGCCCCCTCACCACACAGAGCTAGGCTCCTTCTACCACGTTTCAGATGCAGACTTGGGTGGATCTAATTCTCTCGTGGATCACAAATCAGCTGCCATTTCCTCCACAAAGTCCTCCCTCACTTCCAAGGAGATTATGGGATTATGTCACTCTTATATGACCTTATAATGTCCATTTTCCTTATCTATCATCTATCACCTATTTAAAACTAAACCTTGAGATTATCAAATATTGTTGTGACATAACTTTCTGTGTAAGGCAAGATCAAAGTTACTTTATAAAGCAGAAATAACATTTATAAATTGGGCTGCATCTTCTATGCTCGAGCTTTAGAAAGACTATGCTGCACATGACACGATTTTAGCAGTTTCGGGTGAAAAGTAGAAAAAGATTCGAATACGTCTCATTCCCAGCTGAACACTCATCTCCTAGACCAACTAGCTTGTAGAATTATTTTTAAGAGAAACAACAAAGTGAGGGATGGGAGTACTAAGCTATGTTTTGCCTTGTTCAAATCCTACAAGTTAAAGTTTTAATCTGACCGTCTTTCCTTCTTTTGCTTTAAACCCTTAAGAGTCCTTAACTGCCTGAAGCTGAAATCAGTGTGTTCCTGCTGAGATGACTTAATTCAGTTTGATCCTTCTCACATTTACCAGTCCCATCACATTGCAGACAGTCAATAAATAGTAGTCGATGGATTGATTTCCCCCTCCCTACTCTATCTGTTCATCCATATGTCTTCTACTGCCTTTCGGTCACAGGGTTAGGACAGAAGGAACTCCTGGCAATAATAAATATGCTCGCCAGCATAGAGTCGTGTAACAATTAAAACTAAAGGAAGAAGAAAAAGGATAATATTTAATATTATTGGAAGTAATTTTGTATTGTTAGTGATTTTTTTACTATATCATCCCTTTGCTTTTTTTTGAGACTTTAAATATCTGCTATTTTTCAGGCTTACTTGCATATGTATTACAAAGTGCTTAGTGATTATCTTGACTTTCAGAAAAGTTGGGGGTTGTGTGCTAAATACTATCTGTTTTCCTACAAGGTAGGAAAACCTTGGCGCTGCTCATACACACTGCCAAAGTAGAATTTGAAAGCTGCCCTCTTCATTTGTACCTCTCTCCCGTTCACAGATTTATGCAGTTGATACCTCACATGGGGGGGAAAAAAAGCTGAAAATACACATCACACAAACCGTGCTCCAAAGAGTCATTCTCATTCTCCTCCTGTTCATCTTTGATCGCTGAGTACAGTATGCGTATCAGGTTTATTTATTTATTTATTAAAGATTTTATTTATTTGACACCGAGAGAGCAAGATTAAGAGTGAGAGAGCACAAGCAGGGGAAATGAGAGGAAGGGGAGAAGCAGGCTCCCTGCTGATCAAGGAGCCCGATGTGGGGCTCTATCCCAGGACCCTGGGATCATGACCCAAGCCGAAGGCAGATGCTTAATCCACTGAGCCACCCAGGTGCCCCGAGTGTCAACTTTAAAACAAGACTTCCAGGGCTTCAACATTAGCTCGACCATTCACTAAATGCAGTTATCCGTGTGACCTTAGTCATGTTTTTTCCTCAGTTTGCCAGTATCTTCATCTACAAAGTGGGGATGGCAATCGCACCTTTCTCATAAGGTTGTTATGAGAATTAAATTATCTAGTGCTTGGAAAATTCTTAGCACAGCGCCTGGTCAGTAGTAAGCACTCAACAGTGGCAGTTACTACTACTGCCCCATTTGTCTAGCACCTTGCTTAATGATGATTCTCATTTTTCAAAATTTTAGCTTTTGAACAATTTATAGTTTTCTCAGTCATTCTCAAGCAGACTTTTATTCAATAATACAAAAGATTACCTATCAAGCAACATTCATGCTTTAGTATTGCTGTCTTTCATATGACAGTTTAATTTCTTTCTTTCTTTCTTTCTTCCTCTCTTTCTTTCTCTCCTTTTTAAGATTTTATTTATTTATTTGAGAAAGAGACAGAGCACCAGTGGTGGGGAGAGGCAGAGGGAGAAGCTGGGCTGAGCAAAGAGTCTGATGCGGCTTGATCCCAAGGCCCCAGATCACCACCTGGGCCAAAGGCAGATGCTTAGCCAACTGAGCCACCCAGGTGCCCCACAACAGTTTTATTTCAACAAAACTTCGCTTTGTGCTTGTACATTTTCATTTATTTGTATAATCATCTGAATGACACTTCATCTTGATGTTTCAAGAAAATAGCGTGGAAAATGAAAATGATAAAAATTTCCTCATGAAATTAATAAAATTTAGACAAATAGAGAAATCAATAAGGATGTTGAAATTAGCATATCTTCAACCACTACTGTGTGTACACTCATTGAACTTTTTTTTTTTAAGATTTTATTTATTTATTTGACAGAGAGAGAGATCACAAGTAGGCAGAGCAGCAGGCAGAGAGAATGGAGAAAGCAGGCTCCCTGCTGAGCAGAGAGCTGGATTTGGGGCTCGAGTCCAGGACCCTGAGATCATGACCCGAGCTGAGCTGAAGGCAGAGGCTTAACCCACTGAGCCACCCAGGTGCCCCTACTCATTGAACTTAAGCCCAATGACCGTATATTAGTTCTTAAAAGAGGAAAACTAAAGTACATGGAGAAAAAGCTGTAAATACTTAACTGCATGAGCAGTAAAAGTATAGAAAAAAATGAAATATTTCATGATAGTCTCAAGTTATCTGTAATTTTTTTAAGATCATATTTTTATTTATTTATTTTTTAAAGACTTCACTTATGTGAGAGAGAGAGACACAGTGAGAGAGGGAACACAAGCAGAGGGAGTGGAAGAGGGAAAAGCAGGCTTCTTGCCATGCAGGGAGCCCAATGTGGGGCTCAATCCCAGGACCCTGGGATCATAACCTGAGCCGAAGGCAGGTGCTTAATGACTGAGGAACCCCAGTGCCTAAAAGATTTTATTTTTAAAGGATTTTTTAAAAAGATTTTATTTATTTATTTGACAGACAGAGATCACGAGTAGGCAGAGAGTCAGGCAGAGAGAGAGGAGGAAGCAGGCTCCCTGCTGAGCAGAGAGCCCGATGTGGGGCTCAATCCCAGGACCCTGGGATCATGACCTGAGCCAAAGGCAGAGGCTTAACCCATTGAGCCACCCAGGTGCTCCAAAGATTTTATTTTTAAGTAATCTCTATACCCAACATGCGACCTAAACTCACAACCCCGAGATTTCAAGAGTCACATTCTCTACCAACTAAGACAGCCACGTGTCCCTCAGATTGTCTATAATTGAATTCCAGCTATAATATGTAGATCTATTATTCACATTTAAGATTTCTACTTTTGCCTCTTTTATGAATACATTATGCATGAAAATTGGGGCCATCTTTTATTTGTATATATGTATGCATATTTCATTAGGTTATAGACTACTAAAAAGAATAAGAAGGCCAAGTGTTCTTTATTTTCTCTTGATACTTTTCTATCTTACTGTGCATACAATATTTTTTGTGTATACAGTTTGCTCTCTATATAATTGAAATGAATAAAGAAAGTTTCCTTGTTTCTCTCAACAGTCATCTATCGAATAGCTCTTATGTGCTGTTGGGCACTTTGCTAATACTTTTACACATAAAGTTGACAAAGAGTTTCCTTCAAGTTGTTCAGAGTCTAGTGTGAGAGATATACAGGGGCACAATAAAAAATGTAAATGAATTGCTCTGAAAGTGCAGAAAACGGAAATGTGATACTTTCCATGTTGCTACAGAAAGTCTCACAGAAAAGGTGATGTGAAGTGAAAAATAGGTATTTAAAATTTGGGCTGTAATGTAGTAAGACTACTCTAGAGAGGATATAAAGCATTAAAAAAAATGACAGTCACAACAAAACGAAACACAGAGTCCTAAAAGGTAATGGTATGTTTGGAGAAAAGAAGTACAAGAATTTCTGAGGATGGGACAGAAGTTGACAAAGCTTAAAAGTGCCATAATTGTCTAACTTAATTGTAACTACCTAATGCGATCTACAAAGGAGCCACTGAAAGTTTGGATGAAACAAACTGATCAGATTTGGCAGTTTGAGTGAGGAAAAAATAAGGGTAAAAGAGACTGGAAAGAATCAAGGAAATTGATTAGGATGTTATAATACTAGCCCAGATAACAGTGGTTTAGGGTTTGACTAAGACAATAACTCGGAGAATTAATTTTAGATTGAGAGCAGCAAATAAAGCTGGGAGCTTATCACTGATAATAAAGCCATAAGAGAAGTGAGAGAGAGAGATTTTTCCAGATCAAACTCAGGAAAATCATCATTATTACCTGAGAGGGTAAGAGGAAAAAAAAAATGCAAAAGTAACTAAAAGTAATGGTCAGATTCACAGAAAAAGGACAGACTGGTATTGGGGAGAAAGAGGGAATTTCAAAGTGAAGCTGGGGACAGTGTCGAGTGCAATAGAGGGGTCAAAAGAGTGCCTGGGTGGCTCAGTGGGTTAAACCTCTGCCTTCAGCTTAGGTCATGATCCCAGGGTCCTGGGATCGAGTCCCACATCGGGCTCTCTGCTCAGCAGGGGGCCTGCTTCCCCTTCTTTCTGCCTCTGCCTGCCACTCTGCCTACTGTCAGATCTCTCTCTCTCTCTCTCTCTCTGTCAGATAAATAAATAAAATTAAAAAAAAAAAAAAAAGAGCGACTGAATGGAGACCCTTAAATTTGGAAATGGAAATACTGGTGGGTGAGTCATCTCAGACCACCACAATAAAAGACCATCTGTCCATGGCCCTTCAAAGTGCATGTCCTTCTGACATGCAAAAGACATTCATTCTATCCTAATAGCCCCCAAAGCCTTAACTCATTCCAGCATCAATTTTGAAGTCTAAAGTCTAAAGTTTCATCTAAATATCACTTAAATCAGACGTGGATGAAACTTGAGGTATTATTCATCATGAGGTAAAATTCCTCTCTATCTAGTCACTTGTGAAACCACACAAGTTATGTGCTACCAAAGTATAATGGGGGACAGGTGTAGGATGCATATTCCCATTCCAACAGAGAGAAAGAGGAAAGATGGAAAGGGTGACATGTCCCAAACCTAGCAAGCTGAACTCCATGAGATCTTAAGGCTGAGGAATAATCTTATGTTCAGTGATCTGTCTTCAGGCTCCAGTGGGGTGGTGGTTCTGTCTGCACAACATTGTTGGGAAGGGGTCCCGCCTCATCCTCATGGCTCCACTGGGTAGTCTGGCCGCATGGCTTTGGACAGAGGCCATGTGGCCTGTAAAAACCAAGACAGAGGCTCTGATAACTTCTAAATTGCTATTGGGGACACTATTTTCCTTCTTCTTAAAGAAGAGTGCACATTCACAAGCCAATTGCTCCATTATCCAAGGACCTGCTCAAAAAATCCAACAGCCTTTCTTCATTTTTTCCTCTTTCCATCCCCTTCAGTTCAAAATGGCAGTGCTCCTGCTCCTTTGATCCCATAAACTCTTTACTGAGTAATATTCTAGACATACCCTTGGTGTTCACTTCAGAACATGCTCTTATTTTTTAAGATTTTTATTTACTTGACAGAGAGAAGGAGAGAGAGAGAGAGAGAATGAGAGAGAGAGAGAGAGAGAATGTGCAGACACAAGCGGTGGGGGCAGGGGCAGAAGGAGAAACAGACTCTCCATTGAGTGGGAAATCCAACTCAGGGCTCACTCCAAGGACCCCGAGAGACCATGATCTGGGCCAAAGTCAGACACTTAACAGTCTGAGCCACCCAGGCACCCCAGAATTTTATTATTATTATTTTTAAAAAATATGAATAGGCTGAGAATTTTCCAAATCTTTAAGTTTGGGTTATTTTTTGCTTACCAATTCCTTCTTCAATTCATTTCTCTCCCTTCACACCTTATCATAAACAGTCCGGAGAGATCAAGCTTCTCCTTCAATACTTCACTTGGAATGCTCAACTAAATATCCAATTTTACCCCTCACAAGGTCTGCCTTCCACAAAACACCAGGACACAAACAACTCAGCCAAATTCTTTGCTACTTTATTAACAAGGATCACTTAGTTTCCAACATGTTCCTCATTTCCATCTGAGGTCTTAGCCAGTCACCCTTAACGAACATACTTCTAACACGCACCTCAAAACTTCCAGCTTCTACCCAGTTCCAAAGCTTCTTCCCCATGTTTAGATACTTTCTACAGCAGTACTCTGTTCTTTGTATCAAAATCTGTATTCGTCCTCTCGGCAGGGGGCAGGGGGTGTGTGTAACAAAATATGGTGGACTAGGTGGCTTTCAAAACAGAAACACTTCTCACAGCTCTGGAGGATGGTAAGTCCAGGAAGAAGGTGCTGGCCAATTCAGTTCCCTGGGGAGGGCTCTATTCGTAGCTTCCAGATGGCTACTTTCTTACCCTATCCTCACATGTTAGAAAGAGAGGAAGCCAGCCCTCTGGTGTCTCTCCCTATAAGGTCATTAATCACATCCTCATGACCTTATCTAAATCTAATTACTTTTAAATACCATCACATTGGGTGTTAGAGCATGTGAAAATAAATAAAGGAAACCTCACTTAAAATAATGGCATCAGGAAGCCGGGAAGAGGGAGCCCTCATGCACATGCCCTTTTCGCAGGGGACAGAACCAGCAGGAAGAAGAATGATAATTATTTTGACAAGGAAGGACATCATTCACATAGGAATTTTATATACTGCTTCTAAGAAAAGGAAGTATGACCTCTCTGCCCCCACCAACAATGTACTAACCACCGCCTGCAGCCAGTGCGAAACTGCCACGATCTTAAGCTCTTATTGTCCAATAATTTTTTTTTCCAAATCAACTTTTCCCACTTTTCGCCTAAAAATCTAATAAAAGCTGACCTCCCCTTTGTCCCTTCAGGCTTGCATAGGGTTCAGCATAGCTTCTTGTCCCCAACTGCAATTTCTCTGCTATTCCCAAATAAACTCATTTTTTTTTTCTCTTAAATAAAATTATTCTTTGGTCTGTTTAAAGGTAACAGGCTTCAACAGACACATTTTGTGGGGATACCATCAGTCCATAGTAATTGCTCACCTTGGTGAAAGCCACTAGATTGCCATGGGCTCAGGGGTCAGTGAGGTTTTGGGGAATGCTGGTCCACAAAAAAACTGTGCCCCTTTTTAAAAGTACACGAATGAGCAGGCAGTCACTTTAAAAAGAAGAAGCAAGTTTGAGGTCATTCACCTACCACCCCTGGAGAACTGATACATAAGATGCATGAGAGGAGCCAATGAGTCAGGAGAGGCTGAGGGTAAAGGGTGAGAAGAAATAGTGGAGAAATATTGTAGCTGTGTTGGGATCAAGAGTGTAGATAAAAGACAAGACTTTCTCTGAATCAGCAGTGAAGGAGAAGCTGGGAGCTGGAAGAGAGCAACAGAGCACAAGTTCATGTCCCTCTACGCTTTTTTTTTTTTTTTTTTTTGTAAATTAAGAAACGGCAACACATGCTGAGAATGAGAGGTGATCTAAAACAGAGAAAGAGGTTTGAAATCGTCCAAAGGAGAACATTCTCAGATTTTGCTGTGTGTACCAGCAAAGCAGGCGTCCATGGAGAATGGGACAGCAAGCTCACAGAACAGGATGAAGATCACCGCATATAATTAAGGTCAATATCAGATAGAAATCATAAGCTTGTAATTCCATCAACTGACTCCGGTATTTTATTGTCCTCAGAAGCAGAAAGAGAGGGTAATTGGATATTTGTGCTCTTCCAGGGAAAGGTATTATCAGGTAAATGAGACAGGAAGACAGATACCGGGGACAAACAAACAAAAACGTTTTGTAAGAATACACAGATGTTATAAAAACGCATAGAAACTCAGGATGACTTTGGACATTGGCAAGCATTTTATAGTTTCTTCTTCAAAGGCTTTCTTAGTAACACCAACAAATACACAGGCCACAAGATATTTCTTTCCATCTAAACATTTAAAAAATAAAATCAGTTTCTCCAGAATTCTATTTTTTTTTAAACTTTAATTTAAACTTCATATCAAAACCTGAAAGTATCAGACTACAATTGTGTAGCATCAGGCAAAGATGTATATTCTAAAACAATAAGACATGAAAAAAGACTACTTTTTTTTTCTTTTTTATCATATAAACAAGGCATCTCTTACTTTTTGGTTGATTTTAACAATTTGGCCTCCAATAATCCCCTCTACATTTTTAGAAACAAATGATCCATGTTTCCTCAGAATGTAATTTTTTTAACCATCATATATCTTTTAGACAAGTGAGGATTTTTCCCCCATGTTACAATATACAACATTTAGCTAAAGGTCCTAACTTTAAGAAAACTATAAAACCCTGAAAGAGTAATACAATTAAGTAACAAACATGAGCCAACAACTGAATATATGGATTTAATGAAACCAGTGACCTTGGGTCACAAAACTCAGTGAGTTTATTTTGCTGTCAGAGTGCATTTATTTGAATCATAGCTTCTATATTTCTCCACAATTGTAATAATGTTTGGCAAAGTTGGGCTACCTTTATATGGCTTCACAGTATTCAATTTCATTTGAAACCATCTAATGCAAATTTAATACTTTTATCTTTTATGACAAGACTTAGCTCAGTCTGAAATAATCACTGTATTAACATTTTTTACCCATTCAAATAGTCCAATTCATTATTACAAAAACAGCAAGAATCCCCAGCCCGTCATTAATTCCTACTGTTTTAATTACAAGAAAAAAAAATACTCTATGGAAGGCTTTTGTGGATAATGGTGCTATAAACACAATCTTATGCAAAGATACAAAAATAAAATGGAGTAATTTTTTATATCAATATTCTGGTAGAAATACCATATTTTTTGGCAAAAAATTGAAGTCTGTTAAACTATAATGGTTCTTTATTTGAATTCAGTCACAAAGAGGCTTCTTGGGAGTACATATTAATTTTGAATATTTGGAAACACATGAAAGCTTCAGACAAGACTGACATTTTTATAAATCAGCTCACCATTCATTCAGATTTAACAGATTTTTTTTTCTTTTTTACTGCACTTCAACCAAACTTAGTTTCTGTGTATTGTAATTGCATGCAAATGACTGTCAGGGTCAGGAGATACAAGCTGTTCAAAGCTTAAAATTCAATGCTCTCTAAGATATTACCCAGAAACAAAATCCAACTTTGGGCACACGTGAACACCTAAACAACTTTCTTTACAAAACTGACCACTTCATTTAGAATATATGTTACTAGGAACATCGCTGGGATTTGACAAGTGAGGAGAAATCTCAGAATACTGTTTCAACCTCAGAATAAGGCTAGACAAATATCTGTATTTGTATTATCATTATTATTTTTAATCTAAATCAGAATACATCACTGAGGGAGATTCTGATGAATTTTCTATCCTAAAGACGATGAGTTTAAATTCAGACACTGTTGAAGGATAACTTTGTGGAAAATACACTACCAGTCACTCACTTTCTAGAGGTGACAAAGAAGGGCAACTGTACTTGTGCACATACACTCAACACACACACACATACACACACACACACGCGCACGCGCACACACACACACACAGATAAATGGAACGAAGATTGTGGTAATGCTATAGTGGAGATACAAAGACCTATACACCATAGGGGTAAAAGATGAATTCCAAATGAAGGAATTAGCAATGTTTGTGAACAAAGGTAAACCTTGAACTATACCCTGAGATATCAATAATGTTCAGAATATTTTTTAGCAGAGTTATACTGCATTAAGAAAAAAGGTGCCCGTTTATTCTTTTAAGATTAATACCCAAGAACTGATAAGATATTTTCCATAACTAGGTATTACTTTTATAAATATTTCAAATGTGTATGTAGATCTATGCTAAATGTCCATTAGCACTGAGCTCATATATCATATAGCTTTTTTGAGTAGGAGAGGTTAGTTCACTAAATACATGTAGAACTAAGAATTGTGAGAGATGCAGTAAATAAGTAAACATATAAAGGCACCTTTTCTACTCCGGCAATATTTAAAAATCTCTTCAGGCAAATTATAGTATTCAAGTATACATACAATATTTTTCAGGGTTCCCAAATAAGAAAACCAATCAATAAATTTATTTGATTTGATTATTTATTTAGTTACTTATTTTAAGATTTTATTTTTAAGTACTTTCTACACCCAGTGTGGGGCTCGAACTTACAACCCCAGGATCCATAGTCACACTCCCTACTGACTGAGACAGCCAGGGGCCTCTAATAAATTTATTAACTGCTGTTCTATTTCCACTTCTAGCACCAACTTTAATCATCTTTAAGGACAAAAATTATTTATGTCTAGATATGAACATAAATTAGTATCTAACAGGGCACCTCAGATGTACAGTTTGACAAATAATAGTTAATTAAATTATTGGTGATAGCATTTCAGAATTTCTTTCAGAATCATTTGCAAAACTAGACAGAATTTACTTTAACAACAAGTTGCATTTTCATTTCATTATAATATTGTTCTGAAATGGTTTGGATGATATATGATTACTAGCAGAATATTACAACTGGTATGAAAATAAGATGTTTCCTCAAGGGTTTAGCAGTTTTATAAAATCTAATATTTTGTATTTCATATTCAGTCCAAAGTTCAGCTACCATTTTCATCTATTAACATTTGCAGTTAAGACATAGAATTTATTAAATTAGCAAATGGCTATTCATTGTAACATAACCATAAATTGAGTTCTAACTCAAGAATGTGTTAATTGTTCTTCTCTGTTGAGAACAGTAGCTTATAACCAGTTTTTAAACCGAGCAGACATAGTTCATATGCAATTTAGATTAAATCTGAGTATGAAATAGAAGGCACACATACCATCTGTGGAGAAATATCCTCATCCCTAATAAATATGCATCAGTATTATAGCCCATTTCATTACTAAAGACAAGTTATAAAACATAAAGTTGGGTTTAATAAAAGAAAGTCAATTTAATGGAAATGAGAAATTACCTACAAGAACATTACAGATATCACCTACAATATTCTTTGGCTGAGGAAGGATAACTTGACTCACCTGTAAGTTAGAGGCCTGGAGAGATGTGTGCTTCGAAAAAGATAGAAAGGAGCCTCCACTGGCAGACTAGGGCATCATTCAACAAGTATTCATTGAGATTCTACCATATTCTAGGCACTGATATAACTGCAAGGATTTATATAATGGTAAACACTCATCACATTTGCTAACAAAGCAGTGTTGTAAGCACTTCACACAACAATCCTGTGAGGTATGTACTACTATTGTTCTATTGTACAGGTAATGAAACTGAGGCATGAAAATGTTAAATGACTTTCCCAAAGGCACAGAGTGAACAACAGAGCTGGAATTTTAAATGACTTAGTTTGGCTTCAGATCTAGAGAATAGCATGGACAGAACTGAAGTTAGAAGGATTGTGGAGTTCGGCAAGTCTGTAAGGAAGCCAGTGTAGCTGGGCAGAAATAATGAGATGGGAGCTTGGTGTGAGATGAGGCTGGAGGCTTATGCAGGGGCTAGACTGAGGACCTTAGATCCACGTTCAGGGTTTTGATTTTTATTCTCAGAGCAATAAAAAATCACTGGGGCGTTTTAACCAGAAAAGCTGGGGAGTAACATAACCAGGTTACATTTTGAGAAAATCTTATGGACTGCACTGTGCCAGGCTGATTAGAGAATGAAGATAAAAGTAAAAATTAGAGCTAAGAGGCTATTTTTTTTTTTTTTTATAGTCCAAGTGGAGACAGTGGCAGCCTGCGTTAGGGTGGTGGTAGTAATAATGGGAGAGATGAGAAGTAGATAGATTTGTAAGATATTTGAGAGCCAATATCAACAGCATTTAATGTCACATAGAATAGGAGCATGGGAGAGTGGAAATATCAAGCATAATTTTCAAATTTGTAGTTACTGCTGCTGACTGGATGATGATACATGCAGGACTAGCCTTGACATCATTCAGGTTTCTGCTTAAATATCTCCTAAGATAAGTTTTCTTCAACTGTTTGAACTAAAATATCATCCTCCTCCCTCTAAGTCTCTAAATCTTACCCTGCTTGATTTCTTTCGTAGCAGATATAACCCCCCCGACAATAAATAAGCATATTGTTTGTTTACCTCTTTATTGTCTTTCATCAACTATAATGAAAACACCGTGAAGTCAATTTGTCACTGGCACTAATGTTGTATTTCCTACCCTTTAGAACAGCACCTTGCATATCCCAAGTGGGCAATCAGTATTTGTTGAATGAATAAGTGAACGTGAGAGCCACCAGAACATGTAAAATGGTCAGAGTTGTGGATGTGGATGAGGCTCCTTCACAGAGACCAAAGAGAGGAAACGAATGGGAGCATGGGCAAAAAAAAAAAGGAAACAAGGGAGAAGGAAACCGATGGCAAAGTTGCGGGTTGGTGGGGGAGAAAGTCTAACAAAGAGCATTTCAGTGGAAACCCAGAAAACACATCGGCTTAAAAGCGAAATGATTGGCAACATCAAGTAGAATGTCAATACAGGAAGAATGTCAATACAATGTCAAGACTGAAGAGCTGCTATTGGGATTGGCATTTAGGAGGTCATTAGTAGCGTTATAGACAAGTGTTTTGCTTAAGTGTTAGGAATAGAAGAGAGTCTACAGTGGTTTGGAAGGGCAATTGGAGATGAAATGGGGAGACAGGAAGTTTACACTATTCTTTCAAGAGGGTGGCTTGGAAGCAGAGCACTAGTGAGGGATGAAAGAAGGAGGGGTTCACAAAGAAATACTACATAGGAGTTTATGGGGAACCCGGAGATGTTTCTTGATGGTAGTCATGGGAGTTTGGTCAAGAGCCTTGTAGAGAAAGAGCTATTCTTAGCCATGGCAGTGGGCGGTAAAAGAAGAACAAGTGTGGGTAGAGTGACATATATAACCTAGCATATGGGATGAGCTATATTCAGCTGATTAAAGCAACAAGATCAAACTACATGCAACCTCTGGCAAAGCTCACAGGTTAGCAAAATTGTTCATTCCCTTTAGCTAACTGAAAAAAATGTATTCTTGACTCATGCTATACTACCTAAGGCTAGCTAAGAGTCTCCTGTCTCAAAACAAGATTTAGAAAGAATAGGTGGGTGGGGGGAAGGGGTAACTGGGTGATGGGCATTACAGAGGGACCCTGACGTGATGAGCCCTGGGTGTTATATGCAACTAATGTATCATTGAACATTATATCAAAAACTAATGGTATACTGTATGTTAGCTGATCGGATGTAAATAAATTAAAAAATAAAAAAAAATAAAAAGAAAGAATTGTTTTTTAGTAGTTTCAAGTAGTAGTTGTCAGTGACTAACTTACAAGCTAAGGGTATAGTGGATATTCAAAAGGTTGTCAGTATTGGAAATATCAAGTTATCAGAGGTAAACTTTTATTATCTATACACTTGTCTTGTTTTGTTATGCCATAGCCATCATATTTCATTTGAAGAAGGAAATTTCAGACATTTATTTTTCATTTGCACTTCTTTTAAGTGACATTCATCCCAAGAAACAGTTTTGTTCTCATATATTCAAGCACACATAATTATACGTGATTTAAAGGTAAACAAATATATTTCTGCTTAAGAAAGAATTACATTTCTGGTTTACATCTCAGGCCATATATTTTAAATAAAAATACATAAATTGATCCTATTTCTTCCCATTTTCTTCATAAATGGAAACTTCACTATGTATACCCTTTGAAGTATTACCCTATTATGTTCTTTAGTCGATCAACTAAATATTGATACACACAAAAAATAAAAACAATGAAGTAGTTCTGTTATCGATTATCTCCACTTCTAGCAGATTAGGTATATTAGTATGATATTGCCAAATTAAGTCATGGGAGGTGAATATTGAAAAATCTTCACACACTATATATAGCATAGTATAAATCCTTACTTACATTTCAAAGACATCACATGAGGGAACTTCATTGAATTTTACCTATAATGATGTTATCAGATGTCATATTAAATAATTCAGTATTTCTGATAGTTTATGCATGCCAAAAGTTGATATTGACATGAAATTATGGGATAAAATGTATATGATTCCATCTCCCCAAAACAGCAAATGATTAAATATGTATCTCAAACTGTTTTAACTTAGTTTGAAAGAAGAGTCTGAAAATTAAAATCACAGGACTTTCTCCTTCATGCAATCCCTCTTTAATTTCTTTTCCCTAATACCAGATTGCAAGGAGAAAATTTGCAGCCTAGGTTTCCAGTGATTTTCTACTTCTTTATTAATTATCATATGTGCCTTTTCACTCAAAGAGCTAGGTAAATGATTTCAACAATGAAATGGTAACATTTCAAGAAAGGGGCAAATTAACATTTAATTAAATAAAAAATTATACTGCTCTCATTTAATAGGAGCATAATTAAATTCCTATCTTTAAAGTTTAAGGTCTCTGAAGTCCTGAGCTCATTTAAAAGTATGTTAAAGATACCAAAATAGTAGATATTACTTAGGGCCACTACAGAGCACAACTCTAGAGAGCACTATTCACATAAAATTTTGGTTTATTTAATTTCATCTTGTTTATAACTCCTCTTTAAATTTCCCTGATGTTCGCCCTTTCCTATTCTAGTACTTTTCAATATCTTCATTAATTAATAATCTTTTAAAGAAAAAACAAGGAAAATGGAAAGCATGTGAGAGTTAACAGTGTACAATGTGTTTTTGACTGCATCCATCCGACCTATTTTCAAATGAAAGTCTCTCACGTTTTCCTAAATTTGCGTCATAGAGTTAGAGTGCTTAGTGTCGATCTTAATAACATAGACGTGTCATAAATCAATACTATTATTTCATTCACAAGGAAATAGCAGAGAAGCAGACACACATCCCAGGACCCTAGCTGCATTTCTTGTTGCATCGGGCTAACTAAACCATCTGTTCACTTGCTTTTTTGTAGAGAACTGTTTATCTGCTATAATGCACCTATACAGCCCGTTTTACAAAATGCGCTAGCACTGTTTCGGGAAGAAAGTGCTAAACCATTGAAGTTCACTAATAGTTGTAGAAAGGGTAAAAATACAGAACCTCTACATATCTTTTAAGTGGAGAAAGTCCAATAATCAACTACATACATTCTCATTTTAATTAGAGTACAAATGTCTCCAAATATCTTTCACAACAACAACAATAACAACAAACCGGCAAATACATCTCCAGGAATTGTATCTCTAATTGCCCTGTGTAGATTTCCCACCATTTGCGGCTAGTAAAATTCATTCTATCAGCCTTTTTTAAAGAAGTTAATATGCATTATATTAGAATAAAACTAGCTTTTTAAAACAGATTTTATTTATTTGTTTGACACAGAGAGAGAGAGAGAGAGAGAGAGCACACATAAGCAGGGGGAGTGGCAGACAGCGGGAGAGGGAGAAGCAAGCTCCCCGCCGAGCAAGGAGCCTATTGTAGCGCCTGAGATCCAGGGCCTTGATCCAGGACCCTGCGATCATGACCTGAGTGGAAGGCAGATGCTTAACTGACTGAGCCACCTAAGTACCCCCCTAAAACTAGCTTTTTCTTGCCGAATCGGTATCTTTTTAATAAAAAATTATGTATTGCTTAAATATGTGAAATATCTTCCTGCAAGCACATTTAAAACCCAAGACTTACATAGGGAATATGAATTATAATCTGCTAATACTTAAGAGTTCATGAATAAAATCTCAGTAAGCATCACATAGCAGAATATCTAGTTATATTTAAGACTTTATAAAGTTTGAAAATTCAGTTTATTCTAAATCCATATATTTGCTCATTTCATGCTTCACACCTCTTAGCTTATGTTTTGGATGTAGTATTTAACCCACTGAGTCACCCAGGTGCCCCTTGGATGTAGTATTTTGAAAATCAGGAGCCCAATTCCACTGATGCTAGAAGACCTCAAACATTAAGATTACTAGGGCAGATGCATTTCTGTACTTGTTTCCTTTTTATCAGTTTAAAGATTCTTAGGGTGATATGAGTTAATGCAAGAAATCAGAATTTTAAAGATTTTATTTATTTATTTGACAGAGAGAGATCACAAGTAGACAGAGAGGCAGGCAGAGAGAGTGAGAGGGAAGCAGGCTCCCTGCTGAGCAGAGAGCCCGATGTGGGACTCGATCCCAGGACCCTGAGATCATGACCCGAGCCAAAGGCAGTGGCTTAACCCACTGAGCCACCCAGGCACCCAGAAATCAGAATTTTAAAGAGTAGGTGTGACAGGAGAAAGTTACAGAGGATGTTAGTCAAGAAGTTGTAAGTTAAATTTTGAATTTTGAATTTCTTTGTTTTAATTGGATCATTATAATTGATGCTATTTAGTGTCTAGAAAGAGGGACCCATGAGAGCTCCATTAGCCTTCCTGGGAAACAAGCAAAGGTAATAACTTTTTCTATTAAGCAAACAAAGACTGGCCAACTCTCCATTTGGCTCATCAGTGAACCTTCCTGCGGGGAGAGTTCTGCCTCCCCGCTTGTGTAAGGAGCTGGCTACTTCACCAGCACACAGAATGTGCTGTCAATATCTCCTGGTGACTTTTAAAACAATTTCCTAAATAAAACTCTGTAGAATTCTATGAACCATTCTTTCGCTGAATGTATCCGCCTTTGCGGCTCGCAGCAAAGAATGTGCTTTATCCTCAGTGATGCTCCTTCATTGTCCCTTTTATTTCGGTCTCCGATAAACTTCATTAGCACAATGGAACAGAAATTACTCCATTTAGTATGGCTATCTATTTCAATAGAAAATACTCATACACACAGATAGCTTACACGTTTGATTAGGTGAAACACAAAATTCAGCATTGCAATAATCTACTCTGTATTATTGACTGAAAGCAGCAATTCTGTGATGGATTTATACTAACGATTTTTTACCAGTTGATATGAGAAATTATTTCTGTAGGTAATCCAACGGATGTGTTATTTCAATGCCATCAACACTTAAATCTTCATATTCTAATACTTAAATACTCCCATTCCATGCATTGTAGAGGACAATGGATTCACAGGCGTGCTTGACAGCTCTCTGAACAGTAGGTGGCAGCACTGTTCAGCTGTCTTTGTTTTAGTTTTGGTTTGGTTTGGTTTTTTGGTTTGTTTTGCCAACTGAACTGTTTCTTTACCATTTGGGAGGGGAAAAAAAAAAGGAAAAATCTTCAGAAGACCAAATTCATATATATATATATTTTGTGTGTGTGTGTGTGTGTGTGTATCTATATACACACACACACACATAAAATACCATATCCCATGTAGATTGCTGATAATTTGGGAATGGAATTAAAATGATAACCTAAGAATCAAAATCACCAAAACAGTTCATTTCTCATATTTTTATTCTTAGCTTGTCTGTCATGATCACTTACTTTATGTTTTGTCTTGTTTTACTATTTGAAGTGAAGACGACAGAAATGAAGTATGTCCACAAGTGAAGTGCCCTGAAATGACCGCTCCTCTTGTTAGCTGTTGTCAGCTTCAAGGGAGCTCTTTTTGTATCTTCTCAGATTCTTTGCAATTCATTCATGCCTAGTTTTACCATTTCCACTAATAATGAACTTGCTCTGAATGACTTTTTAAAGAGCAGCCAGAAGCGTCAGCCAGTTCACGGAATAGTTTCAATCTCTTGACGGTTCGGGGGCTTAAACATATTGTGATCTGCTTGTTTATCAGTATCACACATCCACACGTATGCACGTGCAATTCAAATATACAAATTTGTTGTGCATAAGTTACTGAGGAGCATGCATTTGTGAAACCACCTATACTGAGGAATTGGAGGTAAGACTCTGTTTTTCAAGTCTAATATTTTCTGACTAGTGGGGGATACCCCAAGTTTGATGTGAGAATTGAATGAGGCATGTATATAAAGTATATAAAGCATTCTGTAATCAGAATCATTTTTTTAATTATGTTTTGTCTGTCTTTTCTCTAAGCAGTTATCTAGTAAAACAATGTTAGGATATCACATATAATTTTGTATTCCCAGCACTTAGCACAGGGCCATGCACGTAAGCACAGGGGCCAGGCACTCAGTAAACATATTTGTGAATCAACAAACACTTGAGTTTATAATGCAAATAAAGCTGGTCAATCTACTAGAGTAAATTCAAATATCCATTTGTTCATTCAGCATTCAATGAAGTCCTCATTCCTTTGAGCTCAAATTCTAACAGATAAGGCAGCAGTATTATATATATATTATACATACATACCATTTTATATATATGTATATATATACACACATATATGTGTATATATACACACACATATATATGTGTATATACATGTATATATGTATATATATACACTTTCCAGTGGTTTAGTAGCTATGTAAAATAGTCATTTCACAAAGGTGATAATTTATACATGATACTTTGATGTTCATGAAGCTGTTATAAAATACACATTATCTCATTTAGCCTTTGTGATGACTACTGAGTTAAAAATATTTAATACTGAGGAACCTGGGACTTAGAGAATTTAATAAGATTAATAGAGCCAGACCTTGTTCTAAATCAACATCTCTTTATATCATTTGAAAAGAACCCATAGAAACAATCAGTTTTTGTAACAGTTGGCCAGTACATTATTCTTATTTAAGCCCATACATTTGTTTTATACAATATTCTTTTTTTTTAAAGCTTTCTTTTTTTAAAAAGATTTTATTTATTTATTTATTTATTTGAGAGATTGAGAGAAAGAAAGAGTATGAGAAGGAAGAGGGTCAGAGGGAAAGCAGACTCCCCACTGAGCAGGGAGCCCGATGTGGGACTTGATCCTGGAACTCCAGGATCATGACCTGAGCTGAAGGCAGTTGCTTAACCAACTGAGCCACCCAGGCGCCCTGTTTTATATAATATTCTTGAAATTGGCTTGAAATTGTCCATTTAAAGAGAACTACTTCTTTACAGTTGTTAGTTTTCTCTTTGATGCCACAGATACATTTGTGTTTTGTAGGCTAAATATCTCTACCTATCTTGCCCTCCATATTTGACTAAGTACCATATGTGTTCATCATTGCAGTGACAGGCAGAAGGAAGAAATCATGTTTGCTATCATTCTCACTAAGACCCTCACTGAGGAATAACACAATAATCTAACTGCCAACTAGCTTAGAGATATAGAAATATGTAACATCAAACTTTCCAGGTTAGAACAGAGACTTGAATCTGAGCTAGTGGGCCAGTGCCTCCCCTCTGTCAACCACTGCTCTTGAATTTTGCACAAGGAGTTGAATGTCATGGAAAAAGAACACTTGAATCATACACACCTAACCTACAGCATAAAGTTAAGGTTAAACTCACAAGAAGAGTGATAGCGTTTTTTCCTTGCTCACAATTCACAACTATAAATAGATTCTGTAAATAGATACATTCAAGAATGATTGAATTTCTAGGATTTAAGTTTTACTCCTAACCATTTTAAATCAAGGTTACAGCATTTCCCAGGGCGCCTGAGTGGTTCAGTCAGTTGAGCATCTGCCTTCGTCTCAGGTCATGATCTTAGGGTCCTGGGATCGAGCTCCACATTCAACTCCCTGCTCTGCGGGGAGCCTGCTTCTCCCTTTCCCTCTGCCTGCCACTCTGCCTACTTGTGCTCTCTCTCTGTGTCAAATAAATAAATAAAGAATCTGTTTCTTGGTTTAAAAAAAAAAAAAACCAAGATTAAAAAAGATTACAGCAACTTTCATGCCACTGTTAGAGACCAATTCACCACTGAGAGGAGTCACTGGTCCAGTATGGGTCTGATGATAATTCCCTAAATCTCACACAGCATGTTTGTTAGTTACTTCACATCCTTTTGCTTCACCAGCTTTCTGGGCCTTTGGCGCTTTCTGATTCTGGCTGGCATCACAGTGACCAGCTCTATGTGGGCTCCAGTCAGTTTCACATGGGACAACCAGAAAGTGCTTTGTCTCATTATTTGACTATATACCTCTCACTTCTCACCCCCCTGCCCTGGGCTTCCCTTTTGACACTGCGGCTGTAAGACTTGCTCTGTGTCCTATATGCACATTCCCGAGGATCAGGGATGAGCCTTACTGGAGGGTGAGCCTTTGACCAGTGGGAGACAGGACACTATGAACAAACACCTCTGCCTTTTTTCCCATAGAGGTTCTCTCCTGAGATGCAGTCACTCAGATGACAAAAAAGATTGCCCCAAGAGATGAGCAAAGATTTCCCCGACTTCAGCCTTCCTGAGGTTGTACTCCCTAAAAAAGGAAATAACCTAGAGCTTGTGCTTCAAAATCAGTTTTCAGAAGAACCCAGGCTAAAATACACACTACTAAAAAATAGAAAATCCAATCCAAACACACAGTGAAATCCTTTAACCATCTCCAATACTTGCAGAATCTCCTGCAAACATTGAAATGAGCAAAGTCACAGTTTTACGGCTCTAAGAAAGGCCTAAAGAGGTGTTATTGATTCAATCACATGTTCTGGAATATGAGGGTTTTCTCTTCTTTTCCCCTGACACAGTAATAAAATGATCAAAATTCTAATCTTCTGAATTTAGTTGAGAGTTTGATTTCACTTATCATTAGCTTTTTTTCATAGAAGCACAAACTATACTTTAGAAAAACATCTACATTGTGGGGGCTTTTGTGTTTTGTTTTTTGTTTTAATTGAGAGGGTGCGCCTCTACTGGAAGTTTCACATCGCCTCAAATAGTTGGCTGGATGTAAAACATGTATATTCTAAGCCAGCACGCGGCAGTGTTGAGAAAAATGCTGAAAAAGAGACATTTATTGCTTTAATAATTCATAGCCCAGACTGTTCTAAGAAAAGATTTAGGACAACCAGGTAAGCAAATGCCACGGTGGTCAATGAACTACTTTCTTGCAATGAGGACATTGTCTCTATTTGAATAGTTTATGTTTTCTCAAATATTTTTTTTCTGTCAAATATTTTTTTTCTGTCAAGAATAGTAATTCAGGGCATCTGGGTGGCTCAGTCTGTTGAGTATCTGCCTTCGGCTCAGGGCCTGAGGGTCTTGGGATGGAGGCCCACATTAGGCTCCCTGCGCAGCGGGGAGTCTGCTTCTCCCTCTCCCCCTGCTCATGCTCTCTCTCTGTCAAACAAATAAATAAAATCTTGAAAAAAAAAATAGTAACCCCATCATTCTTCTTTCAGGAAAATAAAAGAAAGTCAAAAGGAAATAATCCAGCCACATTTGTCTCCAAGAAGAAAAATGGTGTAGTTATATTATTTCATGGTTGTTCATATCTATATAATAAGGAACAATGAGTTGAACCACTCTGACTTAGCCAACTTTTGAATTTCCATTTGCTACCATCTACATTATACCTCAAACTACATACCCATATGCACACCCTCTTGGTATATAGTTAATGGTCAACATCAGGTAACTGAGGTTGAGAGAGAAGAACAAAATAAAAACAAAGTTTAGTCAGGACCACAGTGGAAGCTGAAAAAAAAAAAAAAGAATAGAAAGATCTCCATTTTTTCCAGAAGTCCCTCAGTTTCTGAAATTTCTATAACTATCTTTTCATGGCCTTCTCACCCAATTCTGGATCGGACTTCCAGGAATGTTTGAAAATGCCAACACTAGTAATTACACATAATTACTTTTCACATTTTTGTATTATTTTTTGTTATTGTCAATAAAAATGAATAGTGTAAGTCCCACTGCCTCCTTCAGCACTTTGTATTTCTCTTATAGGTTAAATACTTTTTCCATTGCCGATAATGATCTAATTTCTACTCAGCTATAATTACCTCAAAAGAACTCATAGATTTATCTTTGTAAAACTTCCAGTGTTCTATATAGTCCTTGCATATAAGAGGCTAATAAATATTTCCTAGATAAATTAACGTATTTTTGTTGAATCTTAACCAGACTATGCCCTGCTAGAGCATTAATTTCTTAGAGTGGGTTAATAACTGTTATTAACTCGAAGTTGAACATTTCCATAATATATTCACTATAAAGCAACTGGGAGTAGACCATGCAAAATTTAAGCATATTCACTGTTTAAAAATCAGATTAACACAGTTTTCACATCTGCAAATTTGTCAGTAGAACTTTCCTCCTGGCAAAACTCGGATAAAACAAATTCTAGTCATGTGGTTGTATTGTGTGCTATAAATAATTTCTAACATAACATAATAATAAAAAATAATAATTTCTTATGTTTGAAGTTGTCATGTTGAAGAACACAGTCAGGGACTGAATACTTAGATAATTGATACCATCTAGATTTAAGGAAACGATTTTAGCTTTTTCTCTTTACGTTTTCTTGCATTTTTGTCCATTTCAGTATTATCTAAATCTTTATAAACTTCTAGTATAGAATAAAATTTTGTACCTAGAACATACTTTAGAATCTGTGTGTTTCTAGACCCCATTTGGAAACTGTAAAACTTCCCTTTGGAAAAAAAACAGAAGGAAACATTGTTTCTTAATTTATATTATTGAAACTCTCTACTGACTTCCTGGACCAGGTGTATAGCTCTTCTCTTTGGTAACTTCTCTCTATTCCACCTCAGAAAATAGAAAATGAAGTTGAAAAAAGCTCTGATCTGATAATGTGATTTATAGTAGAGAACAGGTACTCGTTTTGTCTCCCGTATTACCCTTAGAGATTGCAAGAAACCCTTGCTCTTGATTAGGTCATCTTTACTTTGGGGATTAACTTAAAAGTCTTATGACAACCTGTGTCATTTGAAAAGACATACATTTTATTGTTGCGTATTTTTAAAATCATTTTAAGACAAAAACATAAGTTACTTTGTTTCAGCAAACGAAGGAGATATTTTCTATGAGTGGGTATCTGCAGTAACATTATTAACACTAATAACATGAAAGAAATCAGAGATGATCACAGGATAGAAGAAATAATATAGAATAAAAACACAATGCACAACAGGGTGAATTTTCCTTTTTAAAGAAGCAAAGATGGGGAAAAAATCAGAGATGTCAGAGGACCTCATTATGGTAATTTCTTTTTCCATCACTGTTTGTTTGTTTGTTTGTTTGTTTTTGGCAGTGTCCCATCTTCCCAATATCTGGCCTGTAGGAAAATATTTTTCCAACTATTTTAAATTGAGAATAACGATACAGAATAAAGATACAGATACTGACCAAGAAAGCCACAGTTTATATTCGATCTGGGAAAATGTATTTATAGTTAGGGAATGGGGAGGTGGGCAAGAAAAAAAAAAAAGAAAGAAAGAAAAAAAAAGAATTTACTTAAAAAGAAAAGATCAACTTAATGGAAAATCTTGAAGATAAGAGAAAAAGGAAATGATAATGTGTTCTTAAGGCACTCTGGGACAACCATTTTAGGGATGTTTATATATTATTTTTCCTTTTGCAAATGGAAATACAGGTGAGGAGGTAAGGCAGCTGGAAGCAAGTTATAATAAGTGAGCACGAGTTACCTACGACAACGAACAGGAAGACCCAGCAAATAGCATTTCACAGAAAGCAAGTATCTTACGGTCCAGAAGGTGGAAGAATAAAAGTTTTTTGTTTGTTTGTTTTTAATTTTCATTTTTTTAATTTCATTTTTTAATTTTAATTAAAATTAGTTTCTAATTTTCAATTTTTAAAAATTTCTTTTCAGTGTTCCAGATTTCATTGTTTATGCACCACACCCAGTGCTCCATGCCCTCCATAATACCCACCACCAGGCTCATCCAATGTCCACCCTCTTCCCCTCCAAAACCCTCAGACTGTTTCTCAGACTCCGCAGTAAATGGTTGGTGTATCAAAACCTAAAAGAGATAGTTCATTATTTAATCTAGAATATTCTAGCTCTTATTTTATAATGGCCTGTTAAGCTTCTCAGGATTCTTGGAAAACCTGTCATTCCCCAAATATGCAATTACTTTGCTATCCTCTTCTAAAACCTAATATATTTTTTAAAAAACTTATTAATTTAAAAGGAAAACATGTAATCAAATTTCCAAATGTTTCATTTTAGTCTATATTTAAATAGTTTGCACATTTAAACTGAAATTATACTTCTAACGTTCAAAGCCAATAATGGTTTTCATTTTTCTTCAGTCTAGCCCCAAACTGTATTTTCTAGATTCCCTTTCCTGTTCAGTGAGAAAAATGAGTAAGTCTAAGATCACACCAACATTAAGTCTGATAGAAGACAACTTGTTCCTTAGGGATAATAAATACCAAAAAGTACTCTGCTACTGCACAGCTAGCTGTAGCAATAATTTACCTATTCTAAAATTCTCCTAGACAAAGGAGCTTCTCAGCTCCTTCCACATTCTGAGATGGAATATGTTTTTCAGCTACATGCTGTGATACCCTCGCTTGATAATGATTCTAGACTTAAGAAAGGACCTAGGAAGCCAGGTGCTTATCTGTGTAATTGGTTATTCTCCTTCGTCTGCAAAAAACAGGGCCATAGTTTTTAGTTCCAAGGGTTCTGTCTCACATTCGAACAGGGGCTGTTCATGTACAAACTGCAAATCTGCTCATTTGATTAAGAGGGCTAATTTATGCTGCTTTGCAGATTCCATACACGAACCTCAGGGATTTTGCAAACCCTTCTTCCTGGGATCTTATGGGGGCGTTTCTAAGGTGCTAGATCAGCGTTGGCTTACAGAAGCAGGCAGTCAGTCTCTTCATAGCTTCATTAACCTAACTGGAAGTGGGCCTCATTTAGCATTACCCAGATGGTACAATTGAGGTTGATTATCTGCTCTTTGGAAGCTGAAATGTGCTAATAGGTCAGGCCGTATTTCACAAAGTTTAGTGGACATAGGATGCAGCTGGGAGCAATTTAAAATGCAGATTACGTGACCCCACTCCCAAAGATTCTCACTCCCCAGATCTGGGTTAGAATCGGCATTTTAAATAAGTATCCTCCCACCTCCCCTGCCAAGCCTTTTCTGGAAGTTGAAGACTTTGTTACATGGCCCTTCTGTCAGATAGTGGCTTCCCATCTCATTCAAAGCCAAAGTGGAAAGTCCCTCCAATGACATTTAGGACCCTACATGGGCTGGTCCTCAGTATCTCTCTGCCCTCATCTCCAAGATTACCCAATCACTTACTTTGTTCCAGCCACACTGGCCTCCTTACTGTTCTCCCAAAATATTAGGCATGCCCCCAACTCAGGGGCTTTACCTTTGTTCACCCTTCTTCTTGTGGTGCTCCTTTCCCAATGATCTGCACGTCTAGCTTCCCTACTGAAACCTTATCTCACATGTCACTATCTTAGGGACAACGACTCTACCCACTCAGTCTAAAATTACAAACCCTCTTCAACACTTCACCCCACTTCCTTTGTTTTATTTTTTCTCCTGAGCACTTGTTGTTTTCTGATTTCTCTAATAAAAGATAAGTTCCATGAAAGCAGGACTTTCTTGGTCTGTTTTGTACACCCTTATAACATATATAGGAGACACTGGCCAAGTATTTATTGAGCATATGAATTTATGCTGATACACGCATGGAGTCATGGAATATTGTGGAATTACAAGCAATTGGGGGTATTCGTATAAGCTTTTTTGTCAGAAAAAAATATCTTTACAGCTATAACTACAGTTTCTAAACTTCAGCCATCTCAACATTACCTAATCAAAAGTTCAAAAGGCCATGGCAATATGCATTTTAGAGATCAATGGTAGGCTGATATTCTGCCAATTTGTGCTGGGGGATAAAAAGATTGTGGTTAATGCAGAACAGTTAGAGCCAAAACCGCCCATAAAATCGGACGAGCTGGGTGCAGGTCACAGCTCTGTCATTTGTTATCTATTTTGTCTTGCTCAAATCACTTCAGGATTCAATTTAAATAGTGT
This sequence comes from Martes martes, assembly GCF_963455335.1. Taxonomy (NCBI): domain Eukaryota; kingdom Metazoa; phylum Chordata; class Mammalia; order Carnivora; family Mustelidae; genus Martes; species Martes martes. The sequence continues at coordinate 174,307,668 of NC_137890.1, read as the reverse complement.
ATCACTTGCCTCACTGACGCACGTTCTCCTCATCTATAAGAAGGCAACAAGATTATGGGGACTAACATAACACAATTAAAAAAAAAAAAAAGACGACGACGACAAGAAGACCAAATGCTTCTCCTACCTTACAGAATCTAGAGAACAAATGTGGGGGAAACATTTTTTATATGTATATAATAAAGTATTATATAATTATAAGCGAATTTATACTTATCTTTCCTATTTAACAACAATTTAGCCTGGGTGACAGATTGTTAAGCATGGTGGCTGTCCGTGAACCTTGCCTCGGTGTATCCACATAGTCCCACTTGACTGGGGGCTTGACCAGGAGACTTGCTTTACCAGTGGAATATTAGCAAGCATGATGCAGTCAGAAGTGTAGTAGCCAACCTGTAGCTTGGGGTTTGTACTCTTTAAAGTCAGCTGCCATGCTTTAAAGAGGCTTGCACTAAACCCCTCAGGAAGGAGAAATTGCATGAAGGATCCACTGGTGACCGAGTGGATTTTTTCTGGTATATCCTGGTCCCAAGTGGGTTCCCAGTTGAATGCTTGAAGGGCCTCAGACCCACCATGTGGAGCGAAGGCACTTCCTAGCTGAGCCTGGTCAAGCAAGGAATCAAGAGAAATAACAGACTATTGTTTAAGTCACTAAGTTTTGGGATCGGTAGCAATGCACAACAGATAACTGAAATCCCTGAGTGTTTGTAAAAGGCATCATAGCCTAAAAAGGTTACTTCAATGGCAATAGTTCCAGACACATACGAAGCGGAAGACAAGATAATGGGGGAGTAGGCAATGGAAAGGCCTTTGAAAATCCTTAAAATCAAATCAACATTGACCTGTTTCACTTACTTGTGAAACCTAATGATAGCTGGTATATAATTTCAAGAATAAGTGCTATTAAGTAGAAGTACTATTTATTCCTTTGAGAAAAGAAATAGTGTCATTTATGTAAGTCACTGTAAATTGGAATCTATGTTGAGCAAACAAGAAAAAAATATAATACATAGAAACTTCCTATCTGATTTCTCTAAGACTTGCCAATTGAGAGAAGCCTGCCTACCCACTATCAGAGCAATTTTGAACTGTTTCTTCTGTAAGTTAGAGTAGTTACCCCGTGGCAGGAGTCTATTGTTGATGATTAGCACTTCTCAAAAGGAGCAAATCCCCCAGCAACTTTCAGATTTACCGGTGGGGATGTGGACCCTGGTGAATAAAACACCATTGCTGGAATTTCAGCCGGGGTCTTAATCAGTTCTGCAGCCAAGTTCAGATAATCAAAGGTCAGACCCTTTTGCTGTGATTCTTAATGTAAGGAAGGACCTTGTTTAGAAGCATTTCGTCTAGCGGTTGGCAAAAGGGTAGAAGCAAGGGTCCGAAGTCGTTGTCAAAGCATAGGTAGTCACAGGGCACTTTATTATCATTCTGTGAGAAATGTTCTCAATTCAGAAAGAGCTTTGACATTTTTAAAAGAGATATTGCTAACCCTTTACTTGAAATCTGTGTCCTCCGTGTTCGCATTGTTGTTCAGCACAATGGCTTTCACTTTCTAAGCACCAAGGTTGGGAAGCTTTTCAATGTGAGGTAAAAGGTGTCTTCTTACTACAAGTAAGTAATACGTTTTCATCTTTTTTGTAGTTTTTCTTTTTCTTTTTTTTTTTAACCAAGGAACACATTCAATGGTGCAGTGAAATATGAATGAGTTTCCTTTTCCAAATTTGTGGTTAACATCCTTGTTATTGTTGAGGAACTCAGCTATGTTTTGCTAAACATCTAGGATGGGAGGGCAAGCTAGATTCTTCGGAGTTACTTATATGTGACAGAAATGATCTCCCACAAAATTTCAGAAGTCTTAGAAAACTGCATGGGCTATTCTGGAAATATTCTGTGATTGAATAAAAAAGGGCACACCTGTGACTAACACTTTTAATTTCTCCTGCGAGCTCAATGAATTGAGTGAGTAAAAGAGAAGAGTGACAGAAAAATGGTAGGGTTTAATTTTTTTGCAGTAACTCGAAGGGGAACAGAATAGGCCATGCCAAGATATGCCAGTGGCACATTGACTATTTTGAGCTGTAGGCACTTGAAACACAGCAAATGCAGGGAAGACACTTTCTCTGAACTTCCCGTATTTCCCTAAAGATGGGTCTTCCAAAAGGAATTTAACGGTCCCCTCCCCAGGAGTTTCTTCAACTCAGGACGATGATTGATTGATTCTTGTCAGTGGAGAGGAGTCTGTAAGTCAACATCACACCCACACAAAAGGTCATAAACTGTCATAACTCCCAACCATTCTTCCAAGGGCCCATTCATCTTTCTTAAAAGTCATTTAGACTCCTCTAAGAGGCCTACATCTCCTCTCCCCTTTCCCTTTTAAGAAGGTAGTTAGTCCTGAATTCTAAGACACCTCAGGCAATTACAGATTTTTTCCTGCTATCTCCTATGTACACATGAGGTACACATGTTAATAAACTTATGTTTGCTTTTGTGTTGTTAATCTGTCTTCTATTGTAGGTGTCTGAGCTAATAACTCAGAAAGGTAAAGCAAAAATTATTTTTTCTCTCCTACAACTCATCCCACACTAAGCCATCAAATGAAGGTATGCCGATTATCTGAAATCTATGGGAGGGCTCCAAATTATAATGTTTAAATATAAGCATTATATTGTACTGAAGAAAACTCCCACATTATAAATGGTGATATATCTTTCCCCCCAGCTCTCTTTTTCTCCTTCTCACCAGCATTTAACTATATATAGATTCCTTTGCTTTGCGAAATGGATAATATAGACAGTATTGTAAAGTACTTTTCTTTTGAAGGTTTTTTTTTTTAACTTGTGTTTTTTTTCCCCAGGTATAATATATGATATAATATGTATTAATTGGATCTTCAGATGTGCCATAGACCAGCCTCCAGTGTCTATTAGTAATTCTTCAAAAAATCATTCCTTCAGAGTGACAGAACCTCAAAAACTTCCCCTTAGCTTCCTTGTTGGATTCATTAGAAGGTATTAGCTTTCAGTTACAGCAGCATACCTCTTCCAAAACAAGTGAAAACAGTTCTGGAAAGACTAAAAAAAATCCCGCAACAGAATGGGCATCAGATTGGAAATAAAGATAATGGATTTCTTATTCTCACATCCTGACTCAACCCCCAGTTTCCTCATCAAACAAATGGGAGTGTTGGTTTCTCTTCTATTGACCTCCCTGCGTTGTTGTGAGGCTTAAGTTAGGTGACAGATAGAAACGTGATTTGTAAAAGTGAAAAATAACATACAAATGTGTAGGCTTACTATTAGAGGTGTTGTTTTTTAGGAAGACTCAATCTAATTATTTTTGTTTTCTATTTTAAACCATGGTTTCTCATCTACATGCTTGCAATGTTTCTACCTGTCCATGCAAGGAACATTATCCTTAGGGCGATCCTATGGAAAAACCTTCCCTAGAAAGGAAAACCCGAAAAGAAAGCATTCTAAACAGACTGAATTTCATACATAATATAGAGTACTTGGAGGCACTGGAACTGGGGAAGTATGGAAGGGTACTCATTATCACACAAAACATAATATTACTTATCCTAGCTTTATTACTATACAGCAGAGGTAAGGCTAGGCCATACTGGAGAAAAGACGCTAAATTTGCTAAATTCCTGTACAACCTATAAACCCACTCCTCCCTCCCTTCCAATATACCAGGGGGTAATCTCTAGATTAAACAAGTGACTTTAACCCTTGATCAGCCGTCAGGAGGTATAGTGATTCCTAAAACACCTGTGGATACTGCACTAAACTGGCTGGTTGAGTGGAAGAGTCCTAACGTTTGGGGAAAACCTTCAGGGGTAATCTAAGGGTATCTCTACCCCCACATTTGAAGCAGCAGCTGACAGGGGACCAGAAGAAGAGAGTGAGGGAAAGGATACAGCTTTAAGCGGAGAGATGGTAACCAGAGAAAGGCAGGTATTTATATGCAAGTAGATTTTTGCACACACTCAGGTTTGTCTTCACTAAAGACCTTCTGGGGACACCGAAGAGGAAGGAGGAACAGACCAAAGGAAAAAAATCAAGAAAGGAAATGTTGAGTAATGAAAAACTAACTACAGGCAAGGATGTGCTAACTCACCTCTATGAACCTCCACAAATCAGAACGGTTCGGCAGAAAGAGGGAAAGGAAGGAACACCTAGCTCTGCCAGAATATATTCTGCTGAGAGCAGACCAGATCACATGCCTGGCTCTCTGAAAGGGAGACAGTACAGCAAGGTGGCTGAGCATGCCAACCCACGGGGGTGTTCTTGGCTGTGGCGTGTGAGACAGACAAGAATATGTTCAAAGCATGAGGGCGGTTTGACAGAAAACAGCACTGTGTTTATAAAAAGCCTATATGGAAATCTAGAAGTTACAGACACAGAGGAGTCTGGTTGCCAAGAAGAATATGTTTCCTGTGACATTAAGGAATAGGAGAGACGCCCCCAAATCCACACACACCGACTCAGATGAGATCATTAGTCTTCGGGCTTCGAGCAAAGGTGAGTGACAAAAGAGAGTAGTAGCGTTTGATGTTTAAGAAGAAGGCTTGACAAACAGGGAAAGCTAAAGTAGGATCAATATTTTACACCCCCAAAATATAAAATAACAGAAGAATAACACAGCGATGCTTTTATTATTAGCCTCAGGAAATACCTGCCCCTGGGTAATTTGTCTCCTGCACAAGAATAACGACAAAACAAAAACAACAACAAAAACCCAGTATACTCTTTTACAAAATATATATGTATATTTCCTTCCGTAAAGAAAGCAGAGGGAAAACAAAAACAAACCCTTAAAGGTGGAGAGTCCTGTGTTTCATGTACAGCGTTGTCAACTCGTCTGGCAGAGATGAGAAAGCTGACAGCCCTCTGGAGGGCTTGAGCGGAGGCTGCGTGCAGAAATCTGGAACGGCAGAGACCTGATCCTGCATGTAATGAGACCAAACCGAGCTGGGAGGGAACTCCACTTGCAAGCCCCCTCAGACAAAGAATCAAGCCGCCAGCTGCCTGCCTGTCATGCTTCACCTTCCTCTTCGGCAGCCTTCCTTTTTTTGCTATAGTCAGGAGGCATAAACAGGCTGCAGGATCTTAGAGTTAGGTCAGCAGCCTTGTAGGGTATCCTGTAAATCTATTCGTCCATTTATCCATTTATTCAACATGTTTCAAAAGCTTGCCAGGTGCCTCTTACTGTGCAGCGTTTAGGACGCAGGCATACAGAAGATAGGCTTTCCACTAAGGGACCTCCTTAGTCCGGTGGGGGAAGGGCACGTGCAAACAAACAGCCATGTGTACATGAGTTAGGCATGCACATGCCAAGCCAGCTAAAACTTCTTTCCACAGACATTTCAATGCCAGTGATAACCTACTCGATTAAAGAAACACATCTCTACTAGGTTCTTTATCTTTTGAGCTCGGGGCGGGCATCAAGGGAAGGATTTCAGACTTGTGCATAAGACGGGTTAGGAACTAAAGTCTCTTTAAATTAAAAAGTTATAAAATTTGGTTTAACTAGGTGTTAATTGGAATCTTTGACACATCTAAAGCACATCCGGATCATGTATGGATCTTTGTCATGCAAATAGAAGCGGGGAGGGGGTATAATTGCATATCTACTCTTTTCTTTTGAAGAATGGGAAAAGGTTTAGCAGAACAAAGATGTTGCTCCCCTAGCAGCTTCCCAGTGGGAACCAGTCAACCTTAAGTGTGTTTAAGTGGGCTTGGGAGGGAGGCTCAAGTGTTAAATCATATAATTTTATTAAGAGAGAGAGATACCTGAGAAACTAGGGAGTTCTAGCTATAATCATATACTTGAAAACATGAGGAAACAAAGCATGAGTACTTTCCCTTCTTTTATTTAAAATATAAAACATTTATAATTAGCAATTAATCCCACCTAAAGGCACTTAGTGATTTCTTAAAAAAAAAAAAAAAGAAAGAAAAGAAAAAAGAGCTTCACCAGTGGTTTGCTACAGCAATCAAAAAGTTCGTATTTAAATGGAAAGAAGTACTTATCCCACTAATGTAAATGGTAGATGGTAGTAGGGATGGAATTTGAAAATCAAGTTCTTAATCAACATTGCCCTTTTCAAGCCTACTGCTAAATTCTGGAGGGGAGAAGAGGGCTGTGTTAGTGTACTAGCCCTCTGGGAGCCTGATTATACCCAGACCACGCCCTTTCCAGCTCTCTGACTCCCTGCATGTTAGAACTAAGATGTCAAACTGGACAGTATTACAGAATGGCTGTTCATGGACAAAATCTCAAAGCAGATACCTTGTCAAGGGAAGAAAATGACCAGTCTCAGAAGCTGGCTGAGTGTAGAAAAACCCTATGAATTAGTAGGAGGTTATTTTCTACTTTCATCTCCTTAAGGAATTTTTTGATGCTTCAGTTTCCTAATCCATAAAGTGGGCATCAGTGTTATTTTCCAGGGAAGCTTTAAGATGACTTTACATCATGACTTGAAAAGTTACATATGATCTCTATAACCCGGAAGAGTTGCAAGGCGTAATCAGCTAGAACAGATTCCCTAACCTTAATGTGTTTGTGTACCACCAGCAGATCTTGTTACAATGAAAATTCTGATTTAGTAAGTCTGGGGTGAGACCAGTATTCTCTATTTCTAGGGGATACCAGTGCCGCTGGTTTATGCATCACCCTAGTAGTGAGGTTCCAAAAGCCACATTGCCCAACTGTAATTTCCAGAGATGGCTACAACAGAAATCCCCCGTGCCACACACTCCATGGAGATGTAAATTTGCTACAACTGCTTCAAGAAGTCAAGTAGAATCTGTATCTCCACCTCCTTTAATCTGAGCGGGCCTTGTGACAACTTCCACGAAGGTTATGGTGCAACTACTGCTGTGACATTTATGACATTTACAGGACACTAACTGGCCTGGCAGCTTCAACTTCCAGGCTCTGGAAGCCAGGGGCCACGGACGGAGTATGACTGCCTTTGGACAAATTATGCTATGAGAAGCTCAAGCAATATAAAGAGACTTGAGAGAATGAGATTGCCTGCAACACGGGAAGGAAATAAAGGGGGAGAGAGAGAGCGAGACAGAAGTATCAAAGAGCATGGAGACATATGTCATGTGACTGAAGAAGCTATATTGAAATTGGATCTTTTGGCCCCCATCGATACCATATAAATTAGAAAAGCCATCAGCCAAGACGTTCATGAACTTCTGATACACAAAATTTGAGCAAAATAAGATGATTAAGAACCCAAATTGTGAGGTATATTGCAACATATTTATATATATATATATATTTATATATTTATTTATAAATTATTTATATTGCAACATATCATAATTTATAAGCAAGTCAAATAGTACACAGACTTTAAAAGTTAAGGCTAGCACTTCAAAACTATTTATATTCAGTAAATGTGCTAATGAAACATTACAACAAAACAAAACAACATAAAAAACAACTTAGGCGACCTGTCTTCTCTTTTTGCACTCCTGGACAAAATACATATTACATCAATATTTTATTGAAAAAAAAATCATAATGGCATTTATGCAAAACTTCAGTGACAGTCTGAAACAGTAAAGACAATTAATATTCCTATTTTTTTAAACTCCATTCACTTGCATAAATTAAGTGGCAAAATTTGAGTATTTTTTTTTTACTTAATCTGCATTTTTCTCTTCATTGCACAAAGAGAAATAAAAGCAAATGTCTTTTTTTTTTAACTTGAACATTATTTATTGGAGAAATCATCATTTTAATCGTTTGTTTAACAAACATCTACTGAATTCCTACTTTGTAGGAATTAAAGAAGAGTCCCTGTTCGGAAACCATACAGATAAGAAATGTTCTGATAGATGAGAGATAGATAGATGATACATGGATGGATAGACAGAATCATGTATACTATGTCAAATATTCTGCTTTACATACCATGTTTTACATACATTATCTTATTTAATCCTAAAACATTCTGTGAGGTAGATACTATAATTAACTATATTTTTGAGATAAGAATATAGAGAATTAGAGAATTTCAATGACTTGACCATGATCTCACAGTTAATAAGAGATAGAATGGAGTAGGAAGCCAAGAGTGACTAATACCAGGGAAAGGAACTAGGCTGAGAACCCAGCTGACAATGAAATTTTATGAAAAACTTCCCACAGGAGAAGATGGCTACACTGAGTCTTGAGAAAAGTATGAGTCGGAAAAGGGAAGAAGTTTAGAGTAGGAGAGGAATGTCCGTAAGAATACCAGCAGATACAGGGCAGAGCAATAAGCATGAATAGCACATTGATGAATAAAATGGGAGGACAGAAGTAACTGTAGATAATTCTAGAGGGGTAGGTTTATGGAGAAACACTGCAAACTTTTAAGATGATAAACTATATCTGATCAAAGTTGTTTTTTAGAAGATCACTCATTTTATTGAGGATATATTGGTAGATTTTAAGACTAGAAGTGGGGATACAATGTTGGAGATTGTTGCAGGATTTGGGCAAGACAGTTCTATTCTAAACTAATGGAAGGAAGGTACACATTGCTCCTGATGACATCCTGGTGATAATAACAAGTATCATGATAATCACAATGCTAATAATAATAGGTAATATTTATTATTTCCTGTTGTGGTAGATTAAAAAATTCTTCCTTCTCCCCACAAACATATCCATGCCCTAATCCCTGGAACCCATGAACCTTACCTTACATGGAAGAAAATGTGTCCTTGCAGATATGATTACGTGAAAGACCTTGACATATGAAGATTGTTCTGGATTATTTGAGTGACTCCTACGTACAATCACATGCATTCTCATAAGAAGAAGACAAGATGAGATTTCACACACACACAAACACACACACACACAGAGGAAAAGGTGATATAGAGAAGGAGGCACAAAATTGAAGTGATGCAGCTAGAAGCCAACAAATGCTGGCAGATACCAGAGGCAAGAAGTAAGGAACAGAATCTCTCAGACAGACTCCAGAGGGAGAATGTGTGCAGACACTCTGATCTAAGCCCAATGATTCTGATGTCAGATTTCTGGCCTCCAGAATGATGAGAGATTAAATTTCAGTTGTTTTAGGGCACCTTAAAAAATTGCCACCTTGTGGCAATCATTCCTCCAGCCAGAGGAAATTAACACATGAGGAAGTAAAACTTCCTGAATTTCTCAGTGCTCCTGTAAGAAAGGATCAGCCACCCGGGACATAGAAATATATACGCAATAGAAGGATAGAGAATATTTTTTTTTAAAAGATTTTATTTATTTATTTGACAGAGAGAGATCACAAGTAGGCAGAGAGGCAGGCAGAGAGAGAGAGAGGGAAGCAGGCTCCCTGCTGAGCAGAGAGCCCGATGCGGGACTCGATCCCAGGACCCTGAGTTCATGACCTGAGCCGAAGGTAGCAGCTTAACCCACTGAGCCACCCAGGCGCCCCAGGATAGAGAATATTTGATTTTATTTCTCCTAGAAACATTTTACTTTCATATACCATGTGGATTAGAACTATAGCTATTTGTCAAGTTAAATGTTCTGATCTAAAGGATAGCAAAGCTTCTCTCGTTTCCCTGAGAGGGCTAAACTTTTACAGCCTGGACTACGTACCTAGGTTGCACTCACTGTGAGTGGAGGGCTGGAGATCTATCTCCTTAAATATATGTCAGGAATGAGTCCCAGGACTTGGTATAGTAGGAAATACCTGACCATGGTTATCAGTTGATTCTGAATCTGAAAACTATGATGATTATAAATATATATATATACATGTATATATACATGTATATACACACACATATATGTATATATACACATATATACATATACACATGTCTATATGTATATATGTGTATATATACACATACACATATGTATATGTATATGTGTGTATATATGTGTATATATACACATACACATATGTATATGTATATGTGTGTGTGTGTGTGTGTGTGTGTGTATATATATATGAAAATGAATGGAAGATACAGATGTGTCTGCAAGCCATTAAATAAAAGGCAGAGATAGAAAAGCTATCCATCTAGCCATGGAGAGATCTGGCTGCTGGAATGGATGCTGGATTAGAGAAAGAACTCAGTATCTTTTCTATTTTGTCTCCAAGGAGCAAAGGTTTTATTGTTGTTGTTGTTATTTTTTTCCCTCCTTTCAGAAAGAGAATGGGATGGCTACATCTCTCCTGAATATAAGTGGCCCCAAATGCATTTTTTTCTGACCTTTCCTCACTTATAAAATATGTGGCCACTTGTGAAAGAGATTTTTTTCAAATGGTTATTATTATATTGCCCCAGGGTAAGGGTAGGGACAAGAGGGGCAAACTCAGTTATTATGGTATACATGATAACTCAACTGCCTCGGATCTAAAACATCTCATGTGAGCACTGAGGATCAAATTAATAAAAATAAACATTAAAAACCAAACACCTATGTTCTAAGCATTTCTCCAACCCTGTGCAAGTGCTGTTATTATCGTTAAGTATTTTACAGATGAGGTTTTAAAAAAACCTCTTATAGATGAGGTTTTAAGACTTTAATTTTATGAGAACAACATGAATATTAAGTGATACAGCCAGGATTTCCTGCGATATACGTTTGATTTCAAAGCCCGTCATTTGAATCACAGATTTAATAACTGACTTTAGAGACTGAAGTGGATGGAAAGAGTCCAGGCTGACTCAATATTTATAACATAGGCTTTTGTGTATAGTAGTTCCATTTACCAAGGAACTCAAAATCTTTTAATCAGGGAAGATGATATATTAAACTTTCTGCCATATTGAATTTGAGGCACCATGAAAAATTCCAAGTGTTAGAAAATCCAATAGATGTGTAGCTACAATGTACATTTCTAAGTTATCATATAAGTGATAAGTAAAGCTTTTATTTGGATGACCTTCTTAGGAAGTCTATAGTGACTGAGGGGAACTGACAGGAGGACCTTAAATTCATGAACGGAAAAAGAGTTGATGCGAAAGAGCCAGAGAAGGAAAGTGGAATGATAAGAGGATGAAACGACAAAGAGTTCAAAGGGAACATTCAAGGAAAAGAATGTAATAGAAGAATGGGGAAGAGAGAAATGGGAAGTTAAGTCAGAGATACGAGGAGACAAAAAGTACAGTGATGATCATTTGAGACAGGACAGTTGACTGGAAAGAATCACAATTTAGATGCATTATCTTATATACTTCATGAGGATATTTTCCATAGGCCCTTAATTATTAATGGAGAAAGCAGGTGAATAGCAAAATATATTGTATATCTTTCTAATATATTATTTGAAAACATTCAACCTGGTAATATAGATATTATATGTAACTTAGAGAAAAAAGGCAGGTCTTATTTAGAGGAATAAGTTCTACAACTGAGACTCATTCTCAAATTGCTGTTTAACCACTCAGTATTGCTATAAATTTAGGCAAGTTAATTGTCCTGTCTAAAAGTCACTCTCTTAGGGGCACCTGGGTGGCTCAGTGGGTTAAACCTCTGCCTACGGCTCAGGTCATGATCTCAGGGACCTGGGATTGAGTCCCACATCGGGCTCTCTACACAGCGAGGAGCCTGCTTCCCCCTCTCTCTCTGCCTGCCTCTCTGCCTACTTGTGATCTCTGTCTATTGAAAACAAACAAAATCTTTAAAATAAATAAATAAAAGTCACTCTTACATGATACAAATAAAATAAAGGTGACTGTGAAAGCTCAGAAAATAATGTATATAAAAAGTATAATGATTTGTATAGTACAAATAACTGACTAGTGAATAGCAGTTGAATCAGAATCTGAAAAACTATAATGATATATAAATATAAAAGTCAATTAAAAATACAAAAAATTATATACTAGCTATCATTTGCCTCCTTGATTGCTAGTATCTATTGCTATAGTCTTAATATTGGTTTGCACTTTAATGGAGCACGGGAAGGGCATGAGAATAACATGGGGCATGAGAATAATATTACCCCTTCTCAAAATTAGGCCAAAGTTAAACAGCAAGCTATTCTGGAGACAGTTTTGATTCTACTGCAAATTAATCATCTGAAAAGAATAAAAACAATGAAAGGAAATTATAGGAGTCAATGAAATGTATTCAAATTAAGTTCCCAAATTATGAACAACAAATAAATAATAATATAAGTTGTTGAACACTTCTTATATTATGTAATGGATGAATGGGAAACATAAAAATAAAAAAAAGTAAGAACTGTATCTCATCTAGAAAAATAGATATAAAAATGACTAATGACTAAATATAAAAATGGCCATTATAACCATAATATAATAATGTATGAAGTGATATGGGGTTCCAAGATAAGTGAAAATACATTTGATCAAGAATTGTAGGTAGAGTTAATAGCATTTGAGTTTCATTTTGATAAACTCAGTTAAAATTTCAATAGACAGAGAAAGGCAGGAAGAGCATTTTAAGACATGGGAAAACATGGACAAAAGCCCTGAGGCCAGAATGGCTAGGCATACTCAGGAGAGAGAGAGCAATGAACTTTTGTTGGAATATACAGAATATTTGTGGGAGTAATGAATAAGAAAGCTGGAAAGTTACAACCATGTCATAGTTTGGAAGACCTTGAGTGCTCATTGAAACACAAATACTTCAATTGTAAGAAAAAGGAGAATCACTGGGATATTTGGGGTAGGGGAATATGTGCAACAGAGTTAAACTTGAGGAAGGGGAATTTGAAGGGAAAGATTGTTTGGGTTGGTGAATGGCAGCAGATAGGATTGACAGAAAGCTCTTCAAAGCTGAAGGAGATCCTAGTTCACAGAAGAGGAGAGAGGGGGTAGTTTCTCTTTAGAACTACTTCAGCTAATAAATGAAGAAATTAATGAGTTAGAATATCACCTTTTTACAATCCCAAACAAATCAACGGCTTTGAGCACCCATAGCTGCTGACATCACAAAAAGATAGGCAATCGGCCATTTTGTTGAATGATGCCCGAATACATCACCTATGGACTTGTCTGGCAAAAAAATAAAACAATTGAACCTGAATCTGATGGTTTCCTAGATCAAGCTAACAGTTTAGAGAAAGTACACAGAGCAGAGAAATATATTAAACAACATAAAAATGAGTCCATCAACAAAATTATATCTGTAGGAAACTCTACAAGTCAAACAACACCATTTCTTCAAAAAATAAATTGCAAAGGAATAAAGAGAGTAAGGAGGGGGTAAAATTATGTCATGGTTAATTTTATGTATCTAGTCTCCTGGGCCATGGTGCCCAGATATTTGATCAAACATTATTTTGGATTTTCCTATAAAGGTGTTTTTAAAAATGATATTAGTAAAGTGGATTCCCTCCATGATGGGAGGAGCTTCATTCATTCAGTTGAAAGACTTTATAGAATAAAGACTGACCTTCCTTGCGCAAGAAGGAATTCTCCCAGCCTATTGCCCATTAGACTCAAACTGCATCTATTTCCTGGGTCTCCAGCCTGTAGGACTACCCTGTAGATTTTGGACTTATCAAGTCTCCACAGTTGTGTGAAAGAATTCCTTGAAATCAATCTTTATCCTCCTCTCTCATTACACATACATGTGTGTAGGTGTATGTAAACACACATCCTGTTGATTTTCTTTCTCTAGAGAATCCTGTCTGATATGCTATAGGTGATAAAAAGACAATTAAAATGTATACTACAGGGGGAAAAAAAAGTCAAACATAAATTATAGTGTTTAGGGATGCTCACTTGTGCTATAAAACTGTAAAGGACAGCAAAGTTATGATCAAGTGAAGTTAGTGGTTACTTATGGGGAGAGGGAGACAGTTGTGATTGGTTTGAGGCAATTGGAAGGGGCTTCTAGGGTCCCTGGAAAAATGCCGTTTCTTGACCTGAGTAATGGTGCCAAGGGTATTTAAATAAATTTAATATTTATTAAGCAATGCATATGTTTTGTGTAGTTTTTCTATAATTGTTTTAGATTTTATAATAAAAGAGCAAAAGAGTAAAGGAGAAGGCTAATAGTCTCTAGCTTATGAGTAATAGTTAACTCAAATCTGAGAATAATTGCCTTGGACACCATAAGTTCGCTAAGGGTTTTAAGTTTTAAAGTTCAAATGCAACTTTTATTGTATAACATTTCTCTTTGCCTTTATGGAATACCTGACCTATTATCTCTTAGAATGAAAGAATGATACTATAATAGCTAAATAACATAGTGCACAACAGTTGTGACTAAATAAATCCAAAAGATTATTTGAAGGTGAGAAAGCAACTCACCGTTGGTAGGTGAGAAGTAGTAGATCAGCTAACGAAAGGTCTCTTGAGCAGTCCAAGCTGCAACATATCCTGGCTCATGAATTGTTGGCACTTACAGCCAATAGGAAGCCATATCCACTATCCAATTTCTGCAGTGGTACACTCAGCCAAATAGAGATATGCCAACCTTATTCATGGGATCACTTGGGAACAGTCTGTAATAGTCTCAGGGTGAGAATGGAACAAGTTATTAGGGAAATGACAGTATCTATACTAGACCTATTATCTATACCAGCATTGGCCAATAACTTAGAGTAAAGAAAAATAACTTTCTGAGCCACTAAGGATTCCTAAAGTAAAAATTGAATAGCTGGGGGGTGGTATCAGTAAATAATGATTTTATAGTTAATGTACCAATAGCAATGACAGGTCTCAATTTCCAGATATATGTTGGTGATTTCTACTTGAATGTGTCATGAGCACCTAGAAATGAGTATGTTTGAAAGGAATCGCATATTCCTCTTTCAAAATATTGTCTCTTCCTAACATCTTTACCTCTATACATTCTATACAGAAAGTCGAGAAATAAAGCCATCTTCCTTCCTCCTCACTCTTTATGTCTAATCAGAGGTCAAACACATTTGATTCTGAAACTCTTGAAATACCTCCTGCATCCTTCCACTTAGGCAAATAAAACACCACTAGAATCGCTGGCCTTTAGTCAGTAACTTGGGCCTCCTCCTGTAGATACCCCATACTATGTCATTTTGTTCTTCTGTTCTAATTGCATTCTTTAATTTGGTGTTTCTAAAACTTGAGCATGCATCAAAATCACTTGGGGACTTGTTAAAACACAGATTGCTAGGTACCAGACTCAGAGTTTCTGATATAGTATGACTGGGGTGGGGAAATTCACATTTCTAACACTTTTTTTGTGGGAGGGAGTGCTGATGGTGTTGGTCTGGAGATCACATTTTAAGAACTAATGTTGAACTAAATACATTCCTTCCATCTCTATTTCTTCTATAAATGCATTACTTAAAGATCCATTCAATATTATTTCCTCCTGGGCGCCTGGGTGGCTCAGTGGGTTAAAGCCTCTGCCTTCGGCTCAGGTCATGATCTCAGGGTCCTGGGATCGAGTCCCGCATCGGGCTCTCTGCTCGGCAGGGAGCCTGCTTCCTCCTCTCTCTCTGCCTACTTGTGATCTTTCTCTGTCAAATAAATAAATAAAATCTTAAAAAAATATATTATTTCCTCCTATTTCTAGGCAAATGTCCCCAGTCCAAAGATACCAAGATACTTCTCTTTTCTCTGTCCATAGTGTAATATTTCTACCTTTCTTATAATACACAATATAGTCTGTTTCTCATGTAGTTATGTGGTAGGATTTAAATTTCCCTATAGACTATACACTCTTTGAGGGCAGCATCCACATTTAAAATTTCTAAATTACAGATCTGCAGAGCAAATTATGATGTCTTACCTATGGGGTATAAAATGAGTGTTTTATGACTGGTAGATCACTATATCCTGAAAAAGGATATAGTGATTCTGCCACAAAATCTACTTGCAGATAAACTGGCAAAGGTAATATAAGGCTGTCTTTTGGTGCAAATCTTGGTTTTCACTTTGCATGTGCTCGTGTTTTGCCAATGAATTTGGAACTCCTGCTGTGTTTCCATCTGCTGGAACCAATTACAATGTTTTGGGGCAAAATATTTAAGCAGTTAAATTAAAGCATTTTATCATCTGATGATAAAAGAGAGAGAGAGAGAGGGAGAGGGAGAGAGAAAGTAGCATTTGCTGTCCAAATATCACATACTTAACTCTGTTTTCTTTTTTTCTTCAGAGGCAAGGTAGATTTTAGAGCAAAGTGATCTTTAATAACATGTCTCATGGTCTCTTGGGAAATGCAAAATGGCAGCCAATGGGCATTTATGGCATAACTGGTTGCTTCTGCCAAAAAACACTTGAACTCTTTTGAATATCTATTGATTATCTATCTATTGAATATATCTATCTATTGAATATCTATCTATTGAACTCTTTTGAATATCTGATCCATCTGCCATCACGGGAGCCAACTTAGTCCTTTATTTCATTTTCTTCTTGTTTCTACCCTTTCAAATCACACTCAGCCACTATGTAAGTGCATTTGATGTTCATGGTTTTTCTTCTAGCTGTATATAGTTAATTGGCATGGTATCCTAGAAAACTGGGCTGGGGATGAAAGTCCTGTGTTCTAGTTTTGCTGCTACCTCTATTTAGCTGATGAAGTATTTTATCTTATCAGGTTTCACAGTCTTTATGCATCAAATGATAGGGAGGGATATGCTCCATTCATCTCTGGTACTTCATAAATCTATCCCTCTCTCAAGCCTGCATGGTATCATAGATGACATGTCATTGTCTTGAAAAGCTTAATGAAGCATGCGAAAACTAGTTTTCACTTCTGTTTTTGTTTTGTTTTGCTTTTGAGTCAGGAATAGCATTCCCATTATTTAAATTATTACAGAATATTTAGTTCATAAACTGCCATTTCTATTATTCCATCAGCTTCATCTATCAGCAAGACATAACTGTTCAGTGCAATTAAGTGAGACTCACGACTGCCAGTCAATTGGCTCTGCAATCACACACCAACAGCAGTCTCCATCTCTTCCATCCTAAATAGAATTACTTTCATTATCAACATTCCATTAAGAGGTCATAGGAACATGGGTGCAAAGGGATTGAATACTACTTTGAACTTAGAACAAAGCTCAATGGCATATTTCAAATGCAATGCTAAAGTAATAATAAAGAGAGATTTAATATGAAGAACTGAAGCTACATGATGAAAAATAGCCACATTGTGAACATACATGTATGGATTCCAAGAGACCAATTCTATGCAATTAGTTTCAACTTCTAACTGAACGTCCATACATTTCCCTTCCCTCCTGCATTCATTTCTTGATCTTTTACAACATCCTGAAGGTAGCATAGAGTTACAACAGCACTAGCCCTTCAAATATTTCTAGATAAGGATAAAGGAGATCAGAAGTCTTGAAGAACTTTTTCAAAGTCATTTCATAAAATGATAGAACTGGAAATCACTTCTTTTTTTAAAATTTTTCTCTTTTTTTTAAAGATTTCATTTATTTATTTGACACAGAGAGAGAGATCAAAAGTAGGCTGAGAGGCAGGCAGGGAGAGAGGGAGAAGCAGGCTCCCTGCTGAGCACAGAGTCCAATATGGAGCTGGATGCCAGGACCCTGAGACCATGACTTGAGTTGAAGGCAGAGGCCTAACCCACTGAGCCACTCAGGTGCCCACATTTAGGTTTTTTTGTTTTTGTTTTTGTTTTTTCTTACAAACCAACATCTAGTTTCTGGAAGTGTTGGCATGCCTTGTTAACAAAGTAAGTATGTGATCATGGCTACATATTTTATGAGAAAAGGAGGTTTATTAAGTAGCTTTGCAGCTCCCACAGTCTTGAACATAATACCTTTCACAATATATTCAGGAAAAATTTATTGAATAAACATTGCTTCAGGATTTCATTTTCTTTGAAAATTGTCAGATGATTGGTGATCGCCTTCTTACAAAGTTGTGAAACCTAGATATTATCAATGATTAAAATTTACCTCAGTTTTAAATTCATGGCCAAGGTGCAGGAATAGTAACAGGATTTATACTTCCACTTGGAATGACTAAAAATTGGGACAAAATATATCAAACAATAGTACTCAAGATATTGAATATAAGGCTATGAAGGAAAATGATGAGTAGTGAATGAGGTGAGTCTTAATATTGTCCCAGCCTACTGTTTGGAGTAAGTTTCTAGGCCATGGCACATAAGAGGAAATCCAGGTGGACATAAATGGTCTCCCTGGGCTGAGGAAAAGGCTGAGAGAGCCTGGGGGTGAAAGGTGACAAGAGTACACAGGGCAGTGTAAGCAGAGAGAAAAGAGTTGCAAAAGAGAATCCAGAGAGCAACAATGTTCCTTTCTGAAAATTCATTTAAATACTGATCAGCACATATGTGTGAAGAAACTACCCAAGGCAAGAACCATCCAAAATGATTATAAAGAACAGTGACTGGATTTCGCACAAGCCCTGAATTGTTCCTGTTGTCAATAGCCAGAGTAGAAAACTTCACAGTTTGGGAAGCATCAGTTGAACTAAGAAGTCATGCCTCAGTAATAGGGAAAAAATAACCCTAGACTAAATCTAGTTCTGGTAAATGATCTAGCAAAGCTTAAAGCAAAATCTGAAAGTCAAACTCTTTCCAAGTAACAGTATTCCAGAGCAAAGCTCAGGAATATTTATGGTAATAAAATAATCTAACTTTTAACAAGTTAAAATTCCTATTCTGACATCCAACCACAAGGTATAAAAAGAAGCAGAAAAATAAAGTTTAGACTGAGGGGAAAAAGTAATTAATCAAAACTAAACCAGTAATAATACAAGTGATTTTTATTAACAGACAATGATATTGAAACAGTTATTATGACTGAATTCCATACATTTAAGAGGTAAGAGATATAAAAGATACAAAACAACAACAACAACAACAACAACAACAACACATAAAATAGCTTCTAGAGAGAAACCCAAAACATCTGGGATGAAAAAAAAATGTATTGGATGAAATTAAAAGTAGAATAACATTGCAGAAGAAAAAATTAATGAACTTGAAGATGTAGAAATAGAAAGTATCAAAAATATACTGAAAAAAAGTTAAAACAGAGCATCAGTGGACTGATGGACAAACTGAAGCAGCCAAATCCATTCAATTAGAGTCCACAAAGGACAGAGGGTAGAAAAAGGTGGGGGGAGGGTAACAAAATAATGGCCATTTTTTTTTCTGAATTTGAAGGAAACTATAGATCTACAGATCCAATTGCAATGAGCCCCAAGCACTAAAAATATTAATTAAACTACCCCATGGTCATAATCATAATTAAACTACCCCATGGTCATAGTCATAATTAAACTACTTAAAATGAACATTAAAGAGAAAATCATAGAAACTGCCATGGAAAAAAGACATAATACATATATATATATATATATATATATATGCAGATAGATAGATAGATAGACAGACACATACATACATACATACATACAAGGATAACAGAATATTTCTTGTTAGTAACAGTGCAAGTGAGAAGACAGGACAATAACTTAAAAGTACTGAAAGAAAAAGAAATCTGTCAACCTAGAATTATTTACCCAGAAAAAATACTTTCACAAGCAAAGATGAAGAAATGACTTTTAAAGATACAAAAACTGAAAGAATTTAAAACCAGCAGAACTGTACTGTAAGAAATGCTAAAGGAAGTTCTTCAAGCAGATGGAAAATAACACCAGACAAAAATATGGATCTACAATTAATAACTCCAGAAATAATAATTACTTAGGTAATACATATGCTTTTTTGGCTTATTATTCATATCTCTTTAAATGATAATCAAATACTTTTAAAAAGGTGAGATTTATGTAGAAGTTAAAATGAATAACAACAGCACAAACACTGCATTGAGGAAAAGAAGTATATTATTGGAGGATGATAATACTGCATGTAAAGTAGTAAAAACCTGAAGATAGATTATGGTAAATTAAAATACGTACCACACAAACCCTAAAGATACCACTAAAATAAAACAACAGACTTATACTAATGAGCCAAGGACAGAGGTAAATGGAGTCATAAAAAATATTCAGTTGATTTAAAATAAGGAGAAATGTAACTAAATAGGACAAAGATAAATAGAAGACAAAGAGAAAGATGATAGATTTAAACTTTGTCACAACACTGATCACATTAAATAGTCTAAACAACCCCAAAAAGGCAGAGATTGTCGGGTTAGATAACACTTCTATATCTTGCTTATAGGAGACCCAATTTAAACAAAAAGACACAGATAAGTTAAAAGTAAAAGGATAGAAAAAGTTATAAATTGCTAATAATAATTTTAAAAGAGTGGAATGACTACATTAATATGAGACAGAGCAAAGAATATTACTATGGATAAATAGTATATTTTATAATCATAAATGGGCTATTTCTTCAAGAAGACATAACAATCCTAAACACTTACATAATCAACAACAGAGCTTCAAAATAGTTCAAGCAAAAAACAAAAAAACTAAAAGGACAAACAATCAAACACTCAAATCTGCATCTACAGTTGAAAATTTCAAGGTCCCTCTCTCAGTAATTGATAGAACAAGTAGAAAGGAGGTCAATATGGAAACAGAAGATTTAAACATTTAAACATCAATCAACCTGACCTGATACCTAGAAAGAGCCTCCTTATTAGTGTATATATCTTCACCACCTGGACAAGTTGATTAGCCCAGTAGTGGGTACCACGTCTTACTGAAACTGATATAATCAGAGTTTTCAAATATTTTGAAGTCTTGACTGAGGGAACATAGCCTCTCTCATGATTAGTTGCAATTAAAATAGAAAACTCAGGAACAGTCAGCACTCATCTTTCCACCACGGACCAGGGTACCAGGGGACCATTATGAAAAAAGATAAACAAAAAGAGAGAAGAGACTGAAGTGATTCTCCATAGTACCTGGTTGTTGATTCTCTTCCTGATACATACCTGCATCTCTCTTGTTTTTGTCTCTTAGTTTTTCGACTCTTAGTTGGCTCTTAACTTAGTTGGCTCTTAACTTAGTTGGCTTAACTTAGTTGTATCTTCCTGATACATACCTGCACCTCTCTTGTTTTTTTCTCTTAGTTTTTCGACTCTTAACTTAGAAATAGCTTAGAACCTGTCTGTGCTTTGGGATTCCACAGCAACACAGAAAGGCATGCATAATACAAACATAAAGTCCAGGTGTGTTGGTTTGGTTTCCAGGCCCTGTCCCGCTCACCCACCACTGTTCCTGTCCACTCACTCTTTCTCCATATAAAAATTGTAAACCAGCAGAGAACATTCTTCTTTGCATAATTCACCCTACTTGGAATACACTTCTTAGTTGTTTTTTCCATTTCCTCTTTCTGGCCCAGTTCAAATTCTCTCTCTTCAAACAAGTCTTCCCAGATCAAACCAATTCTCTGGGATCATTTTCTTCTCTCAAGTCCTATATGCCATATTGTTTTTATCATTTTTTTGGATACTTAGCCAATTTTTTGTTATATACCATCTTATGTGTATGCCTTATCCCCTAATTCAGGTTGTAAGTTCTATAGGGTGATTGGGCTCTGTCTTGAATATCCTGGAACATTCTCCTCCTCAAGCTAAGGGAAGTCCTACAAAGAACAGGTATTACATAAATATTCCTTAATGATAGTAAACCATCAGGAATTTGAAAATTGGTTTAGAGATCTGAGAATCAGTTTCTAATTTATTTTTAAAGATTTTATTTATTTATCTTACAGAGAGAGACACAGCAAGAGAGGGAACACAAGCAGTGGGAGTGGGAGAGGGAGAAGCAGGCTTCCTGCTGAACAGGGAGCCCGAGGCGGGGCTCGATCCCAGGACCCTGGACCAAGACCTGAGCTGAAGGCAGACACTTAATGACTGAGCCACCCAGGCACCTCTCTAATTTTGTTTTATGGGAGAATTGATTCTGAATTCAAACTGGTTTATAAGTTAACAATCGCAACTGAGTTCATTTCATATTGGTGTTATTCTGTATCAATAGTTAAGCATATTCATACACAAGAAGCTTGACACTGAGGCTTAACCATAACAAGATTTCACAAATAGGCACACTATATTAAGTTATTACAAGTTTAGAGTTAATAGCAAAAATTACTTCCTCTTTCTTTAAACCTTGTATATGCTGATAACTGTAGATTCAAAGAAAAGGAATATCTTGTTTCCCTCCCTCCTCCTTGATTAATGCTGCTTGATGCCTTTTCATTCCCAGGTGGGAAAAGAAAAAAACATTTAATGAATGCTATTTATAAATAAGAAACAGTATTAAATATTAATTTTTACCTTTTTTTTTTGTCCTCAATATCATAGAAGGATTTTCCCTAAGGCATTGATTCTTTAAGACATTTAAAACTTTAAAAGACATTGTAAATATCTTCAGTTCTACAGCAAGTGCAGCTCAGAGAAAATCTTAGAACAGAACAGAAATGACAGTTACAAGTGTCTAAGATAGTTTTGTATTAAAAATGTGGAAATGAGGTGGGGCGCCTGGGGTGGCTCAGTGGGTTAAACCTCTGCCTTCGGCTCAGGTCATGGTCTCAGGGTCCTGGGATCGAGCCCTGCATTGAGCTCTGTGCTCAGCAGGGAGCCTGCTTCCCCGTCTCTCTCTGCCTGTCTCTTTGCCTACTTGTGATCTCTCTCTCTGTCAAATAAATAAATACAGTTTTTTTGTTTGTTTGTTTGTTTGTTTGTTTTAAATGTGGTAATGAGAGCGCCTGGGTGGCTCAGTTGGTTGAGCGACTGACTTCAGCTGAGGTCATGATCCTGGAATCCTGCATCAGGCTCCCTCAGCAGGGGATTTTCTTCTCCCTCTGACCTTCACCCTCTCATGCTCCCTCGCTCTCTCTCTCTCTCAAATAAATAAATAAAATCTTTTAAAAAAATGTGAAGATGAGTCTAACCACCTTAGAGCTCCTTCACTTCTGATATGTAAGAGATGATGTGTGTAGGTTAGGAGCTCCAGCTTTGATTTTAAATTTTAGATGTGGTGTCAAATCCTATCTTGGCCATATACTATAACCCTTCATGCCTCTGAGTGAGTTACACAGTCTCTCCAAACTTCAATTATCCTCTTGTGAAAAGTGAGGATGACATTTAAAGACGTTTAAATAAATAAAAATAAGTAATATTCCCACTACATAGTGACTGCTTAGTAAACTTTAGATGAAAATATTTACAGGGGCTCAGTGGGTTAAAGCCTCTGCCTTCAGCTCAGGTCATGATCCCAGGGTCCTGGGATCGAGCCCCGCATGGGGTTCTCTGCTCAGCAGGGAGCCTGCTTCCTCCTCTCTCTCTGCCTGCCTCTCTGCCTACTTGTGATCTCTTGTCTGTCAAATAAATAAATAAAATCTTTAAAAAAAAAGAAAATATTTACAATAAAAAAGCTAACAGTTTTGTTTTATTGATGAGTAGATTTAATTCAGTGTCTTTATATATTATATAGAATAATAGTTTATCTAATAATATATTCCCCAAATCGTTTCTCTTCAAAATATATTTGAAGAAACCCAATTTTTCTATTTTAAAAATGGTATCTATTATCCAAATTTGAGGCAGCTCATGTATAATGTTAACATAAATGGTAATAAAATTTATAAGTTAAAAAAATTAATCACTATATCGTTTACTTCCATGATAGCAAACTGGTTTTGTTATTTTTTTTTAACTGAATTGACTAAATATTTAGGCATCAGGTAGCCACATACTCAAAATACCTTCTTCAGCATTGAAACTTTGACATTAATTATTTTCTATCTCATTATAAAGGTCAGAAGCCCTAGGAAAACAGGTTTTTTTTGTTTGTTTTTTGTTTTTTTTTTAAAAACAAGTGGCATTGCAATGTTTCCATTAATCCAGAGTTTGGACATTACCCACTGATAAGGCATTTCAGAAGCTGGATGTGATAAAAGGAGGCCATGCCTTTAAATAACTAACAGAAAAGCATGGCAGCAAGAGAATATTATGTGGTTACTGTACAGTAGAGGGTTGTGGGGCTCACAGAAAGGAAAAGGAGCTACACAATAACCAGTGGCCAGAGTAATTAGCTGGGGTAATGAAGAGAGAGGAGAAGCACGTTGGACACTGAAGCCCTGTTCTGTCAGCATTATCGTTCTTCAAGGCTTGCGAAGAGTAATGCTCTGCGGAGCCTTCAGTAATTGCTATACATGACCACTCATGAAGAGAGTAATTAAGAAATGTCAGTGCTTCTCTGGAAGAGACCTAGCGCTCATACCACAGAGTGTTTTCCCTGTAAGGATGACATTTCCTTCCTTTTTTTTTTTTTTTTTTTTTTTAAATTCTAAAATATTGACAGAGTAGTGTTTGTACTTCATTCAGTTCAAAACTGTGAACTATGAATAACTGAACAAACCCTAAGATGCAATTGCTCCCTGCAGTTCCCTCCCACACTCAGACAGATGACTGGCCACACGTAGCGCAGGCTAAATAGAAACGATTCCGAGCACCCTGTCCAAAGTCTCCTGCATTCTCCAGCCCCTCTCGAGTTACTTTATGTCACATCACTCTATTTTATTTTTGTCCTGGCATTTGTCACTACTGGACATTATTTTTTTATACATTCATGTATTTATCATTTCATTAGATTTTAGCTCCATGGGGGCAGATTCACCACCAGCAATAGTATCTGGCAATAGAAACTGGTGACTAAATATTTCTTAAATTATAATCATTTAAGAATAACATTTTGTTTAGAGAAAGTATAATATGGAGTCTTACATGCATCTTCAGAGGCCAAGGCCTCAGTTCAAAGCAATCATTTTTAATTAAAAACAGAAACTTCAGGAGTAGCTACACACTGAAGTACTACCAAAAAATTATAAACTTTTTTTTTGCCTTTTTTTTAGGGATTTAAGGGAAATTTAAGGGAAAATGCTTACTTGAATATAATTGTTAAAAAGAAGTTAATTTATGCAGATGATTCAAAATTTTTTACTAAAAAAGTTTGTCTTCATCTTGCATATGATGAAATGCCAGCAATTTTTCTTCCAGAAGTAGATTATTAAGGAAATAAAACCACCGACATTTCAGAGCAACAAGGTGAGAGCACCAGCCTGTACTAATGAGGATAATCAAATCAAACAGTCTTCTCCTATACCATTCTAACTTATTTACTCTGTTCTTGGAATTAAGCAGTTGTGTCTATATGGCTAATTGCAGCTTTGATTCTCCAATTTATTCTTTAATCAGATTCTGTTAGAGGTAAATATTTATCTCCCCAAAGTAGTAGATTTTATGGTTGGAAGGAAACAAAAGCTAATCTAATGCAAGTTCTAAGCAGAACATATTTTGGTTCAGAAAGAACACTGAGCCCCAAGAATGAACAAGATATTTCATCAGTTTGAGAGAGAACTTTCAGCTGAAAACAAAATTGATCGTGATTTCTGAATATGTTTCTTTTTATCACAGCTGACTGCTTATTGTTTTCATGAATTCTATAATAAGAATAAATGGATAATAAAAATGTTTTCTAACTGCAAAAGCCTACTATAACTACCATAAAACAGTTTAATGTGGTGGTAATGAGCTGAACTTGGAAGCTAGAATATCTGCGTCTGAATCTGAGCTTTGTTACTCTATTAACTCTTTACTGCTCAGCTTCCTCAACTGCAAATCTGGGATAACAGTAATGCAACCTCAAAGCACTGTTGAGAGTATATTGACTTAACCCGTAAAACACCTTGAACAATACTAAATGTTTGCTATTACTGATATCACTTTACCAAGTCTTCATAACTTATAAAATTGAAGAGAAACATGAACATTAATAATTAATAGTATCAGGAATTGTGCTGGCCACTAAAGATACAGTGGAGAACAAAACAGAAAGAGCTCTAGGGCTCACAGAACATACTGGCTAGGTAATAATAATTTTAAAATACATATGTAGATATACACTATGGCAAATAACATATGGAAGAAAGCTACACAGTACTGCTATATTCAACTATTCATTTATTTATTCAGCAAATATACTTTAAAGGCCAACTATATGTCATATCCAGGATACATAAATAGTGCTCAGTATGGAAGGTTTTGACTTTAAAGTGTTGTAAATAGAACAACTCTGTAAGGAGTGATACTGAGAACATAACACTTACTTGGCATACTTTCTTCTCATACCTTGAAGAAGTCAAATTTGGTCTGGTCTTTTTGTTTTAAAACCTGGAAAACCATTATCTTTGTCCATATGAGTATCTCCTTTAATTATACAACTCTGGGGAGCCTCTAAGCTCATAGTTTTAAAATCCTTAAAAATTGTCAGATCTCGAAGGAAAAAGAACTTAAAGCCACCTTGATCACTTAAGGCAATGTCATACCCAGGGCAGGTAATCAAATTCAGTATTAGAAATAGTAGCTATTATATTGAAATATATTGATATTATTATTAATATTACAAAAGTCAATCTTGCATCACAGAAGATAGATCATTTTGTGATTTTTTCCCCTCTAAATGGTGTAGCTCCTAGGAATTTCCACTAGAGAAATTTCATGTTAAATATATTATTTTCAAATGCCATACTTTTTCACTAAAAGTGAAGCTACCCACCTACAAAACACCCAGAGAGTGCCAAGGCACACATCTAAATGAAGATAACTTGAATTGATGACTTCAGTGACATTTGATATTCTTAACATCATTGGAGTTTTCTTGCATTTTAATTGGGGCAACTTTGCTTTTCTCTAGAGAAGTGCTTCCTCTGACTTGAATTGCCAATATTGTGTAATGCAATTGACTTTGCCTTCCCAGAACATTTTCTTTTGCTTTCCTGGCTCTCCTCTGGCTTCTTCTTTCAGTTTCCCTTGCAGACTTTAACTCCTGTTTCTGGTTTCTTTTCATCTTTTTTTTTAAATTAAGTTTTTATTTTAATACCTGTATAATTAACATACAGCGTTCTATTAGTTTCAGGTGTACAATATAGTGAATTGTTTCTGAGTTCTTCACACTAGAGTTCTTATAGGCCAATCAATGCTGGCCCACTTCACACTTCATCTCTAAGTGAACTTGTTCAACTCCAAAGATTATGCCCTGTCTCTGGTGATGACTCTTAGATGCACGTGTCTGGATCTTAAAACAGAGCTGTGAGGGGGAGATAAACGTCTAACTGCAACGTGACATCTCTACATAGAGGTCTCATAGCCATCTCAAATATAACATGTCCAACACTGATCTCCCAAATCCCCAGATGCATTCAGCTTCTCATTTTTTTTTTCTATTTCAATAAATGACAACTCTACTCAACCACGTCAGAAATTTGATCCGTTCTCTGTCCTGTCAGAAGCAGGGCATTTATCCTTGATTCCTCCCTTTCCATTATCCCTCGCATCAAATTTTGTCCACTTTAACTCAATAATATATTTCTATATCCTGAATCCTTTTACTCCCGCCCAGGTCCCCTAGCCACCAGTTCTGCCTAAACTATCCTCCAATCTAGTCTCCACAGAGTTACCAGAAAAATCATTTTTTAACTGACTTTAATTATGTTAATTCCATACTTAAAATCCTTCCCACAGAATTTAAGTTTGGTCTGCAGTTCATGAAATGGTCTGGCTCCTTCTTCCTTGCCTCCTGACCACTTTTTAATCGTTTGCTAAATTCCATTCACATTGGGTTTTTTTCTCTTTCTCAAATGGGCCCGTTCCAGGAATTGATAATCTCCTCACCTTTTAGCTAACTGCTACTTATCCTTCAGATCTGTTCATCAGAGAAAGCACTATATATATATATACACACACACACACACACACATATATATGTATGTATGTATGTATGTATATTTATATATATTCTTCCTATTGAATCTGTAATTCCTATTAGAGTATATTTATATGTATATTTATATATTTATATATATAATATATAATAATAATATATATATATTTATATGTACATTTATATATATTCTTCCTATTAGAATCTCTTATGAAGGGAATTCATAATTCCCTGGGTGGCTCAGTTGGTTAAGCCTCTGTCTTCAGTTCAGGTCATGATCCCAGACGTCCCAGGATCAAGGCCTGCATCAGGCTCCCTGCTCAGTGGGGAGTCTGCTTCTCCCTCTGCCCCTTACCCTACTCTCTCAAATAATTTTTTTTTTTTTTTAAGAATCTCTCATGAAACGTTGTTTCTTGCTCCGTAGTGTTTAGCATAAATAACAGCTATATATTAATCCATTTATTCTCCATAGCCTATCTCTCCCATTAGGCAATGAGTTCCATGAAGACAGCAGAGGTGATTCGTTTCTTGCTAAACCCCAGCAGCCATTAAGAAATTTCATCTGTAGTAGAAACTCAGTAAAGACATGCTTACTAAATGAATGATAGAGTTAAAAGTAAGTTGGAATTAGTTTTTCTAACTAACCTGTTGTAAATTGTGGGAACCCTAGAGAAAGATCTTCAAGAGGCATGAAGGAATGTAGAGGTGGGCCCAGGTGGGAGGATTAACACCAACTCCAGGAAGTGATTGTATCTCTGCCTACAGCTTGTGAGATGAGGGTATGTGGGAGAACTGAAAGGAGACAGGAAAGTGTGCTAAAGCCAATGTGTAATTTCTTTCTCTTACCCCCACCCCCTTCCAATTTCACCCCTAACTGACAATACCACTTTATAAAACACACAGGGGAAGAAAGAGACATGTTTGATGTTAGCGGTTTCTTCTCTGGACAGCTATTACATAGTCACAGGTGAGAACACATTATTTATTTATTTATTTATTTATTTATTTATTTGCTGCAGTTGTGTGTATATTTAAAGATAAGACACTCTATGGTGTTTCAGTAATTGTTCATTTAATACGTGCTTTTGGAAAGATGAGACTCCTCATTGTTAAATCCATATTTACCACAAACCCTGCTGGGAATTTAATGTGCTGCTGTCTATTTCAGGATCTCCTGTGGAATTTGTGAAGTCTCTTAAATTATCAGGTAATAATGTTTATACGTCTAGGACAAGTGTTCACATGAAAGGGAAGGCTTATCAAACACTGATACTGCAGAAGGGATCGAAACAGTTTAGTGATAATTTGCTATGGAGCTTCGATTTTCTTTTCAATATCTTTAGAATAAACCTCCAAATTTTGCAACTGGACCCAGTCTTGGAAAGGATTTAGTATGATTCTTTCATTTTATAGATGAAGAGAAGAGGACTAAAGAGATGAAGTGGCAGAACCAGGACAGATGTCGGATGGTAATCAGTATCTCCTGCCTGAAACTGAGGACTGGACAGCTGTATATAGAATGCCAAAACAGAGGCGCCGGGGTGGCTCAGTCATTAAGTGTCTGCCTTCGGCTCGGGTCATCATCCCAGGGTCCTGGGATCAAGCCCCGCATCAGGCTCCCTGCTGCACAGGAAGCCTGCTTCTCCCTCTCCGACACCCTCTGCTTGTGTTCCCTCTCTCAGTGTCTCTCTCTGTCAAATAAATAAATAAAATCTTTAAAAAAAATAACATTTCCACAATTCATTACAGTAAAACGAATACTCCTTGAAAATGCTCATGACTAGTTGATACATTTAATAAATATGTAGAAAATCAATTTATTGTGTTTTGGAATCCCACTCTAATGATAAACATATATATCATCAAATATTCATTGAACACCTACTATGCTTAAGAAATTATGCTAGGCTTGGTAATTATATCATCTTATAAATAATAAATTAGAAAGGTCCTAGGAATGGTGATTATACTGTAAATTAAAAATGGAGTTAGGATCTTTAGAAAGTAAAGTGGACTTCACATTATTTGGTGTTTTTTTTTTTTTAAATAACTCATGAATGAGATCAATGAAAACATTATAAATGTTACAAATGTTAATTGGTTACAGAAACATCTTTTTTGTTTTGTTTTGCTTGCATTTCTCCACATCATTTCTAATTCTCTTAGTAATGCCTCATTTGGGTCATGTACACAGTAGGAACTTGGTAAATATTTAATGATAACGATAATATTAAAGCTTGAGGATTCGGGGCTTGAGACAGGGAGAATTCCAGACTCTTCGTACCATATTCCTTTGTTAGTGTTGTTGGCATTTAGGGCCCTCCATGATAGTACCATTAAGAACATGAAGGAGGTCATGATACAGTGGCTAATTCAGGGCATTATCAAGCACAGCGAGGGTGTGTAAATTTGTCATAAGAAAAAGAAAAGACTTACATAAGACTTTATCGTAACTGAATAGGATATATTATAATAGCTGAAAAGAGTGCCAGTTCAGAGGGCTGGGCTGCCTTGGGAGCCTAGAAAAGTAGAGTTCCAATAAAAATATTGACACTGTCCATCCAAGCACTTTCAAGGGAAGAAGTCTCAACAAATAAATTCAGTTATTTTGACTCTTTTGGGAAGATACAGGCTTCAAATTTATGTAAAGTGAAGGTCAAATTCTGGTTCTACCATTTCCAGTAAAACCTTTAACAAAATATTCCATTTCTGGGTTTCATTTCTCCTATCTGTAAAATTGAGCTAATAATGTCTCTAGTAATAAAGTTTATTGTGAGGATTAAATGAGATGATATAAGAATAACTTACCTACCACTGAGCATCTGGCACTATCCTAAATACTTTATACATACACTTTCATTTAATCCCTATAAAATTCCTATGAGGTGGATTCTCCTAAGGTAACTAGAGAAATGGTGTTCAATAACTTCGTACTGGGCTCATCTAAGAAGTAGCAAAAAAAACCTACATCGAAGCTATATTATTAGAGCACAGAGCATGCTCTCTTAATCTCTATTCACACTGCCTCCCTATATCATGAGTCACAGTAACTGACACATGGGTAACATTCAATAATAACCATTAATAATAATAATAATAAATAATAGAAATTTTAAAAACAGGTTGTTCTAATCAGATCCACTACTTATTCAACACATCTGACTGGTTTCTTTGGTTCTGATCCTTGCTCAATAAAGATTTAGTGACCAAAATTTGACTTTCCAAAAAATCTATCTCCAGCAAGAGAATCACTAGTCATGTAGACACCAGCAATCCAAGCTTCTTGATACTACATTTTGTGAATTAACAATTGGCACTCAAGTTTATAGATCATGAATGGCTTTGGTTAATTTAAGTCCTTCCAGAGAGATGGAGTCGTGGGCTAGATTCTGAATAATGAATGCCAAGCCATGAGGTCACTTGAAAGTTTATCAACCAGCCTTCTCTTCAGTTCACTTTGGATACTTTTTCTGCAAATTTCTGTAACGATCTGAATTTCTCTATTATTTAAAATATGCTTTCTATGTCTTTTACTTCCAAAATCTTTAAAGCAAACAATTTATTTTCTCTTTTAGATAGAAAGTTAGTTGAAGGCAAAAAAAAAAAAAAAAAAAAAAAAAAAAGCCCAAATTAAAATATACTCTTTCCACCACCCCATGCCCTTGGTTACTCTTGAAATGTTTCAATTAATATTTGATCTGCCTAAATTTACTACTCATGTATCAGAAGAAAAATCTCATTATTAAAAATCTCTTAAATAATTTTCCTATTGCATAACACACACAAAAAAATTTGAGATTCTGAGCAACTAAAACACAATGATAAAACCAAATGGAAAAAAGTAACACTGCATAGCAGTTTATAATTATATTATTTTATTCAATTTAAGGTATATAATCACAGGAAGTCAGTGTTTTTACAAGTGGTATAAAATATACATTTTATATAAGCTTTCACCATTACCATTAAATCTTAAAGACAGTCACTTTTTGGAGAAACTCTACTTCCAAAAGCTTATTAACTGGCCTCAGAAATCAGAAATATTCCAGGCTAGGTAAAATGTTTCCCTTATTCAATTGTTTTCAAAATGTGGTTTCCAGATAACATCAGTATTTTCTGGGAATTTGCTAGACGTACAAATTCTCAGGCCTCACCATGACCCGTGATGTGCTCATAAACTAGCTTTCTGAAAATAAAGGCCTAATTTACAGCGTTTGCTGATTTCCATAATGTAAAAACTCTCGACATGCTTGATTTCCACCCACCACTTTTACTTCTTCCAACACAGCGTGGGGAAGGCCCAAATAATCCTAGCTGGCAAGCTCCTTAAAATCTATCTTCAACACGCAAGTGCCTCAGACCCATTGAATCGGAAACAATAGGGATGGGGTCTCTAAATCTGTGCTTTAACACCCCCTCCATTTGCTAAAGTTTAAGAACCACTGCCCTCATTCACCTTCGCTACTTTTTCAACATCCCCTCTTTAGGTGATCTCATTTACTCACAGAATTTCACTTTCCATCTGTATACCAATGACCCATAACTTTGACTTTCCATCCCAGATAAGTATTTCCAACACGACTTTGATGTCCCATTGACATCCTATACCATGTCAAATGGGGAACGCCTCATGATCTCCCACAAACCTGTAGCTATTCTGGTGTTTCTGTACTGGTGATGGAGCCATCGGTGAGCTAGCTGATCCTCCTGAGAACCCCTGAGAACCCAGCCTTTCCACGTCTCCTCTCTTCACCCCTAAGAGCCATTCAGTCTTCAACAAATCAAGTGGATAAAAGCTTTTGCTCTACATTTTCCTAATGTGTGACCTTGGACAAGGTCATTACTGTTTCTAAGGCTCAACTGAATCACCTCAGCTCTGTTTCTAAGTATTGCCTAGAACTACCTACTCACTTCTCTCCATCTGCTTAACCGACTTCATCCAAACCACTATAAGCTTTTCATTGAAGCACAAAAAAGTCTTCTAACTTGTCTCTCAATAACAAAATAGTAATTTCTATGAAGTTGCTTATTATGATCCAGGTATTAAGTATCTCTGAAAAGTAAACAGTGGTTGGATGTATGTATTTTGGGGCTGAGGGTGGTAGTTACGATAGCCCAGATGGGGAAGGGGGTTATGGTACTACGTCCAGAAGGAGGGTGAGAGGTCATTTGCAGGAAGTCTTAACATGAGGAAGAGCTTCCTTTATTTCTCATCAGTTAAATGTTGCTTCTACAATGAAGCTCACTGTTATCCCAGAGTAGTGGAGTTCCCTAATCAGGTAGTCCATAGTACCCTTTACACTTCCAATGCAATGCTTTCCTAGTGGTAATTATTTGTGCAAAAGCTTGGTTAATATATTTTCTAGCATTGTCTTGTTTCCTAGCCACCCCATTTCCCTGAACCTACAAACATGCCCAGTATGTAATAGGGGCTAAATAAATATTTGTTCAACTTCAATGTTTAGCATAGCAAAATCTGAATTTATAAAAACTGAAATTAGAAAAGGCTATACATTGTACATTATAATATGTAAATACTAAGCACGAAGCCACAAATACTCCCATTTCATATTTAATGTAATTGTTCTAATATATTCTGAAGCAATTTGGGAATATTTTTAGTTCAATTTCAAGGATGTGTGTTTTTAAAATTATCTTACTTCACACATTTCCTTTTAGGCCATTTTAGATATAGAAATGTATTATACATACATTCCCTGGAATATTAAAAGTTAATTTCTATTAAAGAAAGAAAATTCACAAACTTATAAAGTATCAATGAATTTAATTCAGTTTGCATTCAAATTTATTCATACATTTGCCTACCCGGATGAAAATTATTTTAGACATGCCTTAATGTCAGAAAAAAAAAAATCTATAGAATTCATAGTATTTAATTGCTTTAGTCCCGAGTAACAAGAAAGGTAATTTGTGTGTGTGTAAATGTGTATATACCACTCACATGTGTATGCATGTATATTTATATGTGTATACGCAAACAGATGCTTGTGTATGTGTGTGTAGACATGTATAAACACATTATTAGTAGAGGAAAGTAGGAAAATAAAGTCCATGTTGCATTTGCAATTTCCCCATTTTGAGTACTAGAAATACTGCTAACAAAATCATTAGGAGGTGTTTAGCGAGCTCTGAAACAAGTCAGAAAGAAGTTCTAAGGCACAAAACACTGGAGCGGGGAACATGCCTACCAAATTAAAGTTTGCTATTTTTTTCTGCAAGATGAGAAAATACAGCAGCAGCATTTTGCCTTGACCTGACCCGGTTTTGACAATGCGTACCCAGTCTAAAACTCCGTTTCCTAGGCAGCTGCCCTTCTCTCTTTGCTCCTTGAAAATGTGTTTCCAGGAATCTGGATATTAGAAAGAAGCCTTTTTAGAATAATTACCGACTCACCACTTAACGATTCCCTGGAATTTTGAAAGAAGCTGCATGACTACCATTGAAAAGGTGTTTGTTACGGGTTTTCAGTCATGGACTAGTTTAGGTAAGCAAGCAATATTGTCAAGTGACAGCTCCAAACCTGTAGCGTTAATTTGCTGCTTTCAGCAGGTAGCTGTTCCTCTGACAGTAATCTCATGGACACTGGGATTCACTATGCATATTGCTGGGAGTTCTAGAAAACAAATCTCATTTTCTAACAGCAAACATGGCCAAAATGTATGGCATTTTTTAAAACCTGAGAGGAAAACATCTCAAAGCATTGGGATATATAGCTGGTTTTACAGAAATTTGAACTATCATCTTTCTTTAAAATTTAATAATCATATTAACCAGAGTACATTCTTGTATAGGTGAGAATATCCTAGTCCTTGCTTTGGGAGTTTTAGCCAAGAAATATATCAACAATAGGGGGACAGCAATAATCAAAGAGAACACAATTTAATTTCTTGATAGTAACAATATTTATCAGATTGGGATTAATAAGCACTGTGGAATCTGTTTTTAGAGACAAAAGGATGGATATTTAACAGTAAATGGGAAATTACATATAAGAAAAATTTTCTTTCGATTAAATGATTAAGCCATGGCCACCCTGAAAAAATATATCTAAATAATTGTTAAAGATACACTGAATAGAATCTCAAATATACTCCTTGTAATGACTGATCAACAAGAGTGTAGCTATCAGTTTTTTGTAGCTATCAGTTTACCTACTTCTACTATGAGAGAGCTGTTAATAATAAATTTGTGTATACATGTGAAAGAAAAGTCTATTTCATTTTTCTCCTATTTTCAATACCAATGTTTCTTCACAAATTCGTTATTGTGACAACAGGTTGAATTTGCAATTCTCCATCTGCCTAAATAGCATTAACCTTCCTGTAACCTCATAATAGCACTCTGCGTTTTGTCTGATATTTGAATCTCTCTAATATAAGCTAGGAACAAAACACATTGTCCTTTCTATTAGGCACACGTCAGTCCATTCTAGAAGCCAAAGAAAATAAAGTATCACATGGAGATGGACACTAACATTTGAAATAATTTTCATTAAAATGCATTAAACTGTTCTAAAAGAAATCAGAGAAAAAATGAACTAGCTTGTAAATAACCTTAGAACAGGTTTTTAATTAATATACTGTCACTATAATAATATATTTGTAGAGCACCTTATAGTTTACAAAGTTATATTCACATAATCATTTCTATCTAAAAGGGGAACCTAGATAACTTGCTACAGATAAGTTTATGATCTTCCATTCCCAGTGGTAATCTCCATACTGATAAATCTATGGGTACCTTCCTAATCTCCTTTTGCTTGACCATGGGTAGCACTGATATTGTTGATCGCTCTCTCTGTCTTATAAAATTTAATTAGCCCAATTTCCCTCCCACCTTTCAGACGGGTCCTCCTTCGTTTCTTTCACTGTTTCTTCCTTATCTCTCCGGCTCCTAATTTGGAGTTCCCTGGTACTGAGAATTTGGGCTTTTTCTCTTTTTTACCTACAGTTACTCCCTAGGTATAATTTTGTACTCTTTCATGGTTGTAAACACCACCTACTGATGATACCCAAATTGGTAGCCTTGCCTGAACCACTCCCATTAATGCCAGACCTCTATATTGAACTCCCTACTTGACATTCTGACTTGGAAGTTTAATGGGCCTTTCAAATGTGATTCGTCCAAATCTGGACTCCTGATAATCTCTCCCAAACCAGTTTATGCCCAGACATTTCCATCTAACAGCAACACTGTTGCTCCATTTACGTAATCATAACCATTGGCACCACCTGAAAACCATCTAACAATCAATAACTTCTTGTTGAATTCACCTTCAAAAAGTAATCTCTTCCCCACTTCCCCTATGGTCTAATCTCAACATGGAAGTCGGCAAAGTCCTATTAAGATGCCAGCCAACTCATTTAAGTTCTCTGTATATAACATGCCAATGTTATATGTATATATAACATGCCAATTCACCTAATTCTGTATATAACATGCCAATTCACCTAATTCAGAGTGAAACCCAAATATCTAGAAAGCCCCAGGACAGGCCCCTGTTACTTTCTGACTTCATCTCTTGTTACTCTTTTCTTCATTGTTCTGCACTCGTAACACAGGATTCTTTGGTGTTCCTTAAATCTGCCAGGAACATTCATACTTCAGGACCTTTGTTTATTCTTATTCCCTTTGCTTCAGTTATCCTCAGAAAATCCATGTCTACTCTCTTACTATTTTCATGTCTTCCTCAAGTGTTCTCGGTGATTCAGGGTCTGTTTGATTTAAAATCACACACACACACACACATCCCTGACATTTCATATTCTTTTTTTTTCTTTTTACTTGTTTATGATTTGCTCCCCCTTCTTGACTATAAAGTCCATAAGGCAATGTTTATTTGGCTACTGTGTACCCTACCATATTCTCAGGACTGAGAATTGCCCTGGTATGTAGTAGGTACTTAACATATATTTACTGAATGCATACATGACCAGAATAACAATTGTTTGCATAGTGTACTTGTTGTTTCAAAAATGGCAAAATCAAAGCCATTATGAAATGTATATTGACCAATTTATCAGCATGTCATAGTCTGATAAATAAGCAACTTCATAATTCTGAAGGAAGACAAAGGTTTTAGAAAAGAGAAAGATGAAAGCCTGACTTAGAAAAATATTGACGATAAGCGTAAGACAGTGGTGAAGTACAACAATTTGCTTGCATTTGCTTTTATATCCCCTTCCTTTATATTTCTTAATACTTCTAAGAAAGCAGATCGAACACTACAGCCCTAGGGCCTCAGACGGCTCCTGACACATGGCAGGCATTCACTATCTGTTGAGTTATGTATCTACTTATACTATCAGTCCATTAAAAAAACACTGATAAGAAAATGAGATATATGAGAAAAAGAGAGGGTGTCACCTCTTTCAACAGGGATACCCAGAGCAGTGAAGTGCATTATGGAAAGGTTCTCTAAGACAACACTGCCAAATAAAAGGAAGAAAAGATATATACTTAGTTTAAGAAAAGATAAGACTTACTGTAAGTGAATGAATATAATATGGGGAAAATGAGTAGGAAAAATATCACATTTAAAGGATAGATGAGGCTCCTTTGAGAGAGATTATTTATTTCATGGAAAGCCCATGTATTCCAAAAAGTAAATAAAATATACCATGAAACCTACACTATACAAATGTCTGGTTCTGAAAGGCAGAACAGTGTAAGGTTGCTTAATTTTTCATATGACATCTATTTTTACCCACCCACAAAAGGCAGGCAGAAAGAAACTTCAAAAGCCAGTATGTTCAAGTTGTTCATCAGGGGATGATACATACACGATGAAAGAAATATTATGGGCAAGTTTCTGTCAGGAGTTCACCCATTGGTGGCTGCACTGTGTACCTTGGCAAGACACCTGCATACCTTAACAAAGATAATGCTGGTACCCTGTGTAGAGCACAACATGAAACCTTTCTCATTCCCTTAGTGACAAGTGTGTGTGTGCATTATTGCTCTCCATAGCTTTCTCAGGCGGCGATGGTCCCTCACAATATGGTCTGTTGGCTGCTAGCAGCCCAGGAACTTCCATAGCTCTTTGTGCCCTGATAGGTGGTAGAACATGCAGAATTTGTAACCCATTCTTGGTATTCAACTACAGCTCAAAGAGTTACTTATTTATGTCTCTGTCATGAGACTAATTGTTGGTTCATTCGAGTTTGGTACCTTAATATTAATATATGTATATAGTTTTGATATGTAAATATAATACTAATGAATATTATCAGAATGATTTGCTTTTGTTATTTCTAAATATCACCACTGCTAGTATATTGTGCACATTTCACATGAACCAAGTTGTTTTTCAACTTTAAGCTATCTTAATATTTTTTCAAGCATCATGAATAATATCAGGTTCACTCCAGCAGTAGGAATTTCAAATGCTTTATCAAATGGCTATTCTCCTATGTCCTAAGTTTCTTAGCAGGACACTGGAAAATTGGTCTTTCATGCAACAATCATTTTCATTCAGTCCCATTAACATTACATTTGATAAAGTAGGCCATGTGCATAGGGCAGTCTTGAAAGAAGCTGGTCCCGAGAGGTTTACAAATGCTGAGAGATGAAAGTTAGAAAGTTGTATAAGATGAGCAAAGGTGTCACCTCCATTAGAATATAACCAGAGAGCATTCTTGGTGGCAAAATACTAAAGAAGGTTGCAACTGGTGACACAGCACAGCTGCTGATGCCTCCATTAGGACACAGATGAGGAAGCCTGATGGGATTAACCAACAATGGGTTATAATTCACGTCTGCCATATGTAGGCTGCATGAGGACAGTGGCTTTACCTGTTACGTTCTTTGCAACTCCAGCTGTAGCACAGAACCTGGCACTGAGCACCCATGCAATCAGTGTTTGCTGAACAAACGAACAGCTGCCTCTGCATCTTCATCATTCCTCCCATTTATAGAGCTCCCATAAAGTGCCACATGCTGGGCCAGATCCCTTATATACTTGAACTCCCCTTTCTACAGATGTGGTACCCATTTTAAAGATGAGGGAACTATGACTCAGAGTGCTTAAATAATGTGTATATCATACTAAGCAGCAGAGCCGGATGAGTTGATTAGTCCACTGATGGAAAGGATGCATCCAGGGTCCAGGATCACCAGCACATGTAACTACAGGAGGGAACCCACTTATGAACATTAGTATTTTCCCAAAAATTTCAGGGTTATTTTCCTTTGCTCTTTCTAGGTGGACACATCAAAAGTAAGTTCTAGTTTTGAGCCTCTGTACAAGCTTTCCCAAATTGAGGCAGGACCATTATAAACTGGGTTTTGAGAACAGTTTCATCGGTTTTAACTTCAGTATTCTCATCTGGAGAAATGTTGAAGGAGTGTGACATTTCTAAATCATAGGCAATCAGAGGATATGGGAACATTAAAATCATGCATAATGATGTACCCTATAAGCAAACAGTATTAACCTCTACTTTCTCTAGTTGGACAATGGTATCTTCACTACATGAATCTATGAAACATATGAATGTGTACAGTGAGATTGAAGGAAGTGAAATGAGAACCTGAAAATATTCAGAGTTCATTTTCTCTATCTGTTTATGGTACAGTCTTGCCTGGACTTTTATAAATTCTACAATGACAGAATCATAATTTTATTCATAGTCTCTTTCTCATTTATAGACATTTAAAAGGGTATAATTTAAGCCACATTACTTATTCAAATATTTGACACAACATTTCCACTGGTATATGAATAGAAACAGATATTTTTAAAATTCTCACTGCTTTAAACCTAGAATAGCAATTTAGCAGAACTCTACATAATAGCCCAAAGCCCATTTACCAAAAAAAAAAAAAAAAACAACTTGAAAAATAGATCACTTGATTGAAAACTGACTTATTTACCACAGTAAAAGAAATTTACTAAATTTTTATTTATCATTAGCCTAGATTCTTTAATAATATGGATCTAGCTCATTAAAAATATAACCAAATGAAAAAAAAAATAACAAAATGTCCCTTTTCATTCCAGTCAAATGACCAAACTTCTTCTTCAATATTAAGAGTTTATTACTGAATTACTGAGTCCATGTTTCTCTTAAGTCACTTTAAAGAAATGGAAATAAACATCTGGAGTCATAGTTGCTAGGAATAATAAAAGATAAGAATCTTTTTCATTTTTTTATTCTGTAAGCATTTTATGGTTAATATTTCTAAATTAGCTTTTTGTGAGTTAGTGCTTTTCCCAGTTTCTGAAAGCTACATTTTGGACACTGTGTTTGTACATGTCTCCCACTGTGAACACTGGTTTGACAGGTCATTCCAATTATTTCATTTTTTAAAAGACTGACTCTTTTACTATAATAGGTTGGCATTAATGAAATTAAAGGTTGTGACTGAATAGTGATAATGGTGTAACATTTCAAAAATAAACATTTTTCTTTTGTCTTCAAGTTTATTTCCTCTCACTACTCCAGCTAAGATTTGACATGCATATTTCACAGGAAGGCCATTATCTGTTTATAATGTGCAATTCCATTAAGAACATTACCTAGTTAATTTATAAGAGGCCATCTATAAAAAATAAATAAAAAGATAAACATCCAATAGAAGGTAGAAGGGAAGGAAGCATTTATATATCTCATCTGAAAATGAGTTTGTTAAAAAGCAATTTTTCTTCAAAGGAAGATTTATTAAGTAAACAGCATAAGTCAAGACATCTGACTTAGTTGTTTTGCAGCTGAGGAAACATAAGATAGTATCGTTTTATAATTCTCTCTCTACTTCTTTTATTGTATACAGACATACTGAAATATATATATATGTATATATATATACACACACATTGATCTCAATATTATATTTATCTAATTATATCAAATCATGATAGAATTCATATAACCATACTTCACATAAAAATAATCATTTCGTTTGGTTTTATTTTAATTGTGTTACTAAAATTTCTCTAAAATGTAATCTACTCTTTTAATTATTAAACAGAATATATAAAATATAATGTAATACTTTATGCTGCTAATTCAGGGCCATCTTTATAGACATCAATTACTCTGCTGTAATAAAGCAATGCCTTTAGGACCTTGAGTAGTATGGGGCCACATTAAATGTCTCAGAACATGCATTAAATATTTGCCTTCATTTTTTGTATTTCCATATTCTCCCCCTCACCCGAAATTATCATTATCACAACTGCCTTTCTATATTACTTTACATGCAAGTATCTAGATTAGGCAGCTCTCAAGTACAAAATAACATGTGTGAGCTTTGAGACAGATTTTCTCTTTGCTGCTGCTGAGACTTTCATTTCTGAGTTTGGAGCAAGACACTGCTACTCAAATGAAATATAAAAGAATGTTTATATGGTTCTATCTTTATTTAATAGAAGGCTCCACTAAGCCAAAAAAAAAAAAAAAAAAAAAAAGAAGAAGAAAAAAGCAGCCTCTGGCATCTATCCTGCAGTAACATCTTGCCCATTTCTTGAAGTCCTTTCTTTCAGACAATGGATACAGATGAAGGGTGGAGTTATATCAGCATGGATCCATACCTTAGATCCATCTTTAATTATGTAGATCATTGTTCTGAACTTATATTATTTAATCCTCCAATCAATGAACGAATATTAATTGTACACCTACTAGGTTGAGGCACCATAGCTGAAACTAGGGTAGGTAAAAAATGAATTATAGACAAGACTTCAACTAGCTCTTACATATCACATCTCATGCATTAACAATAATGAACAGTTGAAGGTATTCCTTACAGACAGATATATCATGTAAGGGCTGAAGGTAATCATTTGGAAGGCATATTTTTACTTAGTTTAATAAATATAATATTATGTTATAAAATTAATTGTAACCATCATGATGTATAAAACTTTTAAGTATAATTATTTTACTGGTGTAAGAGCAAGAGTTTTCTGAAGGACCAAGCCACTATAATCACATATATTTCATTTATGTATTTAAAAATGGTCTTTATGGAGGAAAGGAGCAACTTGCCTCTTACAGGAGATTGAGTAAGCTTACCTTAAGAATAGAGAGCGTTTTATTTTTCTTCAAAAGACACCCTGTGTTCAAGGCACAGAAATTGTGCAAAATAAGAATGTGCAGAAGAACCTGTCCATTCAAATCCTCATTTACTTTCCAGGATTATTTGGTTTCCAGCCATTGACACACATGCATTTGTCAAAACTGGGCTGGATCACAAGGTAGGGGAATTGATTGAAACATGCAGCCATAAGCCATTGTGGATAATATTCTATTTATATGGAAAAGAAAGAGATGGAAAATTACCTTTATAAGTATAATGGATACATTCTTTCATTTTCTTAAAGAATGCATATGTATGTACATATTTAATTTATCTGCAGAAATATTTAGGAATTGGAATTGCAAACAATTTCTACATGGCTAAACTGTGTCAACTGAATTATTTGCGCTTAACAAAGAGGCAAAATATGGCCTACACAGTACAGGGTTATGATTGGGACACTAATAATGAGTAATAAAGTTATTTCCAAACAGTAATCATTAAATTGTGTGTACATACAGAATGTGTACATAAATATGTACATTCTAAAAGTGTAGCTATAGATTTTGTACTTATGTTCAAGTTTGAAATGAAAATTATTTTTATTTCAATGTGAAAAGGAATAAGATCCTATAAGCCTTTTGCTCCTCTTATATTTGTATTGCTATTTCTTGATATTGATATTGATATTTATTTATATTTATATAAAACAAAAACAGTTAAAGAAATTATTGGAAAATTAATAATGTACTAATTTTCCTCCCTTGATTAGAGAATGACTTAATGTTGCTTTTCCCATGTTAGTATTACTTTTCAGAATTATTCTAAGAGGGCACCTGGGTGGCTCAGTGGGTTAAGTCTCTGCCTTCCGGCTCAGGTCATGATCTCAGGGTCCTATCCCCCTTTCTCTCTGCCTGCTGCTCTGCTACTTGTGATCTCTCTCTGTGTGTCAAATAAATAAATAAATAAATAAAATCTTTAAAAAAAATTATTCAAAGAACTGCCTTGA
Organism: Martes martes; assembly: GCF_963455335.1. Lineage (NCBI taxonomy): Eukaryota > Metazoa > Chordata > Mammalia > Carnivora > Mustelidae > Martes > Martes martes. The sequence continues at coordinate 174,264,975 of NC_137890.1, read as the reverse complement.
CAAGCTGTTTTCCAGATCTTCTATGATCAGCCCCTTAAACCTAAATAAACGTCCATTGTTTCAGTGGCTTGTCATTTTCCCTGAGAAATTTCCAAGATCAGAAATGCTAATAACATCTCATTCTTTAAGAAAAAAATGGCATCTAGTTTATCTTCTCTTTTGTCCTGATGTAGTTTTATTTACTGCTACGGTACATTTATCTTGAAGCAATATTCAAAAATTATTTTAATATTAAGGTAACACTTTGTAAAATATATAAAACAGTAAATGAGATCCATAATTTAAACTCTAAACCTTAATGTTAAAGCACCAAGGCATTAGGGAAAAAAAAATAAACGGAGGAATCAGAATGCTTATTAGATCAGTTGCCACCAATTTAATAAGCTCCACGTTAATTATTAAATCAATATATTGTTAGATTAAAACTCTTTAGTTAAGGTCATACTAAAATAGAATACACTATAAATGAGTCATTTAAAAATTTCTTAATTTTTAATTAAGCTGAACATATAAGTAATCCTTTTTATATCCTCAACATTGTCTAGCATTGTATTTTGCACATGGTACGAGCTAGGAAAAAAAAATATGTTAAACTAATTATAAGTGATGTGATCTAGCGGCAATGTCAAAGTTTTTAGTTATTATGATTGTGTTACATAGCATGATTATGTTCATGTTCTTGAATAAATACAGATAGAAATATTACATAAAAGCAACACTGTTATTCTAAGAAGTGACACAAAAATGAAAATGGACCATGAGTATTACTGAAAGAGAATAATTTAATGGAAAATTCCTGTGATGTTATACCCTGAGAAAGCAAAACTTGAGCCATATCAACCCTAATAAGAAATGACAAACCTTGAAAAGCTATCTATAAATTTTCTTTAAAGCACTATGCTTTTCAGATAAGCAAAATTATTTTACATTGTTACCAACTTCTATAAATGCCAGTTCAATTTCAGAATCCATTGTTTAATTGTGATCATATCAAAAAAGAATCCTTTCTAGAGAGCAAAAGCACTAAAAAAAAATGAAAAGATTATGTTAATACAGCAAATGTATCTTGTTACCATGGTAGCTTTGAAACTAAAATATTCAGATAAGTCTTTTTTCCCCTATACCATTGTTTTGTGAAGAACTGGTTAGTTGATTACCAGTTCATGGAACCATAATCCTTTAAAATGATGTCATTTGAAAGGGAGAATGTGAGACTCACATGGAACAATACAATCTTATTGCCATGCTTCTACAAATAAATTATGGAGACTTGGAATACCAGAGGGTACCCTAATTATTGGGTAGACATGAAGAACCTTCATAAAGCATTAGCTTAATTTTTAAAATACTGCATAAATTTTTAAAATATTGCATAAAATACTGCATAAAATAAAATTTACTGCATAAATTTTATTTCCAAATGAAATAAAAAAAACAAAATACAAAAACCTTTCATCAATTCTTATCATAATGGTGAGCCAGGACCCTGGGCCTATATTGGGAATACAGTGGAAATATCAAATACTTAATTTTTAAAATACTGCATAAAGGCATTATTTTATGATAAAACATATTATAGACTTGCAATGCAAAATTGAAAGGTATTCTTTGGAAGAAAACTGGAATCATCCATTTGGGATGTTGGCTGACTTTTGTGGCTTACATGGTCAGGCACCAGAGGGTACTCCTTTGTCTTCTATTTTAAAATAGAAGTTTAGGGACTCTGAGTATAAATGTGATCTGTTCCATTTGTAAATCATAAACATACGGTTCTTCCTTCCACCATTAATGTCATCTTAAATCTTATTCCATGACTCTTGGAGATTGGTTGTAATTAGAATAAATTTCAAAGGTTGGGTCCTTTCAAAGAGCACTAATTTCAGAGCAGAAGGGTTTTCTTGGTTTTTTTTCCTTTGGGAAAAAAAAATCCTCGAAAATTTTTTTTTTCTGTAGAAGAAGTAAATCTGATAACATTTAGATATTTGCAAGTATATTAGAAATCACTATTGCCTCTGAGAAGTGAACCCAAATGAAATTAAAAAAAAAATAGTTCCTACTTTCAGAACTACCTCCAAACACTCATAAATTTTTCCCTTCTAATCAATAAAAAATTGTCATTTTCTTAACAGTAGGCAAAACACATTTTCTCTTCATTTTCAAAGAAGGCTATGCCTTTAAGTTTTAACAAAAACAGTTAACCTCAAAATGCAATTCTTTAAAAGGACATTTTGTTCTGGGTAAGAACTTTCCCAGCAGGTCACCCACTGCCATGTTTGGAGATTTGCATAATAGCACAACTAAACACCTGACCCATCTCTGCATGTAGAAATTAATAACAAAGGTCTTTCTCCCTTCTAGGTATCCATTGCCATAGTTACCCCTCAAGTTCTTGAAAATATGCTTAAATAAAGGAAGTTATAAGCACTGGGGTAGAAATTAATCACTGACTGGAAAATAAGTTTTCATGATGAGGTCAGGCTTTTGTTTCTGGGTCAGACTCAAACATAGACAGTATTCTGATTTGAGCAGAACTGATTTCCTCTGGTTAGAGATCTGGCTCTTAGGGTCTCACACAAAACACTGGCCTACTTGAGTGTGTAGGAATGGTTGCTTTATGTGTTTGTTCTCTCAAGCCCTGGAAAAAAACAAAATACAAAAACCTTTCATCAATTCTTATTGTAATGGTGAGCCAGGACCCTGGGTCCATATTGGGAATACGGTGGAAATATCAAATTGGGAACTGGTCTTGTGGGAACAAATGACTGTCCAGGAGTCTTCAATGATGGACCATTACTTTTCAAGGGCAACTAATGAATGCAGGATGTTGGAATGGTTATGTACACATGAGGGGAACTCAAGCTATAACTCTTAATATTAGGAAAAATCAGGACTAGGTGGAGCCAAATTAAAGCTATCCAATGAGAAGGAGACCTCAGTCTCCTTTGTGCAGGGAATGAATAAGTAAACCCTCAGTCTCATTGAATGAATAAATAAACTTCCCCAAATAATGGGAAAACAATTCTCATGCATGCCTGGCAGGAATACAAAATGGTACACAAACTTCTGTCCAACAATTTTGTGATATGTTATCAAAACCTTTAAAATGTTAAAATCTTTTGACTCGATAATTCCACTTCAAAGAATCTTTCCCAAGGAAATAACCAGAAATTTGCTCAAAGAATGATGCATAGAAATGCTTGCCTTAGTTACTCATGATAGTAAAAAAAAAAAAAAGAAAGAAATACGGTCCCTTAGGTTTTATAGCTAAGTGAATTATCCCAAACCCAACTGTAGAATGTAAAAATTATGTAAAATTAATTTTAACTAAAGTTATAATATTTAGTAAAAAACCAGGAATGTGTGTTGATAGATAGATATGGATATATATCTGTAATATTTTGTGATATAATGAATGTCTATCAAGTCTATTATGTCTGTTGCTTTATATCAAGAGAGAATGTGGGTCTTTATAGAAGTTTCTTAGTAATTTCTCTCAGGTATCTTGAGTTTTCTGGATACCAATTATGCAATATTTCTTGTTCATGAAATTAAAACATATTAATGTTTTAACACTGTTCCTATGAAAGATTATAGGTTAACTATATCTTTTTCATGTGAAGTACTTATACACTTTTTGATCCTAAACACAGCGTTTAGGGGTCTTTCCCCCTCTCTATGAAATTCCTAATTACTTCAGTTAGTGTCGTCCCTATGATTCAGGTCTAATAAGATTGCCTAGGGAGAACTCTGCTCTGTAAAATCTAACATCATTTAGACTGGAGACAGGCAAAATAATGGGAAAATAATTTTTATCAAAACTTTCCTTTTCAAACCACAGGAAAAGATACCCTGGCAACCCTGTAATTTGATGGAATAGTAAGTCTTGAGCAGTGACTCCCATTTCTCACTGAGGTCTTATCAGTCTCTAGTAAGAGTCAGTAATACACTATAAGTCCAGGGCTCAAGACTGTGGAAATAAAAATAAGGAGTGAGGCTAAGAGCTGAGTTTGCTTAAATATTGCATCTAAATATGAAATGTTTCACAATTTTTTAGTCATGGAAAGGATGGCAAGACTTACTACAGTTGAGAGAATCAAAGTGAGGTCATCTAAGCCGAGTGAGTTACCTTTAATTTTGCCTAAAGACATGGTTTAATGAATAATTAACATGTTGTGCTTTTTAGTATTTTCTAACTTCTCTATAATGAACATATAATGGGGGGAAAATGAGTATATTCAAGAAAAATAAAGTTTGAAAAAGTTGCCAATTCCTAGATAAATCCATGACTTAGGGAAATATTTACTACTGGGAGCCTCCATACTGACTAATTCAATCATTTTGCTCACTCATTCAGCAAATATTTATTACATATCTCATCCGTCTAGGCCCTGCTGTAAGGGGCCTACAACATTCTTGCCTCCAATGAGCTTACAGTCTAGTAGGAAGAGACAAACATAACAAATTAGTTCAATAAGTGTTTACAGGTTATTTGATAGAAATATGAACAAGATTCAGTGAAGAATGAAGAAGGGAATGATTACTGGCTGGTGAGGAGTAGGAAAGGCTTTGCATGACAGGGATTCTTAATAAATTGGAAAACCTGTTCTACCATGGGGGCAAAAGTATGGGGGAGTTTCAGGCAAAAAAGTACAATCTTCCAGATGAATGGTGACAAGAAATACCTTGACATTTCTCAAGAATAACAAATTGTAGGATTTGGCAGAAGCTGGATGACAAGCGAATGGAGAAACGGAAGATTACAAGGGGGCTGTGCCCACCCCACTAGGAGTTTGGAGTTTTTATTAAAGGGTATGGGCCTGAAATGTTAGGAAACCTATTAGGACATAAGTGTGAGTTATTGTTAGAGGTTGATCATCTAGAAGTGTTGAAGAGGACAAGCTATAGGACTTCGAAACTGCCCTAACACAGGATAAAAGGGAATATATTATATAATTTACAATATATTAATTCCAGATTTATAATAAATTCCAGATTTCTGACTTGCAGGTCTGGGTGGCTGAGGATGCTGTCTGTTGAGTAGGAGAACATACGGATTAGATTAGATGAGAGATTAGTGGAGAGATTAAAACATTAGAAAGGGAAGTCAATGAGTTCAGTTTTGACACATTGAATATAAAAGCCTGGATGCTGTTAGATATTTAGACTTGGCTTGAAAAAGACTGGGTTGCAAACTCATTGAGTGAAGACATCCCTGTCTTCCTTATTGTGCAAAGGTAATATTGAACATAATTAATCCAGAATGGCAAGACAAAAAACATGAATGCTGGTCACAGCACTGGAATGCGAACCTGGCTGCCCCCTACTGTACCACTCATTTCCCTTTAATTGGTCGGGGAATACACAGAAGGAGGTGTCTGGCTGGTAGAACAGGAGAGTAGTGAGAGTATGTATTTGGGGTCTTTGAGGTAGTGACCGTTTACCTACTGGTTTGAAAAATATTTCACTGTTTCAACTGCCATATAGCCATATCTATAGTTAGCATTCGTTTTTAGCCCGGTTTTTGGGATCCCTTTTGCATTTTTATTTTGACTTTATTTCCCTCTTAATTACTTAGCAAAACTTACTAAGAGAACATGAAACTGAATAAGGGAGAAATGAGTCTTTTCTGTGCTGTCGTCAGAGCATATAAAAGAATTACGGCATCTCAGTGGGACAGATCAAGAACTAGCGGCTATGAAGAAAAGAGAGGAAGGAATCCTAGAGCCCCAGCAACGTGGTGAGCTCTGATCATTGATTGTTTCCTATTTAGGCTATTACCTCTCAGGCACAGGCAGAGAGATTGGATTTGCTGCATGTAGCCAACTCTTTTCCATCATCCAGTTTTGGATCTTACCACTTTCCTCACTGTGCTGCTGAGGAAAAGCCTTTTAGTGATGCTCCTACACTGGAAAAAGCTATTTGCCTATGAATAGGAAAGGCAGCAAACAAATCAGAATTCCTCCCAGTTACCCATTTAAAATTCTATTGCTATTTCCCATAACTTATTGAAGAGGCGATGCATTCGAACGATAGCTTATTGTACTGGGAGCCAATAAACGTTGGTCTTAGCACCAAATCTATACTTTCTAATCATAAAAATAAGACTAAGTATCATTACCTGTGAAATAGGAATAATAAAACCTGCTGGGCCAAGTTTTATAAGATTGCTAATAAAATAATAAGGGATACCTGTGAGTTTTGCACCCCAGTGATCTGACTATATTGAGCTAGTCATTTGGCTACTTTGGGTTCCCATTTTTTATCGTCTGAAAATAAGGAGTTTTTCTAAGGTAGTATCTTTTCTAAATCTAACATTCTACGATGTTACAAACTGGAAAGAGACCATTTTATGGGTGATTGCTGATACCTAGATAGTTTTCTTTTGGGGGGGAGGACCTCTTCCCCATGGTTTTTGGTCCTTGTAAAATGCAGGCACACCTTCAGGTGTAAACCTAAATGAAGAGAGCTTAAAGACTAAATTTGTATAAATTACAAAAGAGCAAATCACTTACACAAATACCATAAAAATCCAAGACACGCATTACAGAGACATTTGCAAGCTGTTCGTAATTTTGAAATCCAGAAAATTAAATCCCACCAAGGTAAATAATGATACAAAACAGAGGAGGTGGATTTTATTTTTGATGTCTTCTCTGTTGATAACCACAGAGAAATGTGAGATAAGAGCTTCCTTTTCTATTCAAGCAGCCTCTCCTTTAGATGCTCGTCCTTCTGCCGCCAACACATTCCTTCATTTCTGCCTGTTCTAGTCGGACAAGTCTAATGATTTGCCTTCATGAATAGTCACATCATGAATGTACCTACTTTCCTTCTCTGTAATTCTTTATATTCAGTTGTTTCTCTTATGACTTCTCTTATTGCATAGTATTTGAATATGGGGTAAGGGAGAAGTCTGGAATGAAATTACATAATTTCTAGGTGTCTCAGTTTCCCATGCCTAAAAAATGGGAATACAAATTCTATGTACTTTATAGGACTGATGTAAGAATTAAATAAAATAGTCCACAGAAAGTCTTATATCGATAAGAGCATTGTCAATAAATATCACCTAGTTATTATCACTGACAGAGATAAGATTGATTCATTAAGTTTGTCATTGAATTTGTGTTCCCTTGAAAACATAATTAGGTGAAGGAATTTAGAGAAGAGTTATAGGGAGTATATGTAAGGGGATTTAGTTTACCAGATGATTTGCCTATCCATATCAGGTTGCAGAGGCTTTTTAAGTGTATTCTTTGTTGAGGTCTGACAATGCACAGAGTCTGAAAGATAGAGAATGGCCATAATCATGGAATCAATTTTAAAAGGTTTTTCTCAGGCTTCACATGTTTAAAAAAGATTTTATTTATTTATTTATTAAAGAGAGATTGACAGAGAGAGAGAGCCAGAGAGAGCACAAGCATGCTTGAGAATGGGGAGGAGCAGAGAGGGAGGGAGAGGGAGAGAGAGAACTTCAAGTGGGCTCCACACTAGTGCAGAGCCTGACATGGGGCTCGATTTTAGGACCCAGAGATCATGACCTGAGCCGAAACCAAGAGCTGGATACTCAACAGAGTGAGCCACCCGGGAGGTCCCAGGCTTTACATTTTTTAATGCAAGTAGAGTGTTTAACATGGGTTCACTAAATATTAGTTAATTTGATTGTTCATTTTGTTATTGACTTATCTTTGGAAAAATTCCTGAAGGTTAGTCTTTAGCCAGTTTTCCTTTCAGGGGAACATTTTGTCTTTCTCCCTGGCAACTTCCAGTTCAGATGATATCAGCAGGCGCTGGGAAACAGGTGAAGACCCCACCATCTTATTTCCCTAAACTGTCTGCACCAAGTGGAGCTGAACTAATTTGGATCATCGAATTTGCCTCTCAGGGGTTCTAGCTAAACATCCTGGTGAATAAGCCAGGTTATGTGGAAGAAGGCTCTATGTACAGTCTACACCTCTGGAGTACAGAAAAGTATGCCAACTGCATGAATATAGATTTAGAAATAGTTTTAATACAGTGATTTATTTCACAAATGGGAATAGGTCACACAGATTTTTCAGTACCTCTCCTTATATTTTCATTTGTATGTTACATGATTCCAAAGTCTTATAGATCTTTCCATTTTAGTAGTATATATATGTACTCCATCACTTTTAATTGCTTCACAAAATTTCCAAGATATGTGCCATAATTAATTTCCTTTCTTTTAGATATTTCCTGTCTTTTAGATATATAGCTAATTCACTATTTTGTTTTTATGAATAATATACAAATTTTTGCCCTGTGTCTTTTAAAATTTCTTCTCATTGTACTTCAGGCTCAGTAACAACTTCCACATGAACGTTTGCACAGATAGTTTATTTTATTATTATTATTAAGCACTTTTCCTAATAGGGATCTCATTTTTTTTAAAGAACTAAATAGTCATAATCCTTACATTATTTTAAATATGTAAAAATATTAACAAAGTTAGATTTGGGAAAGGAAAAATCATTTGGCAAATAATGAGTAATGTGTTTTAAGGTATATATGGATATTAATAGACAAAGATCCATAATTATCCAAATATGTGATCTGCCTCAGAAAATTTTGAATTCCTTGTCATTAGAAATGTCAAATATAGGTGGAGGAGTCAAGATGGCGGAGAAGTAGCAGGCTGAGACGACATCGGGTAGCAGGAGATCAGCTAGATAGCTTATCTAACCATTGTGAACACCTATAAATCCAACGGGAAATCGAAGAGAAGAAGAGCAACAATCCCAGAAACAGAAAATCGATCACTTTCTGAAAGGTAGGACCTGCGGAGAAGTGAATCCAAAGCGACGGGAAGATAGACCCCGGGGGGAGGGGCCGGCACCCGGCAAGCGGCGGAGCGACGGAGCACAAAATCGGGACTTTTAAAAGTCGGCTCCACTGGGAGACATCGCTCCAGAGGCTAAACTGGGGGGAAACCCAGGCGGGGTCAGCATAACCCCAGGACCCGCGGGGTCACAGAAGGACTGGGGGTGTCTGAGTGCCGCAGAGCTCGCAGGTATTAGAGCGGGGAAGCCGGCTATAGCGACAAAGCCGAGGAGTGAGCTCTAAGCCCGGGGTTACCTTGTGCCGGTCGCAGGCTGGGTGGGCTCGGAGCGCGGCCGGAGGCCACGGAGACAAAAGCGACCCGGCGCTTTTCTCCAGCTCCAACAATTGACTGCTTTCCTCGAGGCGCGACCGCAAGCCAGGGAGGCGGGGCTATTGGGCGCTTTGCTCTGAGAGCGCACTGAGGAGCGGAACCCCAAGCTCTCGGCTCCTCTGGGCCAAGAGATTGGGAGGCCGCCATCTTCATTCCCGTCCTCTGGAACTCTACGGAAAGCGCTCAGGGAACAAAAGCTCCCGAAAGCGAACCCGAGCGGATTACTTAGCCCGGCCCCTGGCAAGGGCGGTGCAATTCCGCCTGCGGCAAAGACACTTGAGAATCACTACAACAGGCCCCTCCCCCAGAAGATCAACAAGAAACCATCCAAAACCAACTTCAGTCACCAAGAACAGCGGAATTCCACAGCAGGAGAAAGCAAATCCCACCTGGACAAAATGACAAGGCGGAAAAACTCACCTCAAAAAAAAGAACAAGAGGCCGTACCGAAGGCTGGAGACCTAATCAATACAGACATAGGTAGCATGACAGATCTAGAGTTCAGAATGACAATTCTCAAGGTTCTAGCCGGGCTCGAAAAAGGCATAGAAGATATTAGAGAAACCCTCTCCGGAGAGATAAAAGCCCTTTCTGGAGAAATAAAAGAACTAAAATCTAACCAAGTTGAAATCAAAAAAGCTATTCATGAGGTGCAATCAAAAATGGAAGCTCTCACTGCCAGGATAAATGAGGCAGAAGAAAGAATTAGTGACATAGAAGACCAAATGACAGAGAATAAAGAAGCTGAGCAAAAGAGAGACAAACAACTACTGGAACACGAGGAGAGGATTCGAGAGATAAGTGACACCATAAGACGACACAACATTAGAATAATTGGGATTCCAGAAGAAGAAGAAAGAGAGAGGGGAGCAGAAGGTATATTGGAGACAATTATTGGAGAGAATTTCCCTAATATGGCAAAGGGAACAAACATCAAAATCCAGGAGATGCTAAGAACGCCCCTCAAAATCAATAAAAATAGGTCCACACCTCGTCACCTGATAGTAAAATTTACAAGTCTTAGCGACAAAGAGAAAATCCTGAAAGCAGCCCGGGAAAAGAAGTCTGTAACATACAAGGGTAAAAACATTAGATTGGCAGCGGACCTATCCACAGAGACCTGGCAGGCCAGAAAGAACTGGCATGACATATTCAGAGCACTAAACGAGAAAAACATGCAGCCAAGAATACTATATCCGGCTAGGCTATCATTGAAAATAGAAGGAGAGATAAAGAGCTTCCAGGACAAACAAAAGCTGAAAGAATTTGCAAACACCAAACCAGCTCTACAGGAAATATTGAAAGGGGTCCTCTAAGCAAAGAGAGACCCTAAAAGTAGTAGATCAGAAAGAAACAGAAACAATATACAGTAACAATCATCTTACAGGCAATACAATGGCACTAAATTCATATCTCTCAATAGTTACCCTGAATGTTAATGGGCTAAATGCCCCAATCAAAAGACACAGGGTATCAGAATGGATAAAAAAACAAAACCCATCCATATGCTGCCTACAAGAAACTCATTTTAGACCCGAAGACACCTCCAGATTTAAAGTGAGGGGGTGGAAAACAATGTACCATGCTAATGGACATCAGAAGAAAGCTGGGGTGGCAATCCTTATATCAGATCAATTAGATTTTAAGCCAAAGACTATAATAAGAGATGAGGAAGGACACTATATCATACTCAAAGGGTCTGTCCAACAAGAAGATCTAACAATCTTAAATATCTATGCCCCTAACATGGGAGCAGCCAACTATATAAACCAATTAATAACAAAATCAAAGAAATACATCGACAGTAATACAATAATAGCAGGGGACTTTAACACTCCCCTCACTCAAATGGACAGATCATCTAAGCAAAAGATCAACAAGGAAATAAAGGCCTTAAATGACACACTGGACCAGATGGACATCACAGATATATTCAGAACATTCCATCCCAAAGCAACAGAATATACATTCTTCTCTAGTGCACATGGAACATTCTCCAGAATAGACCACATCCTGGGTCATAAATCAGGTCTCAATCGGTACCAAAAGATCGAGATCATTCCCTGCATATTTTCAGACCACAATGCTCTGAAGCTCGAACTCAATCACAAGAGGAAATTTGGAAAGAACGCAAATACATGGAGACTAAACAGCATCCTTCTAAAAAATGAATGGGTCAACCAGGAAATTAAAGAAGAATTGAAAAAATTCATGGAAACAAATGATAATGAAAACACAACAGTTCAAAATCTGTGGGACACAACAAAGGCAGTCCTGAGAGGAAAATATATAGCAGTGCAAGCCTTTCTCAAGAAACAAGAAAGGTCTCAAATACACAACCTAACCCTACACCTAAAGGAGCTGGAGAGAGAACAACAAAGAAAGCCTAAACCCAGCAGGAGAAGAGAAATCATAAAGATCAGAGCAGAAATCAATGAAATAGAAACTAAAAAAACAATAGAACAAATCAACAAAACTAGGAGCTGGTTCTTTGAAAGAATTAATAAGATTGATAAGCCCCTGGCCAGACTTATCAAAAAGAAAAGAGAAAGGACGCAAATAAATAAAATCATGAATGAAAGAGGAGAGATCACAACCAACACCAAAGAAATACAAACAATTATAAGAACATACTACGAGCAACTCTATGGCAACAAATTTGACAACCTGGAAGAAATGGATACATTTCTAGAGATGTATAAACTACCACAACTGAACCAGGAAGAAATAGATAACCTGAACAGACCCATAACCAGTAAGGAGATTGAAACAGTCATCAAAAATCTCCAAACAAACAAAAGTCCAGGACCAGACGGCTTCCCAGGGGAATTCTACCAAACATTTAAAGAAGAATTAATTCCTATTCTCCTGAAACTGTTCCAAAAAATAGAAATGGAAGGAAAACTTCCAAACTCATTCTATGAGGCCAGCATCACCTTGATCCCAAAACCAGACAAGGATCCCACCAAAAAAGAGAATTACAGACCAATATCCTTGATGAACACAGATGCGAAAATTCTCACCAAAATACTGGCCAATAGGATCCAACAGTACATTAAAAGGATTATTCACCACGACCAAGTGGGATTTATTCCAGGGCTGCAAGGTTGGTTCAACATCCGCAAATCCATCAATGTGATACAATACATTAATAAAAGAAAGAGTAAGAACCATATGATACTCTCAATAGATGCTGAAAAAGCGTTTGACAAAGTGCAGCATCCCTTCCTGATTAAAACTCTTCAAAGTGTAGGGATAGAAGGCACATACCTCAACATTATCAAAGCCATCTATGAAAAACCCACCGCAAATATCATTCTCAATGGAGAAAAACTGAAAGCTTTTCCGCTAAGGTCAGGAACACGGCAGGGATGTCCGTTATCACCACTGCTGTTCAATATAGTACTAGAAGTCCTAGCCTCAGCAATCAGACAACAAAAAGAAATTAAAGGCATCCAAATCGGCAAAGAAGAAGTCAAACTATCACTCTTTGCAGATGATATGATACTATATGTGGAAAACCCAAAAGGCTCCACTCCAAAACTGCTAGAACTTATACAGGAATTCAGTAAAGTGTCAGGATATAAAGTCAATGCACAGAAATCAGTCGCATTTCTTTACACTAACAACAAGACAGAAGAAAGAGAAATTGAGGAGTCAGTCCCATTTACAATCGTACCCAAAACCATAAGATACCTAGGAATAAATCTAACCAAAGAGGTAAAGAATCTATACTCAGAAAACTATAAAGTACTCATGAAAGAAATTGAGGAAGACACAAAGAAATGGAAAAATATTCCATGCTCATGGATTGGAAGAACAAATATTGTGAAAATGTCTATTTTACCTAAAGCAATCTACACATTTAATGCAATCCCTATCAAAATCCCATCCATTTTTTTTAAAGAAATAGAACAAATAATCCTAAAATTTATATGGAACCAGAAAAGACCTCGAATAGCCAAAGGAATATTGAAAAAGAAAGCCAAAGTCGGTGGTATCACAATTCCAGACTTCAAGCTCTATTACAAAGCTGTCATCATCAAGACAGTATGGTACTGGCACAAAAACAGACATATAGACCAATGGAACAGAATAGAGAGCCCAGAAATAGACCCTCAACTCTATGGTCAACTAATCTTCGACAAAGCAGGAAAGAATATCCAATGGAAAAAAGACAGCCTCTTCAACAAATGGTGCTGGGAAAATTGGACAGCCACATGCAGAAAAATGAAATTGGACTATTTCCTTACACCACACACGAAAATAGACTCAAAGTGGATGAAGGACCTCAATGTGCGAAAGGAATCTATCAAAATCCTTGAGGACAATGCAGGCAGCAACCTCTTTGACCTCCACCGCAGCAACTTCTTCCTAGGAACATTGCCAAAGGCAACAGAAGCAAGGGCAAAAATGAACTATTGGGATTTCATCAAGATCAAAAGCTTTTGCACAGCAAAGGAAACAGTTAACAAAACCAAAAGACAACTGACAGAATGGGAGAAGATATTTGCAAACGACATATCAGATAAAGGGCTCGTATCCAAAATCTATAAAGAGCTTATCAAACTCAATACCCAAAGAACAAATAATCCAGTCAAGAAATGGGCAGAGGACATGAACAGACATTTCTGCAAGGAAGACATCCAGATGGCCAACAGACACATGAAAAAATGCTCCACATCACTCGGCATCAGGGAAATACAAATCAAAACCACAATGAGATACCACCTCACACCAGTCAGAATGGCTAAAATTAACAAGTCAAGAAATGACAGATGCTGGCGAGGATGCGGAGAGAGGGGAACCCTCCTACACTGTTGGTGGGAATGCAAGCTGGTGCAACCACTCTGGAAAACAGTGTGGAGGTTCCTCAAAAAACTGAAAATAGAGCTACCCTACGACCCAGCAATTGCACTCCTGGGTATATATCCTAAAGATACAAACGTGGTGCTCCGAAGGGGCACGTGCACCCGAATGTTTATAGCAGCAATGTCCACAATAGCCAAACTGTGGAAAGCGCCTAGATGTCCATCAACAGATGAATGGATAAAGAAGATGTGGTATATATACACAATGGAATACTATGCAGCCATCAAAAGACATGAAATCTTGCCATTTGCGACGACGTGGATGGAACTAGAGGGTATCATGCTTAGCGAAATAAGTCAATCGGAGAAATATAACTATCATATGATCTCTTTGATATGAGGAAGTGGAGATGCAAGGTGGGGGGGTTTGGGGGGAGGTAGGAAAAGAAAAAATGAAAAGATGGGATTGGGAGGGAGACAAACCATAAAAGACTCAATCTCAAGAAACAGACTGAGGGTTGCGGGGGGGAAGGGGGATGGGAGAGGGTGGTGGGGAAATGGACATTGGGGAGGGTATGTGCTATGATGAGTGCTGTGAAATGTGTAAACCAGACGATTCACAGACCTGTACCCCTGGGGATAAAAATACATTATATGTTTATTAAAATAAAAAAAATTAAAAAAAAAAAAAAAAAAAAAAAAAAAAAAAAAGAAATGTCAAATATAAAACAGACAACTTATTTACAGAGCCATTTCAGTGGATACTAAAGTATTCAATGATTAATCTAGATTACTTAGGGACTTTCTAACCTTAAGATACTTTAAAATAAAATTTAAAAATTAGAAGGAAAATGGAGGCCAGTTCATTGCAGGACATGACTGTTCACATTTTATTTTTAATTCATCCATATATGACAAATTAACAGTGAGCTAAAAAAAATGGGCTGAAATCTTTAGTCATATAGGCCATAAAAACTACTTAACTTCACAAATACAATAAATCTGTCCAAATATCTGACTAGTAAAGAGTGGGAAGTTCTCAGAAAATTGACTTTTCTATGATTTCATGTAACTAGAATTAGATATCGATAGTGTACTCCCATAACTATTGTACCAACATGACTAATTATTCATCATTATTGAAAATGTAGCTGCAAAATTATTGGCCATGATTTATTCTCATCTACCTTTAGCAAATAATCCCTTCAGTTTTAAATCCTTCTCAAAGTAGGAATTCCTTATTATCAGTTGCTATCATATAAACAATTACTTACTTTTAATTCTTTTTGTGCAGGAAGTGTGCTGGTTGAGTAATACAGACCGAGACTCCTCCTTTTCTCATAGCATTGAGACATAATTCAAAGGTCTACTTTTGCCTTGGAATAATAGAGGAGTGGGCCTTCAGCTTGCTAGTACACGGCAGGGCCAACTCAGGAGAAAACAGATTTTATTTTTCTCATCCTCTCTAAAAGGTCTTGCTATTATGAGGAATAGCACTCCCTTCAAGAATCTCTTTTGGTTATTAACTTTGGAAATTGTCTGCACAAAATTACATAAACTCTCCATTCTCTTAAAGGGCATCATTACATTTTGGCCTGTGATGATAATTGTCATGATTTGAAATGGCCAGTGGCAACTATGTCTTTGACATTTATTATACTATCTTTAGTGGTCTTTTTACCCTAGTCATAAGGGATGCTGCTTTGTAACAGTAGTAATATTAATTGCTACCATTATCTTGCCTCTTATGCTAAATTTTGGGTCAAATGATGGGTATAAGTCTAAATGAGCAGTCAGGGATGAAAAGGACAAAGGAGTAGGAGGAAAATACATGACTAGTTTGAGTCCTGCAGCATACTGAGAGGTAATTTACACAAATAGGCTAGACGAAAACAGATGGGAAGAGGGAGACAGGGAGAGAGGTGACTAATGACACCTGACTGCCAAATGACCCTGTGGGTTTAAACGCTGGCAGGACACCTAAAATTGCCAGCAGTCACTTGGAACTGCCCAGTTCTCGCTCACATTTCATTTAACAGGCTAACCTTGGTCTTTCTATTGTTACCATCGCTAGGGAAATTTATGCAGTATCTAATCATGATCCAGAAAAATACACATTCTAACTGGACTCTCTTCTTTCAGAAGCTGTGTGTTACTGAACTGTTAAGGAGTTTATTGTTCGAGTAGCCTTTGTTTCCAACAGGGAAAATTTGATGCATGTGTTCTTTTAAGAGCCTCTTTTGTAAGCCTGTAGTATGTGGCACCTTTTGTGGCTTAATGAGAACTGTGGTGAAAAAGAAAAAAAAAATTATTTATTCTGAGAACATAACTATATGATTAAATACTTTGCTTTTGGTAAAATATCTTTGATTCTGACAGATGAGGAGTTCCTAGAACTATATATAATGGACTCCTACCTGGCTTCTATTCTCTTTTTGGCTTTAAATTTTTAATTTCTTTTCAACTACCAAATTAATGTTCATAGATGTTTATTGAACTACACCCTGGGCTTGGAATCAAGAATGTCAGGTGCCAGGATTAGGTATACTATAAACTAGCTAAGTGCACTAAGAAATAATTTGGCACCCCTGTGCTTAAATTCTTCCATCTCTACAAAGAAAATAACATATTCTGTCTAGTGCTATTGTGAAAACCATATGAGAAAAAAAATATGTGTGTGTATAGAAAGCGTAAAATCTGGATTACCAAATTCAGAAGGACTCTCTCCAGAATTTATTTCCAGTGAGAGTTCAGAAGTTCCTACCAATTAAAAATTATTTAAAAAAAAATTTAAATCATTCTGTATTAGCTAAGAATCTTTAGAATGTTGATAGAAATTATGATATTATATGCTTTTCTAAGCAGCATTTATGGATCTTAAATCCCCTACACATATTTTTGAAGATCCATCATTCCTCTTCTTTTAATCTCTAACAAACTACAGAATTATATTGGAAAAGTAGACTGGAAATACAGACTAAGGTCTGGGCCATATTTAATATTTCTAAATTATACAATGTTAAATGATCATTTTTTTTTTTTACGATTTCTCTCTCTCTCTCTCTCTCTCTCTTTTTTTTTTTTTTTTTTTTTTTGAGGGAGAGTATGTGGGAGGGAGGGGCAGAGGGAAAGGGAGAGAGTCTTAAGCAGACTCTGTACTGAGCATGGAGCCAGATGCAGGGCTTGACTCCATGACCCTGAGATCAGGACCTGAGCCAAAACCAAGAGTCAGACACTAACCGACTGTACCACGCAGGCACCCCTACAATGTTAAATGATCATTATTATAGACATTTGAAAACTGATTCTTCATCTCTACCCTCTTTTGGCTTTAGTACCTTGGAGAAGAGATTAATGAACACCAATAGAAAATGAGTTACATTCCAGAATTTAAAAATGTTTAAGCTTAAAGGAGAAGTTTAGGAATCAATTGTTCAACATGATCATGAAATTAATCCCCCTTCCACACTCCCATCATTTCCCATATCTGCACCTATAAAGGACTTTAAGTATAATTCTTTTTTTTAAACTAATGGATAGAGGCCATTGCATATGGGGGGAAAACACAAATAAACCAACCAACTAACTCTAGATTGTGAAAGCTGGGGTCCCCTTAACTCAGGCAGCAGACATTCTGTGTGCCAGTAACTGGGGAAGAGACAGGTCCTCAGACACGACAGCCACAACTGGAAGGTAAGCCTGGAAAAGTCTCACTCTCTGGACTCCAGAGATGCCTGAAGAATTGTTTGGATAGTATGGGAAGATGAGTAGTACTAGGGACAGCTGCAGTAGGAATCCTGAAGGCAAGGAAGAAAAATACACTATCAGCGAAGATAGCTGCAGAGTTCTTGAAATTAAGAAATAAAAGGAGCCATCAAAGAATGGAGGAAATAAGAACTCAGGAGCTGAGATACGTACCTTCCTATTATGACTCTGCCCTGCAACTGACTGAATTTGCCGGGCTCTGATGGGTTCCTGAAGAGCCTATGAACTCCATGAACCATATGAACTCTATGAATCCCTATGAATACTGGGGCTTTAGCTCACGCTATACCATAACACCATAATCACTCTCTCTACCTTGGCTCTCCTCCCAACCAAATATGGTAGAGTAAGAAGAGAATTTGTAATGGAAGTTTCCATATTAAGGATAAAGTTTTTCTTTATTCTGTAGTTGTAGCAATGCTAATTTCATGGGTATCTACAGATGAAATACCAGAAACTGTATGCACATGAAGAGTGAAACTTTTTTTTAGCTTTTTAACATTACACTGAAGGTTAGTTTAAAATTAAAATTAAAGAGATATAAATTTTTCCAATAGTTTGTATCCATTTCTGTGTACCAAGATCCTGACATTCTCAAGGGTCTCACCATTTTCTCAACTAGTTCAATGGTAAAGATATTATGTATTTCTTCATCTACTACAATGGTTAAAGATGATTTTCATAAACAGAGCAGAGGATATAAAAGGTAATTTCTGTAAGATGTCAAGCTCAATTTGCTTAGAAATTTCTTTCATTAGTTGAAATTTCTCAAAAGAGTAAAAAATGTTTCTTTTAAAAAAATTTTTAAGAGGAGGGATATTTTAAAACGATACAGTTTTGTAATCAGAGAGGTAGAAGCATAAGATAATTTGGAAAGCATTTCTCAAAGGTATAAAATGCTAAATTGTTCACTTTCTTAAGTCAGGCCCCTCATTTTTAAACCATTTCCTGTCAAAAAGAAAGCTTTAGATTTGTAGATGCTTTTATGTTACTATAACTTCTATGGAGGAAAAAAAGAGAAGGGAGTTGAAGAAAGTATGTTTCCTTAAAGTATATACTTTGATACCAAGATAAATACAGCTTCCAAATATAACATCAAAGTCCAACTCAACATTAAAAATTCTTTAGTGAATTTTAAAAATTTATACCTGTACCACATAAAACACAGACTGAACTGAGTTACAGGCTTTAAGAAAAGTAATGAAACACAAGTCAAAATGTAAGTTCATTTCATATTTTGTCAATGTGTAATGAGTTATAATATCAAGGCAACTTCTCTGTAAATCTCTCTAATTTGCTTTTTTCTCTAATCATTGTTAAGGACAATTAAAAAAATTCTTAAAAATATGAGATATATTATTTTTAATGCCTCCATTCTGACATGGGAGCCAAAAAAAAAAAAAAAAAAGATTTTTTTTCTGTGTCTTTGCATTAGGAAATTACCATGATCTTTCAGAATACAATTTGAGAAATTTTAATGAAAATGAAGACAGAGTAACAGATATAAATTAAGGCAGACACAGAAACATCAGTAATAGGTATCCATACTGGTTTACTGTATATTGTTCTCCTCAATAAAAACAATCATGAACTTTCTAGTCATTTAGTATTCTTTAAAACATAATCAGATCGCAGAATCTTAATTTGAAATGTGCC